>NC_089494.1:146980374-147592874 GCF_036850765.1 Saccopteryx bilineata
TAGAAAAGTCAGACTTAAAATCTAATAGAGAAACAAAGAAAAAAGAATTTTCCCAGGTGAACATTTAAAAATAGGTTTTACTCAAATAATTAACAGGTAAAAAACATGAATCAGCTCTTAAAGGAAATTTTTTTTTTAAGTTTTTTTTTTGTTTGTTTTGTTTTTTAATTTTTTATTTATTAATTCATTTTAGAGAGGAGAGAGAGTGAGACAGAGAGAAAGAGAGAGAGAGGAAGGGGGGAGGAGCTGGAAGCATCAACTCCCATATGTGCCTTGACCAGGCAAGCCCAGGGTTTTGAACTGGCGACCTCAGCATTTCCAGGTCGACACTTTATCCACTGCGCCACCACAGGTCAGGCTCTTAAAGGAAATTTTAACTAAATTTGTTTTAAACCGGTGGAAAGTAGCCCAGCTTACTCCCCTTAGTCCTCCTTAGGGCGAGGTGCACCCCCTACAGGGAAGGATTCACTCCTTTTGAGATAATGTTTAGGAGACCCTCTCCTTCCTGTTTAAACTCAGAGAGGAAATAAAACAACCAAGTTAAGTAAGCACTCCTTCCTTAAGTACTTACAGGGTCTACAGATTACTCAGTAGGCTGTCCAAAAGACTGTCCGAGAGGTGATTCCAGCACTGCCAGGAAACCTGGTACATCCCTTCCAGCCTGGAGACTGTCTAGATAAAGAAGTACACCACCCAAGGACTGACTCCCACGTGGATGGGTCCAAACACTGTCACCGTGATTCTGACCATTCCCACTGCTGCCAAGGTAGAAGGCATACCTGCCTGGGTCCACCACAACCGGTTGAAGCCTGCAGTTCCAGCAGAGACACCCTCATGGACAGTGGAGACTGACCCCACCAACCCTTGTAAGCTGACCCTGAGAAGGACAGCATGCCCTGCTCCAGCCACAAACCAGAAGCTGGCTGCTCCACGCATGGCTAATGCCTGAAAAATTCACTAAGGACCTCCTTTTAATTAGACTTTAGGAAGGGAGGAAAACTAAGGTCAAAGAAAAGCCAGAACAAGTTGTCTTAAAAATTAATGCATATACTACTATAAGTCCCTTAGCTAGAAGGGAAGCTACAAAATAATAAAAAATATATATGTATACGTACTTATACTTAACCTATAAATACTAGCTACTTAGAGGGAGGACCCCTCCAAGAGGAAGTATACTTTAAAAAAATTACTTATTGCCAGCTTAGTTGTCACTAATAATAAAGATTAAAATTTTTAAAATTAAAAGTTCTGACTGAAAGAAAATTGCATAATTTCAATAATAAAATATATAAGGTATAAAAATACTTTTAAACAAAAAAGGGAGAAAGTACATTATTATAAAGCCAGTTATTTCAGAGTAAATAAAAAATTCATAAAAATTAAAAGTTTATATAAATTGCAAAGGTTTGTGCAGGTTATAGAAGGTTAGTATAAAAAGAAAAATGCAAGGCAGAAAGAAATTAATATAAGAATTTATTCTCTTCATCACCTTGGCTCACTACGTTACTTACTGCTCTTACCAGACCCCTCATTTGCTTATAGTAGGGGTCACCATTGGTCCATGTATTACCAACTGCCTCACACAGTATGTACAAAAGAAAATTCAAGCCATAAACCTTATAGTACTAAGGGCACACTATCAACCCGTTCATATTGATAAGGAAACAATAATTTGATTCCCCAGTAAAACCAGTGGGGAATGTACTGGCGTGCCAGCACATGCTGGGGAGGACCCCTGACCCAATTTAGCTTATAGCTACAGCTAAAGTAGAAAATTCTCACGGCCTTAGCAAATCTAACCTTGCTAGCAAAGGCAGGATGTGTTTCTTGTGTGTCAGCCCTGCAGATATTGCAGGAAGGCAGTTAATTATCTTAGAACAGTGTATGCTTGTGTGCTTTTGCAAAGATATTGTACAAACCTGCTGAAAAAATTGTAACCTTGTGGGTCACCTATAAATACCCATCTCCCCCTGAGCTCATCGCTGTCCACTGTGAGAGGTGCAGCAGGCAGAGCACTGGCCAGTGTATGAAACCCAAATTGATTGCATCAGTTTGGGGCTCCGGTTCCAGTTTGTTGTGGTTGCACCATAACATAATTGACCAAATAGTGTATATAAGCAAGGTCTAAGCCTCCTGTGGAAGACACAGAGCTTGAATATGAATCCTGTCTCCTTAACTTGCTGCAAGTAAATAAAACTCCCTTGTGACAACCACGTCTCCTTCTTGAATAGAACAAGCCAAGTGGCAAACCCATTGAGTTTGTTAACAAGGAGATCCACATAAATCAATCCTGGAACAAAGAGCTAAGGTGAAGGAGAAAAAGTGTAGATCTGCAGAGGAAGATAAAAATATTTGGCATAGAAGAGAGTTTCAAATTATTCTCAGGGCCATTTTAACTTAGGATGGTCCCTTCAAAAAGAAAAGAGAAAAACAGAGAATTTAGTGACTTCCAGACCTGCATGGACTGCACACCATCTTGCTGGAGAAGCCAGCTGCTTCCCTAACAAAGCACTCAGAGATGTGAACTGAAATCATGTGCATCTCCAGTGGCACTAACACTTGACGTGTGCAGGAGTTCTTATTTGAATCTTCCTAAATCGAGTCTAAGAATTCAATGAAATATTATTGCCGGAGTATGCCCATTGTGTAACTTCTTAAGTTTGCTGGCATCATGGGGATGGGTGTGGAACGAGTTGGGAAGATGCTCCAGATTAGTGATCACTATGTAACAAACAACCCCAATGCTTTGTGGTTGAAAACAAGTATTTATTTTCACACGAATCTGGGATCAGGGCGGACAGAGTGGGGCAGCTCCTCTTTGCTCTCTGCAGCTCCATCTGCAGCGCTCAGTTGGCAGCTGGAGAACCCACGTCCATGTTGCCTCCTGTGCACGGCGGCCACGTAGGCTCTGCTGGCTGATGTAAGAGCAGCCACGGGAGTGCGCCAGAGACAACAAGGTCTCTTCATGGGGCCCCTCCACGGGCCAAGAGGGCTTCCTCACAACATGGTGGCCAAGTTCCAAGGGCAAGCGCCCCAAGAGAACAAGGAGGCATTTTCCTTAACACAACCTCAGAAGCCACAACCGCCCACTATTAATAAAAGCAGTCCCAAAGCACACTGAATTTAAAGGAAGGGATATAGACTCCACAGAAAGAGTAAAAAGCTCAGATTACAAGAAGAATAGGTAGGATAGGATAGTGTTATGGCCGTCTTCAGAAAATACAACCTACCATATTAAGAAATCATAGTAAATTAAGAAGAAGAAAGAATAAAATCTATTTATTTCCAAAAAATGCATGCCATACTTTTTAAAGAATAGTGCAGAAACCACTTAACATTTCTTTAAATATATTTCTTCCAGCTTCTTTACTTATATTTTTAATGCGTTCATCATATTTTATCTTTAGAAACTTTATTTTTTCCTCCTTTTCTTGCTGTGATATATATTGCTCTTCTACTAGTTTAATTTCCTTCTTTAATTGCTCAGCATAGATTACCTTCAAGTCCTCTACCTGACATCTCAGCTTTTCCTCTATGCCCTTATAGATGGCATCAGAGAAGTGAGTCCCCCCATTCTCCTGCACCATCTCCTTTATCAGCTCCACCAGCTCCTGCACTTGACCTTCCTTCTCAGCCTCATCTGCACTTGGGCTGTTATTAAAGGCACAGCAGCGGTTCCCACACTCCTGAATGATGTTTCTTAGGTCCACATCTGCCTCTTCTATAAACTCACTCAGCTGCTGACCCTCCAACATATCTTTGCGTGTGAACAAGATGATCATGTACTTCATGGCTGCCTTCCCAAAGATGTGCTTGATCAATGCAATTGTTTTATAGTCTTCCTCTGTGAAACGGCCCAGCTGCAGAACCAGGATGATGGCATGAGGCCCAGGGCGGGAGAAGAGGACACACAGGCTGATCTCCTCACAGGTGGTCATCAGTGTCTCCTTAGTGTCAAAGAGGCCTGGGGTGTCCACGACAAGAAGGTTTTTCCCCTTCCAGTTGTGCGTTGCTGTCTGACACGTCTTGGTAACAGCTTGGGCAGAAATTTTAGAAGCAAATTCACTTCTCCCAAGAATGGTGTTTGCTGTCGCACTTTTCCCATTTCCTGTTTTTCCCACCAGGACAATCCTCAGAGTGTTGTCCTGATGACCAGCCATGTTCATGTCAAGAGGCTCTGGGGTGTAGGTGCCCACAAGACCTTAATGCAGGGAAGGAGAGGGGGAAGGGTTAACTTAGGTAAGAGGGCACCATTCCTAAACCTCTTTTCTTCATTCTTTCCTCCCTGAAAATGTGCAATAGTCTATGACATTGACCCAGTGAGAGCAGAGGGATGACACAGCTCAGCCACTGTGGAAGAAATAATAGAGTTTTCCCACAAAGGAGCACAAGGTTTGGGTACTTTCACAGGGGAACTCAACTAACCCTTAAACATTTGATCATCTCGTTGCTAAGCTGATCCTGCTCATGTAAAAAAGAATAGAAACTTACAATTATCTCAATGAATGAAGTATAATATTGATCCCAAAAGCTAACAAAGATTTCAGCAATAAATAAAGCTACAGACAGGTCTCATTTGGAAATATTAATACCAAAATCTTAATTTATTGGACATCAAAAAATGTAATGCACCATGATTAAGCCTGACTTATTTTAGAAATACTAGGATGGTTCAAAATGAGAAAATTAGTTGTTACAACACATTTCACATTAATAGATGAAGAAGAAAATTACCTAGATGCTGAAAAGACAATTGCACAAATTCAGCACCGACTCGTGTTGAAAGCGTTTCATAAGACTGAAATCAATGGATACTTTTCTAACACAATTTTATATAACCTAAATTAAAGTTTTCTTGCCACCAATCTTTTTTTTATGCTGGTGATAAATAGTAAGTTGGAAAGTTAAATAGTGGATCATAAAGTTAAAACAACAGGTTATAAAGTTTGTTTGAATGAAGAAAAAAGAAAATTATCCAGCACCATCGAGAAAAAGAAGAAGGAGGTTGGACTAGCTCTCCCAGGAGTCACACATTGTAGTTTCTGTAATTACATCAGTATGACGGTGCATGAATGGAGAGATCAGTGAAATGAAAACAGAAAATTCTAAAATATACCACATTAATCATATTATATGCACTTATATTCACTTCAATTGCATTATGTTACAGATTTTGTAAGGCAGCATCTCACATCCATAAGGAGAAAGACGGTTAGTAGAGCGACTGTGGGGTAACTGTGGAACCACATAGAAAAGGTAAGATGGCACCCATGTTTCACACCACTCAACTGCCATGTAGACTAGACGTTTACATGTAAAAACTAATCCATATAAATAATAAAAAATTTAAAAACCATGGTTAATCTCCTTGTAAGCTGGGGTTAGGAAAGATATTTCTAAGATTTGAAATAGAATGAGGAAAGGACTGGTAAGTGTGATTACATAAAAAAAAATCACACATAAGACAAATATACAGTGACAGAAAATGACTTGACTTTGGGTGCTGGGCACACAACACAATCAACTGTTCAAACACTATAGAGCTGTTCATCTGAAAGCTATATATTCCTATTGATCAATATCTTGTTATATTTAATTTTTTAAATAAAAATTTTTAAAAAGACCTTAGTTTTAAGATTGAAAAAGAATTTTCTCACTTTTTAAATGAGGACATTGATGTGTTCTGGAAATGCTGAGACACTTGCCCAAGGTCACAGCGTTAACAGGTACCGGGCAGAGCAGAAACCCAATTACAAGTCTGTCTGACCAGCACACCCCTCCTAACCACTGCACACAGCGCCTCTTCCTGGTCTTCTCAGGCCCGCGAGTCTAAAATCCCATCGAAGCAGAGATAGATCAAGAGAGGGCAGGGAAGAGGGTCCACACTCTTGCTGAGTGAAGGACCGGTAGGAAGCCTATACCTAGGGAGTTCACAGGAGGGTTTCTCATGCGCTGTTTCTCCAGAATGGCCAGTCCTCCCCCGGGGCACCCCCTTTCCACCTTATATGTCATACTACTGTGGTCACAGTCTCTCTGCTAAATCATGGAAAGGATTCAGCAAACCGCATTCTAGATGTCCTCTGCCATCAGAGCTAAGGGTACCCCCTGGAGAGTCCCTGCTCACGCTGGGATCTGGCTTCTTCTTCAGTCAGAAGAGGGGTTTAGACTCGGTTATCTCTAAATTATCTTTGAGCTGTATAAATCTGCCTTGGGGACACTAATATCCTATCGAGGAAACAGGAAGGCTAATCAGGCAGCCCTGTCACAACAACAAATGCATGTGATGCACCAGTCAGCACGCATTTGTCCTGTTAAGTATGAGATGTGCCCTGGCTGGGAGTGCTGTTGGTTGGAGCATTGCCCATATATGCTAAGGTTGCAGGTTTGATCCTGGTCAGGGACATACAAGAATCAACAAATGAATGCATAAATAAGTGGAACAACAAATCAATGATTTCCCCCCTTTGTCTGTGTATATCTCTTTTTCTCTCTCTCCCCCCCCTTCTTTCTAAAATCAATAAAAATGTAATAATAAATATATACACATGAGACTTATAACACTGTGCTATTAACACTCCTTACTCCCGTCCCGGCCTTTTGCCATGGCCACCCTGACAGCATCTCCCTGCTGCACTGCGAGCCAGCCCCTGGTCCCTTCCCGGACTAGACCCACCCCTGCTCACTCCCCGGACCTCCTGCCCTCACAGCTCTGTCCTCAAGGCTACCTCATCGGGGCTCACCATCTATTGAACAGGTTGACGAGCTCTCAGGTTTTCTCCAAAGTAGCCCTCTGAGCTGGTGCTTATGCTTTAACTGTGAGGGAGAGGAAAGTATTTTCACCGCCCAAACCACTGAGCTGGGGAGCTCAGAGTGGGTGGGGCCTGTGGGCGACAGTTTGCCTTTAAAGAGACAGAAATATTATTGTCCCATAACCTGCTGGCTGCTTCAGTTTTACCAAGTTGAAATCTTTTTCTCTGTGTGCCCGCTCTGGCACCGAGATTTCCAAAGCTACAGTTGGTGTTTGAGTTATATGGTGGTTCCAAGAAGCCCTTATTAATGACCTCTCTTTTTTTTTTTTTTTTTAGTGAGAGAGAGAGGGACAGGCACTGACAGACAGACAGGAAGGGAGAGAGATGAAAAGCAAAAAGCATCAACTCATACTTGCAGCACCTTAGTTGCTCCTTCACTGCTTTCTCATATGCGCCCTGACCAGGGGAGCTACAGCCAAACCACTGGCCCCTTGCTCAAGCCAGCAAATTTGGGCTCAAGCCAGCAACCTCAGGGTTTTTCACCTGGAAAATTACCTCAGTCTTGCCCAGAAAGCCAGTCACAGTGTCTGGTTGTGTTCCTGGTGCACTGGGAGACCGCAGGGGATTCCAGGAGAAGAGAAGTGGGTGTATGATTTTGTGTAACCTCAGGGTGCTTGCTAGTGATTATATTATATGGGATTTGATTGTGTCTTTCAGGAGAGTCTCAAGTTACTGATTTAGACATTAAAAAAACTCAAGTATGAATCCAAAGGCATCTAAACTATTAATACCCAGGGTAAAAGAGGAAGAGGAGGCTGGAGAAAAGTCTTCCAGTGATCACACAGCTTCTCCGGGTATTCCCACAGGGCTCTTGCAAGCTTGGAAGTCGGCATGACCGACAAGGCAGCACACACCCTTCCCTCCCACCCTCCTACTGTCTCCCAGCGCAGGCCAGACAGGCAGCTTATCCGAGATTTACCCAGCGGCTGGATCAACAGGCTCTCGAGACTTTTCAGGTGAGAGGCAGGCTGTCACAGTGGTCACAGTTGACATGATGTTCTAGTTTTCTGTTGGATCATCATAAAAATATTGAATGTATTAAACATTTTGGTCCACTAGATTGAGAAATCTGATCAGTCAGTGCTTAAGCTTGAGGATATCTACGAAGAGAACCAGATGCAGCCAGAAGCAGTGGACCATAGGGTAATTATTCATGGACGGAAGCAGCTAGCTCTGGAAATAATGGTGTTAATGACCTTATCATTGGACCAATTATTGGTGTTAAGAACTTATCTCACGCCCTGGCCGGTTGGCTCAGTGGTAGAGCGTCGGCCTAGCGTGCGGAGGACCCGGGTTCGATTCCCGGCCAGGGCACACAGGAGAAGCGCCCATTTGCTTCTCCAGCCCTCCGCCGCGCTTTCCTCTCTGTCTCTCTCTTCCCCTCCCGCAGCCAAGGCTCCATTGGAGCAAAGATGGCCCGGGCGCTGGGGATGGCTCTGTGGCCTCTGCCCCAGGCGCTAGACTGGCTCTGGTCGCAACATGGCGACGCCCAGGATGGGCAGAGCATCGCCCCCTGGTGGGCAAAGCGTCGCCCCTGGAGAGCTTGCCGGGTGGATCCCGGTCGGGCGCATGCGGGAGTCTGTCTGACTGTCTCTCCCTGTTTCCAGCTTCAGAAAAAAATGAAAAAAAAAAAAAGAACTTATCTCACCCTGAATGACTCTAGGTAATAGTTTTTTAACTTCCAATAAAGGACCAAGTATGTAATTTGCAAGGGTTGGGCTCAAAAGGAAAATATCAGACAGTTTTGATCAAAAATAATGGAGGAGTTTAAGATGATATTATAGAGCATTGAACCAAGCTGGGGCCCTGCCAAGCACAGGGCCCTGAGCAGCCCTGAGTCATACACCTGTGAAGCTCACCATGACCAGGAATCTCACACAACCCCTCTGTCCTCTTCTCCACCTTTTCTCCTGCTCCCTCATGTTTCATCCTCACAATCACCCAGAGGTTGCCCTTCCGCATCCCTGCACATTTACCAGAAAATGGCCTTCCCACCCCCACCTCACACCTGCCCCCGGGGGACCACTGAACCCTCAGTGATGAGCAATGGGGTGAGTTTCTCAGAGAGACATTCTGATCCCTGCCTGGCCCCATTTCTCAGCAACCTCTCGCAGCCCAGGGCTCCCAAGACCTCAAGCCCCCCACTGCATCTGCTCTGTCTTGACCCTTTTTGACCTCAGACCCTTTACAGAATTTAGTGGTCATCAACAATTTACATACCCCACAACAAGATTTTTAAATTGTGGGGTTTTTTTGATAGAGACAGAGGAAACAAAGGGTTCCTGAACTCTACAGGGAAACGGGCAGACCACCAGGCTGGTGTGAGCTCAGTGGGCCCTGAGACCCGCCCTGCCTGAGAGTGTGCCCAGGCCCCCAGGCAAGAGAGAGCTCACACTCCCCAGAAGACCAAATGCACACAAAGAGGGACCAGTTCTACAAATGCTCACAGACACAGCCCGCTGTGTGCTGGTTACCAGCGGGACAGAGGGGAGGGGGCCTTTTATTTGACCCCTTTTCCCCTCCCCAGGGGAAAAGGGGTCAAATATATGGTGACTGCAGATGACCTGACTGTGGGTGGTGGGCACACAATGCAATGTACAGATAATATATATATCATGCAACTGTGTAATCGAAACCTATACAGTGCTATTAATCAATGTCACCCCAATAAATTTAATTTAAAAAGAGAATAAATAGTATTATGTAAAAATTATAGGAGGGCACTATCCCTTAAAAAATAATACAATACAAGCTTTCATGCATTAAAATACACAGAACATGGCCCTGGCCGGTTGGCTCAGCAGTAGAGCATTGGTTGGGCGTGTGGAAGTCCCAGGTTCAATCCCCAGTCAGGGCACACTGGAGAAATGACCATCTGCCTCTCCTCTCCTCCCTCTCCCCCTTCACCTTTCCTTCCTCTTCCCCTTCTCTCTCTCTCTCTCTCTCTCTCTCTCTCTCATTTTCTCAAGCAGCCATGGCAAGAACAGTTTGAGCAATTTGGCCCCAGGTGCTGAGGATATCACCAGGCGCTGAAATAGCTCAGTTGCTGAGCAAAGGAGTATTGGCCCTGGATGGGCAGAGCATCCCCCTGAGAGGGCTTGCCAGGTGGATCCCGGTTGGGACACAGGTGGGAATCTGTCTGCTTGCCTTCCCACTTCTCACTTAATAGAAAATTTTTTAAAATTGTAAGCAAATATCAAACTTGGCCCCTGAGATGACAGGAAGGATGAGGCCAAACACTGCAGAACAAGAAGAACCCCACAAAACATCTTTTCTCAGCCAACATGCTGAGACAGAGAGGGAACCTGAAATAATCAAACAACTGAGAGAACAAGCAGCAGCCAGCACACAGCTAGGAAACCCAGATGGAGAAAATTAAAAAGATGGCCCTTTCCTGCAGCTAGAAGATTTTGAATTGAGTCATTTAAAGAGTTGTAGACAACAAATTGGATACCATAGGCCCTGGACAGTGGCTCAGTGGATAGAGCCAGGGCCAGCCACTTGAGTTTTTAGAATGCCAGATTCCCCCTTCACGTGGAGTTGGGGCAGTTTCCCCTGCTGCTCCTGCTGCCTGCATAGGGTGGGGTACAATAATCCCCCATTGCTCCCGGGGCCTCAGCACCTCCGTGGCCTCCAGAAGGAGGACTTAGAGTGTTTAAAAGACTCATTCCCTCATTTCCCTTTCTGAGTTGTACTGTCTGGGCAGGGAGTGACATCTCTCCCCCTGTTTGAACCATCAATTTAGATCCTGTCTGACTAGAATCTTTGACTGTAACAATGTGAAAGCTTGTCCATAAGAGATCTTGTCCCATTCACCAGGCCTTTGGAAAGCAACTCTGATTAGTCGTTGACTTATAGCTGTAAGTTAATACTCAGCTAAAATACAAACTAATAGACTTTCTGATGAAACCGAGACTGAGCCACCCTTGTCAAACAGAAACAAAGTCCAAAGCAAATATCAAGTTCAAACAATCAGGTATTCTCAAACCAAATCCTCTGATCTTAGACTCTTATCTCACACCTACTGATACCGTGAAAGATCTCCTCAAGCTTTAAATGGCACAAAGTCCAAGACTGTGCAGTCTGCTCCTTCTCTGCCCCTGCTCCATGCAGCGCGGTCCCTTTATTTCCCTGCTGCTGCCTCTTCTTTCCCCAAGTAGCCACCCACCCTGCCTCTCTGATCCCTTTTCTCTCCTCCCCGCAAGTCCGGGTCCCCGCCTTCCTCCCTCCCAGGCCCTTCAAACCTTCAGAATTGCTCCTGGAACATCATCAACCTCTCTTGGATGAGGATGGCCATGTGCATCACCCCTTATAGCCTACGACGACACCAGAGTAAGTTTCTGAATAAAGCGAGGAATTCTACTAGATGTTAATATACCATGTCTTCCCCCTCAATAGGGAATAAACATCACAGTCTGCTCACCCTCCTTCCTGCAAAGCCCACTTCCCCTAAAGATTTCAAGGTGGTATCCAGTTCATTTATTATTTACTTGGATAATTTTTAATAAAACAAACAAAAAAAGAAATATTTTTTCCTTTGGGTTTTATTTATCTGGAAGCAGTTGGAGAGCATGAATGACATGTCTGATGTAAGGAAAAGAAATTGA
This sequence comes from Saccopteryx bilineata, assembly GCF_036850765.1. Classification (NCBI taxonomy): domain Eukaryota; kingdom Metazoa; phylum Chordata; class Mammalia; order Chiroptera; family Emballonuridae; genus Saccopteryx; species Saccopteryx bilineata. The sequence goes on from NC_089494.1 coordinate 146,991,791, forward strand.
AACTGAAACTAAGTAGAAGGAAATTAAGTCGCTTACAAACATAGACAGAGATGATGAGTCTGAAAAAAGAAAGCTGATGGGAGAAGTCAGCTGAAAATGCTCAGTATCCACCAGTAATACCCAAGGAAATCAAAATGGCAAGCAGAATCAAAACGCATATCACAAGAAAAGCAGTTATCCGAACGTGAGAGAGCATCCACTCTCTGACTCTGAGGAGCACGCCAGTCGGCCCGTGGCTCGGCTCCTTGAGCTCTCGCTTTTGCTTTTCAATGCACCCTTGCACCTTGGCCAGGTAGTGCGTGTGGTTTTCTCCACCGCCTTCCCGGAGCATCTGTGCTTCGAAGAAGAGGTCGTTTGTGTAGAAGGCTCCCTGGTGCTGTCGCTCCAGACTCTCGACCACAGCCATCAGCTCCGCCAGCTGCCTCCCCTGCTCTTCCCCGGTGGCCCGGTTGTTGAAGCCACAGTACCTCCTGTCACACTCCTGGACCAGGCTCCGCAGGCTGGGGTTGTCCGTGGTGGCTACATACTCACGCAAGGACTCCCCATTTAAGTCCTCCTTGTGGGTGAAGAGGAGCACCACGTGTCTCATGGCTCCTGCCCCAAAGACCTCCTTCACCCTCCTCACGGCCACCATGTCCTGCGCCGTGAAGCGGCCCAGCTGCGTCACCAGCAGCAGCACGTGGGGCCCTGGGGCCAAGAGTTGGTAGCAGTCCCCGATGTCCTTGTACATGTCTTGGTTCGGGGCCTTTGCCTCAAAGATGGAGGGCGTGTCAACCACCAGGATGCTCCTCCCGTTCCACGTGCCCATGGCCACCTGGCATATCCTGGTCACAGCCTGCGCCCTCAGCCTGGACTCAAACACACATTGGCAGAGGATGCTGTTCCCGGTGGCACTTTTCCCACAACCGGATCTGCCCATTAGGACGAGCCTCAGTGAGGGGGGGGAGGAGGATGGTGACTGGTTATCTTCTACTCTGTCTGTAAAAAAAAAAAATGCATGTAGTGATTCTTAAGATGTTTAGGTCATGGACCCTCATGGTATCTCATGAGAGCCATGGACCTCCCCCTCCCCAGGGGAACAGTCACATCTAAAGGCGTACAAGAGTTCGCTGATAACTTTAGGAGGTTCTTGGGTCATAGGAAGTCCACATAAAAAGCCAACTTTGGCCTGACCAGGCGGTGGTGCAGTGGATAGAGAGTCGGACTGGGATGTGGAGGACCCAGGTTTGAGACCCCAAGGTCTCCAGCTTGAGCGCAGGCTCATCTGGTTTGAGCAAAAAGGCTCACCAGCTTGGACTCAAGGTCGTTGGCTCCAGCAAGGGGTTACTCAGTCTGCTGAAGGCCCGCAGTCAAGGCACTGTCTGTCCCTGTATCTCTCTCTCTCTCTCTGTTACTGTAAAAAAAAAAAAGAAAAAGAAAAAAGAAAAGAAGCCAACTTTGCACCCACAGCCAAGAGGAAGAACTGCCACACTGAGGAGGTGCTCCAAGCCCTTCATCAAGACCAGGGAAGTACAGTTTTCCTGAAAGAAAGGAGGTGCTTAGGCCAGTTTCATGCTAAATAAATGTGACATTGGGAGGCAGAGGCTGAGAAGTCACAAGTGGGAAAAGGTTACTTCCTCTTTCTCAGCCACACATTCCCAGGCACATCGGTGCAAAGGGAGGAAAGAAGTCTCAGATGTGCCCTCCCACCGAGGACCAGTAGAGGGTCCCTGGGTCTCTGCTCTTTGGGTGGGAAGCTGGCTGCTTGAAACGGACACAGCAGAAAAGTCACAGTTAATGTCAAGGGCCAAGTCCGGGAGGTGACCCTGGATGGGTGGCTGAGGAAGAGTGGAACAGAAGGCCATTAGAAGCATGTGTGTTGGAAAGACCATCTACTTGGCTGATTGAACTACAGGAAGTTAACAAAAGTCATGTTGGAGAGGATGCCACTGAGCCAAGAGCTAAGACCTTCAAAGGACGGAGGAGGGTGAGAACCCAAGGACTTCTGGAGTTCTTATGAGCCCAAGTGGTTCCAAGTTCACTGTAGGGTCCTAAAACTCATCGTTCAATTCCTTCTACTCTGTGTTGCTCTCTCCTTTCCTGCAGTGTGTAGGGTGTTTTGTGGCAAACATGATTACTAACATCTCTCTGGGAAACTTTGCTATATTACAGCTCAGAGCGGACAAAGCAAGAGAAAATTTATCCTCAATTCCATTAAAAAACCTCCAACTTCTGACCTAGGAGTTTCATTTCCACATTTCCCACACATCCTGTGCACAAGAGCATGGTACTGTGGGGGTCGAGTGGGGGTGTGATGATGGGGAAGGGAAAGAACAAATGAGTGTTGTCTTTTCCTTCTTCAGTTTAAAATAACTGGGTTTCTGTCACTGTGGAGGTGAGGGACTGGTGCCCCTTGAGACCTTGGAGGCTGTGTTACCTTCAGCCATAGTTCCGTATCTGCTCTTCAGATGCACGTCCATTCTCTTCTGGAATAAAAACAAGTAAAGAATAAAAAGCAAGTCTCCACACAGGAGGCAGGAAGGCCTGAGGGGCACCTCCAGTTCAGAATAAGACTAATTCTCCATCAGGGAACCATTTCCATTGCTAAGTTCCTAATTCACATTATACTTGCAAATGTCCATATAGAACTTTAAGCAAAGGAGATGTTAACACAATGCCCTGCTAACACAATGCATTTTTACCCATTTTCCTTAACAGACAAGAAAGTGGGAAATGTTAAGTCAGTTGCTTATGTCCCTCCAACTGGAAAAGGCATGAGATGAAGAAAACATTTTTTATGAAATGAGGAGTGGAACATTATTTTATTTTATTTTTTGTCATCAAAGTAGACAAACTTGCTAGAAAAAGTACTTCCTCCCTTGTCAGACCATGAAGAAGTCCAGTCCCACACCCCGCCGTCCCATGGGAAGGTACAATGAACTTTCTTCTCGGGCCTGGAAATTCCTAGGACTTCAAATAAGCCAGTCATTTACAACAAGGCAATTCTTTCTCTGTTCTGGCAGTTCGCTGTCAGCCCCCTGAGCATTTGGTGGAGAGAAGGGGGTGCCAGGACCACTGAGCAAGAACCAATATGCAGGACAAATTCAAGAGATAGTCAGTTCCTGCTCAGTGCTCAAGCCAATGATTTCCCAGGCTACCTCTGAAGTCCTTGTCCCCCAATAATCACCCTTCTGCATCCCAGTAGGTTTAAACAGATATCGGCACAACCATTGGCATCAGTTGGCAAAAATGTTTCATTCAAATGAGGCCTAATATTGTGTCACTCATCTTGGTGTTAGAAAATGCAAGGATGTGACATACAGCTATAACTCAGATGTGACTGCATTTATTTATTCAGTTTTAAATATTACACAGTTATGAAACAAAGTGTTTAAGTGAAAAAGTAGAGAGTTATGGAAGAAAAACCTACCATTTTCAATGAGTATTTTCGCATTTCCCTGCAGCTATTCTGTTGTGGACCATTAATGGCAAAAAGCCATTATAGATTCGAGGCTTGGCCGGGGGCTAAGTTCTCCCCCCTCCATCTCCATATTTGGCTTTGATGCTGAGTGTTTGCACCCACTCCACTTGCTTCCTTGGGTTTCAGGAAGCAATATACATGCCCTTCCTCTGACTCTTTGTTTGTTTCAGATGTTTGTAAATTTCACTAATGTATCCTGTTTTTGCCTTGGGAGAATTCCTGTCTTAGCCTTTGATGTGCAACTTTGTATCAGGGTCCTTGATTTGCATAGGTCTATATAATAAAGCAAACTGGGGCTATGAGGCACTCAGATACTGCCAGGCAGTTTGAAGAGTCCTCCCGGTCCCATCGGTTTTGTTTTGACAAGTGTGTTTCCTCAATTCCGCACCGTTATTAGGAGCCGCGCTGGTCCGCGGCACTATTCTGTTTGACTGGAAAATTAGAACATTACACATAGAATTCCATTGATATGTTTTGACTCCTCAGCCTTGTTGCCCCTCCCTCTGCCATTCCCAGATGACCAATATTCTGAAGGTGGGGTTTTTTTGTATGTGTTCTTTTAATTGATGGATTTTAGAGAGAGGGAAAGAGAAACATTTATTTATTGTTCCACTTAGCTGTGTATTCACCGGCTGCTTCCCCTATGTGCCATTTACAGAGATTGAACCCACAACCTTGGTATTCTGGGACAACGCTCTATTCCACTGAACTAATCGGCCAATGACTCTGATGCTTTTAAGTATCATTCTCATTTGTGTATTTACACTCCTTCAGACTCATGCATCAATTTCATCACTTTAATTTTTTTTTTTTTTTTAATGAGAGGAGGGGAGGCAGAGACAGACTCCCACATGCGCTCCGACTGGGATCCATGCAGCAAGCCCACTAGGAGGTGATGCTCTGCTCATCTGGGGCCCTTGCTCCATTGCAACTGGAGTCATTTTTAGCACCTGAGGCAGAGGCCATGGAGCCATTCTCAGTGCCCAGAGCCAACTCACTCTACTTGAGCCATTGCTGCAGGAGGGGAGTAGAAGGAGAGAAAGAGAGAGAGAAATGAGAGGGGAGAAGCAAATTGGTGCTTCTCCTGTGGGTTGGAACCCGGGACATCCACACACTGGGCCAACTCTCTACCACTGAGCCAACCGGCCAGGGCTCTGCACTCTAAACTTTTAAAGTATTGTTTCTGAACTTTGAACTTTTACATAAAAGACATTACTTATATAACACTTTGTCCAATTATTTATTAATAAACATTTAAGCTGTTCCAAAATATGTGCTTGCTGCAAAAGAATCTGCATATACTGTATATCTCTGTGTACATGTGCAACAATTTGTTTGGGACAGATGGCTCCCATCTGACAAGATATGACAAGCATATATAACCCTGAAAGCACTGTGCTAATTCTTGCTAACACCAGCCATATGTGAGTTTTCCCCAAATTTTTATTTCAACTTTAATTTTTTTATTACCCTTATGGCCTAAGTAAGGATGCCTTAACTGGTTTATGCTTGCATTTTACTGATTATCACTGAATTAAAACATTGTTTTCACACTTTGTTTGCTTTTCAGGTTGCTTTATCCTTATTATATGCGGCTTAAGTGTCTGTTTGTCGCCAATAGCTTATTGGTTGCTTATGTATATGTACTAGCCAATGGGGTGAAGTTGCCATGGCTGAACGCAAATTGAGCGGGTCAGGGGGAAGGTGAACATTTGTTTGCATTGGCAATCACCTGCTTTTGAAACAATTTAAGGCTGAACGGAAATTGAGCGTGTCAGGGGGAAGGTGAACATTTGTTTGCATTGGCAATCATCTGTTTTACATAAAAACTACATCTTAACGTAATTTCTTTTAAGAATGCCTCCTAGAAAATACAGCACTGAAGAGGAGAGAAAAGGAGCTAAAGCTGCACAAAAACGGCTTTCTCGACAAAAAGAAACCACTGAGCAGAGAAAGACAAGGCTTGCTTTAGTCGCAGAGCAAATGCGTCTTTCTCGGCAAAATGAGACTGATGAGCATAGAGAAACAAGGCTTGCCTCAGATGCAAGACAAAAAAGCCTGTCTCGACAAAATGAGTCCCTTGAACAAAGGCAGGAGAGAAATGCAAAAAAACGACAGAGTAATGCTGACCGAAACGCAAAAAGGATTAAAACAGTTTCAAATGGAGAAACTTTAATTTTTGAGCATTCCTCTGGTGACATGAATATTAAATGTGAAGACTGTCAGTCCTTAAACTTCAAGTTAGAAACTAATCAATTTGACCGTGGCAAGAAAGGATTTTCTCAATGTTGCAAGTACGGAAACATTGTAGTTCCACTAATTGAGAATTATCCACCACTCTTGAATAAATTATTGACTAATCAGCATCCAAAGAGCAAACAGTACATGGATAGCATTCAATCCATTAATAGTTTGTTTGCTTTTGCGTCCATGGGAAACAAACCAATTGACTTGCCTGGACCAGGACTTTATTGCTTTCAACTTCATGGTCAAGTTTACCATCAAACTGGAACTTTGCATCCTTCTGACGGGAAAAGAAAGTTTGCTTAATTATATATACTTGATCCCTCAGAAGCCAGCTTGGCACGTTTAGAATGGAATAAAAGAGTTCCTGAGACCTTACTTAATGAAATGGGGGAATTATTTCAAGACATTAACCCATTTGCTACTGCATTAGCAGACACCTTTGCACAAATCGTTTTAATTCAATTTATAATATCTAGAACAGCGGTCATTTCGTATGACCGCCGGGCTTTCTAGTCTGTTATATACAAATAATGTTTGCACCTTTTCCTATTCATTTAGTGGATTTTTTTGGCCCTTTTCAGGAAAATCATCCATTTTCACATTATCAGAATATACTAAGACAATTTCCTGCCTTCCCTCCTTTCACTTTTCCTTTCTTCCCCTCCCACCCTCCCTCCCTTCCTTCCCTTAAGGCCAGAGAAAAGGTCTTCCTCACCACCTTTTCCCATATGGTTATCTTTGACTCTGGCTGAAGTTTAAAAATCTGTTCAAATCCTCTGACACCTGTCCTATGTAGATAACATTTTCTGAGGTTTCCCAACCTCAGAAAATATGTTGAAATTAATTTCTTGATGTGGTAAAGATGATGACAGTGGTGATGATGTTGATGGTGAACTTCATCATGGTAATACTGTCTTCTGAATGTGTCAGGCTGCAGGGGGAGACATGTGTCCCACAGAGGAATGGGTTTTTAGGTAGATGTTAACAAATAAACAAGTGTCCCCGGACCAGTCAGAAAGGACATTGATGGAGATGCTAAGATGAGTCACAGACAAAACATTCACACACGAATGAAGCCTAGGAAAAGACTTGGGGAGTATCGCAGCCCTGGGTAAATGTGATACGTGTGATCTCTGCGAAAGCCAAAGTGGGTGAATGGGAATGGAGGCAGGGTCCTTCTCTGAAAGTAAAAATTCTACTAATCTCTAAACTAGGGCCAGTTAGCACAAGAAAGCTGCAGGCAGTGTACAAACAGAGGTTTTAACACCATTGACGAGACAATAGGAGAATCTATTGAGGCAGGGGGTGGGTTGAAGGAAATAAACATACTTTACTTTCTGATTTTAAAATTACATGAGCTTGACTTTATCATGATGATACTTATTATATAAAGCCTCTGGAGGCTCATAGAAAGGCACCTGAAAAGCAATCAGCTCCCTGCCCTGCCTCCTTACACTGGTGGCTATGGTTGGCAAAGCCTTACCAAGAACTGTGCTTTGAGTAGACCTGGAGGAGGGACTTGGCAGCTCTTAGGGCCTCTTGTTCTACAAGGAGTGGCTGGAGCAACTTCCTGGCAGCCAATATAGCTTACAAAGTGCATTCCCACAGAGCAGACCTCAGAGAGCACAGTGGAAGTTCTGCGGGCAGGGCTGTGGGCTTCCAAACAGGGCACAAGGAAGAAAAACCTGTAGATATTAGACCCAGAAAGCACTGAGGCATACTAGACATGCCCAGAGGCCCTTAGAAAAGCACCCAAAAAGCAATCAGCTCCTGGCCCTGCTTAATAATGCTGGCAGCTCTGGTTGGCAAACCCTTACCCAGAACTGCTTTGAGCGGGGCTGGAGGGTGTTCTTGGCAGCTCTTAGAGCCCTGATGGCAAACCTTTTTATAGAAACCACCCACTTTTGCACTGCTGGTCAACCTGCTCCCTCCCATCCACTAGTGGGCATTCCAGCTTTCATGGTGGGTGTTAGCGGAGCAAACAAATGGCACTATGACTGGTCCGCCATAAAAGCTGGAATGCCCACTAGTGGGTGGGAGGGACCAGGTTGGCCAGCCCTGCAAAAGCGGGTGGTTTTTATAAAAAGGTTCGACATCACGGTCTTAGAGCCTCTTGCTCTGCAAGCAGTGCCTGGAGCAACTTCACAGCTGGGTCCTCAGGCTGCTGGCTCAGGAAGAAGAGACGTGAGGAGAAGCACCGGAAAAATTGACTCTCCCATTGTCTGAGCCTGCAAATCCTAACAAGCCCCGCCTACCAACAGGACTGAGTCTTAGTTTATGTCATCACCACAGCAACACATCAATTGCAAATCTATACTCAAGAGTGCCTCAGGGGCAAAACCTGTGGTACAGCACCCCCTGCCAAAAAGAAAAAGAAAAAAAAGATAACCTCTCAAAACCAGGAAAAATTACATGTTTTATAACTGTTTTCCATTTATTCTTGTATTTTTCATCTTCTTTTTTTCCACTTTGGTCATTTTTCCTCATTCCATCTTATTCTTTCCATTTCATTTTGAACTTCATTACCCATAGGTGTTACATTTTCCATTTATGTTTTTTTCTTTATAAGGGTTACATTTCAAAAAACTTAACTTTTTTTTCTATTTTCTTCTTTTCTCTTTCACTTTTTCTCTCATTCAATCTTCATTTACAAACAGATTACTTTATTCTGGTTACAAATATATTTTGTGGCATTTTGTGTGTTTTTTACTTCATTTTTTATCTCTTTGTCATTTTCCCCCAAGTCTGGATCTCCATTTTATGTATCTTTTCTTCCACTTAGCACAATAAAATTTTCATTTTTCACTATATTTTTTCAGTTTTTTCTTTTTTTAAAAAAATCATCTCTTATTAGTGTTATTAACAATACCACTCTCAAATGCCATTAAAAAAAGATATCAAATATCATGGATAAAAAGACAAAGATAGTGATAGCCTGACCTGTGGTGGCTCAGGAGGTAAAAGCATCGACCTGGAATGCTGAGGTCGCCAGTTCCAAACCCCAGGCTTGCCAGGTCAAGGCACATATGGGAGTGGATGCTTTCTGCTCCTCCCCCACCCCTTCTCTCTCTCTCTCTCTCTCTCTCTCTCTCTCTCTCTCCCTCCCTCCCTCTCTCTCTCTCTCTCTCTGTCTCCTCTCTCTAAAAAATGAATAAATAAAAAGAAAGATTTTTTTAAAAAGACAAAGATATAGCTCAGAGATGAGAAAAAATCTACAGAAAAATGTTTCAATTGCTTGGAAACCTTGGAGTTAAATGATAGAGAATTAAAAATTGAAGCCTTAAAATTCTCAGAGAAATACAAGAAAGCATGGAAAGGCAATTTAGAGAGCTCAAAAAACAATTCAATGAACAAAAAGAATACAATTTACCAAGGAAATTGAAACTATAAAAATGAATCAAACAGAGATAAAAACTAAATTCATAAACTGAAAAACAAGGTAATAAGCTTAGCTAATAGAACAGACCATATAGAGCACAGAATTAGTGACATAAAAGACAAGCAACTAGAGACACTACCGAGAGAAGAGGAGAGAGAGACTCATGAATTTTAAAAAAAATGAGCAAGTCCTACAGGAAATGTCAAACTCCATCAGAAAAAAACAGCATAAGAATAATGGGTATATCAGAAGAAGAAGAGAGAGAAAATAAAATGGAGAATATATTCAAACAAATAATAAATGAGAACTTCCCAAGCCTGTGGAAAGAATTTGATCCTTGAATCCAAGAAGCAAACAGAACACCACATTACCTTAACCCAAATAGTCCTACTCCAAGACACATCGTAATAAAATGATCACAAACCAATGACAAAGAAAAAATCCTCAAGGCAGCCATGGAAAAAAAGAATACAACATATAAAGGAAGGCCCATTAGGTTATCATCAGATTTCTCAGCAGAAACTCTACAAGCCAGAAGAAGATGGACCCCAATATTTAAAGTTCTGAAAGAGAGGAACTTCCAGCCAAGAACACTATATCCTTCAAATATGAAGGAGAAATTAAAACATTCACAGATAAAGAAAGATAAGAAAATTTATCACCAGAAAACTCCCACTTTAGGAAATAGTAAGGGGTTATCCAACCAGATTCAAAGAACTAAACAAAACAAAACTACAAGTAAAAGCTCCATCAAGATCACAATAAAAACAAGATTAATCAGTGACAACAAAAACAAAAAAGGGGAGAGGACAAAGATTAACAGTAGCAAAGGAGAATGAAGTGCAGAACCACTCATGAGATAATGTACTACAATGAATATGATATATATCCTTTCTATTACTCAATAATAACCACCTCTGAAAAAACCACCACAAAAGCACATGACTTGAAAAAAGAAGTAACAGAGAAAAGAAGTATGGATTACAACCAAATAAAAACAAATAATAGAAAAACAAAAGAGAAGGACCAAAGAAGATACGAAGCTATCAGAAAGCAATATATAAAATGGCAATAGGAAACCTTCAAATGTCAATAATCACACAAAATGTAAATAGATTGAACTCACCAATAAAAAGACACAGAGTAGCAGAATGGATTAAAAAAGAAAACCCAACTGAATGCTGCCTTCAAGAAACACATATAAGCTACAAGGATAAAAACAAATTCAAAGTGAAAGGTTGGAAAACAATTCTCCAAGCAAATAACATCCAAAGAAAAGCAGGTGTGGCCATACTCATATCTAACAATGCTGACTACAAGACAGCAAAGGTAATCAGAGACAAAGATGGTCATTTCATAATGATAAAGGGGACATTGAATCAAGAACATAAAACACTTCCTAATATATATGCACCAAACCAAGAAGCACCAAAATAAACAAGATGTCTACTAACTGACCTAAAAATAAAAACCAACAAAAATACAATCATACTTGGAGACTTCAATACAGCACTGATGGCTCTAGATCATTCATCCAAACAGAAAATCAATAAAGAAATATTGGCCTTAAACAAAACACTAGAACAATTGGATTTAATAGACATCTACAGGACATTTCATCCCAAAACGTCAGAGTATACATTTTTCTCCAGTGTACATGGAACATTCTCAAGAACTGACCATATGTTGGGCCACAAAAATAACATCAACAAATTCAGAAAAATTGAATTATACCAAGCATATTTTCTGACCTTAAAGCTTTGAAATTAGAATTCAACTACAAAAATGAGTAAAAAAAAAAAAAAACCCACAAAAATGTGGAAATTAAACAACATACTGCTAAAAAATGAGTGGGCCAAAGAAGAAACAAAAGCAGAGATCAAAAGATACATACACACAAACGAAAATGACAATACAGCCTATATGAACAAACAAGAGAGAGCCCAAGTAAGCAACTTAACTTCACATCTTAAGGAACTAGAAAAACAAGAACAAAGGCAACCCAAAACCAGCAGAAGAAAGGAAATAAAAATCAGAGCAGAAATAAATGAAATAGACAACAGAAAAACTGTAGAAAAAAATCAATAAAACAAGGAGCTAGTTCTTTGAAAAGATCAACAAAATTGACAAACCCATTGCAAGACTCACTAAGGAAAAAAGAGAAAGGACTCATATAAACAAAATCCAAAATGAAAGAGGAGAAATCACCACAGATATCATAAATATACAAAGAATTATTGTAGAATACTATGAAAAACTATATGCCACCAAATTTAACAATCTAGAAGAAATGGATAAATTCCTAGAACAATACAGTGGTACCTTGAGATACAAATTTAATTCATTCTGTAACCGAGCTTGTAAGTCAATCAATTAGTATATCAAACTGCCGATACTGAACCCCTGCACCAACGCGTCAACTAGTGGCAGCTTACCAAATCACAACTCGTATCTCGGAATTTCGCTCGGATGTCGAAAAAAAAAAGGACAAGGTGCAGCTCATGTCTTAAAAAATTTGTATATTGGTCTGTTCGTATCTCAAGGTACCACTGTACAATCATTCTAGACTGAGTCATGAAGAAGCAGAAAGCCTAAACAGACCCATAAGCAGAGAGGAAATAGAAACAACTATCAAAAACCTCCCCCCTAAAAAAAGTCCAGGGCCAGATGGCTATACTAGTGAATTCTATCAAACATTCAAAGACTTGGTTCCTATTCTACTCAAAGTCTTTCAAAAAATTGAAGAAGCAATACTGCCAAACACATTTTATGAGGCCAACATAACCCTCATACCAAAACCTGGCAAGAACAACACAAAAAAGAAAACTACAGACCAATATAGATGCTAAAATACTAAACAAAATACTAGCAAATAGAATACAATAATACATTAAAAAAATAATTTACCATGATCAAGTGGAATTCATCCCAGAATCTCAAGGATGGTTCAACATACATAAAACGGTTGATGTAAAACACATCAAAAAAACAAACAAAAACCATATGATCCTATCAATAGCTGCAGAAAAGGCATTCGATAAAATACAACACCATTTTTTGTTTAAAACATTCAACAAAATGGCTATAGAAGAAAAATATCTGAACATAATAAAGGCAATTTATGATAAACCATCAGCTAACATAAAATGGCATAAAACTGAGAATTTTTCCTCTAAAATCAGTAACAAGACAAGGTTGTCCACTCTCTCCACTCTTATTCCACATAGTGCTGAAAGTTCTAGCCAGAGCAATCAGACAAGAGAAAGAAATAAAAGGCATTCATATTTGGAAAGAAGAAGTAAAGCTTTCACTTTTTGCAGATGATATGATCCTATACATCAAAAACCCCAAAGACTCCAAAAAAAAGACTATTAGAAACAATAAACCAATACAGTAAGGTCACAGGATACAAATTTAATATACAGAAGACTATTGCCTTCTTATATGCCAACAATGAAACATCAGAGAACGAACTAAAAAAAAATAATCCCCTTCATGGTTGCAACAAAAAAAATAAAATGCCTAGGAATAAACATAACAAAGAATGTAAAGGACCTATATACTGAAAATTACAAAGCATTGTTAAAGGAAATAGAAAAAGATACAATGAAATGGAAAAATATTCCTTGTTCTTGGATAGGAAGAATAAATATAGTCAAAATAACCATATTACCCAAAGCAATATACAAATTTAATGCAATTCCAATCAAAATTCCAATGTCATTTTTTAAAGAAATGGAACAAAAAGTCATCAGGTTTATATGGAACCATAAAAAAACCAAATAGCCAAAGTAATCCTAAGGAAAAAGAAAGAATCTGGGGGCATTACAATACCTGACTTCAAATTATATTATAGAGTCATGATAATCAAAACAGCATGGTATTGGTAGAAAAATAGACACTGAGACCAATGTAATAGAATAGAGAACCCAGAAATAAAACCACATATATATGGTCAAATAATCTTTGATAAAGTGGCCAAAAACACACAACAGAGAAAAGAGAGCCTCTTCAATAAATGGGGCTTAGAAAACTGGAAAACCACATGCAAAAGAATAAAACTTGACTACAGTTTGTCTCCTTTTACTAAAATTAATTCAAAATGAATCAAAGACTTAAATATAAGACCTGAAACAATAAATTACATAGAAGAAAACATAGGTACTAAATTCATGAACCTTGGCTATAAAGCGCACTTTATGAATTTGACTCCAAAGGCAAGGGAAAGCAAAGATAAATGAATGGGACTACATCAGACTAAGAAGCTTTTACACAGCAAGAGAAACTGACAACAAAACAGACAGCCAACTAAATGGGAGATGATATTTTCAAATAACAGCACAGATAAGGGCCTAATATCCAAAATTTACAAAGAACTTATAAAACTCAACAACAAAAAACAATCCAATAAAAAAATGGGAAGAGGACATGAACAGATACTTCTCCCAGGAAGAAATACAGATGGCCAACAGATATATGAAGAGATGCTCATCTTCATTAGTTATTAGAGAAATGCAAATCAAAACTACAATGTGATACCACCTCACACCTGTTAGATTAGCTATTATCAACAAGACAGGTAATAGCAAATGCTGGAGAGGCTGTGGAGAAAAATCCACTGTGGAGAAAATTCCCTCATCCACTGTTGGTAGGAATGTAAAGTAGTACAACCAATATGAAAGAAAGTATGGTGGTTCCTCAAAAAACTGAAAATAGAACTACCATGTGACCCAGCAATCCCTCTACTGGGAATATACCCCCAAAACTCAAAAACACTGGTACAAGTTTTTGTACAAGCCAGTTGGCTCAGTGGTGGAGCGTCGGCCTGGCATGCAGAGGTCCTGGGTTCGATTCCTGGCTAGGGCACACAGGAGAAGCGCCCATCTGCTTCTCCACCTCTCCCCCTCTCCTTCCTCTCTGCCTCTCTCTTCCCCTCCCGCAGCCGAGGCTCCATTGGAGCAAGGATGGCCTGGGCACTGGGGATGGCTCCTTGGCCTCTGCCTTAGGCGCTAGAGTGGTTCTGGTCGCAACAGAGCGACGCCCCCTGGTGGGCATGCCGGGTGGATCACGGTCGGGCGCATGCGGGAGTCTGTCTGACTGTCTCTCCCCATTTCCAGCTTCAGGAAAAAAAAACAAAACACTGGTACATAAAGACACATGCAGCCCCATGTTCATTACAGCATTGTTCACGGTGGCCAAGACATGGAAACAACATAAAGCCCTTCAATAGATGATTGGCTAAAAAAGGTATGTACATATACACTATGGAATACTACTCAGCCATAAGAAATGATGACATCGTATCATTTACAACAACATGGATGGATCTTGATAACATTATACTGAGTGAAATAAGTAAATCAGAACAAACTAAGAACTGTATGATTCCATACATAGGTGGGACACAAAAATGAGACTCATGGACATGGTCAAGAGTGTGGTGGTTACCTGGGGTGGGGAGGGAGTAGAGGGAGGGGGTTGGGTAGGGGAGGGGCACAAAGAAAACCAGATAGAAGGTGACAGGAGACAATTTAACTTTGGGTGATGGGTATGCAACATAATCAAATGTCAAAATAACCTGGAGATGCTTTCTCTGAACCTAGGTATCCTGATTGATTAATGTCACCCCATTAAAATTAATTGTCTAAAAAAAAAAAGAGGGTAAATTGAGAAGCACGGTCCCCTGTAGCCAGGCACCTGGAGAGGTTTCCCTTTGGTCATCTGTCAAGAAGGAAGAGAATATTCGTCCAGGTTCATGAAATTTTGCGAGTCTCATGAAGACCAGCAGACAGCAATTTACTGGAAAACTCAGAGTGCTGTGGAATGCGCCTGGCTGTGCGCGCAGGGCGAGTGGTTCCCACACCCGTTTCCCCCACTAGGAACCCTCTATTGCCCCTTGCGACACCATCACGTCCCGTTCCACCGATGAGTGAGCCCAAAATGAGGTAACCTGTGTGAGATCACACCATAGTCAGGCTGTGACCAGGCCGCAGGTATCCGCTTACCCACCGTGGAGCTGAGGGTGCGGTACCTGGCGCCCCCGGAAGGTGTGCGCGCGGGACGGGCGCTCCCTGGAAGCCAGGCAAATGCAGTTAAAGGGGAGCCACCTGGAAGCCGAATGCTCCGGGACAAGGCTGCTGGGGAGAAAGAAGGGAGTGCCCAGGGCGTCCCGTGCCCCGCCCCCTGCCACCAGCAAATAGGGGACGTCCCCAGGTTGGTGCGAAACTGCTGCAGACGCGACCTGGTCACCGGTGAAGGCGTGGCATGCTGTCTGTCCCCTTAATGGGGCGCTTTCTGCCAGCGCCTGCGGGCTGCCAAGTCCCCCTGCCCCTATTTCCTTTTTATGACATGTCAAAAGAAGCATGGAAGAAGAGGCAATGAAGGCATTGACGGATCCCCTCCTCCACCCACCTTGCTACTCCCAGGTTCAGAAACCCTGCCACACAAGAAAGTTCCTTCGGGGCACCAGCTGCCCGCTCAGCACCGGTCGCAGGAGCACCAACCTGCTCAGCCCCATTCCCTGTAGCACTTAAGCTTCTGCCTCTAGAATGTTCCTGCATACTAGAGACAGACAGGCTCTGCTGGTCCACAGAGGACAGGGAAGACCAAACCTAGGAATTGACTTTGATGGGCTTCCCAACTGCGAAGGCTGGCTGCCCCTTCTCTGACATAGGTCAGACCAGCCCTTTGGGACTGAGGGGGAAGGGAGCGTTATGTGCTGGTTTATTCTGGTGGCAGTTGGATCCAGGCTATAGCACCTTTATTTGTCAACCGATTGCACACTTAAGGGTGGAGCAGTGAACATAAAACAATTAGGTTGCAAAGCAAGACAAAGAACTCAATATAGGCTATAGGCTTAGACTCCCACATTCTGTTTGGCAAGTCTATTAGTTTTATTTGGTATATTTGCAAATCATGGAAGGTGGTGGTGCTGTTTTGTACTGATTGTTAAACATGAAATTGATTTATAACACAAACCACCCAGTTTATATAAGTGAGGTCATGGGGACTAACCTTGAACTCAGTGGGGAAAAGGTCCTTTAAGCCACAGCCTAAAAGAACACTTTATTAAATGCAATGGTTGCGGCTGTGTTATAAGATGTAGGTGTTAGAACATTCCGAAAGTAGTCAGAAGTCTGGTGACTAGGACCCTAGTACATAGACGAGGTATGGGAAGTCAGCGTGATCGTACATTTTCTAAGCATTTGTTGACCCCATTCTCATGCCAGGCACTGTATTGTATAATGGGACAAAGGTTGAGAAGGTCAGAATCAAAGTTTCTGGGGAAAAAAGTTACTAAAGTAATGCTATTGACCATGAGGAAAAACTGTTAACCCTCTGTGATATTATATAATTCAAATCATTGATAACACATTTTGAGAGTCTGGTTTGGGATGTCATATGACATTTAGTCCCTCTCTCTGCATTTTAGGTAAACCTCTGTCATCATCACTATTAATATTTTCTCAGTAATAATCACTGAGCAACCAAACTTGACTCTTCTCCAGCCAGCTGATAAATAACTGGGAATTTCATGCCACTCTTTGTGTAATCGTTATCCTGTGACAGCAGCTGTCTGAAAACTTTCTACAAGTAGGTAAAATACCTAACTGTTGCCACAAAACTTTGAAAAACTCAACAACTTAGACAAGTATTATGGTGATCTCTACACATCAAGTGTACTAAACAGACATGAAGTCCTCAGAGCAAAAGTACTGGTAAACTTAGTCTTGTAGCTTTTGATTACTTGGAGATATATTTTATCTTATTTTGCAGAGATGTTTCTTTGCCCTAGAATTTGATCTATGAAGCCCATGTATCTTTTTAGACCTAACACAGAATGTTGTTCAAAGTGAGGCCCGGGCAGGGACACTGAGGAAGGTACAATTCACAAACGCTCTGGGGAGTCAGCTAATTCAACATGACAGAGCTCATGGCACTGTGCTCTCATCAGCTCCCTCAGAAAGCGTCTTAATTTTAAAAATATAAAATATTTTAAGACGTCATTTTCTTTTGGAACTGACCAAAATAAGTTTATTTTGTCTTAGCAGAGTGATGAAATTGCATTCTCAAAAACTTAAGTTATGATATTTGAGGACATACAGGTAATATAAAACAGATAAACTGTAAGTAGATGGGAAGCTTGGATTGGTGAAAATGCCTTGGGGGCCGGTAGGGAAAAATAAGTTTCCATTCTGCTTCTGTCACCTATTGTTCTTTGGAAATCACATAATACTCAGTAGATTGTTTTGCACTTCAAATAAAAGAAATTTAATTATAATGATCCCTAATACCTCACAAGGTTGTTTTCATCATAAAACATAAGAATCATCTGTCCCCCCAACACCGGCCCTACTGGGCCCCTCAGGTAGTTAAGGAAGCCCTCCCTGCATGGACCCCTGCATGGGTTCAGCCTGCCCTAACCTGGTAGCCCATCCTGAGCTTCCTTGGGCCCTCAGTCCCATGTGGACCTGCCGTGCATGCGGGCAGGCTCTTCTTCTGTGTGGGTGGTATAAGGATCATGACTTTCTTTAAAGTGTCTGTCATATTCAGAAATAGAAATAAGACAATCATTATTTATCTATCTACGTATTCATTTATTTATTGCTTACACAACCTAAGGATGTCATCTTATTTTCTAATGATGTGGCCTTGAAGAACTTTTATGGGCTAGCCCATCCTCGGACTGCTCGGGCCCACATGCTGGCCCTGTCACTAGGCGGTACAGCCCATTGGTGTAGTGGGCACCCCTCTTCTCCATCATCAGACCCTCAATCACACCCATTAGCTCCTCCACTTGGTCAGCACACTCATTCCCGTTCACCTGGTTGTTGAAGGCACATGCTCATCCCCCACACGCTGCCACCAGCGTGCATAGGGCTTTATTGTCTGAGTCGTGGATGTACTCCATCAGGGAGCCTCCAGTGAGGTCTTCCTTGTGGGTGAAGAGGACAACCGTATGTCTCAGGGCATCCTCTCCAAAGATCTACCTCACCCACTGCGTGGCCTGCTGGTCCTGGCTGATGAATCCGCCCAGCTGCGTCACCAGGAGTAGCACGTGGGGTCCAGGGGCCGAGAGCAGGCAACACCTGTGCACCTCTGTGTGCAGGGCATCAGAGTGACCCTTCCCACAAAACACGTCTGGCATGTTAATCAGGACCACCTCTCTGTCGCCCCAGGTACCCTGACTGGTGCTGCAGGTCCTAGCAAAGGGCCAGGCGCACAGCTGGGACGCAAACACTCGCTTCTCCGGGATACTGTTCCCAGTGGCACTTTTCCCGGTTCCTGTTCTGCCCACCAGGATGATCCTCAGCTCTGACCACGCCCACCCCCAGCCAGGCTGGTTCTTCATACACGGTCCTGTTAAGAGCAAGTGTGATTACTCTACTGATCATGCCAATGGAATATTTTTAACGACCAGGAGTTATCCCCACTTATGGAAAAGATACCCTCGCAATATTTTGCATTTGGGAAATAGAAGCTAACTTCATTCTCAAATAAAAGAAACTAATCACGGTTTTTAAACATTTGGATTTCTCTAGGACTGCAGCGTATTACCATGTGGGATTCTAGGAAAACATTCTGGGGTTGGGCGGCAGGAGAGGGACTTAGAAACAGGTGTCATCGTGCAAGGCCTGCCTGAATCACAACGCCTGGCCCTCTGAAAGACCAGGTTTCCGGGGACCAGAGGTGCGGAACCAAGACTGCGGGTTGCACTTCCAGGTGGGTTAAGCACCTCGACTCTGTTCCAAGGCCAGAGAGCACTCCCCTGGAGCTCAGCTGGGCAGGGGAGAGGTCGTGACCATCAATACAATGACTGGACCAGGGATATATTGGAAAGGGCAGTGTAAAACGATTCTTTCTTATGAATAAACAGCTAATAGCTTGCATTCTGCTTAGAGAGGATAGCGTGATCTGTTGTTTCTTATTAACACAGATGCAAAGAAAAGGTCAGACACAGATGAAAGAAAGCAGAGGACTGAAACTCGTCAGGCGGAATCAGCCTAGAACAATCGTTCACTCTGTGTATTTATTAACATACAGTGGAGGCACACCAGTCTGTTATTTTTCTTTTCTAAACGCCCACTATAATTTTTAAATCATGCACTTCTCCATTTCTCCCGGAACACTAGGTGAAGGACAGGACAAATGCTTTAGGTAGTCCAATCATAAACAAGACATCTGTTTCTTGTGGCGTGCCTCCAAGATTCCTGTGATTCTGCATGCGGAACAACATACAGGCCAATGTCTTGTTATTTTTAAGACTCTTTCAGCTTCTCAGGCCCTCCAATAACTCCTGCTCCGAGTTAATGTCAGTACACAATTAAGACTCCTTCAGTGAGCTTTTTATAAAATAGATACAGAATAAGGCAAATTAAGCACAAACACATAAAGTCACTTCCTTACCCGAGTGACTGCTGTTATTTTGGTTCATTGCTGCTCCTGAGGGACAGAGAGACCAGAGACCTAGAAAACCGCACCTATTGATTTTTAGTTCTGAATCATTCAAGACCCTTATATTTTTCTAGTACATTCACAGGCATGCCTCATAATGTTTACACATAGCTGACAAGGTGAACAAACAAGTCACTTCCCCAAAGTCACCCAGTGAGTGTCTTGTTTGGATCCAGCAGCACCTCCAAAGAGAAAAGGCACAGAAAACCCTGGCCACATGTTAACACCCAAACTCTTTCCAGTGAGGGCTAGTCATTGGCTAAGGAACCTCTGCCAGTAATGTGTAATCTAAATTATATTACCTTCACAGCTCCTGTATACTGGCTTCATGTATGCCAAAGGCAGTCACTCACTCTAAATAGTTTTACTTAAAATAGAGTGACTGTGTTCTTTAAAAGAATTTTATTTGAGCATAACCTGGGAATTAGACTGCACAACTTTCCCCGAAGGTAGGCTTACCTGATTTACTGATAGAAGAAACAGACAGTTCCCTGTTCAAACCAGAGACCTCCCAGCTCAGCACCAAGAAAAAAAGAAAACAGAAACCCAGGTCAGTCTTCTTCCCCTGTCACCTCCTCTGAGTTTCCCTGCTGCAGAAGAGCCTTGCCATGAGTCAGTCTGACACTCCCACTATGCCACATAAGCAAAACAAACAGTTCATATGGGAGGTGTAATCAGGAGTGATTTGCTGTCCTGTGGACTGACTGTCTTTTCTTATCAATAGAGAAAATGACTTCAACTGGACAGGGAAGCCAGGCAGGACCCCGGGGAAGCTGGTCCATTCAGTTCCTTCCCACTGGGGCTGTGTCCTCACCAGCACGAGTGTGCCTAAATGCCAAGGCGCCCTGAGAAGGAAGTCAACCTCATCACTCTGGTAGCAGTCACGTGGGGGAAGAGGGAAGGCATGGGTCAGAGGACACCTCTGATAGGGGGACAGCACAGAGTGAGATGGAAAGGGGAGCATGAGAGCAGCTGTGTTGTCCCAGTCAGAGTGACAGTCACTAACCCTCACAGCAATGTGAAATGGCTCACTCATGGCTTCCCTGGGACCTCTGTCTCCCTTTCCTGTCCAGCCCTGTCATTCCAGGGAACACACCTCTCGGAGATGATGATCTAGGTAGTGTCTATGGTAATAGCCAGGAGTGTCTGCACTCAGGAAGATCAAATCAAAGAGTCAACGTGGAAATCCATCAAATGTTCTTGTTCCTTGTTTATCTGACCATGACTGCTGCAAGGGAGAAAGACTAGGGAACTTAGATTGCCTTTAAATTCGCAGACCAGCAGTGACAGGTTTCAGTCTCTGTCCCTATCCTTCGATGAGGAGTAATCGCAGGTCCTGACATCACTACCAGGGAGACCGGGATGTGTGTGAACACCACTCTGTCACACACTGTATCACTTTGCCTTGAATTCTTCCAGTCCTTCACTGGGCAGTCCCTTCTGTGTGCTTGAAGTGCAACACAACATAGTCAACTCCTGCTTAATATCAGTAATCAGTCCCTAAAAATACAGCATTCTGTGTCAAAGTACTAACAGGGACCTATTTCCTAGTTTTGATATGTAAAACAAATAAAATGCAATCTACGTCAAACCCAATGCTCATTGTATCATATGAGACTATGTTAATCCTTCTGGAAATTGGCTGTACTTACAGGTGTATTTATATCTGCATTTTAGAACCAAGTTTCCCCTTTAGTATAAAAGAAACAATTACAAGGGCTTTAAAAATAATCTACATTGAGTAAATTCTTCAGTGCACTAAGAACTTACTGACATTTTTATGTTAGTTTTCCTTTTTACGTATATTACATACTTTTTCTTATCTATCTGCTTGTGTGTTCCATCTCCTCTTTTCAATTTTAAGTTTTTGTTTTATTATAATGTACACAGAAGAAAGGGCTTATGTAAATTTGCAGCTCACTGAATTGTCATAAACTGAACACAACTGAGGAATCAGCACTCAGGTAAAGAAACAGAACATTGCACCCTCCAGCAGTGACCTCTGGGCTGGACTTTTAATAGAATAGATTAATTTTAGCTGTAATTGTTCTTTATATAAATGTAATCATGTGCTTTGTATTCTTTTATATTTGGCTTTTTTTTGGCTTATCATTACATTTGAGATTTGTCCATATTATATATAATATGTAGTAAGAGTGTGCATTCTCACTGCTATATACTATTCCATTATGTGACTATAACCCAATTTTTATATATAATTTATGATATGAATATATCATTTATATGATTAATCCAATTACTTTGGCTATATTGTTTTTAGTTTTCATTTTTAAATATTTTTCAACTATTTTATCTTCTAGCTTTATTGAGGAAAAATTGACAAATAAAATTTTCTGTATTGATTACACAATCAAATTTTATGCAGTCATAAAAAACAATGAAATCTTACCATTTGCAACAACATGGATGAACCTAGAGGATACTACGCTAACTGAAATAAGTCAGACAGAGAAAACAGATACTATATGATTTTGCTTATATGTGGAATCTAAAGAACAAAACAAACAAAATAGAAACAGACTCAGAATCAGAGAACAGACTGACAGTTGACAGAGCTGGGGGAGTGAGGACTGGGTGAAAAGGTGAAGGGATTGAGAAGGACAGACTGGTAGTTACAAAACAGTCATGGCGATGGAAAGTTCAGCATCAGGAATATAGTCACTGATATTGTCTTAACTGTGTAAGGTGCCAGGTGGGTACCAGACTCGTCAGGGAATCACTTCCTAAGATATAGAAATGTCTAACTATTATGCCGTACACCTGAAACTAATATACTATTGAATGTCAACTGTAAATTTAAAAAAAATTAAAGAAATCAATAAAGTTTTCAAAGCTCAAAAATGTGGGTCCTACAGGAAACTCACAGACATCAGGTGAGACAAAACACCG
Organism: Saccopteryx bilineata; assembly: GCF_036850765.1. Lineage (NCBI taxonomy): Eukaryota > Metazoa > Chordata > Mammalia > Chiroptera > Emballonuridae > Saccopteryx > Saccopteryx bilineata. The sequence continues at coordinate 147,014,242 of NC_089494.1, forward strand.
TAGGCCTATTTGCTTCAGTTCCTAGTATCTGACACATCATATCCAGCTTTTGACATCACAAGTCATGTTAACAGGTAAAAGAAAAAACACAGCCTGAAAGCACAAAGCAAATATTAGAACCACTCAGGACACAGATTTTGGAGTTGTCAGACACTGAATGTGTATGTGTGTGTGTGTGTGTGTACACATATATAAAAACATTGATTATTATAAAGAATATTTATTTATTATGAAGGATTGGCACACATGATTTATTATAAGGAATAAGCTCATGTGATTATGGAGCTAACAGTCCAAAAATCAGTAGTCAGCAAACCAGAGACCCAGGAGACCCAATAGTGTCATTCCCTTCTGAAAACATTTGGCTCACGACTCAGGAAGAGCTGATGTTTCAGTTCAAGTCCAAGGCCTTGTCCTGAGAGAAAATATTTAAAGGATGGAGGAGCTGGGGGAAGAAAAGAGACTGAGTTTCTGTCACAACAGTGAAGGTGTAGGACAGCTACAGGACGGGTCATTCTCCAAAGTGGGGAAGCAGTTAACAACCATTGCCCTCACGAAAAATTTTCTCAAGGGTCTGCACCCTTTCCTTCAGCCTTTGAGTTCTAGTTATGCTAGCTTGATGTCAAAATAACAACAGTCTTGTGCTCTTGTTTTTCCTGCTCCTGTTACTGAGGCTGCAGGCCACATGCAAACAGCAGGGTTTCTTCTTTTTTTTTTAATTCATTTTAGAAAGGAGAGAGAGAGGGAGAGAAGAGAGAGATAGAGAGAGAGAAGGGGGAGGAGCAGGAAGCATCAACTCCCATATGTGCCTTGACCAGGCAAGCCCAGGGTTTCGAACCGGCGACCTCAGCATTTCCAGGTCGACGCTTTATCCACTGCGCCACCACAGGTCAGGCGCAAACAGCAGGGTTTCTGCAAACAGCCTGGCCCAGGTGTTTGCACCCACTGCCATCTCTCCGCACAGCAGGCAGCCCTCTGTCTCCAGCTCTGCAGGAGCGGGGCTCTCCACCATGGTTTGCTGAAGAATATAAGCAATGGCTTCTTTGTATCTAAAAGTCTGAGATACCTTATCCTACTTCCTCCCGTCAAGACCCCCAGAAGCCTACTATGTGTCAGCCCCGAAAGCAGAAACTGAGAACTCATAAAAGCCCACGGTCCTGGGAGTTGGGGGACATGGTCATTCCTCCTGTTCAACAGCCAGCCGGGCAGTAAGTCCCAGGGTGTGGGTGAGTGTGCCTGTGTCTGTGTGTATGTCTGTGTATGTGTTGTGTTTGTGTGTGTGGTGCATTTTTATATGTGTTATGTTGGTGTGTTTGCATGTTTGTGGGCATAAACGTATGTATTTATGCTTGTGTGTGTGTGTGTATGGTATTTGAGTGCTTTTGTGTGTGTTGTTTATGGGTTTGTGAGTATGCATATGTTGTGTGCATATTGGTGTGTTATGTTTGTGTGTGTATGTTGTGCATGTATTGTTTGTGAGTATATATGTGTGAGTTATGTGTACTCTGTTTTTGTATGTGTAATGTTTGTGTGTTTAAATGCTTTTGAGTATGTGTTGTGTATATTTGTGAGTATATGTGTGTGAGTTGTATATATTATATTTTTCTTGTGTGTGTTGTGTTTGTGAGTGCATTGTGTGAGCGGCATGTGTTTTGTATTTGTGTGTGTTATGTCTGTAGTATGCCTGTGTGTTGCATATTTGTGTGCATTTGTAGTATTAGGAAGAGCTGTGCCTAAAAAGTGGAGAGAACTTTGTACCTTCTGTGCCCTGCCTCAAAGTCACTGCTGAATCTTGGGAACAAAGCTTTGGTGCGTTTCACTTCTTCCTGAGAAACATAACAGGGTGAGGTATGTGCTCCATGTTCCATGTTGAACACAGCAATTCGGAGTGTGGTAAGGTGAGGGGCACTGGTCAGGGCAGGACCTATGGAGACCTCATGAGTCAGGCAGGTGTCCCCACAGCCCAGAGCCTTCACCTGGAGACGGTCCCTGGCTGTGACTCTCCAAGTGTCCTGCATGTCCTGGAAAACAGTTTTTGGGCCGTGTATTTTCTGTCCGACCCCACAGAGGAGCTCGAGCAGACACAGCAGGATGGGACAGGGAACTACGAGGCAGTGCAGGTCTCAGCAGGGTACATTTCTCTGTCACCAGAAGGATGACAGAGCTCCTGTTAGGATAACATGGCTCTCTTTGCCAAAACTAGGAGTTGCTCTAGAAAATGTCATAAAATGTGTTAGAACCTTATAGGGATCACAGGGACATCTAGCTCAGGACCAACATTCACACTTATGGGGACACTGAGACCCAGGCAGGGTGACCATGCTAATTGATGGTCATGGAGATGGGACTGAGGTCTCCTGGTTCCGGGCAGGACTGTCCCCAAACCGTGAAGTTCCTGTGCTGAGGCTATTGGCCCCCTCACCACAGCGCCCCCACACACACACACACCTACCCCGGGCCCCCACCATCCTCACTGCCAGGCCCTCCTCAGGGAGCAGCCCGGGCTCCGGGACACCCAGCCCCCTGCCGCCAGCCCCGCACCGCAGCCTGCCGCTCACGCCCTCCGCAGCCCAGCCCACACATCTCCCCGCCGCCCTGGACAGGACAGCAGGCCTGCTCTGCATCTCTGCCCCTTCCTCCTTCTCACAGGGCAGCCCCGGACCCGCGGTCCACCTAGATGCCATCCGTTCCTCAGGCTGCAGGCCAACTGCACCTTCTCCATGAAATCGCATGAACTTTCATCCTTATTCATCGCACACCACACGTAAACTAATGAATCAAATGCTGCGGCACATCAAAGTATATATTATTATCTGTGCTGATCTGACAAAAAAATAATTGGTATTATTTTGAATCATTCACACCGGACAACTATTGTTGTGTTGGCTGTTGTCATTTTTTTTAAATATATATTTCTCTTTTTTTGACAGAGACAGAGAGAGAGTCAGAGAGGATAGACAGGGACAGACAGACAGGAAAGGAGAGAGATGAGAATCATCAATTCTTCATTGCGACACCTTAGTTGTTCATTGATTGCTTTTTCATATGTGCCCTGACCACGGGCCTTCAGCAGACCGAGTAATCCCTTGCTCGAGCCAGCAACCTTGCGTCCAAGCTGGTGAGCTTTTTTGCTCAAACCAGATAAACCTGCGCTCAAACTGGTGACCTTGGGGTCTCGAACCTGGGTCCTCTGCATTCCAGTCTAACGCTCTACCCACTGCGCCACCGCCTGGTCAGGCATCTTTTTTTTTTTTATCTGATAATCTCAGGGAAAAGAAGTCAGTGCCCCTGACTAAATAAGCAGTGCATGTTTTAAAAATTCTCATTGGCACACCTATTGAAAATCACTGGTTTAAACTAATGATGGAGACTACAAAGTAGAGAGAGAGACATGAAAACAGAGAGAGAAACATACAGAGTCAGAGAGTAATAGAGAGAGAATGTGTGAGTGGGGTCCATACAGGACGTAGGGCGGATCTCACACCCTCCTTCCCTCTCCTCACTGAGTCCACTCACCAGCCCCCCAAAATCTGCCCTGAAAACAATGCAAAAAACTTCTTTTTGGCAAAAGAAAGGCAAATTCAGGAGCCTTTTTCTTTTCACTGAGAGGAGAGGAGATAGAGAGACAGACTCCCACATGCACCTTGACCAGGATCTGCCCGGCAACCCCCTTTTAGGGATGAGATGTGCTGGAACTGGGAGCCATGAAGACAAAAGGGAGGGGGAGAAGGACAGGGAGAGAAGCAGATGGTTGCTTCTCCTGTGTGCCCTGACCGGGGATCAAACCCAAGATGTCCATATGCCTGGCTGATACTCTATCAGCTGAGCTACTGTCCAGGGCCAAGTTCAGGGGCCTCTTAAAGCTCAGTTGAACAATCAGCCAGACCTGTTATTTTCTCCAGGTAGAGGAAGAGTATGAGCTGACTCCCCCGGACAGTCCCATAGCTGCGCCCTCCCAGTGCCCTGAGCAATATGTGTCTGGAGGTGAGACGACTTCCCAGGGTACAGGGACCTGAGAGCGGTGTAGGTAGGGCCCTGTGAGGTGCAGAGGTGTGCTTGGAGAGGCAGTGGGGCACAGCGCAGTCAGGACGCCCCCATCAGAGAGCCCTTGGGTAGGGCCTTGCCTACCCTGACCCAGTAAGAGGGAAAGGCCCCCGCCAGGCACAGTGGGAGAAAGGAGGTGACAGAAGGCACCAGCCATGCTCTCAGCAAGGGGTGTGACAACACGACGCTCCTTGGTGAAGGCTTACAAGCCAACATGCCCTGTGGGAGCTCCTGGCGCGTTCAGGTGTGGCAGCGTTCAAGGTCACAAGGGCTGCGGAGTACCACGTGACCGAGCAGCAGCCTCAGACCTGGGCTGGGCCTTCTCAGGGGTTCTCTCCCTAAAGCTATTGCATCAGGGTCAGGCGCTTAACAGTCATGGGCTGAACTCCATCCTCTGTATAACCTGGGGAGAGAGAGTTTAGGGCTGCCGGCAACCCATCCATTTCCTGGCCAGAGGAAATGATTTATGCTTCATTATGTATTTGAACACAAATGACTTTCTCACTATATGCACATCAGTGGCCTGAGTCATTGGGAGAGAGCCATATTAATAAACCGCATGGGAAAATTACCAACACAGGTGCTGACACCTGATTTGCCTTTTCTTGTGGCAATAGAGGTTAAATATCGCTTCTAAAACCCTCTCCTGAGCTGCAGGGGTATATTGGGCATGCATTGCCTCCAGTCTTGCCCAGATGGGGGTTCCTGTCTTTGGCCAGCTTCCAATCAGCAGGGAGGGCAGGGGTGAACACGCCTCCTTCACAGTCCTCTCAGAGCCCACTGGGGGACACTGGAGGGAGCCAGCATCCTCAGTCAGAACTGGCCTTTGGGAGGGTCAGGGCTGTCTCTGAGACACACCAATGTCTCCAGTGTGGCACACACTTGGAAACCAGAGGTGCCCTTTGACGCGTCTCTAAGTGCTCTGGGTCAGAAATCCGACAGGTCAGGAGAAGGAACTCTTTTCTTTTCCTTCAGCCTGTCATTCTTAAAAATCTCACCATTAAGTTTTTCAATATTAGGTTGGCAGCTCCAAGCTTTCTGTCGGCCATTGGTTCCTGTATTTGGCTGAAGGGGAGGTGGGGCTGTTCAGCCCAAACATCAAGGACATAGGCTAAGAATGTGGCCCCAGTGTGTCCCTATGCTGTGGAGTGTCGGGTCTGGCTGCGAAGTCCCACTGTTCCCACATTCTCTGTTGGAAAAGCTGACAGAGGTGATGTGGTCAGTCACCCGAGGGGCAAGATGTAGACACAGAAGCCACACACCTCTATGCTCATCATTCAGGGACACCTAGGAAAGCTCAGGGCCTCATATTCACAAAGGGCCAATTTCCACCTGGGTGACAGCAGGTGACTTCGATAAGAAGTTTCAAAACCTAAACATAAAAATGTGGTATTCTACCATTTCACTCAGCAATTCCACCTCTGAGTGTATGCCCCAAAGAATTCAAATCAGGCACTCAAACAGGCATTTGTACACTCATGTTTACTGCAGCATTACTCACAACAGCAAAAATGGAAAGAACTCAAATGTCCATATATAAATAAACAAAATGTGGTCCATCCATACAATGGAATATTATGCTGCCATGAAAAAGAGTGGAATTCTGACACATGCTACGGTATCGATGAATTTGAAAACACCACACCAAGTGAAATAAACCAGGGACAAAAAAGTCATATGTGCAAGAATTTGCTATCTGAGGTCCTCAGAATAGTAGAATTCACAGAGACAGAAGGTAGACTGGTGGTTCGAGGGGTTTGGCAGAAGGAGAAATTAGTTATTGTTTTGTGGAGACAGAGTTTCAGTTTGGGGTGATAAAAAGTTGTTGAGATGCATAAGAGTGATAACCACACAGCAATGTGAAGGAACTGAATTATACACCTAAAAACAGTTAAAACACTGATTTTTGTTATGTATTTTACCACAATATAAAAACAATTGTTTAAAGAAAAGAATATGAGCCCAGGGCAGGTCTCAGGTGCAGATATTAAGCTTTGTCCCTTCTTCCAGGACAACCTGACCCTGAGGTCAGGAAGCATATCCAGGGGTGAGGTTGCCGATGAGGCTGAACAGAGTGCCAGGGCTCTAACCCCACTGCCTCCACTCTCTCCTGATGCTCCAGGTCTGAGAGAGGAGGAGCAGACCCCACAGAGCCTGAGGCTCCTCCTGGTGGCAAAAGCCGACAGTGGGAAAAATGTGACAGGGAACAGCATCCTGGGCAGGGAGGCGTTCACGTCCAAGCTCAGCGCTAAACCAGTGACCACAGCCGTCTGCGGTGGGACCCGAGACTGGGCCGGGAGGAAACTGGAGGTGATCGACATCCCCGATGTCTGGTCACCACGGCTCCCACCAGCAGTGGCCCCTCAGGCTGCTCTGTGGCCATCTCCTCCTCCTCCCCAGGGCCACATGCAGTGCTCCTGGTGACTGAGCGGGGCCTGTTCACCGTGGAAGACCAGCAGGTGGTACAGCGCCTACAGGAGGTCTTTGGAATGGGCGTCCTGGCCCACACCATCCTGGTGTTCACGTGGAAGGAGGCCCTGGACAGTGGCTCTCTGGACAAGTACCTGTGGGATACTGACAACCAGGAGCTGGCCCGGCTGGACGCCGTCTATGGGCGCCACCACTGTGGCTTCAACAATAAGGCGGAGGGCGCAGAGCAGGAGGCCCAGCTGCAGCAGCTCCTGCAGCAGGTCGAGGTGGTCCTGTAGGAACACGAGGGCCACCACTACAGCAACGAGGCGTACTGACGCTGTCAGCAAACGCTGCTCACGGAGGGGCAGGGCCAGCATCCAGCCCCGGGGTGCAGCACAGAGGATGGGCCCGGTGACGAGTCCTGCTGGGAGGGCCTGAGATGCATCCAGAAGGCATCTGAGGACAGACGCCTCCAGGGGGGCACTCATCTCAGCACCTAGTGAACTCCAGCCAGGGACAGCTGCTTCCAGCTAGCCTCCCTCAGCTGTGTCCCCTCCAGCCGGCCCTCTCCCTCCCTGGGTCACTTCCCAGGCCTGTCTCCAGGTCACTGTCTGGTGTGGTCAGTGTAAGGACCAAGAGAAGATCAGAAAATAAGCAGGGCACTAATGGAACAGGGAACTTAAGGGTTACAGGCAGGTCCTGCTCCTGTTCTGTTAGGAATAACATGCCCAAGGTCATTCAAGAAGCAGAGACAGATAGAGACTCTGGGAGGCTGAGAGAGAAGAAAAAAAAAAAGAAAAAGAGACAAACGTTTGCATTCTATTGGTTAAAAGACCCTTATCAGAAGTTTAGGTTTGGAATTCGCCAATGAGCTAGATCCCAGCCCCTGTTGCTATGCTATGTGCAGCCCCCTTAGCAAATAGGTTACTGCCACATCTGCTTCTGTATTAGGCTTGCTTGCTTAGCTTATAAAAAGATTTAGCTGTGAGCGCTAGGTGCGATTCCCATCTGCAGCTCCTTGTGAGCACAGTGTCTCTGGACACCTTGGGAATTTGCCCCTGCGCAGGTAAAACTGGCCAATAAAGTTACATCTATACTCCTGAAAGTCTCCGACGTTTGTTCTTGTACCCAGTGGATGCTACATCTCTGGGGGCTCATCTGGGATTTCCCTTGGTGGAGTTTTTTGGTTGGAGACCAGAGAGACAGCTTAAGTTGAGTAAGTACTTTTTGAGGATCCTCATTTGGTTTTGGTTTCGATCTCCGGAGCATATAAACCTGAGGTAGTAGGTGGGACACCGCTGGTAACCTACCCAGGGCTTTCAGAACGGGATGCCGTTTTCTGAAAGGAATAGTTAACTCTAGCAGTTAACTCTAGAAGTGACCGGTCACATTAGGAATTTCTGCGCTGTGCTGCGCTGCGTTTTGTCTGTGTGTGAATGCCTGAATTGAGTGTGAGACAATCTTTTACTCTAGACTTTTTTTGCTTATTGGTTGGGGTATTTTGATAATTGTTTTGTTAATTCTTGAAGGTTTAGAAGCAGACAAAGTGGGATACAGAAGAATGGGACAACAAGAGTCTGTACCCGGTTCTCCACTTGAGTGCCTGCTAAAAAACTTTTCTGATTTTCAGAAAAGAGCCCAGGGGTACAGAGGGCCACCTCCAAACTGAGAGACCCTCCGGACCTTGAGTCAGTTAGAATGGCCTGCCTTCAACATAGGGTGGCCCACTGAGGGAACTTTTGATCTTCCTATTGTGTTTGCTGTCTGAGCTATTATCTACCAGGTGCCCCATCCAGACCAATATTTGTATATAGATGTGTGGGTTGATATTGCCACAGATAAGCCAGGGTATATCAGAAAGTACATAAAGAATGGCAAGAGAGAGAGAAGGGCAATATGTGTTACTGCAAGTAACCAGAGGTCAGGGAAAGGCAGTAAGGAGGAAAAGGAGAAGACCAATTCCCCGGTACAGTCCACCGTACCATCATCTAGAATTTACCCTGTCTTGCCTGAACCACTGGAGGATCCCTTAGACCCAGTAAATTTCCCTCCTCCCTATCGGTGGCAGGGAGGACCTGATTCAACGCAGCAGGACATAAGTGGATTTTTGAGTCCACCACACACCCGAGGAGGGCGATATATTCGCCTTCTCCTTCGGTAGGAGATGCCGCCATCTTGCCTTTGTCTCCTGCAGGAGGCACCGCCATTTTGCCTCCTTCTGCAGGAGGCACCGCCATCTTGCCTTTGTCTCCTGCAAAAGGCACTGCCATTTTGCCTCCTTCTACAGGAGATGCCAAGGGGAGCACGGCCATTTTACTGCTCCAGGAAGCGCCACCGGCACCAGATGCTGGTCCACGAGTGCCCCCTCGCTTCATCTATGTGCCTTTTTCCACCAGTGATTTGTACAATTGGAAGCGGGAAAATCCTCCTTTTTCTGAGAAACCGCAGGGACTAATATCCTTGCTTGAGACAGTTTTTAGGACCCACCAGCCAACGTGGGATGACTGCAAACAGGTCTTACAAACTCTTTTTACTACAGAAGAAAGAAATAGAATAATAAGAGAAGCAGCAAAAGCAGTTTTAGAGGATGAGGGAACAAATGGGGAAGCCGAGAATGTCCTTCCCAAGCAGCCCCCAGCCTGGGACCTGAATACCTCAGGGGGAAGGGAAACACTCTTCCAGTATCGCTGGGCTCTGTTGCGGGGTTTAAAAGCAGCAGCCAGGAGACCCACAAATTTCAGTAAGGTAAGTGAGGTTATCCAGGGAAGGGAAGAATCCCCTGCTGCATTTTTAGAGTGGCTAATGGAGGCCTACTGGGTTTATACCCCTATAGATCCAGAAGCTGAGGAGAATCGCAGGTTAGTAAATATAGCTTTTGTGATGCAAGCTGCATCAGACATTAGGAAGAAGCTTCAGAAATTAGAAGGATTTGAAGGGAAAAATAGAAGTGAGCTAATTGAAATAGCTCAGAAAGTATATATAAATAGGGATGACTCAGAACTAGGGAGAGCAGCAAAAAGGCAAAGAGAAAAGTCAAACACAGAAGCAAATAGGCAAGGACCAGTGTGCCTATTGCAAGGAGAAAGGACACTGGAGGAGAGATTGCCCAAATTTACGGGTTAACAGTCAGAAACTAAAGCAAGATCCAGAGGTCTTGCTCCAAACCTTGGACTGATGGGGCCAGGGCTCCATTTCTGTCAGCACCCAGGAGCCCATGGTCACCCTAACAGTTGAAGGAAAGCCAATAGACTTCCTGGTTGACACGGGAGCCACCTATTCAGTTTTAAAGAAGCCACAAGGACACATACAAAAAAATACAAAAATAATAGGGATAACGGGAAAAGCAGTAGCTTATCCACGGACCACCGCAAGAATCACAAATTTAGGTAGAGGCACTATTACTCACTCATTTCTAGTCATTCCAGATTGTCCTTATCCTCCCATGGGCTGAGATCTCTTGCAGAAACTTCAAGCAACAATAACCTTTAAGCAAGAGGACAGCAGTTCCCAGGAGGGGAAGGAAAAAGTCAGTCTCGAGGTAACGGTGCCCATATCTGAAGAATACTTGATGGCAGTCCTACAGGAAGGTAAGGATGAAGTCATCGGGGTCCCAGAGGAAATATGGGAAAAGGTGCCAGGGGTGTGGGCAGAAACCAACCCACCAGGCTTAGCCGCTCATCAGCCACCTGTCATAGTGCAGTTGCTGAGCACTGCTAGCCCCATGCGGGTAAGGCAATATCCCATACCAGCACGAGCTAAGCAGGGCATAGCACAGCATCTGAAGCTCTTACTAGCGGCAGGTATCCTCCGGGAATGCCAGTCAGCCTGGAACACACCTTTGCTTCCAGTCCAGAAGCCTAGGACCCAGGACTATTGCCTGGTGCAAGATCTGCGAGAAGTAAATGCCCGGGTAGAGACTATTCACCCAATGGTGCCAAATCCCTACACTTTGCTAAGTTTGTTACCCCCTACTTGTACATATTATTCAGTACTGGATTTGAAAGATGCTTTCTTTTGCATTCCATTGGCCCCCAAGAGCCAGGAGATATTTGCTTTTGAAAGGAATGATCTGGAAAATAGACTAGTGGGACAGTATACATGGACCAGGCTTCCTCAAGGGTTGAAGAATTCTCCCCATATCTTTAATGAAGCTTTGTGTAAGGAATTGCAGGGGTTTCAAGCTGCCCACCCTTTAACTGTGTTGCTCCAATATGTGGATGACCTCCTCATCACTGCAGCCGAAGAAGAGCAATATAAGACGGCCACCTTAGACCTACTCCAGGATCTCCAGCAGATGGGGTATCGAGTCTCTGCCAAGAAGGCACAGATTGTCACCCAAACTGTAAGTTACTTGGGATATAACTTACAAGGGGGACAAAAGACATTATCCAGTCAAAGGATTCAAACTGTGTTGCAGATCCCAGAACCCACTAACAAAAGGCAAGTGCGAGAATTTCTGGGAGCAGTAGGATATTGCAGACTCTGGATATTAGGATTTGCAGAGCTGGCCAGGCCCCTCCATGAATTGACATGGGGCAAAGCAGAACAGTTTATTTGGACAGACAAGGAAAGGAAGGCTTTCCAGGCACTGAAGGAAGCCCTCATAGCTGCCCCAGCATTGGCCCTACCAGATATGGCCAAACCTTTCCAGTTGTATATTGCTGAGAAGGGAGGGATAGCCTTGGGAATCCTCAGCCAAGAGCTTGGGCCATGGAAGAGGCCTGTAGCATACCTATCCAGGAAGCTATACTCTCTAGCGTCTGGCTGGCCAACCTGTTTAAGGGCACTTGCTGCTACCTCAATCCTAGTTAAGGAGGCCAACAAGGTGACATTGGGTCAGGATATCCAGGTTATTGGAGAACACTATCTAGAACAAGTGCTGCATGCCCCACCGGATAGGTGGCTCTCCAATGCTCGATTGACACAGTACCAAGCACAGTTATTGAATCCCCAAGCAGTGCAGTTCTTGAAGACGGCAGTCTTAAATCCTGCCACTTTGCTACCGTTGCCAGACCCATCAGTGGTCCATGACTGCAGACAGATATTGGACACTGTCACAGGGGCCAGACCGGACCTCAGGGACCAGGCCTATGAGAAGGCAGACCTCACGCTGTTCACTGATGGAAGCAGTTATGTCCGAAATGGACAAAGATATGCAGGAGCAGCTGTAACTACCCAGGACAGTGTCTTATGGCAGAGAACATTACCAAAAGGTACTTCTGCACAGTGAGCAGAGATAATTGGACTTACACAGGCCCTCCAGATAGCTGAGGGCAAAGTGGCCAACATTTACATGGACAGCAGGTACGCCTTTGCCAATGCTCACATTCATGGTGCCATTTACAAAGAACGAGGCTTGCTAATGACAGGAGGAAAAGAAATTAAGAATAAAACTGAGATTTTAGCCCTGCTCAATGCCATTTGTCTTTCCTCTAAAGTAGCCATAATTCATTGCAAAGGACATCAACAGGGGGACTCTCCAATTATTAAAGGAAATCGTTTTGCTGATATCGTTGCCAGAGAAGCTGGAAGGAGGGACTGCAGACATTCTACCACTTTTGCCTCAACCCGTGCTGCCTCCCAACCCTAAGTATACTCCTGAGGAAGAGCAAGAGGGAAAGCAATTAGGGGGTAAAAGAAATAAGCAGGGGTGGATAGAACTACCTGACACTAGACTCTACCTACCCCAGGGAGTTATACTAGAGATTGCAAAGGAAGTCCATGCAAGTTCCCACCTAGGGCAAAATAAGATAGAACAACTAATTAAGAAGTACTACAGGGGACCCCAGCTTAGGGATATCATGCAATCCATAGTTTCTAGATGTAAGGCTTGTGCTAAGGTCAATGCTATAAACAAGAAGCTCCCCCCTTTAGTTAGATATAGGGGAAAGTGCCCAGGAGAGTTATGGGAAATAGATTTCACAGAAATGACTCCAGGAAAGACAGGATATAAGTATCTACTAGTGTTAATAGATACTTTTACAGGATGGACAGAAGCCTTTCCCACCAAGGGTGAAACTGCTTCCACAGTTTGCAAGATCCTGCTAAGAAAGATCATCCCTAGATATGGAATTCCTATAGCCATAGGATCTGACAATGGACCAGCTTTCATCTCTAAGATTTCCCAGGAATTAGCTACAAGGCTAGGAATTGATTGGAAATTGCATTGTATTTACAGGCCTCAGAGTTCAGGACAAGTAGAACGAATGAAAAGGACATTAAAGGAAACTCTAATTAAATTAAGAGAGGAGACTGGCGAAAACTGGGTAGAGTTACTCCCTTTTGCCCTGTTCCGGGTTAGGTGTATACCTAACACTAATAGATGGACCCCCTATGAGCTTATGTTTGGACAACCCGTTCCACTGGTACCCCAGCTCACCAGAGAGGAAATAGAGATGTCTAATCATATTTTCCTCAAGTCCCTACAGGCATTGCAGCAGATTCGGAGAGAAGTAAGGGAACTACGGGAACAGAGAGCTGCAGCATTGGAAGACAACGCCCAGAGGTTGTCGCCACCGAACCCTGGACAGTGGGTTTGGGTTCTCAACCACTGTCGAGGGAACCTAGAGGCGCGGTGGCAAGGACCATTCCAGGTGTTGCTCAGTACCCCTTCTGCAGTCTGGATAGCAGAAAAGCCCTATTGGATCCATCTCTCCCACTTGAAATCAGCCCAACAACTTGATGAAGGATCCCAGAGATGGCAAGTCAAACAGACCCCTGGAGAGCCTCTAAAGCTCACCTTCTCCTCCACTTAGGACTGATGACTTTTTATTATTTACCCAGCAAGGGACTAGAGTTGCAGGAATGGGTTTTAATCAGGACAGCAGATGGCACAGTTATAGCACAGAATAACACCTGGGATAGTAGCACCTCCATAACACTCCAAGCTGATTTATCAAAGTTTTTTGAAGAAAAATTCTGTGATTCACCAGCAGCTTGGAGACATTCTGATTCAGCCAGGAGCTTGCTCTTAGATAACTGGCCTAACTCATACACTGCAGGTAGTAAGTGTGCACCTCATGTTAAAAATAGGACTTTATGGTATACTCTACACTATGCCTGCCCTGAACCCCCCTCCAGACAGCGCCAAATTTGCAGGTCTCACTCAGATTATTTTTGTAAAGCGTGGGGTTGTGAAACACTTGTCAGTGAATTTCAATGGAGTCCACTGAAACCAGACCCAGACATAAGTCTCTTTAGATTAGGAACTAGATTAGAGGGAAGAAGGCCCAATGATGGTTGGGATGAGGACTGTGCTAAAGATAATTGTAACCCTACTATCATTACTATTAAGAAGCCTAAAGACCCAAGTTGGAATTCAGGAAAAACCTGGGGGCTAAGATTATATGTAACTGGACATGATCCTGGTACCTTTTTCACCATTAGAAAGCTTCCTACAGATGAAAAGGTTCTGGAAGTAATGGCGGAGTAGGAAGCGATACCGATAAATCTCCCCCAAAACTCAACAAGATCTTCAACCAGAAACAGAAAAACCTATACTTGGAGCTTCCAGATTCTTCGCAATACACCCAAAGGTATGATTGAGTGAAAAATTGGCTAAATATATAACCAAACCCCGAAGGAAATAGGGAGTAAGAAATGCTCCTCACTAACCTAAACAGGGCGGCTTTCTCTGGTAACTGTGAATATAGAAACTGAGGCGGGCAAAGGGGGTGAATAGATCCAGGCCCCCCGCAGCAAAAACGGCCGAACCAGGCTGTGGCTCAGAGATCCAAGCCGAGGAAAATCTGATCCTGTGGCAACCCGGGCAATACAAGCTAACACTCGCGCCAAACCCAAACAAAGAAAGAAAAGCGGAGTGGCCATTTTACCCGGTCTCCTGGTCGGTGCGCAGTTAGTGGAAGAGAGATTTCTTCCTAAGCCGCGGAAGTGGGTGCCCGTGTTGCCCCACGGAGAGGCAGGGTCAGAGGCCTTTCTGTGGGCTGAGGGCAGAGTCTCTGGGCAGCCCCAGCGCCCTGGAAAAGCCACGCACGGGAGGGAGTGAGAACTAATCCCAACGGTGGAGATTTTCCGTGCTGGAGGCTGTTTCACTCAGAGGGAACCACGGCCGGCCTCATATCCTGGTTTGCGCGCGCAGATAAGGAGTGAGCGATTCCTCCGAGTGCCTCGGCAGTGCGCGCCCGTGTTATTGCAGAGAGGGGCAGAGTCAGGGGCCTTTGTGTGGGCCAAAGCGGAATCTCGGGCCGCCCCAGCGCCTTGCAAAAGCCGCACACGGGGACGGAGCGAGACTCAATTCCAACGCTGCAACTTTTCCCTGCGGTTGAGGGTTTCACTCAGAGCGTGAGACTGCTGGCCGGATATCCTGGTTGCAGACAGTGAGTGAGAGTTTCCTCCAAGCACCCCGGAAGTGGGCGCCCGCTTGTGTTACCGGATAGAGTGGCAGAGCCAGAGGTCTTCGAGTGGGCGGAAAGCCCGCCTGATTATGCTAGCAGCTCTGACTGACTGAGCCTTACCCAGAGCCCTGTGCTGAGTGGAAATAGAGTGGGGAGTTGCCAGCAATTTGAGCCTCTTACTATCCAGGCAGAGGCAGCAGCAACCCCATACCTGGACTATCAGGCTACTAATTGAGGAAGGAAAGACTAGGAGAAAGGCTCCAGGAACACGGACTCTCTCACTGTCAGAGCCTATAAATGCTAATGAGCCTCGACTCCCAACGAGAATAAATCACAATACATGACATTGCCATAGAGACTTATCAACTGCAAACCTCTACCTGAGCGTGCCAAAGGGGCAGAACCCGGGGTACAGAGTCACCGACCAGGAAGAGGGAGAGAAAAGAAAATGCAAGAAGATAACCTCTCAAAATCAAGAATAATCTGCAGACTTTATAACCTATCCCATTTTATTATATTTGTTCGTTTGTTTCTCTTATCTTCATTCTTGAGACTTTTTTTTCCTCCTCCAATTTGGCCGATTAACTCTCTGCCGGTCTTACTCTCTCCTCTCCTTGAACTACACTACCCATAAGTGAAGTGTTACATCTCCCATTATCATTTCTCTTCTCTTCCTTTCTCTCTATGAGGGTTGCACTCCAAAACCCTTAACTCTCTCTCTCTCTCTCCTTTCTTTTTTCTTCTTTTAGTGGTTCCCTCTTTTTTCTCTCTCTCTCTTTCTTTTCTCCCTCTATATTAGTTTCTTCCTTTCTCCTTTACATCTCCTCTCATTCAAACCTCAATAACAAACAAATTATCTTATCTGGGACTCAAACCTATGTTTGTGGCATTTTGGGGGGTTTTTACATCACATTTTTAACTCACTAGCAGTGCTCCCATCCCTGGCTCTCCATATTATCTAGTTCTTGTTCCACTAAATACAATAGTAAGTTTTTAATTTGTCCCCCCATTTTTCCATTTTCCTCTTATTCCTCTCATCATAACTCTTAGAAAACCAACACCTAAAAGCAAATCATTTTATTCTTGACCCAAATTTTTTCCTTATTTGCTTTTTGTGGGTCCATACGCTCTTTTTTTTTTCTTTTTTCTTTTTTTTTTTTTTCCTTTTTTTTTTTTTTTTTCTTTCTCTCTTTTTTTGCCCCTTTATTACTTTTCCCCAATTCAGGCCCTCCATCACAGGCATTGTTTGTTATAACTCACAGTCCACCACAAGATTTTCTCAAGAAAGAGGGGAGAGGAGAGGAGAGGAAAAAAAGAGGGGGGGAATAATTGCCTTTTTTAAAAATTTTTATTTTATTTTATTTTTCTTTATTTCATTATTAATTTTTTTTTAAAAAAACAACTCTTTTCGATTTGTTATTTTTTTATTTTTTTTAACTTTTTATTCTTTATTAAATCTCATTAATACTATCAACAAAACCACCCTCAGATGCCATTAAGGAAGAGAAAATCGAATATCATGGATACAAAAGAAAGAGAGGTAACACAGCTAGATGAGGAAAAATCTATGGAGAAAAAATTTAATATATTGGAAACCTTGGAGCTAAATGACAGAGAATTCAAGATAGAAATCCTAAAAATCCTCCGAGATATACAAGAAAACACAGAAAGGCAATATAGGGAAATCAGAAAACAACTCCATGAACACAAAGAATATATGTCCAAGGAAATTGAAACTATAAAAACAAATCAAACAGAGATGAAAAACTCAATTCACGAGCTGAAAAACGAAGTAACAAGCTTAGCTAATAGAACAGGTGAGATAGAAGAGAGGATTAGTGAAATAGAAGACAAGCAACTTGAGGCACAACAGAGAGAAGAAGAAAGAGACTCAAAAATTAAAAAAAAATAAGATACCCCTACAAGAATTATCTGACTCCATCAAAAAGAATAACATAAGAATAATAGGTATATCAGAGGGAGAAGAGAGAGAAAATGGAATGGAGAACATACTTAAACAAATAATTGATGAGAACATCCCAAGCCTGTGGAAAGAACTAAAGCCTCAAGTTCAAGAAGCAAACAGAACTCCAAGTTTTCTTAACCTCAACAAACCTACTCCAAGGCATATCATAATGAAATTGACACAAACCAACAGCAAAGAAAAAATTCTCAAGGCAGCCAGGGAAAAGAAGAATACAACATATAAAGGAAGGCCCATTAGATTATCATCAGATTTCTCAGCAGAAACTCTACAAGCTAGAAGAGAGTGGACCCCAATATTTAAAGTCCTGAAAGAGAGGAACTTTCAGCGACGAATACTATACCCATCAAAGCTATCCTTCAAATACGAAGGAGAAATAAAAACATTCACAGATACAGAAAAGATGAGGGAATTTATCATCAGAAAACCCCCACTCCAGGAATTACTAAAGGGGGTTCTCCAATCAGATACAAAGAACAAAAAAAAACAGAGCCACAAGTAAAAGCTCCAAGAAGAACACAATAAAACCAAATTTAAACTGTGACAACAACAAAAAGAAAGAGGGGGAGAAGACGGAGATTAACAGTAGCAAAGGACGATGGAGTGCAAAAGTACTCACAAAATAGTTCGCTACAATGAACAGGGTAGGGACCCTTTTCATTACTCAAAGGTAACCACCATTGAAAAAACCACCACAGAAGCACATGAGATAAAAAAGATAGCAACAGAGGAAAGATGTATGGAATACAACCAAATAAAAACAAAAGATAGAAAAAACGAAAGAGAAGGATCAAACAAGACACAAAACTAACAGAAAGCAAGATATAAAATGGCAATAGGGAACTCACAAGTATCAATAATTACACTAAATGTAAATGGATTAAACTCACCAATAAAAAGGCACAGAGTAGCAGAATGGATTAAAAAAGAAAATCCAACTGTATGCTGCCTACAGGAAACTCATCTAAGTAACAAGGATAAAAACAAATTCAAAGTGAAAGGCTGGAAAACAATACTCCAAGCAAATAACATCCAAAAAAAAGCAGGTGTAGCAATACTCATATCGGATAATGCTGACTACAAGACAGGAAAAAGTACTTAGAGACAAAAATGGCCATTTCATAATGGCTAAGGGGACACTGAATCAAGAAGACATAACAATTCTTAATATATATGCACCAAACCAAGGAGCACCAAAATATATAAGACAGCTACTTATTGATCTTAAAACAAAAACTGACAAAAATACAATCATACTTGGAGACCTCAATACACCGCTGACGGCTCTAGATCGGTCATCCAAACAGAGAATCAACAAAGACATAGTGGCCTTAAACAAAACACTAGAGCAACTGGATATGATAGACATCTACAGGACATTTCATCCCAAAGTGACTGAGTATACATTTTTCTCCAGTGTACATGGATCATTCTCAAGAATTGACCATATGTTGGGCCACAAAAACAATATCAGCAAATTCAGAAAAATTGAAGTTGTACCAAGCATATTTTCTGATCATAAAGCCTTGAAACTAGAATTCAACTGCAAAAAAGAGGGAAAAAATCCCACAAAAATGTGGAAACTAAACAACATACTTTTAAAAAATGAATGGGTCAAAGAAGAAATAAGTGCAGAGATCAAAAGATATATACAGACTAATGAAAATGACAATACGACATATCAGAATCTATGGGATGCAGCAAAAGCAGTGATAAGAGGGAAGTTCATATCGCTTCAGGCATATATGAACAAACAAGAGAGAGCCCAAGTGAACCACTTAACTTCCCACCTTAAGGAACTAGAAAAAGAAGAACAAAGACAACCCAAAACCAGCCGAAGAAAGGAGATAATAAAAATCAGAGCAGAAATAAATGAATTAGAGAACAGAAAAACTATAGAAAAAATTAACAGAACAAGGAGCTGGTTCTTTGAAAAGATCAACAAAATTGACAAACCCTTGGCAAGACTTACCAAGGAAAAAAGAGAAAGAACTCATATAAAAAAAATACAAAATGAAAGAGGAGAAATCACCACGGACACCGTAGATATACAAAGAATTATTGTAGAATACTATGAAAAACTTTATGCCACTAAATTCAACAACCTAGAAGAAATGGATAAATTCCTAGAACAATACAACCTTCCTAGACTGAGTCAAGAAGAAGCAGAAAGCCTAAACAGACCTATCAGTAGAGAAGAAATAGAAAAAACCATTAAAAACCTCCCCAAAAATAAAAGTCCAGGCCCTGACGGCTATACCAGCGAATTTTATCAAACATTCAAAGAAGACTTGGTTCCTATTCTACTCAAAGTCTTCCAAAAAATTGAAGAAGAAGCAATACTTCCAAACACATTTTATGAGGCCAACATAACCCTCATACCAAAACCAGGCAAGGATGGCACAAAAAAAGAAAACTACAGACCAATATCTCTAATGAATACAGATGCTAAAATACTAAACAAAATACTAGCAAATCGAATACAACAACATATTAAAAAATAATACATCATGATCAAGTGGGATTCATCCCAGAATCTCAAGGATGGTTCAACATACGTAAAACGGTTAATGTAATACACCATATCAACAAAACAAAGAACAAAAACCACATGATCTTATCAATAGACGCAGAAAAGGCTTTCGATAAAATACAACACAATTTTATGTTTAAGACTCTCAACAAAATGGGTATAGAAGGAAAATATCTCAACATGATAAAGGCCATATATGATAAACCATCAGCTAACATCATATTAAATGGCACTAAACTGAAGGCTTTCCCCCTTAAATCAGGAACAAGACAGGGTTGTCCACTCTCTCCACTCTTATTTAATGTGGTACTAGAGGTTCTCGCCACAGCAATCAGACAAGACAAAGAAATAAAAGGCATCCATATCGGAAAAGAAGAAGTAAAGGTATCACTTTTTGCAGATGATATGATCCTATACATCGAAAACCCCAAAGAATCCACAAAAAGACTACTAGAAACAATAAGCCAATACAGTAAGGTCGCAGGATACAAAATTAACATACAGAAGTCAATAGCCTTTCTATATGCCAACAATGAAACAACTGAGAAGGAACTCAAAAGAATAATCCCCTTCACGATTGCAACAAAAAAAATAAAATACTTAGGAATAAACATAACAAAGAATGTAAAGGACTTATATAATGAAAACTATAAACCATTGTTAAGGGAAATCGAAAAAGATATAATGAGATGGAAGAATATACCTTGTTCTTGGCTAGGAAGAATAAATATAATCAAGATGGCTATATTACCCAAAGCAATATACAAATTTAATGCAATTCCCATCAAAATTCCAATGACATTTTTTTAAAGAAATAGAGCAAAAAATCATCAGATTTATATGGAACTATAAAAAACCCCGAATAGCCAAAGCAATCCTAAAGAAAAAGAATGAAGCTGGGGGCATAACAATACCTGACTTCAAACTCTATTATAGGGCCACGACAATCAAAACAGCATGGTATTGGCAGAAAAATAGACACTCAGACCAATGGAACAGAATAGAAAGTCCAGAAATAAAACCACATATATATAGTCAAATAATTTTTGATAAAGGGGCCAACAACACACAATGGAGAAAAGAAAGCCTCTTCAATAAATGGTGCTGGGAAAACTGGAAAGCCACATGCAAAAGAATGAAACTGGACTACAGTCTCTCCCCCTGTACAAAAATTAACTCAAAATGGATCAAAGATCTAAACATAAGACCTGAAACAATTAAGTACATAGAAGAAGACATAGGTACTCAACTCATGGACCTGGGTTTTAAAGAGCATTTTATGAATTTGACTCCAATGGCAAGAGAAGTGAAGGCAAAAATTAATGAATGGGACTACATCAGACTAAGAAGTTTTTGCTCAGCAAGGGAAACTGATAACAAAATAAACAGAAAGCCAACTAAATGGGAAATGATATTTTCAAACAACAGCTCAGATAAGGGCCTAATATCCAAAATATACAAAGAACTCATAAAACTCAACAACAAACAAACAAACAATCCAATAAAAAAATGGGAAGAGGATATGAATAGACACTTCTCACAGGAAGAAATACAAATGGCCAACAGATATATGAAAAGATGCTCATCTTCTTTAGCTATTAGAGAAATGCAAATCAAAACGGCAATGAGATACCACCTCACACCTGTTAGATTAGCTGTTATTAGCAAGTCAGGTAATAGCAAATGTTGGAGAGGCTGTGGAGAAAAAGGAACCCTCATACACTGTTGGTGGGAATGTAAAGTAGTACAACCATTATGGAAGAAAGTATGGTGGTTCCTCAAAAAACTGAAAATAGAACTACCTTATGACCCAGCAATCCCTCTACTGGGTATATATCCCCAAAACTCAGAAACATTGATACGTAAAGACACATGCGGCCCCATGTTTATTGCAGCATTGTTCACAGTGGCCAGGACATGGAAACAACCAAAAAGCCCATCAATAGATGACTGGATAAAGAAGATGTGGCACATATACACTATGGAATACTACTCAGCCATAAGAAATGATGACATCGGAACATTTACAGCAAAATGGTGGGATCTTGATAACATGATACGAAGCGAGATAAGTAAATCAGAAAAAAACAGGAACTGTATTATTCCATACGTAGGTGGGACATAATAGTGAAACTAAGAGACATTGATAAGAGTGTGGTGGTTACGGGGGGGAGGGGGGAATGGGAGAGGGATAGGGGGTGGGAGGGGCACAAAGGAAACAAGATAGAGGGTGACAGAGGACAATCTGACTTTGGGTGGTGGGTATGCAACATAATTGAACGACAGGATAACCTGGACTTGTTATCTTTGAATATATGTATCCTGATTTATTGATGTCACCCCATTAAAAAAATAAAATTATATAAAAAAAAAAAAAAAAAAAAGAAAGCTTCCTACAAAGAACAGACCTTTCCTAATAGGAGTAGGGAATGGGCTGCCACCTAGGCCCCCTGTCAGCCTCCCAGCAGCACACACTCCGGCAGCACCAAAACTCCCGGACAGTAAGACAGGCCTAGACCAGAGCGGAGCTACCACGACTCCTACTGTAGACTCTTTCCCAATAGAACCAGAGGAGCAGGACCATAAATTACCTTTTTACACTTTCAGCCCATTACTGGAAAGACCACACCACCAAGAGACGTATGCCCTAAATTTATTAGATAAGGTATTCCCCTTCTTTAACAAGACACAGCCTGAAATTACAGAATCTTGTTGGCTTTGCCTTAGTCTCAGACCCCCTTTCTATGTAGGGCTTGGAGCCAACACCTTGAGGGAAGGGGAACTAGCTCCTACTACAGTAACCCTTATGAGGGACTGGAGCCAGAATCAGATGAAAGATTGTGTCTCAGAAGTATCTCTCACTTTAGCAGAGTTCCATGGGAGAGAAACCTGCTACCTCTTAGCAAATTTCACCTTAGGTAATTCCAATTACAGTAACTATTGCCTTAACCAAGAAACCCTACTCGCCACCCTAGAGGACCCAAAAGTGACAAAGGCACCTGAAGGACTATGGTTTGTGTGTACTCAAGGCATCTTCAAGTGTATAGTCCCCACTCATCCTGAACTTTGTGTAAGTGCTTACATTATTCCACAGGTATATCTGTATGGGGGAAATCCTGAATTCCTTGTGGCTCCCCCGAGGCAGGAAAAACGAGCTCCACTTCTTATCCCTATCATAGCTACCATAGGAATTGTAGGGTCAGCAGCAGTAGGGACAGCATCCTTCATTCAAGGGGAACTTACCCTCAGACAGCTATCCAAGACATTCTCCAAAGATATTGTGCTTCTCCAAAACCAGGTAGTATACCTTGAGAAGCAAATAGACTCCCTAGCCGAGGTAGCCCTTCAGAATAGGAGAGGACTAAACCTCCTCCTACTCGAGCAAGGAGGACTGTGTGCTGCTCTAAGAGAAGAATGCTGTTTTTTTTTTTTGTTTGTTTGTTTTTTTAATTTTTATTTTATAATTTTATTTTTTTAATGGGGTGACATCAATAAATCAGGATACATATATTCAAAGATAACAAGTCCAGGTTATCTTGTCGTTCAATTATGTTGCATACCCACCACCCAAAGTCAGATTGTCCTCTGTCACCCTCTATCTTGTTTCCTTTGTGCCCCTCCCACCCCCTATCCCTCTCCCATTCCCCCCTCCCCCCCGTAACCACCACACTCTTATCAATGTCTCTTAGTTTCACTATTATGTCCCACCTACGTATGGAATAATACAGTTCCTGTTTTTTTCTGATTTACTTATTTCGCTTCGTATCATGTTATCAAGATCCCACCATTTTGCTGTAAATGTTCCGATGTCATCATTTCTTATGGCTGAGTAGTATTCCATAGTGTATATGTGCCACATCTTCTTTATCCAGTCATCTATTGATGGGCTTTTTGGTTGTTTCCATGTCCTGGCCACTGTGAACAATGCTGCAATAAACATGGGGCTGCATGTGTCTTTACGTATCAATGTTTCTGAGTTTTGGGGATATATACCCAGTAGAGGGATTGCTGGGTCATAAGGTAGTTCTATTTTCAGTTTTTTGAGGAACCACCATACTTTCTTCCATAATGGTTGTACTACTTTACATTCCCACCAACAGTGTATGAGGGTTCCTTTTTCTCCACAGCCTCTCCAACATTTGCTATTACCTGACTTGCTAATAACAGCTAATCTAACAGGTGTGAGGTGGTATCTCATTGCCATTTTGATTTGCATTTCTCTAATAGCTAAAGAAGATGAGCATCTTTTCATATATCTGTTGGCCATTTGTATTTCTTCCTGTGAGAAGTGTCTATTCATATCCTCTTCCCATTTTTTTATTGGATTGTTTGTTTGTTTGTTGTTGAGTTTTATGAGTTCTTTGTATATTTTGGATATTAGGCCCTTATCTGAGCTGTTGTTTGAAAATATCATTTCCCATTTAGTTGGCTTTCTGTTTATTTTGTTATCAGTTTCCCTTGCTGAGCAAAAACTTCTTAGTCTGATGTAGTCCCATTCATTAATTTTTGCCTTCACTTCTCTTGCCATTGGAGTCAAATTCATAAAATGCTCTTTAAAACCCAGGTCCATGAGTTGAGTACCTATGTCTTCTTCTATGTACTTAATTGTTTCAGGTCTTATGTTTAGATCTTTGATCCATTTTGAGTTAATTTTTGTACAGGGGGAGAGACTGTAGTCCAGTTTCATTCTTTTGCATGTGGCTTTCCAGTTTTCCCAGCACCATTTATTGAAGAGGCTTTCTTTTCTCCATTGTGTGTTGTTGGCCCCTTTATCAAAAATTATTTGACTATATATATGTGGTTTTATTTCTGGACTTTCTATTCTGTTCCATTGGTCTGAGTGTCTATTTTTCTGCCAATACCATGCTGTTTTGATTGTCGTGGCCCTATAATAGAGTTTGAAGTCAGGTATTGTTATGCCCCCAGCTTCATTCTTTTTCTTTAGGATTGCTTTGGCTAAAGAATGCTGTTTTTATGCTAACCACTCTGGAGTAATTAGAGAGAATATCAAGGTACTTGCAAACAGATTAAAAAATAGGAACTTAGAAGAAGATGACCCAGGATGGTATACCTCTATGTTCAGAACCTCCCCTTGGCTAACCACTCTTATATCTACAATTGCTGGGCCATTACTGATACTTTTGTTAGCTCTCACTATTGGGCCTATAGTTATTAATAAACTCCTTACATTTATTAAGGAAAGAATCGAGACTGTAAAAGTGATGGTTCTGTCTCAACCTACCTACACCATCCTTCCTTCTGATGAAGAACCAAGGGTTTCATTTATGCCCTAATAGGAGTAGGGAATGTAAGGACCAAGAGAAGATCAGAAAATAAGCAGGGCACTAATGGAACAGGGAACTTAAGGGTTACAGGCAGGTCCTGCTCCTGTTCTGTTAGGAATAACATGCCCAAGGTCGTTCAAGAAGCAGAGACAGATAGGGACTCTGGGAGGCTGAGAGAGAAGAAAAAAAAAAAGAAAAAGAGACAAACGTTTGCATTCTATTGGTTAAAAGACCCTTATCAGAAGTTTAGGTTTGGAATTCGCCAATGAGCTAGACCCCAGCCCCTGTTGCTATGCTATGTGCAGCCCCCTTAGCAAATAGGTTACCGCCACATCTGCTTCTGTATTAGGTTTGCTTGCTTAGCTTATAAAAAGATCAATCAGAAGTTGCCCCCGCCCCTTTAGTGAGAGGCACTAAAAAATATCACGCCTCTTGTCTTGGGTCGCTGAACTGAGAGAGAGCTTATCAATTAGAACCGAGGGTGCGCAGATTTCATGGGTTAAGCTAATTTCAGTGATTGGGTCGCAGCTGTGCTCCCGAAGGTATTTTAGGCTGCCTGCGCGCGCCCCTCCCCCAATGCTTGATTGTTAGCTTGAATGGCTGGGTGAGGTGCCCCGCCCACGGAGAGAATCTCCCAAGTAGAAGACCACCCTGGTGCCTCTCTTGCTCGCCCTGCCGCTGGCGGCTGAATCGCACCAGGCGCAGGATAATGGGGCACCCTGGGTGTGCGGGCCAGTAAGGCACTCTGGGCGTGTGGAATGCCCAGGGCATGCGCCCGAATGGGGTGCTCCGGGCACCGGTGGCTGGCGACTCTCACTCGCAGTGCGCGGGCCGCTGGGAACGTTAGCGGTGCTCGCTCTGCAACTGGACCGGGCGCGCGCCCGCGGCTGCTCGCTCTGCAACCGGACCGGGCTCGCCGGTGGCTGCTTGCGCTCCGGAGTGTGGGCGGTGCTCGCTCTGCAACCGTACCGGGCGCGCACCCACGGCTGCTCGCGGCTCCCAAGTGTGGGCTGACTCACCACAGGCGCACTCCCTCGTGGCTTGAATGAACATCGCTGCGGTAGCTTCCTCCACACCCTCATCTCTCAGATTCAAGTGATAACAGTCCTTTCGCTTTCAGTTTGTGTGGAACTCTGGAATGCTCTGAGGATAAATTTTTCTGTTTCTAGTTGATAAATTTGTTGTGATTTAGGGGAGATCTGTCGGACGCGCTGCTCACGGCGCCATTTCCGTGACGTCACTCCAGAAAACAATTTTTAACCTTGTCTCAGCCTGACCTGCAACCCCTTCCCTTCATTAATGGCTTCCTGGCCTTCACTTTGAAATGTAGCAAAAGTTGACCTTTGCAAAAATGTCTGGGAAAGCTTGCATTGGGGAGGGACCTGACCATTAAGAGAGTTTAAATCACAATCATTGTGAAAGCCTAGCCACCGGCCCAGAGGCACCAGGACCCAGCTGTTCCTGGGAGACTTCTGACCTCTTGGCTCTCTTCAAAATTTACCAAGAACACCAAGCCTGTGCTACATCAAAAAGACCTTGTGTTTCTGCTCATCAAGTCAATGACCAAGGCCACAGATCCAGACATGCTAATCTAAGCATGTCCAAGTGCAGGCAACCCCGTGCCTGCAAGTAACCCCTATATTGAATGCTCTCTCCCACAGTGCAGCACTGACACCCTTTTGCTGGTCTCAGCCTACTTGTACCCAGGATACAGGTGCTTTTCAAATAAATGTTCCTTTTGGAACACACTAGCCTCATGTTTTTGGCTCATCTCTCATGGACTTTGCCTTTCAGAGGGCCTCCTAACTAATGTGACTGCAGATCAACATCACATTTCCTCTAGAATTCTAGGAACTAACTTCAAAAGGAGACTCTGACCTTCAGACATTCTGGATCGAGGATGTTTGCTGACCTTCAACCACTTAACTGACTTGCACATAATCCCCTCCACAGAGAACGCTCAACCCCTTCCTTTAGATTTCTTTCTTTTGTGTTATTTTCTGCCTCCTCCCTGCTTACAACACCCCTGCACATGTCCCGTTGTTAAGAGGGCCTTTGTGTTGAGAGTCCCCACTCTTCTCCAGCTGCTGGCTCTTGAATAAACCTACTTTCCTTCCACCAGCCCCTGTCTCTTCATTATTGTCTGTCAAGTGGAAACCTTTGTGTGGTCCCAGAATGAGTGACCAGCCACAGGCTCAGACCCGCCAGGGGTAACCCTCCCCATTCTCACATTATCAGGGAGGAGTAACAACTGGTCGGGAGTCTCAGCTGCTTGGTCAGGCTCACCCCAGGGCAGGTACTCCAACGACTTCCCAGCAGCCGCCAACAGTTTCTTATCTCAGAGACTCTCCCTGCTCTCCCTCTCAATGGCATCAGCCACTTACAGATGATCTACTGGAGGAAAGCAATGGCTATTGAGGGAGTTGACAGGCTCCACAACTGGGTAAGTTGGACAGGTATGTACGGCACCAAGAGTCCTCAGTCTCTGCCATTTGGACTTTGTGCCATTTAAAGCTTGAAAAGATCTTTCATGGTATCAGTAGGTGTGAGATAAGATTCTAAGAAAAGAGGATTTGGTTTGAGAATACCTGATTGTTTGAACTTGATATTTGCTTTGGATTTTGTTTCTGTTTGACAAGGGTGGCTCAGTCTCGGTTTCATCAGAAAGTCTATTAGTTTGTATTTTAGCTGAGTATTAACTTACAGCTATAAGCCAACGACTAATCAGAGTTGCTTTCCAAAGGCCTGGTGAATGGGACAAGATCTCTTATGGACAAGCTTTCACATTGTTACAGTCAAAGATTCTAGTCAGACAGGATCTAAATTGATGGTTCAAACAGGGGGAGAGATGTCACTCCCTGCCCAGACAGTACAATTCAGAAAGGGAAATGAGGGAATGAGTCTTTTAAACACTCTAAGTCCTCCTTCTGGAGGCCACGGAGGTGCTGAGGCCCTGGGAGCAATGGGGGATTAATGCACCTCCACCCTATGCAGGCAGCAGGAGCAGCAGGGGGAACTGCCCCAACTCCATGTGAAGGGGGAATCTGGCATTTTAAAACTTTAGCAGGCCCTGGCAGCTGGCAGCAGAACTTGGGTTTGTTATCAATCTTTAGGAGGCAATCCTATACTCTGCTGTGTCTAGTTTCCCTTCAGAACCCTGGAGGGGAAAACAGTCTTTGGTGCCTGGGTATAGCTGCTAATGTTTGAAAATGCCTTGAACGCTAGTAAAATAATGTTCCTTTTCCCTCTTCAAACACGGGAAACTTGCTCCAGTGCCTTTACTCTCAGAGTGGGGGCCCAGAGCAGAGTGGAAACAGCAACACCTGAACTTGTTAGAAACCCAAGTCTTGGGCTCCACCCCTCACCTGCTGAATCAGAAGCACTGGGTTTCAACAAGCCTGGGTGGGGGTGGGGGGTAGTGCATGCTCGGGATGCCAAAATATGGAGAAGGACCTGAAGATTCAGCTTCTAATATGAAAAAACTATTCATAGGATTTTGTCCAAAATGACGTCTTGTTAGACTTGGGTATTTTTTTTAGAATGGATTCTCTATAGTCTATCACTTCTTCATTTGAAGAACACAGTCTGCGTTTCATCTGCTAGGCAATAACATTTTGTACAGTAAAAGTCAAGATCACGAGAGCTGGGAACTACCCTCCTCTTAGAGTGAAAAGGAAACAGTAAGAGTAGAGCAATCAGATGTGTGTCCAAAATTTCATCTCTCCAGGTTAAGGAAGCAACTATATTAGATAATGGAGTTCTAGTCACTTCTTGGGCTGTGGTCTGGGGAGCGCCTTCCAGGGGAAGATGTCATCTTATGCAGTTTTGTTTCAGGGATGGGAACACCTTCATTTTCCATCTGGTTTTGGTTGTTCTTCATTTGGAAATGAAGAACATTTCCAGTATTTGACCCTTAACAGTTTATCTAAAAAAATTTAAATTTACTTATTTATGGCAGTTGGGGGATAGAAGGAAGAGAGAGAGAGACATTAACTGGTTGCTCCACCTAGTTGTGCATTGATTGTTTTTCATACGTGCTTTGACCGGGGATCGAACTGGTGAATTCAGGCTCAAGCGGGCACTGTTGGTGTTCAGAGTCTACACTTCCTCCACTGCACTGCCTCCAGTCAGGTTCTGTTAATCCAAATTTTATCTGCAAAATGTTTAGTCTATTGAAAGCCGATGTTATTTTTGCAACTAGACTCAATATCTAAGGTTTAATTCTCTCATCCTTTCTATGGCTCGAGTGTAGCATGAACAAGAGTTGAGAATTATAGGAAAGTTTCATTGGGAGATTGTCAAAGGACTTCACCACGGGGGTGCACGTGAGGTAACTCACCCCTCGATGGAGAGGTGGAGCAAACACCCCTCCCCCCGCTGCACATGGCACACCTCTGCTTTCTAGCCCTTCCCCCCTTCTGCCTGACAATCTATTTTATTTATAAAGGCAATTTTCTCAGGTGAAATACGAAATTGCACAGAGTTTCTTGCAGCTGGTTTAGCCACAAGTCCACAAGAGATAATATGGTGACTAATCATCCTCCTTTATGGAGGACAGTCCTTCTTTTTTTTTTTGTATTTTTCTGAAGCTGGAAATGGGGAGAGACAGTCAGACAGACTCCTGCATGCGCCCGACCGGGATCCACGCAGCACGCCCACCAGGGGTGATGCTCTGCCCACCAGGGGGCAATGCTCTGCCCCTCCGGGGCATCACTCTGTTGCGACCAGAGCCACTCTAGCGCCTGGGGCAGAGGCCAAGGAGCCATCCCCAGCGCCCGGACCATCTTTGCTCCAATGGAGTCTCGGCTGCGGGAGGGAAAGGGAGAGACAGAGAGGAAGGAGAGGGGGAGGGGTGGAGAAGCAGATGGGTGCTTCTCCTGTGTGCCCTGGCCAGGAATCAAACCCAGGACCTCTGCATGGACAGTCCTTCTTTTGTAAGTTTCGTCCTCCCTCAAAAAGTGTTCTCCTACATGTCCTCCTTTTTGAAATTGGAACACTAATCTGTAAATGTCCATATTCAATTGATGCAGAGTCTATCCATTGCATGTGATGTGACATATTTGTATTTGACATGATTCATCAATAATCAGTACAGTGCAGTGAGACATGATTATGAGATGCACGCGCTCTGCACAGGAGACCTTGAGAGAGTGTGCAATATACTGAGTGTGCAAGTGGCTTTGTGTACTTCTTACTGAAACACAACATGGCACATATGACATTTATACTCACGATTATTTCTTTCTCAGTGAATATTCAGTCATAGACAGGTAAGACAATTCATGTTTTATTAATTCATTATCTATTTAATAATTTCCAAATATGTATAATTTTATTTACAAGGTTTTTCCTGAAATTCGAGTTTTCAAGTGGAAATCTAACCTCAAACCGTATCTATTAATAACGCATTTAAAATAAATTGTTGCATGAAACAGATGTTTTTTTAATTAGAAAATTATAAATACACCCAAATATCATGCCAAATTAGTGGTTTTGTTTGATATTTAGTTTTACTAAATGAGTACTTTTTTCTTACAATTATTATTAAAAATTAATAGGCATGTAAGCATAATTACAATATAAAATATTACAAATGTTTTATTATACATTTATCATATTATAGTGTATTACTGTTGCAATGAATAAAATGTTTCTTTTATTTAGGATATTGTTTTCTTCAATTTATTTTTGTACTCTTTTTCATTGTAAAAAAGTTGGTCACTGAATGACCGAGTGACGTCAGAGAAATGGCACCATGAGGAGCACTCCTGATACCTCTCCCCAAAATTTCAACAAGTTCTACAACCAGAGACAGAAAAACCTATTCCTGGAGAGTCTGGAAGTCCCACACACTGAACAAGAAGCTATGATTGAGTGAAAAATTGACTAAATATGTAATCAACCCTGTAGGAAATAAGACGGAGAACGGAACACTCCGCCTTCCTCACTGACCTGAGCAAGGGCTGCTTTCACTTGGAACTGAGAAAGAGTGGGGGCTGGAGATGTGGAAGGAGCTGGCCTGGGGCACAGACGTTCAAGCTGAGGAAAGAATGTGCCCGCGGCGAATCAGCCCATGCAAGCCAACGCCAACGCCGGACCCCAGCAAAGGCAGCGAGCAGCGGCTGCCATTACCCCCAATATCTTGGTCAGTGAGCACGGACAGTGTGCAAGAGATTCCTCCTAGCACACTGGACATGGGCCACAGTGTTCCCGGACAGAGGGGCAGAGTCAGAGGCTTCTGCATGGGGTGCAACCAGAGTCTCAGTGTGGTCCCTGCTCCCCCAGCAAAAGTGCATGGGGAGCACGTGAAAGCAAACTTCCCTATGCCCAGACTTCTTTGAGTGGGCGGGGTGCCTTACTCAGCCATTCCGGCTAACATCCCAGGGAAGAAAAATTATGGAAGCGCTAGGGGAAGGGGCATGTAGGCAGCTTACAGTCTGTCTCTGGAGAAGATCTGCAGATTTAATTGCTGTAATTAGCTTAACCCACAGTCTGCTCACTGTGCAACTGACTTACATGGCTCTAATTGACAAGGTCTCTCTCAGATCAGCAAACTAAGATGAGATGTGATATTTTTTAGTGCCTCTTGCTCTGCACGTAGGGCTGGGGGAAACTTTCTGTCAGCTGATACAGGGTGAAAAACATCTTCCTATGGAACAAACCTCAGAGAACACTGCAGAAGTTAGACAGGCTAGGCTGTAGGCATTTTAACAAGGAAGAAGCCTACATAAAGCAATTCCACAGAACTCTAAGGAAAATTTAACTAGATATACTTGGGGAACTGAACAGAAGTCAACACTCCCCTCTACCTACTGAAGCTGATGCCTCAGATTGGCAGAGCTTTCATACCCAGGTATGTGCACTAAAAAGAGGGACTTGGCAGCTTTTAAGACCTCCTGTTCTGCAGGAAGCAACTAGGGCATCTTCTTCCCAGCTAATACAGGTTACAAAGTGCAAATAGCCTGGGGAGAGTGCTGAAGCATACTGGACACTCCTGAAGGCTCATAGAAAGACACCTTGAGAGCAATTGGCTTCCAGCCCTGCCTGATTGATTATGCTGGTGGCTCTGACTGACAGAGCCTTACCCAGAACCCTGCACTGAGTGGGGATAAAGTGGGGATCTGCCAGCTCTATGAGCCTCTTACTCTCCAGGCACAGGCAGCAGCAACCTCATAGCTGGATCATCAGGCTGCTAATTCAGGAAGGAGAGACTAGGAGAGAGGCTCCGGGAAAACAGACTCCCCCATTGTTGGAGCCTACAAATGCTAACAAGCCCCAACTACCAACGAGACCGAAGCCTAGTATATGATATTGCCATAGAGACTCATCAACTGTAAATATCTACCTAAGCATGCCACAGGGGCAGAGCCTGGGGTACAGAGCCACTGACTATGAAGAGGGAGAGGAAAGAAAAAGGAACAAGAAAACCTCTCAAAATCAAGAAAAATCCCACACCACCAAACTGGATTACAAATTAAATTAGGAACAATCAGTGTAAAAAACCAATTCTGGACTACAAGACCAGCTCTCAAAAACTAAGGAGCAAAGAAGAAGCCACACTGAGCCTGGACGAGAGCGCCGAGAAGCAACATCTCTCCAGCTCCAATCAGCGCAACAAGACACAGCTGAAAACAAGAAGTGGGGAGGAGGGGCAGTAACTCAGGTCTCCATGGAAATCTGAGATACACCTTCCCCTACTGAAGTGGAGAAAGAACCCTGTCCCCAGAGAGAATAACTGGAAGATCAGGAATTCAGAGTCTCAGGTTACACCCACAGCATTCCTGGATACAGTTTCAAATAAGCCCCCTGCTGAGATCAATAAACAAGACTACAAGTGAGAAGAAAACAAACAAATCAACACTTCAAAGCAGCCCAAATCTGAAAGTGGATTACAAATAACAGCTAATACCAACCCAAGAAGACCTAGAAATAACACAACTGAAAATTGGAGGCAGACAACACCAAACCTAGACTCAACCAGCCCTACAAACAACACACCCAAACACACAGACATAATAAGACAGAGAAGTGCGATCCAAATGAAACCACAAGAGAAATCTTCAGAAAAAGAACTGAGTGATATGGAATTAACCAAACTGCCGGATGCAGAGTTTAGAAAAAATATTGTTAGGATGCTTAGGGATCTTGGAAAAATGGATGGTCATTACAAACACCTAAATACAGTGATAGCAAGTATAAAAAAGGACATTGAAATTTAAAAAAGAATCAGTTGGAGGTGACAAATACAATATCAGAAATGAAGACCACAATGGAAAGAATTAAAAGCAGGATGGATGAAGCTGAGGAAGGAAACAGTGAGTTGAAGGACAAGATTAACAAAGGCACGAAAGCAGAGTAGAAAAAAGAAAAGAGACTCAAAAAGTCTGAGGAAACTCTAAGAGAGCTCTGTGACAACATGAAGAGAAATAACATCTGCATCATAGGAGTTCCTGAAGAATAAGAAAAAGAACAAGGAATAGAAACTTTATTCAATCAAATCATAGCTGAAAACTTCCCTAAATTGATGTGAGGGAAGGGTCTCACAAGTTCAAGAAGCACAGAGGACTTCATTAAACCCAAAAAGACCTACACTAAGACGCATCATAATTAAAATACCAAAGCTAAGCAATAAAGAGAAAATATTAAAAGCTGCTAGAGAAAAGAAGGCTATCACATACAAAGGAGCCCCCATAAGGATGACATCCCACTTCTCAACAGAAACACTTGAGACCAGAAGGGAATGGCAATAAATATTCAAAGTAATGCAGAACAAGACCCTACAACCAAGACTACTTTATCCAGCAAGGCTATCATTTAAAATTGAAGGAGAAATAAAAAGCTCCCCAGACAAAAAAAACTCAAGGAATTCATTACAACCAAACCACTGCTACACAAAATGTTAAGGGGCCTGTTGTAAACAGATCAAAGTAGGAGAAGAATACACCAAAAGAGGAATACAGCTTTAAAGACTAAAATGGCAATAAACAACTACATATCAATAATAACCTTAAATATAAATGGATTAAATGATTCAATCAAAAAACATAAGGTAGCTGCTTGGATAAGAAAACAGGACCCGTAAGTATGCTGTCTACAAGAGACACACCTTAAAACAAAAGATGCACATAGACTGAAGGTAAAAGAATGGAAAAACATATTTCATGCAAATGGAAATGAAAAAAAAGTTGGGGTAACAATACTTATATCAGACAAAATGGACTTTAAAACAAAGAATATACTAAGAGATAAAGAAGGTCACTACATAATGATAAAGGGAGCAATCCAACAGAAAGATATAACCATCATAAATATTTACGCACGAATATACGAGAACCTAAATATATAAAGCAGACTTTGATGGATATAAAGAGCAAGATCAACAGCAATACTATAATAGTAGGGGATTTCAATACCCCACTAACATCACTAGATAGATCCTCAAGAAAGAAAATTAACAAAGAAACAGCAGACTTAAAGGACTCACAAGATAAAGTTGATTTAATAGATATCTTTAGAACCTTTCACCCTAAGGCAGCAGAATAAACATTATTTTCAAGTGCTCATGGTACATTCTCTAAGTTAGACCACATGTTAGGACACAAAAGCAGTCTCAAGTAATTTAAAAAGATTGAAATCATATCAAACATTTTCTCTGATCAAAATGGCATGAAACTAGAATTCAACCACAACAGAAAAACTGAAAAATACTCAAACACATGGAAACTAAATAGCATGTTCTTAAATAAGAAATGGGTTAACAATGAAATAAAAAAAGAAATAAAAAAACTTCTAGAAACAAATGATAATGAGCAAACAACAACTCAAAATTTATGAAACACAGCAAAATCAGTCCTGAGAGGGAAGTTCATAGCACTACAGGCATTCCATAAGAAGCTTGAAAAAGTTCAAATAAACGACCTAACCCTAAAAGAACTAGAAAAAGAACAGCAAGTAAGGCCCAGAGGTCGTAGAAGGAAGGAAATAATAAAGATCAGAGCGGAAATAAATGATATAGAAGCTAAAGAAACAATACGGAGGATCAATGAAACCAAGAGCTGTTTCTTTGAAAGGGTAAAGAAGGTCGATGAACCTTTAACAAGACTCACCAAGAAAAGAAGAGAGATGATTCAAATAAATAAAATTAGAAATGAGAGTGGAGAAATGACAACCGACACAAAAGAAATACAAAATATTGTAAGAAAATACTATGAAAAACTGTATGCCAAAAAATTAAACAACCTAGGTGAAATGGACAAATTCCTTGAAACAGATAATCTTCCAAAAATCAATCTGGAAGAATCAGAAAACCTAAACAGGCCCTGGCCGGTTGGCTCAGTAGTAGAGCATCGGCCTGGCATGCAGGAGTCCCAGGTTCGATTCCTGGCCAGGGCACACAGGAGAGGCACCCATCTGCTTCTCCACCCCTCCCCTTCTCCTTCCTCTCTGTCTCTCTCTTCCCCTCCTGCAGTCGAGGCTTCATTGGAGCAAAGATGGCCCGGGCGCTGGAGATGGCTCTGTGGCCTCTGCCTCAGGTGCTAGAATGGTTCTGGATGCAACAGACTGACGCCCCAGAGGGGCAGAACATCGCCCCCTGGTGGGCATGATGGGTGGATCCCAGTCGGGCGCATGCGGGAGTCTGTCTGACTGCCTCCCCATTTCCAGCTTCGGAAAAATGAAAAAAAAAAAAGAAAAGAAAACCTAAACAGACCGATTACAACAAAAGAGATCGAAACAGAAAAAGCTCCCAAATAACAAAACTCCTGGGCCTGATGGCTTCACTAGTGAATTCTACCAAACATTCAAAGAAGAACTAACTCCTATCATTCTCAAACTATTTCAAAAAATTCAAGAGGAAGGAACACTTCCAAGTTCCTTTTATGAGGTGAGCATAATTCTGATTCCAAAACCAGGCAAAGACAACACAAAGAAAGAAAATTATAGGCCAATATCCTTGATGAATTTAAATGCTAAAATTCTCAACAAAATATTAGCAAACCAGATCCAGCAATACATGAAAAAAATCATACATCATCATCAAGTGGGATTTATTCTGGGGAGGCAAGGATGGTACAACATTCATAAATCAATTAATGTGATTCACCACAGAAATAAAAGGAAGGAGAAAAAACACATGATAATTTCAACAGATGCAGAAAAAGCATTTGAAAAAATCCAGCACCCATTCATGATCAAAACTCTAAGCAAAGCGGGAATACAGGAAACATACCTCAACATGATAAAGGCCATCTATGACAAACCCATAGCCAACATTATAATTAATGGACAAAAATTAAAAGAAATTCCCCTAAAATCAAGAACAAGGCAGAGGTGCCCCCTTTCACCACTCTTACTCAATATAGTACTGGAAGTCCTAGCTACAGCAATCAGACAAGAAGAAGAAATAAAAGGCATTCAAATTGGAAAAGAAGAAGTAAAACTATCATTATTTGCAGATGATATGATACTTTATACAGAAAACCCTAAAATCTCAGACAAAAAAATACTGGACCTAATAAAGAAATTCAGCAAGCTGGCAGGATATAAAATTAATACACAGAAGTTAGAGGTATTTTTATACACAAACAATAAACTGTCAGAAAGAGAAATTAAGGAAACAATACCCTTCACTATTGCAACAAGAAAAAAATAAAGTACCTAGGAGTAAATTTAACCAAGGAGGTTAAAGACTTGTACTCAGAAAATTATAAAACATTGATAAAACAAATCAAGGAAGACACAAACAACTGGAGGCATATACCATGCTCATGGTTAGGAAGAATAAAGATCATTAAAATGTCTATATTACCCAAAGCAATTTATAAATTCAATGCAATACCAATTAAAATACCAATGACATACTTCAAAGATATAAAACACAGATTCTAAAAATTTATATGGAACCAAAAAAGAACACAAATAGCCTCAGCAATCTTGAATAAGAAGAATAAAGTGAGAGGTATCACACTTATAGTACAAGGTCATTGTACTCAAAACAGCTTGGTACTGGCATAAGAACAGGCATATAGATCAGTGAAACAGAACTGAGAACCCAGAAATTAATCCACATTTTTATGGACAACTGATATTTGACAAAAGAGGTAAGAGCATACAGTGGAGTAAAGACAGTCTCTTTAACAAATGGTGTTGGGAAAACTGGTCAGCTACCTGCAAAAAAATGAAACTAGACCACCAACTTACACCATGCACAAAAATAAACTCAAAATGGATAAAGGACTTAAATGTAAATCGTGAAACCATAATTATCCTAGAAGAAAACTTAGGCAGTAATCTCACCAACATCTATCGCAGCAATATCTTTGCTGAATTGTTGTGGACCGTAAATGGCAAAAAGCCATTGTAGATTTCAAGGCTCAGCAAAAGGCTAAGTTCTCCCCCTTCCATCTCCATATTTGGCTTTGATGCTGAGTATTTGCACTCACTCCGCTTGCTTCCTTGGGTTGCTGGAAGCAATATACATGCCCTTCTTCTGACTCTTTGTTTGTTTCAGATATTTGTAGATTTTACTAATGTATCCTGTTTTTGCCTTGGGAGAATTCCTGTCTTAGCCTGTGATGTGCAACTTTGAATCAGGGTCCTTGATTTGCATATGTCTATATAATAAAGCAAACTGGGCTATGAGGCACTCAGATACTGCCAGGCAGTTTGAAGAGTCCTCCCGGTCCCATCGTTTTTGTTTTGACAAAGTGTGTTTCCTTAATTCCGCACCATTATTAGGAGCCACGCTGGTCCATGGCAAGTGGTGCCCAAACAGATGACTTGAGTACTAGGGAACTAAAACTGAAGGAAGGTGACAGAACTCCCCAAAGTGAAGTGCACACAGTGAGTAAAGAAAGTTTTTGGGGAAACTGTAGTTGGGAGTAAAAGAATATGGGACAGATAGGGTAAAAAATAAGGGACCTTTTTGTAAAAATGTTTCCGTATGAAGACAAATCATTGTCTGAAGAGTATCAGGGTGAGCTGGAAACAGAGGGATGTGAAAACAAGAATAACTTGGAGTCTGAAGATGACAGGGGAGATGAAAAATCCGTGGCTATGGCTGCCTTAGCCACGGGGCCTCCACTGCCCTCAGCTTCTTCCTACATTCAACCTTCTGCTCCTCCATTCCCTTATTGGGCTGATTGCAGAGTCTATAGCTCAAAATCTGGGAAATCCCCTCTCCAACAATCTATAGACCAGGCTCAAAATGTAGGGGAAACAATAAATGATGGCTTTACCCATTTTCCTGTTGTAGAAAGACAGGATGAGAACATGAACTTTTAGAACTCTGAAAGAGCTTAAACTTGCTTGTGTTCAGTATGGGCCTACTGCCCCTTTTTCACTTGGTTTATTAGATACTATTAGTGCAAAGGCTCTTCCCCCAAATGACTGGAAGGCGAGTGCCTGTGCTTGTCTCTCTGGGGGTGATTATTGGCTGTGGAAGTTGGACTTTCATGAAGGAGCTGTTGAGGTAGGGGAGAAATCTCAGCATAGTCCACCTGAGCCACCGGTTACAGCAACTATAGAATTTGAGAATGGATAGGAGATTCAGGTATTAGGAAAGTTACAGCTTTTCCTGTCCTGATCTGATTTTCTTCAATGTTTTAACTATGATCTTCTAAACTATCATCTTGTGGGGCCAAGGATATGTGTGTGTTTTTCCTAGGTCTGCTGAAGCTCCACGGTGGATCCCTGAATGACTGGTGAGACATCATGATTCTGGATGAAAGACTTACTTCACAAGAGCAATTGCATAAGACTTATTTTACTATACTCTCTTCCCTTTCTAAATTATTATTATCTAATTTTTTTAATGTTTTAGATCATCTTATTTCTTTCCTGATCCATTGCCTGAAAAGAGGGTGAAAGGAGTGCCTGATTTGGGTGTTGCTGAACAGAAATCTCATATGGCCATCTTGAGAT
This sequence comes from Saccopteryx bilineata, assembly GCF_036850765.1. Taxonomy (NCBI): domain Eukaryota; kingdom Metazoa; phylum Chordata; class Mammalia; order Chiroptera; family Emballonuridae; genus Saccopteryx; species Saccopteryx bilineata. The sequence goes on from NC_089494.1 coordinate 147,052,774, forward strand.
TTTTTGAGAGAGATCTCTGTTTAGTATATATCCTTATTATGTTCCTATTAAGGTAGCCCTACTTAAGATCAAGCAGGCCATAGTTTAATCTCTAAAACCCCGGGTTTCACTCTTGATTTGTGTGATTGTATGTGAAGTCTTTGTTTAATGTCTAAGTGTCTTTGTTTTTATAAGGCCTGAATTAAGTCCTTACATGAAAAATAATAATAATAATAATTTTGGAAATGCCGGCTCTAGTATTGAAAACAAAATAAAAATAATTTTATTTCCCTACATAAATATAATTTTGTTTGGAATAAGTAAAGCACGCTCATTTTGGATCCAAAAGACTTGCTAATTTAGCCAGGCTGCTCCAGGCTGCAAGTGGAAGGCTTGAAGCAGCACAGATTTACATAATAAAAGTGTAAACATTTTTTTTACTGTAGGAGAATAATAAAGATCACACTGGGATTTTTCAGTTTTGATATGTACTCTTTAAAGTGCCTGTTAATTAATGTTAAGGGGGTGTTTTGATAAGTGTGGGAATGTTGCTTGAAGGTGCATTTACTCTATTTTCATTAAAAGTTAACAAAGTCAAGAATTTCTTGCAATTTTGAAGTCAAAATATTGTAAAGTATGCTTAACATTTGCTTTAAGATCAATTGTAAATAATATAAAAAGAAAGGGGGTGGAGTCATATCCTGGAACACCTGCAGGTCTACCCTATCATGCTTTTTATTTCAAAGAATTTCTTTTGAATACTGATGTACAAGAGATGCCAAATTTTTATCCTGCAAACTTCTACCCTATTTTATTTGATTCAGGTAATAACACTGTTTTGTCTTTATTCAAATAGCTCCAGATATATAGGCAGATAGGGACCCTCAAGCCCCTCAGCAAGATCTTCTGAGCATGGCTTTTAAGGTACCAAGAGGCAGAAAAAGCCCAAAGGAGATCAGGTAAAATACTAGCTGTTGGCATACGCCCTCAAAGGCTCCAACGCTCCAACTGGAACTTCATCAGGGCCCTGCTTCAATAGTGGAAAGGATGGTCATTTAAGCCAAAGCCTGCCAGGCTTACATGTTTTTGCTGTGAGGAAGAAGGGACACTGGAAGGTAGGCTTCCCCCTCGCTCCTCTAAGGGAGGGTTCAGTCTCTTCCAGCCCTGCTCCAGCCAACTGTAACCTAACTTTGCCCAGAATACTGGGATTTGCCACTGAAGGCTAAAAGGTGCCCAGGGCCATCGGCCCCATCTATGACACTGTGGATGAGTCTGGGGTATTTCTTCCAAGTAGCCGGTAGACTGGTCTCATTTACACAAGGACCACTTAACTAGGTCTTGCCTGAATATTCAGGTTTTTTATTCTTCCCTCAAAGATCTCTGTTGTGGATATTGATAGTCCTGTTTTCTGCTGCTTTGTTTAATATATGGTCTTTCCTTTAATCCCTCCTGCCTCAATGCCCCACTCATATTTTAGGCTAGGACCTAAAATTTAGAGCTCTTTTTTATTTTTTGCCAACTTACAAATTTATCTCTGCCACCATCTTAGTGTATCCCAAGGTTCTCCTCACCACCCCATGGCTGTAAAGCTCCAGTATAGGACCCCTGGGTTCATCTTTCCAGTTTAAAGAAAACAAAAGCTCTGTCTTCATACGTGTCGCAGATGGCTTTTCCAGTCTACCTGGGTCATTGCCAGCTGGGAGCAGCAGTCATTGGGACTTTGAGACTAGCTGCAGAGTGTGGAAATGTGACAGCAATTCCAGTGCCATGTGGACTTTTCCTGGACTCCTGCTCCTGTGACAGTTTTTGATGAACTGAACTGGGGTTGGGTTGCATTTGCAGGGATTTGGAATGGTGTTGGTGCCAACTTGTTAAGGACATTACTCTTTTTTTTTTGTATTTTTCTGAAGCTGGAAATGGGGAGAGACAGTCAGACAGACTCCTGCATGCGCCCGACAGGGATCCACCCGGCATGCCCACCAGGGGCAATGCTCTGCCCACCAGGGGGCAATGCTCTGCCCCTCTGGGGCGTCGCTCTGCCATGACCAGAGCCACTCTAGCACCTGGGGCAGAGGCCAAGGAGCCATCCCCAGTGCCCGGGCCATCTTTTGCTCCAATGGAGCCTTGGCTGCGGGAGGGGAAGAGAGAGACAGAGAGGAAGGAGGGGGTGGGGGTGGAGAAGCAAATGGGTGCTTCTCCTATGTGCCCTGGCCGGGAATCAAACCCAGGTCCCCCGCATGCCAGGCCAATGCTCTACCGCTGAGCCAACCGGCCAGGGCAGGACATTACTCTTTATATAGATTCTTGTTGTATTAGCTTAAAGAGTTTGCTTAAAGGCTTTAATCACTGTGATGTATTAGTATACTTGTTTTGGGTATCTGTTAGCATTGGCTATACTAATTTTGTGTTTGTTCTGTATTTCTTCCGTCTGCCTCCAAATTAGAATCTGGGAAACTAGGAAATCAAATAAGTGCAAATCTCAGCACACAAATTAAAAATAAAAAAGAAAAGAGGGATATGTTGTGGACTGTAAATGGCAAAAAGCCATTGTATATTTTGAGGCTTAGCAAAAGGCTAAGTTCTCCCCCCTCCATCTCCATATTTGGCTTTGATACTGAGTATTTGCACTCACTCTACTTGCTTCCTTGGGTTGCTGGAAGCAATACACATGCCCTTCCTCTGACTCTTTGTTTGTTTCAGATGTTTGTAGATTTCACTAATGTATCTTGTTTTTGCCTTGGGAGAGTTCTGGTCTTAGCCTTTGATGTGCAACTTTGTTTCAGGGTCCTTGATTTGCATATGTCTATATAATAAAGCAAACTGGGGCTATGAGGCACTCGGATACTGCCAGGCAGTTTGAAGAGTCCTCCCAGTCCCATCGTTTTTGTTTTGACAAAGTGTGTTTCCTTAATTCTGCACCGTTATTAGGAGCCGTGCTGGTCCGTGGCACTGAATTATCTCCACAGGCAAATGAAATAAAAGACAGAATAAACAAATGGGACTAAAAAGCTTTTGCACAGCTAAAGACAATATGAACAGAATAAAAAGACAAACCACACAATGGGAGAACATATTCGACAATACATCTGATAAGGGATAAATAACCAAATTTATAAAAAACTTGTAAAACTCAACATCAGGAAGACAAACAATCCAATCAAAAAATGGGCACAAGAAATGAATAGACACTTCTCCAAAGAGGACATACAGACGGCCAATAGACAAGTGAAAAAAATGTTCAACATCAGTAATCATTAGAGAAATGTAAGTTAAAACCACAATGAGATACCACCTCACACCAGTCAGAATGGTGCTCATTAACAAAACAACACATAATAGGTGCTGGCGAGAATGTGGAGAAAGGGGAACCCTCCTGCACTGCTGGTTGGAATGCATACTAGTGCAGCCACTGTGGAAAACAGTATGGAGATTCTTCAAAAAATTAGAAATGGAACTGCCCTTTGACCCAGCCATCCCACTTACAAGAATATATCCCAAGGACACCATATCATTGACTGAAAATAAGAAATGCACCCCCATGTTTATGGGAGCATTGTTCATAATAGCAAAGATCTGTAAAACAGCCCAAGTGTCCATCAGTGGACAAGTATATTAAAAAGCAGTGGTACAGGCCCTGGCCGGTTGGCTCAGTGGTAGAGCGTCAGCCTGGCGTGCAGAAGTCCCAGGTTCAATTCCCGGCCAGGGCACACAGGAGAAGCGCCCATCTGCTTCTCCACCCCTCCCCATCTCCTTCCTCTCTGTCTCTCTCTTCCCCTCCTGCAGCCAAGGCTCCATTGGAGCAAAGATGGCCCAGGTGCTGGGAATGGCTCCTTGGCCTCTGCCCCAGGCACCGGAGTGGCTCTGGTGGCAACAGAGCGATACCCCAGAGGGGCAGAGCATCGCCCCCTGGTGGGCAGAGCATCGCCCCCTGGTGGGTGTGCCGGGTGGATCCCGGCCGGGCACATGTGGGAGTCTGTCTGACTGTGTCTCCTTGTTTCCAGCTTCAGAAAAATACAAAAAATAAAAATAAAAAAGCAGTGGTACATATATACAATGGAATACTATGGGGCTATGAAAAAGAAGGAAATATTACCTTTTGCAACAATATGGAGGGACCTGGAAACTATTAAGTGAAATAAGCCAGGCAGAGAAAGAAAAATATCATATGACTTCACTTATTTGAGGAATACAAAGAATAATGAGAACTGAGGAATGCAATTGAGACAGAGGAGGGATCAAAGGGACCAGAGGAAAAGAGGACTAAGGAAAAGGGGATGATAGGTTGGGATAAACCTGAATGAATGGGGGAGGGCGCTGTAGGGATGGGGGCAAGGGAGATGTTGAGAGGAATAGGAGGAAGGGGGGAGGCATTCAGGGTGACCCTAGAATCTATGTAAACACAATTAAATAAATAAATTTTTTAAAATCCACAGTCTTTATAACTTTTTCCACTTTTGTGTGTGTCTTTCATTTTCGTATCTTTATTTTGTTTCCTTCTTCCATCTTGGTCCTTTTTTATTCTCTGCTCATCTTATTCTTTTCATCTAAAACTACATTACTCTTAAGTGTTAAATTTCCCATTTTTTCTTCTTTTCTTTTTTCTTTCTCTCTAGGAGAGTTACATTCAAAAACCCTTAACTATCTCCTTTTTCTTTTTTTTTTCTTTGTCTTTTTTCTCCCTCTCTCTTAGTTTCTTCTTTTCTCCTTTACTTTTTCTCTCATTTGATTCTCACTCATGAACAAATTATTTTATTTTGGATTCAAATTTTTTCTTTATGGCATTTTGCTTGCTTTTTACTTTGCTTTTTAACTCATTAGCATTCCCCCAAACCCCAGCTCTCCATTCTATATAATTTTTGTTCCACTTAATACAAGAATATTTTTTTCTTTTTCCCATTTCCCTCTTATCCCTCTCATTATATCTCTCAGTTGACTATCATATACAAGCAAATTATTTTATTCTTCATCTAAATTTTTTTCTTTTTTGCATTTTGTGCTTTCCTACCTCCTTTTTGCCCCTTTATCACTTCTCTCAAACTCAGGCTCTCTGTTATAGGTAGTTCTTGTTTCATTTAGCACAATATAATTCTCAGTTTTTCATGGTATTTTCTCAAAGAAGGAAAGAAAAAAGAAATAATTTTTTAAATTATTTTTTTACTGTCTATTTTTTTTTACTTTTTACTCTTTATTAATTCTCATTAGTGGTATTAAAAAAAACTGTCCTCAGATGCCACTAAGGAAAAGGAAATCAAATATCATGGATACAAAAGACAGAGATGTAGCATAGATAGATGAGGAAAAAAAATATAGAAAAAAATATAACAGATTGGAAACCTTGGAATTAAATAACAAAGAATTTAAAATATAAATCATAAAATTACTCAGAGAAATACAAGAAAAAAACAGACAATTTAGTGAGCTCAAAAAACAACTCAATGAACACAAAGAATATGTTACCAAGGAAATTGAAACCATGAAAACAAATCAGAGATGAAAAACTCAATTCATGAACTGAAAAACGAGATAACAAGCTTAGCTAATAGAACAGGCCAGATAGAAGAGAGGATCAGCGAAATAGAAGACAAGCAACTTGAGGCACAATAGAGAGAAGGAGAGACTCAAAAAATTTAAAAAAATGAGAAAGCCTTACAGGAGTTGTCTGACTTCATCAAAAAGAATAACATAAGAATAATAGGTATATCAGAAGAAGAGGAGAGAGAAAATAGAATGGAGAACATATTGAAACAAATAATAGACGAGAACTTCCCAAGCCTGTGGAAAGAACTAAAGTCACCTGGAGAATTCAAGAAGCAAACAGAACACCGAGATATCTTAACCCTAACAAACCTACCCCAAAGCACATCATAATGAAATTGATACTAACCAACCACAAAGAAAAAATTCTCAAGGCAGTCAGGGAAAAGAAGAATATAATGTATAAAGTAAGGACTACTAGTTTATCATCAAATTCATCAGCAGAAACTCTTCAAGCTAGAAGAGAGTAAACCCCAATATTTAAAGTTCTGAAAGAGAGAAACTTCTAGCCAAGAATACTATACCCATCAAAGCTATCCTTCAAATACAAAGGAAAAACAAGAACATTCAGATACAGAAAAGATGATGGAATTTATCATCAGAAAACCCTCATTTCAGGAAATATTAAAGGGGGTTTTCAAACCAGATACACAGAACAAAACAAAACCACAAGTAAAAGCTCCACCAAGAACACAATAAAACTTAATTTAAACTGTGACAACAGAAACAAAAAGGGGACAGGGTGAAGATTAACAGTAGCAAAGGACAATGGAGTGTGGAAGCACTCATAAGATAGTGTACTACAATGAACATAGTAGGTAACCTTTTCATTACTTAATGGTAACCACCTCTGAAAAAATCACCACAGAAGCACATGACTTAAAAAAGGTAACAAAGGAAAGAAGTATGGATTACAACCAAACAAAAAGAAATGATAAAAAAACAAAAGAGAAGAATCAAACAAGATACACAACTAACAAAATGCAATTTATAAAATGGCAATAGGAAACACTCAAGTGTCAGTGATTACACTAAATGTAAATGGATTAAACTCACCAATAAAAAGACACAGAGTAGCACAATGGATTAAAATAGAAAATCCAACTGTATGCTGCCTACAAGAAACACATCTAAGCAACAAGGATAAAAACAAATTCAAAATGAAAGGCTAGAAAACAATACTCCAAGCAAATAACATCCAAAAAAAGCTGATGTAGCAATACTCATATCTACAATGCTGACTAAAAGACAACAAAAATAATCAGAGACAAAAATGGTCATTTCATAATGATTAAGGAGACACTGAATCAAGAACACATAACAATCCTTAATATATATGCACCAAACCAAGGAGCACCAAATTATATAAGACAGCTACTGACTGACCTAAAAACAAAAACTGACAAAAATACAATCATACTTGGAAACCACAATATACCACTCAGGCTCTAGATCGTTCATCCAAACAGAAAATCAACAAAGAAATATTGGCCTTAAACAAAACACTAGAGCACCTGGATATGATAGACATCTACAGGACATTTCATCCCAAAGTGACAGATATATATTTTTCTCTAGTGTACATGGAACATTCTCAAGAATTGATCATATGTAGAACCACAAAAATAGTATCAGCAAATTCAGAAAAATTGAAATTGTACCAAGCATATTTTCTGATCATAAAGCATTGAAAATAGAATTCAACTGCAAAAAATAGGTAAAAAAAAACACAAAAATGTGGAAACTAAACAACATACTTTTAAATAATGAGTGGGTCAAAGAAGAAATAAGCACAGAGATCAAAAGATATATACAGACAAATGAAAATGACAATACAACATATCAGAATCTCTGAGATGCAGCAAAAGCAGTAATTAGAGAATAATTCAATATCACTTCAGGCCTATAGGAACAAACAAGAGAGAGCCCAAGTAAAACACTTAACTTCACACTTTAAGAAACTAGAAAAAGAAGAACAAAGACAACCCAAAACTAGGTGAAGAAACAAAATAATAAAAATCAGAGCAGAGCCCTGGCCGGTTTGCTTAGTGGTAGAGCCTCGGCCTGGTGTGCAAGAGTCCTGGGTTCAATTCCCGGCCAGGGCACACAGGAGAAGCACCCATCTGCTTCTCCAATCCTCTCCCTCTCCAATCTCTCTGTCTCTCTCTTCCCCTCCCACAGCCAAGGCTCCATTGGAGCAAAGTTGGCCCGGGCGCTGAGGATGGCTCCATGGCCTCTGCCGCAGGCACTAGAATGGCTCTGGTTGCAACAGAGCAACGCCCTAGATGGGCAGAGCATCGCCCCCCTGTGGGCATGCTGGGTGGATGCTGGTCGGGCGCATGCGGGAGTCATTCTGACTGCCTCCCCATTTCCAGCTTCAGAAAAATACAAAAAAAATAAAAATAAAAAATTTAAAAAAATCAGGACAGAAATAAACAAAATAGAGAACAGAAAAACTATAGAAAAAATTAATAAAACAAGAAGCTGGTTCTTTGAAAAGATCAACAAAATTGACAAACCCCTGGCAAGACTCACCAAGGAAAAAAAGAGAAAGGACTCATATAAACAAAATCCAAAATGAAGGAGGAAAAATAACCACAGATATCAAAGATATACAAAGAATTATTGTAGAATACTATGAAAAACTATATGCCACCAAATTAAACAATCTAGAAGAAATGGATAAATTCCTAGAACAATACAACCTTCCTAGACTGAGTCAAGAAGAAGCAGAAAGCCTAAACAGATCAATAAGCAGGGAGGAAATAGAAAAAACTATTAAAATATTTCCAAAAATAAAAGTGCAGGCTCAGATGGCAATACTAGTTAAACATTCAAAGAACACTTGGTTCCTATCCTAATCAAAGTCTTCTAAAAAATTGAAGAAGAACCAATACTGCCAAACACATTTTATAAGGCCAACATAACCCTCATACCAAAACCTGGCAAAAACAACACAAAGAAACAAAACTACGGACCAATATCTCTAATGAATACAGATGCTAAAATACTAAACAAAATACTAACAAATTGAATACAACATATTAAAAAAATAATACATCATGATATAGTGGGATTCATCCCAGAATCTCAAGGATGCTTCAACATATGTAAAACAGTTAACGTAATACACCATATCAACAAAACAAAGAACAAAAACCATATCATCCTATCAATAGATGCTGAAAAGGCATTCAATAAAAATAAAACACAATTTTAAAACACTCAACAAAATAGGTATAGAAGGAAAATATCTCAACATGATAAAGGCCATTGATGATAAACCATCGGCTAACATTATTTTAAATGGCATAAAACTGAGAACTTCCCCCCCTTAAATCAGGAACAAGAAAGGGTTGTGCACTCTCTCCACTCTTATTTAACATGGTGCTAGAAGTTCTAGCCAGAGCAATCAGACAAGAGAAATAAATAAAAGGCATTCATATTAGAAAAGAAGAAGTAAAGCTTTCATTTTTTGCAGATGATATGATCCTATACATTGAAAACCCAAAGACTCCACAAAAAGATTACTAGAAACAATAAACCATTACAGTAAGGTCGCAGGATACAAAATTACTATACAAAAGTACATAGCCTTTCAATATGCCAACAACAAAACATTAGAAAACAAACTCAAAAAAATAATCCCCTTCATGGTTACAAAAAAATAAAATAAAATACCTAGGAATAAACATAACAAAAATGTAAAGGACCTATATAATGAAAACTATAAAGCATTGTTAAGGGAAATCAAAAAAGATACAATGAAATGAAAAAATATTCCCTGTTTTTGGATAGGAAGAACAAATATAATCAAAATGACCATATTACCCAAAGCAATATATAAATTTAATGCAATTCCAATCAAAATTCCAATGACATTTTTTAAATAAATGGAACAAAAAACCATCAGATTTATATGGAACTATAAAAACCCCAAATAGCCAAAGTAATCCTAAGGCAAAAGAACAAAGCTTGGGGCATTATAGTACCTGACTTTAAATTATATTATAGAGGCACGACAATCAAAACTGCACGGTATTGGCAGAAAAATAGTCACTCAGAACAATGGAACAGAATAGAAACTCCAGAAATAAAACCACATATATATGGTCAAGTAATTTCTGATAAAGGGGCCAACAACACACAATGGAGAAAAGAAAGCCTCTTCAACAAATGGTGCTGGGGAAATCTGGAAAGCCACATGCAAAAGAATAAAACTCGACTACAGCTTGTCCCCTTGTACTAAAATTAATTCAAAATGGATCAAAGACCTAAATATAAGACCTGAAAAAATAATGTACATAGTAGAAGACATAGGTACTAAACTCATGGACCTTAGTTTTAAAGAGCATTTTATGAATTTGACTCCAAAGGCAAGAGAAGTGAAGGCAAAGATAAATGAATGGTACCACATCAGACTAAGAAGTTTTTGCACAGCAAGAGAAACTAGCAACAAAATATACAGATAGCCAACTAAATGGGAAATGATATTTTCAAACAACAGCTCAGATAAGGACCTAATTTCCAAAATATACAAAGAACTCATAAAACTCAACAACAAACAAATAATCCAATAAAAAAATGGAAAGAGGACATGAACAGACACTTCTCCCAGGAAGAAATACAAATGGCCAACAGATGTATGAAAAGATGCTCATCCTCAATAGTTATTAGAGAAATGCAAATCAAAACTGCAATGAGATATCACCTCACACCTGTTAGATTAGCTATTATCAACAAGAGAGGTAATAGCAAGTGTTGGAGAGGCTGTGGAGAAAAAGGAACCCTCATCCACTGTTGGTGGGAATGTAAAGTAATACAACCATTATCGAAGAAAGTATGATTGTTCCTCAAAAAACTGAAAATAGAACTACCATATGACCCAGCAATCCCTCTACTGGGTATATACCTCCAAAACTCAAAAACCTTGGTAAGTAAAGACATATGCAGCCCCATGTTCATTGCAGCATTGTTCACAGTGGCCAAGACATGGAAACAACCAAAAAGCCCTTCAATAGATGAATGGATAAAGAAGATGTGGTACATATATACCATGGAATACTACTCAGCCATAAATGATAAAATAAGATCATTTACAACAAAATGGTGGGATCTTGATAACATTATACTGAGTGAAATAAGTAAATCAGAAAAAACTAAGAACTATATGATTCCATACATAGGTGGGACATAAATATGAGACTATGAGACATGGATAAGAGTGTGGTGGTTAATGGGGGGGGGGGGGGAGAGGGAGGGAGAGGGAGAAGGGGAGGGGCACAAAGAAAGCCAGATAGAATGTGACAGAGGACAATTTGACTTTGGGTAACGAGTATGCAACATAATTGAATGACAAGAAAACCTGGAGATGTTTTCTTTTAACATATGTACCCTGATTTATTAATGTCACCTCATTAAAATTAATAAAAATTTATTAAAAACATTGTTCACCTTAGCAATGAGTGATTTAGGCTCAGGGAAATCAAGGTCTGGCTCACCGTGGTCTCACAGACCATGTCTGTAACCTCTCCATTTTGCCGTAAAACAATTAGGTACGAACAGGGCATCTGGACCAGCGCTATCCTGTTGGCATCAGAATGCAGCAGTGAAGCAATGGTGGAATCCAGCACATCTGAAAACCCTACAAACTTCTAAAAAATTAAAATATGATAGACAGTCGAGCTGCTGTGCCTTGCAATCCAGGCTTACATCCAAAATCTGACACTTGGGAAGTTGTTGGGGGAAAAGCATATGGAGGGATGCAGTTCAAAAAAAATAAAGAAGGCACTCAAACCAGTGCAGTTATCATAGATAGGGCTGAAGTTTGATTTTCTTCTTCCAGCAAGGGGAAAAGTAAAGATGTTTTCAACAGAACAGTTTGTTCACAGTTACATAACACACAGAAAGCTAGAAGTGACTTCCTCCTCGCCAATTTTTCTGGGTAATAGGTTACAGCCAAGATCACTCAATTCCAGACATATTTTGCTGTTCCTCCAGTGTGTAAAATGCAAAGGCAAATGCAAAGACAAAGAAGGGCTATACTACACCTAATTTCTGTTTTCCTGACAACTTCAATGATGTTGTGCTCCCTGTCATTCATTTGAATTAGGTATTCTGTACTTAGAACATCCACGTGCAACACATTTGTGTCTGTGTGTATTTTGTAGCTTTTATTTAAGCAAATAATTTATATACTTACACGTGTAATTACAGTCAGTGAATAAAATGCAGATTGGCTGAAGCAGAAAATGACAGTGCTCTATAATATATCACATTAAAAAAATTTGGATTGCTCATCGAGAAGAAGAAGCCAGTGTTCTTAAGTTTTACCTTTGATGTTTTATGGATGTGTTTTCACAGTTCAAGGGATCTTAACAAGCATAATATTGCTGTCAAATGGGGGTGATCTGTTTCCCAGATGTCAATATTTCTTATGTGGGGGTGGAGGTGGGGATAACATAGAAAACAAGGGTTGGCAACACTGAAATAGTCATTGTCCCAAACCAAACTCTAGATTTCCTCCTGACTCCATCTCACTAAATGATACACAACTGCTCTGTGCAAAAACTTATGATGGTTTTTCTCTCTTCCTCATTTTCCATATCTAGCTCATCTGCAGGTCCTGTCAGATCTGTATTCATTCCATAGTCACTCCTGTTTGGGCCATTTCTTTCTCACTACTCTGACCAAACCACAGTTATCTCACCTGGACTTCAGATCATGCCAGTCCCCTGCTCAAACCCACACCCCAGTGGCTTCCTTTCAAACCTAGTAAGAAATTAGACATCCTTGCCCTGTCCCAAGCCCCTGACTGCCCCCCTGGTCTCAAATCCTGCCATTTTCTGCTCACTTCATTCTCCCCGCTGTGGCTTCTTTGCTCTCTAAAGATGCCAGCGTGGTCTCCTATCAGGCACTTTGCACTCACTGTCCTTTCTGTCCTGCCCCTCATCCCCGAGATGTTCTACCCTGGCTTGGACCCTCCCTTCCTGTAAGTGTCTTCAAGTGTCACCTCATCGAAAGGATGCCTCTGACCTCCATTATAAAAATAGCAACACTATCCATATAGCTTCTCATGACCTTTCCTTTAACAATGACTGGAGATTAATGGCATCTTGGGGTATACAACAAGCTCTGTAGTGATTCTAGGGCAGTCATGTTTGAGAACCACTGGCATCCAGTCTAGTGAGAAGGCATGAAATCATTTAACAGCAGCAGATAACAAAAAAGCCAGAAAGTTTAGAGCACCATCAATCTCATGGAACATGCAAACTCTTTCTGATCATCCTGCTGCCTTTCAAAGAAATCAAAGGCAGTTTAAATTCTGTTTCTCTCACCTCCACCCCCAGAGGCTTTCATAAGAAAAAGAAAGAATGTGAACTTCCACTGTAACAACTAAACTGGTGTGGAAGCTAATGAGTATTCTCAGTGTCTCGGCCAAGATTCACTGCTACAGAAATATCCTTTCTGTTCTTTAAATAGGCCATAAACATATATGGTACCTAAGGGATCTCTATCTGTGTAATATCTGTTATTCCCAAACAGCTGAATGAGATACAGTTCTGGGTAGAAAAAGCAATGGCAGTACATTTGCATTTTATTGTCCTATTTAAAGTTCTTTTACTTACTACTCTTTACCTGATAGTAATTCTAGCATCATTTTGCTAAAGAACATTTCTTTATACATAGTGTACAAATGTTTTAAGATACTAATGGTAACAATCATTGCAATTAACATTGATTGGACATGTTATTAACCGTTAGATACTTGATATAAATTATTTCATTTAATTCCCATGCAACTTACAAGGTAGCTACTGTGATTCATCCCACTTTACAGGTAAGAAAGTTGAAGGAAAAAGCCAGAGAGTGTGCTTCATTGATACACAGGGCACAATCAAGTTAAGATTCAAGCTTAGGTAAACCAGATTGTAGAGAGCAAGGATTCACCATGGCCTGTTTCTTTATTTTTTTTAATTTCTTTTATTTATTCATTGAGAGAGAGAGAGAGAGAGAGAGAGAGAGAGAGAAGGGGAGAGAGGAGCAGGAAACATCAACTCCCAAATGTTCCTTGACTGAGCAAGCCCACGATTTTGAACCGAAGACCTGTGTTCCAGGTCGATGCTTTATGCACTGTACCACCACAGGTCAGACCAATTGTCTTGAATTAGTGTACTGGGAGACACTCAAACATTATCTTCACCAAAGTTAACATTTTAACTCACTTATTTTTCGCAATTTCATGGAACAAAATAAACAGACAAGAGGAAGACTGGAAGGCACTTGAACAATCTGGCGTTTTAGGTAGCAATATGCAAAACAGCCTGAAGAAAGAATAGAACCACGAGTGCACAACTTAACTATAGGATATATTCTGGTGATATCACTTGTGGTGGTGTTTTATGTTTTACCATAAGATTCTCAACAGCAGATTCTTACCCCTGGATATTTATTATCAAACTACCAGAGCTCTATGTTTATATAAGTGACAGTCTCATTAGCAGAACCACAGTAGTAAGGTAGTATTACATTACAGCATTATATCCTAGGGTATTATAATATAAGGCTATTATCACATACTTAGCTAACAGGGTCCATACTGTTATAATGGATTAAACCCAGATTGAGAAGTAAAAATGACAATAATACAACCATAATCTTTGGTACTTGTGGGGAAAACATTTCTCAGAGAAGGCCTCAAAGCACCTGCCTAGCATTATTGCAAATTTATATATGAAAACTGTGCTACCGAAAGGCTTACACAAACATACATATAAATACATGGAAGTCTTTGGCAAAATATGGGAAGGATTAGAATATTACACAATATAGTTGACAGTAAAAGATTCTGAATGATGCCAGAAAAAATAAGATAAGCTTCTCATTTGACAGTAATTCACTGAGTGTCCAGCATGTGCTAAGTAAGTCCCATTCCAGGCTACAAGAAGATGGCAGTAACCAAATTTGCAGAGGCTCTGCCATCTCAGAGCTTACTTCCCAGTAGATGAGACAGACAATGAGCAAATCAGCAAATAAACTTACTGTTTCTGTTATCAAACAGTGAGAAAGGTCATGTAGGGCGAGAAGCTAGAAATGGGTAGTGTTGCTTTTTAATAATGAAGGTCAGGGGCATCCTTTCAATGAGGTGACACTTGAAGTAGACACTTACAGGAAGGGAGGGTCCAAGCCAGGGTAGAACATCTCGGGGATGAGGGGCAGGACAGAAAGGACAGTGAGTGCAAAGTGCCTGATAGGAGACCACGCTGGCATCTTTAGAAAGCAAAGAAGCCACGGCAGGGAGAATGAAGTGAGTAGAAAATGGCAGGATTTGAAAGCAGTGGGGCAAAGTCAGGGGCTTGGGACAGGGCAAGGATGTCCAATTTCTTACTAGGTTTGAAAGGAAGCCACTGGGGACGTGGGTTAGAGCAGAGAACCGGCATGATCTGAAGTCCAGGTGAGATAACTGCGGTTTGGTCAGAGTAGTGAGAAAGAAATGGCCCGAACAGGAGTGACTATGGAATGAACACAGATCTGACAGGACCTGCAGATGAGCTAGATATGGAAAATGAGGAGGAGAGAAACTAAAAACCATCTTAAGTCTTTGAACAGAGCAATTGGGTACCATTTAGTGAGATGGAGTTAGAAGGAGATCTAGAGTTTTGTTTGGGACAAGTCAAGTTTGAGATGCTTTATCTACATTCAAAGCGGGGATGGGAGGAAGCGGGTATAAGTCAAGTGTTGGTGCTGAGAGAAAAGGCTGCAATTAGAGACACACCACTGGCTCTATTCTTATGTGGGAAAATAAAAAAATATATATTTCCAGAACAAATTTTTATTACTATTTTCTCATCCAGTTTTCCTGAAAGAGTGTAGCAGAAAGAATGGTGTGACCAGGAGACATGAATTCTATCCCTGGCCCTGCCTGTGACACTCTGGGTTTACCTTTGCTATCCTACCCTTTTTTTTATAAATAAACTTTTATTAATGTTAATGGGGTGATATCAATAAATCAGGGTACATATATTCAAAGAAAGCATGTCCAGGTTATCTTGTCATTGAATTATGTTGCATACCCATCACCTAAAGTCAGATTATCCTTCATCACCTTCTATCTAGTTTTCTTTGTGCCCCTCCCCCTCCCCCTTCCCCTCTCCTTCCTTCCCTACCCTCCTCCCCCGGTAACCACCATGCTCTTCTCCATGTCTCTTAGTCTCATTTTTATGACCCACCAATGTATGGAATCATGTAGTTCTTGGTTTTTTCTGATTTCCTTATTTCACTGCGAATAATGTTATCAAGATTCCACCATTTTGTTGTAAATGATCCGATGTCATCATTTCTTATGGCTGAGTAGTATTCCATAGTGTATATGTGCCACATCTTCTTTATCCAGTCTTCTATTAAAGGGTTTTTTGGTTGTTTCCATGTCTTGGCCACTGTGAACAATGCTGCAATGAACATGGGGCTAAATGTGTCTTTACATATCAATGTTTCTGAGTTTTTAGGGTATATACCCAGTAGAGGGATTGCTGGGTCATAAGGTAGTTCTATTTTGTTTTTTGAGGAACCACCATACTTTCTTCCATAATAGTTGTACTACTTTACATTCCCACCAACAGTGAATGAGGGTTCCTTTTTCTCCACAGCCTCTTCAACATTTGCTATTACCTGTCTTGTTGATAATAGCTAATCTAACAGGTGTGAGGTGGTATCTCACTGTAGTTTTGATTTGCATTTTTCTAATAACTAATGAAGATAAGCATCTTTTCATACATCTGTTGGCCATTTGTATTTCTTCCTGGGAGAAGTGTCTGTTCATGTCCTCTTTCCATTTTTCTTTCTTTTTTATAAATAAATTTTTATTTTAATGGGGTGACATCAATAAATCAGGGTACATATATTCAAAGAAAACATGTCCAGGTTATCTTATCATTCAATTCTGTTACAAACCCATCACCCAAAGTCAGATTTTCCTCCGTCACCTTTTATCTAGTTTTCTTTGTGCCCCTCCCCCTTCCCCTCTCCCTCCTTCCCTCCCCCACCCCCATAACCACCACACTCTTGTCCATGTCTCTTAGTCTTGTTTTTATGTCCCACCAATGTATGGAATCCTGCAGTTCTTGGTTTTTTACTGATTTACTTATTTCACACCGTATAATGTTATCAAGATCCCACCATTTTGTTGTAAGTGATCTGATGTCATCATTTCTTATGGCTGAATAGTATACCATGGTGTATATGTGCCACATATTCTTTATCTAGTCTTCTATTTTTTTAATGATTAAAGCCTTTATGCAAACTCTTGGCCAATACAGCAAGAATCCATAAAAGAGTAGTGTCCTTAACATGTTCACCAAGTTCAAGTTGGCCCCAACACCATGCCAAATCCATGAAAAATGCAACCCAACCCCAGTACAGTCTGTTAGGAGCTGTCACAGGGAGCAGGAGTCCAGGAAAAGTCCACATCCAGGAAAAGTCCACAGTGCACTGGAATTGTTGTCACAATTCTATACTTTGCAGCTCGTGTCCAAGTCCCAATGACCGCTGCCTCTAGCTGGTAATGATTCAGGCAGACTGGCAATGCCATCTGCAGCATGTGTGGATATGGAGCTTCTGTTCTTCTCAGCCTGGAGAGATGAGATCAGGTTGCTTTTCCCTGGAGCTCTGCGACTGTGGCTTGGTAAAGAGAACCTTGGGATATACTAAGCTGGGTGGCAAAGGTAGATTCATAATACAAGTTGGCAAAAGGGGGGAAAAGAGCACTAAATTAGGAGTAGGTCCCAGCCTGAAATATGAGTAGGGCATTGAGGTAGGAGGAACAAAGGAAACACTATATATTAAACAACGCAGCAGAAAATAGGACTATCAACACCCACAACAGAGATCTTTGAGGGAAAAATAAAAAACCTGTCTATTCAGGCAAGACATAGCTAAGTGGCCCTCGTGCAAATGAGATCAGTTTACCTGCTTCTTGGAAGAAATACCCTAGGCTCGTCCACAGTGTCGTAGATGGGGCCGATGGCCCTCGGCACTTTCAGTCTTCAGTGGCAAAACCCAGCATTCTGGGCAAGGTTAGGTCATAGGTGGCTGGAGCAGGGCTTGAAGAGACTAAACCCTCCCTTAGAGGAGTGAGGGAGAAGCCTACCTTCCAGTATCTGTTTGCTCATAGCAGAGGCATGTAAGTCTGTCAGGTTTTAGCTCAATGACCTTCATTTCCCCTATTGAAGCAGGACCCAGATGTCATCCTATGAGACCCCTTTGGGGTGTTGGAGCCTTTAAGGGAGTATCCTAAAAGCTGATAGTTCCCCTGATCTCTATTGGGCTTTTTCTGCCTCTTGGTATCTTAAAAGCCATGCTCAGAAGATCTCGCTGAGGGGTCTGAGTATCCCCATCTGCCTATATAAGTCTTTTCCATATAGCTGGAGCTATTTGGAAAAAGAAAAACAGTGTTATTAGCTGGATCAAATAAAGGAGGTAGTAGTTTGCAGGAGAAAAAGATTTGGTATCTCCTGTTCATCAGCATTCAAAAAATTTTTTAAATTTTTTTAAGCAAAAAGCATGATATGGTAGACCCTCAGGAGTTCCAGGATACTACTCTTCCCATTTTTTTATTGGATTGTTTGTTTGTTTGTTTGTTGTTGAGTTTTATGAGTTCTTTGTATATTTAGGATATTAAGCCCTTACCTGAGCTGTTGTTTGAAAATATCATTTCCCATTTAGTTGGCTGTCTGTTTATTTTGTTGTCAGTTTCTCTTGCTGAGCAAAAACTTCTTAGTCTGATGTAGTCCCATTAATTTATCTTTGCCTTCACTTCTCTTGCCTTTGGAGTCAAATTCATAAAATGCTCTTTAAAACTAAGGTCCATGAGTTTAGTACCTATGTCTTCTACTATGTACATTATTTTTTCAGGTCTTATATTTAGGTCTTTGATCCATTTTGAATTTTTAGTACAAGGGGACAAGCTGTAGTCAAGTTTCATTCTTTTGCATGTGGCTTTCCAGTTTTCCCAGCACCATTTGTTGAAGAGGCTTTCTTTTCTCCATTGTATGTTGCTGGCCCCTTTATCAAAAATTATTTGACCATATATATGTGGTTTTATTTCTGGAGTTTCTATTCTGTTCCATTGGTCTGAGTGTCTATTTTTCTGTCAATACTATGCTGTTTTGATTTTCGTGGCCCTATAATATAGTTTGAAGTCAGGTATTATAATGCCCCCAGCTTTATTGTTTTTCCTTAGGATTGCTTTGGCTATTCAGGGTTTTTTATAGTTCCATATAAATCTGATGATTTTTTGTTCCATTTCTTAAAAAACTGTCATTGGAATTTTGATGGGAATTGCATTAAATTTATAAATTGCTTTCGGTAATATGGCCATTTTCATTATATTTATTCTTCTTATCCAAGAACAAGGAATATTTTTCCAACTCTTGTATCTTTTTCAAATTCCCTTAACAATGCTTTGTAGTTTTCATTATATAGGTCCTTTACTTTCTTTGTTATGTTTATTCCTAGGTTTTTTTTTTGTTGTTGTTGCAATCGTGAAGGGTATTATTTTTTTGAGTTCGTTTTCTAATAATTCATTGTTGGCATATAGAAAGGCTATGGACTTTTGTATATTAATTTTGTATCCTGCGACCTTACTGTATTGGTTTATTCTTTCTAGTAATCTTTTTGTGGAGTCTTTGGGGATTTCGATGTATAGGATCATATCATCTGCAAAAAGTGAAAGCTTTACTACTTCTTTCCTAATATGAATGCCTTTTATTTCTTGCTCTTGTCTGATTGCTCTGGATACAACTTTTAGCACCATGGTAAATAAGAGTGGAGAGAGTGAACAACCCTGTCTTGTTTCTGACTTAAGGGGGAAAGTCCTCAGTTTTAAACCATTTAATATGATGTTAGCTGACAGTTTATCATATATGGCCTCTATCATGTTGAGATATTTTCTTTCTATACCCATTTTGTTGAGTGTCTTAAACATAAAGTTGTGTTGTATTTTATCAAATGCCTTTTCTGCATATATTGATAAGATCATGTGGTTTTTGTTCTTTGTTATGTTGATATGATGTATTATGTTAACCGTTTTACGTATGTTGAAGCATCCTTGAGATTCTTGGATGAATTCCACTTGATCGTGATGTATTATTGTTTAAACATGTTGTATTCAATTTGCTAGTATTTTGTTTAGTATTTTAGCATCTGTATTCATTAGAGATATTGGTCTGTAGTTTTCTTTTTTGTGCCGTCCTTGACAGGTATTGGTATGAGGGTTATGTTGGACTCATAAAATGTGTTTGGAAATATTGCTGCTTCTTCAAATTTTTGGAAGTCTTTGAATAGAGTAGGAACCAGTCCTTCTTTGAATATTTGATAGAATTCACTAGTATAACTGTCTGGGCCTGGACTTTTATTTTGGGGAAGGTTTTTCATAGTTTTTTCTATTTCCTCCCTGCTAATTGGTCTGTTTAGGTTTTCTGTTTCTCCATGATTCAGTCTAGGAAGGTTGTATTGTTCTAGGAATTTATCCATTTCTTCTAGATTGTTGAATTTGGTGGCAAATAGTTTTTCATAGTATTCTACAATATATCTTGTATATCTATGATGTCTGTGGTGACTTCTCCTCTTTCATTTTGGATTTTCTTTATATGAGTCCTTTCTCTTTTTTCCTTGGTGAGTCTTGAAAAGGATTTGTCAATTTTGTTGATCTTTTCAAAGAACAAGCCTTCTGTTTTATTAATTTTTTCTATAGTTTTTCTGTTCTCTATTTCATTTATTTCTGATTTGATTTTTATTATTTCCTTTCTTAGGCTGGTTTTGGGTTGTCTTTGTTCTTCTTTTTCTAGTTCCTTAAGGTGTGAAGTTAAGTGGTTTACTTGGGTTCTCTCTTGTTTTTTCCTATAGGCCTGAAGTGATATGAACTTCCTTCTTATTACTGCTTTTGCTGCATCCCAGAGATTCTGATATGTCGTATTGTCATTTTCATTTGTCTGTATATATATTTTGATATCTGCGCTTATTTCTTCTTTGACCCATTCATTTTTTTAATTTTAATTTTTATTTATTTTTTTATTCATTTTTAGAGAGGAGAGAGAGAGGACGATAGAGAGAGACAGAGAGAGAGAGAGACAGAGAAAGAGAAGGGGGGAGGAGCTGGAAGCATCAACTCCCATATGTGCCTTGACCAGGCAAGCCCAGGGTTTGAACCAGCGACCTCAGCATTTCCAGGTCGACACTTTATCCACTGCGCCACTACAGGTCAGGCCCCATTCATTTTTTAAAAGTATGTTGTTTAGTTTCCACATTTTTGTGCAGATTTTTTTCTTTTTTGCAGTTGAATTCTTGTTTCAAGGCTTTATGATCAGGAAATATGCTTGTTACTACTTCGATATTTCTGAATTTGCTGATGTTATTCTTGTGGCCCAACATATGGTCAAGACTTGAGAATGTTCCATGTACACTAGAGAAAAATATATACTCTGTCACTTTGAGATGAAGTGTCTTGTAGATGTCTATCATATCCAGGTGCTCTAGTGTTTTGTTTAAGGCCAATGTATCTTTATTGATTTTCTGTTCAGATGAACAATCTAGAGCCATCAGCGGTGTATTGAGGTCTTCAAGTATGATTGTATTTTTGTCAGTTTTTGTTTTTAGGTCAGTCAGTAGCTGTCTTATATATTTTGGTGCTCCTTGGTTTGGTGCATATATATTAAGGATTTTTATGTCTTCTTGATTCAGTGTCTCCTTAATCATTATGAAATAACCATTTTTGTCTCTGAGTACTTTTGCTGTCTTGTAGTCAGCATTATTAGATATGAGTATTGCTACACCTGCTTTTTTTTGGATGTTATTTGCTTGGAGTATTGTTTTCTAGCCTTTCACTTTGAATTTGTTTTTATCCTTGTTGCTTAGATGTGTTTCTTGTAGGCAGCATACAGTTGGATTTTCTATTTTAATCCATTGTGCTACTCTGTGTCTTTTTATTGGTGAGTTTAATCCATTTACATTTAGTGTAATTATTGACACTTGTGGGTTCCCTATTGCCATTTTATAAATTGCTTTCTGTTAGTTTTGTATCTTGTTTGATTCTTCTCTTTTGTTTTTCTATTAATTGTTTTTCTTTGTATTCCATACTTCTTTTCTCTGTTGCTACCTTTTTTAAGTCATGTGCTTTTGTGGTTGTTTTTTCAAGGGTGGTTACCATTAAGTAATGAAAAGGGTACCCACCATATTCATTGTGGTACCCTATCTTGTGAGTTTTTCTGCACTTCATCATCTTTTACTACTGTAAATCTCTGTCCTCTGCCGGGGTTCAGCCCCGGGGGGGAATCCAGGGGTCCCACCGGGAGAGAAGGCATAGGCAAATCGAGTGAGAGAGCCGAATTCTTTTCTTTCTCTTTATTCTCTCATTAGCATTTACTGCCAGGCATTTCTGCCAAATGCTGGTCTAGCTTTCTTTTTATGTACACACACTAAGTTACAATCACATGGTATTTTGAATACATTGATTAATCATTGTTTTTGTTTCACTATGGTTAATACATTTCCTAGGTAACAGTTAATTCATTTCTATAAACTATAAATCAGGTGGTAAGTCTTCAAAGTACAATTATACAATAACTTGAACAGCAATAACAATATTGGTAATATTGGTACAAACTTCCAAAAGGTCAGTACTGATTAATAACTCTACCTTGTCTAAGATTCTATTGTCTAGTCAAATTTTATTTATTTACTATATTCATACACTAGTTAAGTTCTAACTTTATTCTTCTCAGAGTGTTCCACCACCTGCAGGTCAGGTATGCAAGAAGAAAGGAAAGTTTCTCTACTCTACTACATGAAAAGGCTAGGGAGGAAAAGTGATGGATTAAGTGAAGGCTGAAAGGTGCTCTGTGTATAGTTACTGTTTCCTACCTATTTATAAGTCACAATCTATTCTTTCTAACATGATTAATAAGAAGAAATTCTCCTACAAACTTAACCCTTTATGAGGGATATCACAGCCAGCCTCTTTTATCTATGAGCCTAGTTCAAGGGGCTTACAGGCTTTTCTGTGGAACTCACACCCTCTGTCTCATTTCCAAAGAAATTAATACAAATCTATAGGGAAAGCACAGTACTATTATCCCTGTGCCATAAATGATAGCACACACCCAGAAAAGGGGGGATATAAGGCCAGATTAATTCAAAAAGGTCAAAGGGGGAAGTATTGTTGTGCTTTTCCTTTGCGGTGACTTTGTCAACCCGCAGCCATTGGTCTTCACTGCAGTGACTTTGTCAACCAGCAGCCATTGGTCTTCTCTGCTGTGACTTTGTCATTCAGCAGTTTTTGATCTTCTTCTGCTGTGACCTTGTCAGCCAGCAGTAGTGGATCTTCTCTGCTGCGACCTTGTCAGCCAGCAGTCGTTGATCGGCTCCTGACAGTCCTCTCCTCTTCTTTTTTTTGCTTTTTTTGTCAGAGTTTAAATTTGGTTTTATTATGTTCTTGGTCGAGCTTTTACTTTTGGTTTTGTTTTGTTTTGTTCTTTGTATCTGGTTGGAAAACTGCCTTTAGTATTTCCTGGAGTGGGGGTTTTTGGATGATAAATTTCCTCATCTTTTCTGTATCAGTGAATGTTTTTATTTCTCCTTCATACTTGAAGGATAACTTTGATGGGTATAGTATTCATGGCTGAAAGTTCCTCTCTTTCAGGACTTTAAATATTGGGGTCCACTCTCTTCTAGCTTGTAGAATTTCTGCTGAAAAATCTGATGATAATCTAATAGGCCTTCTTTTATATGTTGTATTCTTCTTTTCCCTGGCTGCCTTGAGAATTTTTTCTTTGTCATTGGTTTGTGCCATTTTCATTATGATGTGCCTTAGAGTAGGTTTGTTGTGGATAAGAATACTCGGAGTTCTGTTTGCTTCTTGAATTTGAGGCTTTAGTTCTTTCCTCAGTATTGGGAAGTTCTCGTCTAGTATTTGTTTAAATAAATTCTCCATTCCATTTTCTTTCTCTTCTCCTTCTGATATACCTATTATTCTTATGTTATTCTTTTTGATAGAGTCAGACAATTCCTGTAGGGCTTTCTCATTTCTTTTTAATATTTGAGTCTCTCTCTTATTCTCTCTGTTGTGCCTCAAGTTGCTTGTCTTCTATGTTACTAATCCTATCTTCTATCTGGCCTGTTCTATTAGCTAAGCTTGTTACCTCATTTTTCAGTTCATAAATTGAGTTTTTCATTTCTGTTTGATTTGTTTTTATAGTTTCAATTTTCTTGCTAATATATTCTTTGTGTTCGTTGAGTTGTTTTCTGAGCTCCCTAAATTGTCTTTCTGTGTTTTCTTGTATATCTCTGAGTATTTTTAGGATTTCTATTTTAAATTCTCTGTCATTTAGCTCCAAGGTTTCCAATATATTAAATTTTTTTCTCCATAGATTTTTCCACATCTATCTGTGTTACTTCTCTTTCTTTGTATCCATGATATTTTATTTCCTTTTTTTAAATGGCATCTGAGTGTGGTCTTGTTGATAGCACTAATAAGAATTAATAAAGAATAAAAAGTAGAAAAAATAAATAAATAAAATAAAAAATAAAAATAATTTGGAAAAAACCCATAATAATTTATTATTTCCCTCCCCTTTTCTTTCTTCTCTTCCCCTCCTCTTCCCTCCTCCTTAGGAAAATATCGTGATAAACTGTGAATTATATTATGCTAAATGAAAAAAAACTGCTTATAATGGAGGGCCTGAGTTGGGGGGGAACTCCTCAAGGGGCAAAAAAGGAAGTAGGGACCCACAAAATGAAAAAAAGAAAAAAATTTGGGTCAAGTATAAAATGATTTGCTTGTAAGTAGTGGTAGACTAAGAGATATAATGAGAGGGATAAGAGAGAAACCATCAAAAGGGGGGAAAAAACAAACTATTGTATTAAGTGGAGCAAAGACTAAATAGAATGGAGATCCTGGGTTGGAAGGAATGCTACTGAGTTAAAAAGTGAAGTAAAAAGCACCCAAAATGCCACCAAAAAATCCAAAAAATTTGAGTCCCAAATTAAATAATTTGTTCGTGATTGAGGATTGAATGAGAGAAAAATTAAAAGGAGAAAAGAAGAAACTAATAGAAAGGGAGAAACAAGAAAAAGGGGAAAGGAAAGGAAGAAAAAAGAAGATAAAAAAGAGAGGGAGAGTTAAGGGTTTATGGAGTGTAACCCTCATGGAGAGTAAGGAAGAAGAAAAGAAATAAAATGAAACACTTATAAGTAGTGTAGTTCAAAAAAAGGAAAGAGTAAGATGGGAAGAGAATAAAAGGACCTAGGTGGAGGAAATAGAAATAATACTAATATAGGCAAGAGGATGAAAGAAACAAACAAACAAAGGAAATAGTGGAACAAATTATAAAGTCTGTGGATTTTTCTTGATTTTGAGAGGTTAACTTCTTCCCTTTTCTTTCCTCTCCCTCTTCCTAGTCAGTGACTCTGTACCCCAGGCTCTGCCCCTGTGGCATGCTTAGGTAGGGATTTGCAGTTGATGAGACTCTACGGCAATGTCATATATTTGGCTTCAGTCTCATTGGTAGTCAAGGCTTGTTGGCGTTTGCAGGCTCCAACAATGAGAGAGTCCGTTTTCCCGGAGCCTCTCTCCTAGTCTCTCCTTCCTGAATTAGCAGCCTGATGATCCAGCTATGAGGCTGCTGCTGACTCTGCCTTCGCCTTCAGGGTGTGAAACTCTCAGATGCTCCAAGAATAGGTTTTTCTGTCTCTGGTTGTTGAACTTGTTGAAATTTTGGGGAGATTTTTCGGTCCGTGTCCTCACAGCGCCATTCTATGATGTCACTCTGCAGATGATATGGTCTTGTATATAGAAAACCCCAAAGACTCCACAGAAAGACTAAACAATAAACCAATATAGTAAGGTCGCAGGATACAAAATTAGCATACAAAAATCTATTGCTTTCTTATATACCAACAAGAAAACTTCAGAAAATGAACTCAAAAAAATAATTCCTTTTACAGTTGCAACAACAACAAAAATACCTAGGAATAAACATAACAAAAAATGTAAAAAAAAAAACCCTATATAATGAAAACTATAACGCATTGTTAAAGAAAATCAAAAAGGACACAATGAAATAAAAAAATATTCCTTGTTCTTGGATAGGAAGAATAAATATAGTTAAAATGACCATATTACCCAAAGCAATATACAAATTTAATGCAATTCCAATGTCATTTTTAAAGAAAAGGAAGAAAAAATCATCAGATTTATATGGAACCATAAAAAACCACAAATAGCCCTGGCCGTTTGGCTCAGTGGTAGAGCATCAGCCTGGCGTGCAGGAGTTCCAGGTTCGATTCCCAGCCAGGACACACAGGGGAAGTGCCCATCTGCTTCTCCACCCCTCCCCCTCTCCTTCCTCTCTGTCTCTCTCTTCCCCTCCCACAGCCAAGGCTCCACTGGAGCAAAGTTGGTCCGGGTGCTGAGGATGGCTCTGTGGTCTCTGCCTCAGGTGCTAGAATGGCTCTGGATGCAACAGAGCAACACCCCAGATGGGCAGAGCATCGCCCCCTGGTGGGCATGCCGGGTGGATCCCGGTAGGGAATATGTGGGAGTCTGTCTGACTGCCTCTCCATTTCCAACTTCAGAAAAATACAAAAAAAAAAAAAAACCCAATTAGCCAAAATAAACCTAAGTAATAAAATGTAGCTAGGGGCATTATAATACCTGACTTCAAATTATACTATAGACCCACGGTAATCAAAGCAGCATAGCATTGGCAGGAAAAGCAGATAGACCAATGAAACAGAATAGAGAGCCCAGAAATAAAACCACATATATATGGTCCAATCATCTTTGATAAAGAAGCCAAAAACACACACTGGAGAAAAGAAAGCCTCTTCAATGAATGGGGCTGGGAAAACTGGAAAGTCACGTGCAAAAGAATGAAACTCGACTATGGTTTGTCTCCTCTTACAAAAATTAATTCAAAATGGATCAAAGACCTAAATATGAAGCCTGAAACAATAAAATACATAGAAGAAAACATAGGTACTAAACTCATGGACATTTTATGAATTTGACTCCACAGGCAAGGGAAGTGAAGTTAAAGATAAATGAATGGGACTACATCAGACTAAGAAACTTTTGCTCAGCAAGAGAAACTGACAACAAAACAAACAGCCAACAAAATGGGAGTTGTTATTTTCAAACTACAGCTCAGATTACAGGCTAATATCCAAAATATTTATATATAAAGAACTCACAAAACTCAACAACAAACAAGCAAACAATCCAATAAAAAAATGGGAAGAGGACATGAACAGACACTTCTCCCAGGAAGAAATATAAATGGACAACAGATATATGAAAAGATGCTCATCTTCATTAGCTATTAGAGAAATGCAAATCAAAACTACAATGAGATACCACCTCACACCTGTTAGATTAGCTATTATTAGCAAGACAGGTAACAAGTGTTGGAGAGGCTGTGAGAAAAAAAGGAACTTTTATCCACTGTTGGTGGGAATGTAAAGCAGTACAACTATTATGGAAGAAAGTATGGTGGTTCCTCAAAAAATTAAAAATAGAACTACCATATGACTCAGCAACCCCTCTACTGTGAATATACCTCCAAAACTCAAAATCATTGGTACATAAAGACACATGCAGCCCCATGTTCATTACAGCATTGTTCACGGTGGCCAAGACATGGAAACAACCAAAGAGCCCTTCAATAGAAGATTGGATAAAGAAGATATGGTACATATATACTATGGAATACTACTCAGCCATAAGAAATGATGACATAGGATCATTTATGACAACATGGATGGACCTTGATAACATTATAATGAGTGAAATTAGTAAATCAGAAAAAACTAAGAACTGTATAATTCCATACATAGGTGGGACACAAAATTGAGACTCATGGACATATATAAGAGTGCAGTGGTTATCAGGAGGAGGGGCGGGGTGGGGGGAGGATAGGGAGGGGTGTAAAGAAAACCAAATGAAGGGTGACAGGACGATTTGATTTTGGGTGATGGGTATACGCATAATCGAAGGTCAGAATGATCTGGAGATGTTTTCTCTAAATCTATGTGCTCTAGTTGACCAATGTCACCCCATTAAAAATAATTGTCTAAATAAAACTATTAAAAAATCCTACATAGCTTAAAACAACACAACAGGCAGGTTCATCTTTTAAACCAGTGTTTTCCCAGAGAAGAAATAGGCCATCAACAGTAATAGTGTTAAAGCTCAGAGTAACAAATGTTTGACTTAACTACTTTGTTAACACTTTATAAAATTTTGTGACACCTAGCATAGGCAGCAACCTATATATCATGATACTTTA
Organism: Saccopteryx bilineata; assembly: GCF_036850765.1. Lineage (NCBI taxonomy): Eukaryota > Metazoa > Chordata > Mammalia > Chiroptera > Emballonuridae > Saccopteryx > Saccopteryx bilineata. Next base: position 147,080,625 of record NC_089494.1, read on the forward strand.
CTTGTGTTGAGAATGGCACTTAACATAAGCTGCAACTCTTGTTCACTGGCAGGCACTTTAGAGTGAAAAAAAGAAACACAGATTTTACTACAGACAATATTTAGGTGGTTTCCACATGACAGTAGAAGAATGAATCGATTCAGCCAAATAACAGGTCAGCTGTGACTCATAAATCCTAAACTCCTCAGCTGTCCAACTTAATTTTAACTATAGAATCTGTGTTTCAAACTGTACAGCCGCCCTGTGCTTTTGGACTTGAGCTGCATTTACTATACTGAGGTGGAATCAATTTGCTACTGGAGAGGCTAACAAGAAATCCCTAGAATTAGATAACCTGAAACACTAATTTACTTTGGATCTTTGCTAATTACATTTCTTAAAATGAGCTGATAATTAAGAATCCAAGATATCAAAAGCCCAGGCTCTTAGACAAATAAACAGATAACCTGTCAAAATAAAAATAAATGTACTCTGAACATAAGAGAAAGTATTGGGAATTCACAGAGGGAATTCACAAAACACACAAATTGAGTTGTCCTCATTTATTAATACCTCACAACTGGGCAATTATAGCTTGGAGACTGGCTATGTCTCAGAATTTCCACTGCAGAGGTCTTGCAACAATCTATTTACATAAAAAATAAAAAGAAACAAACCCACAACTTCTGTTGATGTGTTGTGTTACATGCTACCCATTTTATTTGGAACCCCAAATTATCTAGTTATCTGTGAATGTTACAAATATTGAATATAGTTGGTAACTTTGATAATATCGTACAAAGTGCTCTGTCAAAAACCCAACTACATTTATGTTAGAAAAAACAACTAAAGAATAAGTAGGTATATAACTAAATAGATTCCAACTTACCATCAAGACATCTTTGTTTGCTAACACATTTGTCCTCCCTGTCAGGGGAGAGCTCAGTAGAATCTGAGACCATTTGAGGGTTTTCTGAGCAACCTTAGTCAAGTAAGGGTCTGCTTCTATTCTAATTTAAGTCTTCACAATGGTTTTTCTTTAGGTTTTTTCAGAGTTGAACTCTACCAGGTCCTGAAGAATAAGTTGTAACATTGTGAACCTTCACATGTGACAAATTTAATACCTTAGAAATGGAATACAATCTCATCATCACTTCTTCCCCTCCTCACATTTGCTTCCCATTCAAAACCAAGAAGCAACCCTGGCCAGTTGGCTCAGTAGTAGAGCATTGCCAGCCTGGCATGTTTATGTCCCAGGTTCAATTCTCCATCAGGGCACACAGGAAGACAATCATCTGTTTTGCCACCCCTCCTTCTCCCCTTATCTCTCTCTCTCTCTCTCTTTCTCTCTCTCTCTCTCTCTCTCTCTCTCTCTCTCTCTTTCCTTTCCACCCACAGCCAAGGCTCAACTGGTTCAAGTGTATTGGCCCTGGGCATTGAGGATGGCTCCATGGCCTTGCCTCAGGTGCTAAAATAGCTCAGTTGCTGAGCAACGAAGCAATGGCCCCAGATGGGCAGAGCACTCCCCCATGGTAGGGGGTTTGACAGGTGGATCCTGTTTGGGGCACATACAGGAGTCTGTCTCTCTGCCTCCCTGCCTCTCAATTAAAGAAAATAGGGGGAAAAAAGTGAAGGAGCATTTTTCTATTGTATGGAATCCCTGGATTTTAAAATGCTAGTCAATGATGAGCAAAACACCAAAGTATAACATGTGAGGTTCTCTCTCTAAAAATTTCAAGTGGTTTTTGCTCTGTAATTAGAAATAGGAACTTATCAAGTGTCTAGTAGAACAAAATTGGCCAGGACATTTTTCTTGTCCCACAGCGAGAATTTAAGACTGAGGGAAGAGTCCATCTTACAGTTTCCACAGGCACAATCCTTCTTTTTTAATCCCTCCTGTGGTGAGAGGCAAAGGATCATGAAGATAACATGAGGTCATGGGAAGTACAATAGTACCCGCTCCAGGATGCTGACAGCGTTTGGGTGGGTCTCAACCAACTCTCTCAACTTGGCCCATCATGTCTGGACCTAAATCAAATCCTGGTTTTCTGTTTTACATCCTGAAAATAAAGAATTTGTGAGAGGAGGTGCCCACTGTGACCAAGTTGACAATGGAGCAGACCAAGTGTTGAAAGAGTAATAGTATCTTCCTCCAATTATATGATCTTCACTGAGAACCCTAGACTTCCATAAAGTGTTCAAACATCAGAGAATGGAGTTGGTATCCTGCAGCTGAGAGACATGGTACTGGGCCTTATAATCTGATTTCTAAAAGCCTTATAATGAGGGTGGAGTGGATATAGATTCCATTCTTTGGCTGTATTTTTGTTCAACAAAGCCTGCAATTTCGGTCACTTGAAAATGTAATTATAGATAATGTTTGCATCAGTAGCAAGAATACAGTAAGCACACAGGGCATGAAAACTCCACTCAAATCACATCCTCTTAGGTTATGACATTTGTCTGCTGCCAAGAGTAAAGGCATTTCAACAAGCTAATATTGGTTATGGAATGGTTTGTGGGTGAGGCCAACCCATGCATGAATTCTACTAACTTTCCTAGTTCCCTTCCTTTACACTGGGTATCTAACATGAAACAAATATCTATTATTTGCTGAAAACCCAGAATCCTATCAAATGTTTATGCACTTGAACAAAAAGCTATGGAGAGGTCGAAAGTGTACTGACAGTTGAAATGGACTAGGTACCATAACTGAGTTGGTCACAACTGTCAATCATCTAAACTCTACTTGTCATCTTGCTCAAAGACTCATTCTATTACCTACTTATTTGGCATGTAAATCTAGAAAGAATACTGCATAAGGTCACCAACTGATGGGGACAATGAAAGCCAAACACCATCTGAAAGCCTTTTTCTAATTTTCAAGAAGGCTATGGGCTAGGGGGTGCCTGAGAAAGGCTGAGTGTTAACCTAAATCAGATGCAAAAATTAAGACCTGAGAAGTAAATGGGAGGAATGACAGGTTTCTAATGAAATCCTCAAAAGAAACCTCTTCATAAAATATACAGTTACCTTAAATGAAGAATGGGGATTCACCTTAACATTCAATGTTAATTGCTTCTCTATCACTGCAGTAAATGAGAATCTGCCTCAGGCATTAGAAAATCTTGACACCACACCACTAAGGTACCCCATTCAACTGACATCTCTTAAACACTCTCACCTTCTAGACTCAAATTGGTCTGGCTATGAAATAAAATCAAGAACAAGCAACTTATGGCCCTGGCTGGTTGGCTCAGTGGTAGAGCATTGGCCTGGTGTATGGAAGTCCCAGGTTCAATTCCTGGCCAGGGAACATAGGATAAGAGCCCATCTGCTTCTCCAACCTTCCCACTCCACTTTCTCTCTATCTCTCTCTTCCCCTTCCACAGCCAAGGCTCCATTGGAGCAAAGTTGGCCCCAGGCACTGAGGATGGCTTCATGGCCTCTGCCTCAGGTGCTAGATTAGCTCCAGCTGCAACAGAGCAATGCACCAGATGGGCAGAGATCGCCCTCAGTTGGCATGCTGGGTGGATCCCGGTCGGGTGCATGCGGGAGTCTTTCTGTCTGCTTCCCCCTTGCTTCTCAGTTCAGAAAAATACAAAAAGAAGAAGCAACTTATGTGAAGGAGCACAGAAAAAGCAGAATATTAGGACACTGCTAAGAAACTATATTTCACACTCAAATCCACATATTCACCTGCCAATTTGCCAGTGTATCTACCAGTTCAACCTGTTTATGGTTTTAAAAGACTCAAAAATCAGCCTCCTGAGCCAAACTGAAATCTCAGGCTTTGCAAACACATAGAGAGAGAAAGAGACAGACAGAGACAGGCTGGAACTTTCAGTAGACTACTACCATCTAGAACTCAATTTTCCCACTTGCAAATAACAATGATACAACTTACCTTGGAAAATGTTTCTGAAAATTACTGGTAAGTTATATAAATCCCATAGCCCAACGTCTGTCCCACAGTGTGTCCTAAATCAAGAACAAGTAATATAAAATATTTCAAAAAAATGTACTCACAGGAAAGCAGCAGCCTTTAAAGTGTTAGTAATCCAAATTAGGAGAAACACACACATTAAAAAATATACTGCTCACAAAAATTAGGGGATATTTTATCGCTTCATATTTATTATGAAATATCCTTTAATTTTTGTGAGTAGTATATTTGGTTGTCAACAAATTAGTTTTGTTGATGCTTGAAACATTTTTGGCTTCTGGGTATACTTCATTTTATTGAACAACTAGAAATCAATTTGGATCAAAAATACAGTGTTATGTTTTGAATAGACCTGAAAAGCAAGACAGAGAGACAAGATAAAGGACTACACGTGGCTCTGAGGCTGACCAGAGTCCCATTTTAGTCACTGTTTATAATATCTGGACAAAAAATCTTGGCCCACCTGAATGGCTGCCTATAAAGTTAGACTTCTTTGACACAGAGAAGCTGAAATGTACAGATTACAAAATACCAATTAATTTGTACAGAAACATTTGCAGTATGTGTATGGCAGACCCCCTTCTCTAGAGATGTTGCCAATTTTGCTTGTTTTCCTTTCCTGATGATTCTCAGAAACAGCAGCAATCTCTGATCTTGCTTAAGTCTCCGCAGCCTTCAGGGACAACCCTGGTTACCTGTAATGCAAAGTGGTCTTGTTCCACGAGGCAAGGGATCCTTCAGTTTGGAGGTCATATTCACGGCATGAAGTTTCTCACAGTCACTCTCTTAGCCAGAGTAGATGCTGAGTGTTCCCCTGGCCTGTCATGGAAGATGTTCCTCAACCAACAAGCTCAGGTCAGGCTTTAAGCTTCTCAAGTGAATTTCATCATGTCTGATCTTAATGAACCAAGTAATCTTCAATGTGAGAAGCAAATTTTCACACTAGCTTTGGTGGTTCTGCTCTCTTAGATTTCACAGACCCCACCAGCTATGTCAGCAGAAATAGTGCCTATTTATGAAAGCACAAGAACTGAATAACTTGGACACGTCCTGTAGCTGGGCCCCACATGGATACACACCTTATACCCACTGTGCCATCTCTTAAGGCAAAAAATCACTGATTCTTTCTCCAAATGGCTTCCTCCTTCAGAGACTCTCCTTCTCCTTTGTTCTCCAGGCATTTTGTGACCTGAGCACCCAATGACCTGAGGCCACTGGGCAGCAGGATCTACAATATTCCCCCCTCCACATTCAAATCATCAAAATTTTCTTAATGGCCAGGTTTCTGCAGGGTTGAGTCCCATTATGTGAGAACCAGCATTCATATCATGTGGCTAATTCTTGTCACATAAGAAAATAAAAATTGATTTCAACTGGAAGAGATGGGCTTTTATCAGAACACACATATGGGAATACTGGATGGAGATATTGCTTGTTTCACCCCATTCCAGAAGGGAAGGTCCAACCACAGGTTCACAGTTGTTAGACCATGAACTGCATCCCATCATGTAGAAAGAGGAGAGAAAGGAAAATCCATCTTCTTAATTTATCCCAGGGATGAAGATTTTATGAAAATTTATATGGGAGCAATACTGCTTCATAGGTCTTTGGCTGAGGCTTTATAAAGCATGAATATTCTGAGGGAGGAAACATTAGCTGGCCAATTGTAATAAAGTTCCATTGTATTGGATTCTCCCAGGTAATGTAGATGAACTTGTGGTCAGTTTTAAGTACCATGAAGCTATAAAATATTTAGGTTGCCATTCCTTTCCCAGTATTAGCTTCACAGTAACACCGTGGGACAGGAAGGAAGCATATCTCATTATCCTTATTTTCTAGATGAAGAATCTTGACAAGTCACTTGATACCTGAAGGGAACATGGAACAAATCAAAATCACAGACGAACCAGGGGAATAAATGAGGCTGCTGCTGAGTAAAGGGCATTTACCCTTAAGGAACTGCCTCGGACCCTTTGCTGGAGTAGCCCTGGAGCAACAATCCTAGTGAGTCCACTCTGGAGTGCACAAGCAGACTCGGAGGCAGGGTGAGAGACCCTGAGGAGCAGACACAATCCAAGAGGAAGTGATTTGTAACAAAAATTAAATCCCGCCCAACAGCCCATTGACTTAAAATGATTTCTGTACAAGGAAGAAAGCAAGTTTCCTAAATTTTTCCTGAGAGAAAGTAAGTCCTGTGGCAAGTGCTCAGTTAAGAGGAAAAATTGCTTTGCCTCAACCTCTTCTCCAACACAAGGGTCTGTAAGGAGCTTCTTAGCATCAGAGGTGAACACGTGCTCCAGGTGCTCTGGTCACACAGGAGAGGAACTACTACTTCCCACCAGTAGATGTTGGAAGAGACAGAGTAAGAGAAAAGCAAGCAGAGAAGAGTCAGGGAAATCTGGGCTTTTGTGGAGAGAAAAAAGAATCCTGACAGGGAGCATGATGATGTAAAATAAAGATGACTTTATATTTAAAAATCACTTTGAGATACAACCACCATCAGGCTTTAGCCAGCATTTGGGCTGCTCCAAGTACTAAACTTGTGTGCTGCCTTTAAATCCTGACACCTGGAGAAGACGGCTGGGTGGACAATGGGAGTCACAAAGAAAGATGTTACCAGCACGGACTGAAGGGAATAATTGCAGTTGGAGGCCTCCTGGACAATTTTGAGAAAGCAAACACAGCTGGAAAAGCACCAAATATAGCTGGCCACGACAATGATCCATAAAGTTAATCATTCTGAAACATGATGCCCTTATGCTCAACCAGAAAATCCAACACCTCTTCCATAATGTAAGAAATCAAAATACAGTTGTATGCACAGAGACATGCAGCTGCTCTGGTGGAATTTACTACCAGAGCTGACCAAGCTGTTCTGACAGCACCTCCTCTCTCTGCCCCGACTCTGAGAACTGTGTTGTGGACAGATGTGGCCCCTTCTCTTGAAATTTAGAAAACCACTTGGAAAGAGTGGTTGGAGAAGCCCAATTAATTTCAGAGATGAGTAAAAGGATTGAAAAAATACAAAGGAGGAAAACATAAAAAAGACAGAAAGAAAACTTCCAACAGCTACACTGTGCATGATCTTAAAGAATCTAGGTTGAGGTACAAAGAATCAAGAGGGAAGAGGAAGAAAAAGCTGCCTAATAAAATAGAAATGCATCCTCTATACCGAAAGCTTTCCCTCTCTATGCTATTTCACAGCATCTTTCCCTTGGACTATTCCTCTAAGAGTTTTCAAAAAGAAAAGTGGTATGTCAGATTTCAACCTGTATTTGCTCACTTGCATGATACCCAATGTCTTACTCTGGAGATGCAATGAGAAAACAATAGAGTGTAAAAGTGAATAAGCATGTTTAAATGGGTTTACACCAATCTACCCCCATATAGGTCCATCAATCTCCTGTAACTTTAACCTTGTTAAGGTGTTTACTTTAGCTCTGGCCAGACAGCTCAATTGCTCAGAGCATAGCTCTGAAACACAAAGATCAACTTTGATCGCCAGTCAGGGCACATACAAGAACAGATCAATGTTTCTGTCTCTCTCTCTCTCCCTTCCTCTCTCTAAACTCAATTTAAAAAAGAAAAAAGTTTAGTTTATGCCCGATCAGGCAGTTGTGCAGTGGTTAGAGCATCGAGCTCAGATGTGGAAGAACCAGGTTCAAAACTCCAAGGTTGCCAGCTTGAGTACAAGATCATCTGGCTTGAGCACCAGCTCACCAGCTTGAGCATGGGGTTGCTGGCTTGAGTGTGGGATCATAGGCATGACCCCATGGTCACTGGTTTGAGCCCAAAGTTCACTGTCTTGAAGCCCAGGGTCCTGGCTTGAGCTCAAGGTTACTGGCTTGAGCAAGGAGTTACTCGCTCTGCTGTATCCCTGACCCCCTGTCAAGGCACATATGAGAAAGTGTTAGATTCGGGGAGGCATGCTGTGGCTGCCAGAGTGTAACATTTTGGAGCAGGAACAGGGAGTGCTGATAGGGCCCCTGTGAGGCTGAGAACAAAGAAGTTTATGTTTGAAATTTGCCACTAAGCTAAACCCGGCCCCTGTTGCTATGCTTCAGCACCTATTGCTATGCTGCATGCGACCTCCCTAGTGAATAGCTAACTGCCACATCTGCTTCTGTATAATGCTGTCTCACTTAGGATATATAAGGACCTAGCTGTAAGCACCAGTCGTGACTCTCGTTTGCAGCTCCTTGTGGGTACGGTGTCTCTGGACACCTTGACAGCTTGCCCCTGCACAGGTTAAACTTGCCAATAAAGTAACATCTAAACTCCTGAAAGTCTCCAACGTTTGTTCTTGTACCCGGTGGATGCAACATTTTGGGGGGTTCGCCCAGGATTCTCCCTCGGCGGAGTTTTGGGTCGGAGACCAAAAGGACAGCTCGAGCTGAGTAAGTATTCACAAATGATCCTCATTTGGTTTGGCTTTTGGGCTCCGGAGCACACAATCCTGAGATAGTAGGTGGGACGCTGCCGGTAATCTACCCAGGGCTTTCAGAAGCAGGACGCCACTCTCTGAAATTTGGATATTTGGATTTGTTAACTTCAGGAGTGACTGCTCACATTGGGAATCCTTTTTGCACCATGCCGTGCTGCATTTTGTCTAAGCTCGAATGACTGAGTTGAGTGTGAGAGACAAGTGTGTTCCTTGTGTTAATAGTGTGTGTTGCCTGTATCCTACCTTTAATCATTATTCCTGAGTCATCTAGGATGGGACAACAGGAGTCTGTGCTGGGATCCCTGCTCGAGTGCCTGTTAAAGAATTTTTCTGAATTCCAGAAGAGGGCTCAGGGATACGGAGGTCTGCAGCTGAGTCCAGGTTTCCTCCGGATCTGGAGCCAGCTGGAATGGCCTACATTTAATGTAGGATGGCCCACAGAGGGCATTTTGACCTTCCAACTTTGTTTGCTCTCCGACCCTCGGTCTACAGGGCTCCCCACCCAGACCAATACCTGTATATAGATGTGTGGGTAGATACAGCCATTTGCCTCCTCCTCCAGGAGGCACAGCCATTTTGCCTCTCTGGGAGGCGCCGCCGGCACCAGATGCTGGCGCACGAGAACCTCCTCGCCTCATCTATATGCTTTTTTCCACTAGTGATTTATATAATTGGAAACATCAGAATCCCCCATTTTCCGAGAAACCTCAGGGACTAACATCTCTCCTTGAGACCATTTTTAGGACCCATCAGCCCACATGGGATGATTATCAGCAGATTTTACAAACCCTCTTCACTTCTGAAGAAAGGAATAGAATAATGAGAGAAGCTGCTAAGGTGGTATTGGGAGAAAAAAGGGAAACTTGGGAGGGAAGAAGGGAAATAGAAGATGTTCTCCCCATCTCAACCTCCTTCCTAGGACCCTAATACCACTGGGGGAAGGGGCATGCTACTCCAATATCGCCGGGCTCTGTTGAGGGGGCTCAAGGCAGCAGCTAGAAAGCCAACCAACTTTAGAAAGGTAAGTTAAGTCATCCAGAGAAGAGAGAAATCACCAGCAGCCTTTCTAGAAAGACTCATAGAGACTTATAGAGTATATACCCCTCTAGATCCTGAGGAAGAAGAGTACAGGAGACTAGTAAATATAGACTTTGTGACTCAGGCCACTTCAGATATTAGGAAAAAGCTTCCGAAGATAGAGGGATTTGAAGGAGAGAATAGGAGTAAGCTATTAAAAATAGCCCAGAAAGTATATATTAACAAGGATGATCCAGAGGTTGGCAGAGCAAAGGAGGTAGTCAAGATCCTGATTGCTTCTCAGAAACCTCCCCCCAAAGGAAAAGGGGGACAGAGGAAGGGCCAAGGACAGTGAATAGACAAGAATCAATGCGCCTATTGCAAGGAGAAAAGACACTAGAAGAGAGAGTGCCCAAAGTTGAGGGCCGACAGCCAGAGGCCAAAACAAGCCCCAGAGGTCTTGCTCCAAACCTTAGACTGACAGGGCCAGGGCTCCATTCCCATTAGCTCCCAGGAGCACATGGTCACCTTAACAGTTGAAGGAAAGCGGATGACGTCACAGTGATGGCGCGGTAGGAAGCGATACCGAAAATCTCCCCATAAACTCAACAAGTTCTTCAACCAGAAACAGAAAAACCTATCCTTGGAGTCTTCAGATGCTTCACAACACACCCAAAGGTAGGATCAAGCGAAAGATTGGCTAAATATATGGTCAAACTCCGGAGGAAATAAGGAGTAAGAAATGCTCCGCCTTCCTCTCTAATCCAAACAGGATGGCTTTCACTGAGAACTGAGAATATAGAAACTAAGGCGGGCATAGGGAGTAAATAGTTCCAGGCTGCGGTACAAATAGCCAAACCAGGCTGTGGCACGGAGATCCAAGCCGTGGAAAAACCTGGGCAATTCAAGCTAACACGCACACACCAAACCCAGACAAAGAAAGACAAGTGGGGCAGCCATTTTCCGCATCTCCTGGTTGGCGTGGTTAGTGGCAAGAGATTCCTACGAACACTTCAGTGGTGGGCGCTGCCCGTGCTAACCCACAGAGAAGCAGAGTCAGAGGCCTCTGTGTGGGCAAAAAGCAGCATCTCCTAGGAGCCCCAGCGCCCTGAGGAGACCGGGCACGGGGAGGGAGCTGGAGCCAACTCCAACAACGGAACTTTTCTGTGCGGGAGGAGGGCTTTCGCGGAGCGAGAGGTGTCCCGCCTGAGCCTCATAATCTGGTCAGTGCACACGCACGCAGAGTGGGCAGGAGATTCCTCTGAACTCCTTAGGGGTGGGCGCCCGTGTTTTCCCTCAGAGGAGCAGAGTCAGAGGCCTGTGAGCAGGCCAGGAGCGGAAGCCCCAGCACCCTGGGAAAGCCGCACGGGGACAGAGCGAAAGCCAATTCCAACCCAGTAACTTTTCCATGTGGGCAGAGGGCTTTCTCAGAGTGAGAGGCGTCCTGCCTGAGCCTCATAATCTGGTCAGTGCGTACACAGGAAGAGTGGACAGGAGATTCCTCCGAACTCCTCAGAGGTGGGCGCCCGTGTTTTTCCCACAGAGGAGCAGGTCTGTGAGCGGGCCAGGGGCAGAATCTCAGGAAGCCCTAGCCCTTTGGGAAAGCTGCACGAGGATAGAGGGAAAGCCAATTCCAAAGCTCGATCTTTTCTGTGTGGGTAGGGATTTCACTCGAAGTGTGACCTGTCTGGTCTGACATCCTGGTGGGTGCGCATGGAGAGTGGGCAAGAGATTCCTCCGAACGCCACAGGAGTGGGCACTCGAGTTATCCCACAGAGGGGCAGAGCCAGAGGTCTTTGAGTGAGAGGAAGCCACGCCTGATTATGCTGGCAGGTCTGACTGACTGAGCCTTACTCAGAGCCCTGTGCTGAGTGGGAATAGAGTGGGGAGTTGCCAGCTCTTTGAGACTCTTACTATCCAGGAAGAGGCAGCAGCAACCCCATAGCTGGATTATCAGGCTTCTAATTGTAAAAGGAAAGACTAGGAGAGAGGCTCCAGGAACACTCTCACAGTGAGAGATCCTCTCACTGTTGGAACCTATAAACACTAATGAACCTCGACTGCCAACGAGACTGAAGCCCAATACATGACATTGCCATAGAGAATTATCAACTGCAAACCTCTTCCAGAGCGTGCCACAGGGGCAGAACCCAGAGTACAAAGTCACCGACCAGAAAGACAGAAAAGAAAAAGCAAGACGACAACCTCTCAAAATCAAGAATAATCTGCAGATTTTATAACCTATCCCATTTTATTATATTTGTTCGTCTGTGTCTCTTTTCTTCATTCTTGATTTTTTTTTTCTACTCCAATTTGGTCATTTAATTCTCTCTCAGTCTTACTCTCACCTCTCTTTGAACTACACTACCCATAAGTGTTACATCTTCCATTATCTTTTCTTTCCTCCTCCTTTCTCTCTTTGAGGGTTGCAATCCAAAACCCCTAACTCTCTCTTTCTCTCTCCTCCTTTTTCTTTTTTCTTCTTTAAGTTGTTCCATCTTTTCTCTCTCTCTCTCTCTCTTTTCTCCCTCTATATTAGTCTCTTCCTCTCTCCTTTATGTCTTCTCTCATTCAAACTTCAATAACGAACAAATTATCTTATCTGGGACTCAAACTTAAGTTTGTGGCATTTTGGAGGGTTTTTACTTCACCTTTTTAACACATTAGCAGTGCTCCCATCCCTGGCTCTCCATTTTATCTAGTTCTTGTTCCACTAAATACAATAGTAATTTTTTAATTTTCCACCCCTTTTTCCTGTTTCCCTCTTATTCCTCTCATCATAACTCTGAGTCAGCCAACACCTAAAAGCAAATCATTTTATTCTTGACCCAAACTTTTTCCTAATTTGTTTTTTGTGGGTCTATACTGCTCCCCCCTTTCTTATATATAAATATTTTTTTCTTTTCTTTTTTTTCTTTTTTTTCTTTTTCCTTTACCCCTATATTACTTCTCCCCAATTCAGGCCCTCCACTACAGGTATTGTTTGTTCTATTTAGTACAATATAATTCACAGTTCATCACAAAATTTTCTCAAAAAAGAGAAGAGAGGAGAGGAGAGGAAAAAAGGAGGGAAGGAATTATTCCCTTTTTTTCCTCAAATTTTTATCTTATTTTGTTTTTCTTTATTTAATGATTAATTTTTTTTAAAAAAACGCGCAACTTTTTATTTTTATTTTTATTTTTTTATCCTTTTATTCCTTATAAAATCTCATTAATACTATCAAGAAAACAACCCTCCGATGCCATTAAAGAAGAGAAAATCGAATATCATGGATACAAAAGAAAGAGAGGTAACACAGAGAGATGAGGAAAAATCTATGGAGAAAAAATTTAAGATATTGGAAACCTTGGAGTTAAACGACAGAGAATTTAAAATAGAAATTCTAAAAATACTCAGAGATATACAAGAAAACACAGAAAGGCAATTTAGGGAGCTCAGAAAACAACTCGATGAACACAAAGAGGATATCTCCAAGGAAATTGAAACTATAAAAACAAATCAAACAGAGATGAAAAACTCAATTCATGAGCTGAAAAATGAGGTAACAAGCTTAGCTAATAGAACAGGTGAGATAGAAGAGAGGATCAGCGAAATAGAAGACAAGCAACTTGAGGCTCAACAAAGAGAAGAAGAAAGAGATTCAATAATTAAAAAAAATTAAATAGCCCTACAGGAATTATCTGACTCCATCAAAAAGAATAACATAAGAATAATAGGTATATCAGAGGGAGAAGAGAGAAAAAATGGAATGGAGAACATACTCAAACAAATAATAGATGAGAACTTCCCAAGCCTCTGGAAAGAACTAAAACCTCAAATTCTAGAAGCAAACAGAACTCCAAGTTTTCTTAACCCCAACAAACCTACTTCAAGGCACATCATAATAAAATTGGCACAAACCAACTGCAAAGAAAACATTCTCAAGGCAGCCAGGGAAAAGAAGAATACAACATATAAAGGAAGGCCCATTAGATTATCATCAGATTTCTCAACAGAAACTCTACAAGCTAGAAGAGAGTGGACCCCAATATTTAAAGTCTTGAAAGAGAGGAACTTGCAGCCACGAATACTATACCCATCAAAGCTAACCTTCAAATATGAAGGAGAAATAAAAACATTCACAGATACAGAAAAGATGAGAGAATTTATCACCAGAAAACCCCCACTCCAGGAAATACTAAAGGGGGTTCTCCAATCAGATACAAAGAATAAAAAAACAACAACAACAAAGCCACAAGTAAAAGCTCCAAGAAAAACATAATAAAACCAACTTTAAACTGTGACAACAATAAGAAAGGGGGGGAGAGGATGAAGATTAACAGTAGCAAAGGGCGATGGCGGGCAAAAGTACTCACAAAATAGTGCACTACAATGAACAGGGTAGGAACCCTTTTCATTACTTAATGGTAACCACCATTGAAAAAACCACCACAGAAGCACATGATTTAAAAAAGATAGCAACAGAGGAAAGATGTATGGAACACAACCAAATAAAAACAAAAGATAGAAAAATGAAAGAGAAGAATCAAACAAGGCACAAAACTAACAGAAAGCAATCTATAAAATGGCAATGAGGAACTCACAAGTGTCAAAAATTACACTAAATGTAAATGGATTAAACACACCAATAAAAAGGCACAGAGTAGCAGAATGGATCAAAAAAGAAAATCCAACTGTATGCTGCCTACAAGAAACTCATCTAAGTAACAAGGATAAAAACAAATTCAAAGTGAAAGGCTGGAAAACAATGCTCCAAGCAAATAACATCCACAAAAAAGCAGGCGTAGCAATACTCATATCTGATGATGCTGACTACAAGACAGCAAAAGTACTCAGAGACAAAAATGGCCATTTCATAATGGCTAAGGGGACACTGAATCAAGAAGACATAACAATTCTTAATATATATGCACCAAACCAAGGAGCACCAAAATATATAAGGCAGCAACTTATTGACCTTAAAACAAAAACTGACAAAAATACAATCATACTTGGAGACCTCAATACACCATTGACGGCTCTAGATCGGTCATCCAAACAGAGAATCAACAAAGACATAGTAGCCTTAAAGAAAACACTAGAGCACCTGGATATGATAGACATCTACAGGACATTTCATCCCAAAGTGACTGAGAATACATTTTTCTCCAGTGTACATGGATCATTCTCAAGAATTGACCACATGCTGGGCCACAAAAACAACATCAGCAAATTCAGAAAAATTGAAGTTGTACCAAGCATATTTTCTGATCATAAAGCCTTGAAACTAGAATTCAACAGCAAAAAAGAGGGAAAAAATCCCACAAAAATGTGGAAACTAAACAACATACTTTTAAAGAATGAATGGGTCAAAGAAGAAATAAGTGCAGAGATCAAAATATATAGACAGACAAATGAAAATGATAATACGACATATCACAATCTATGGGATGCAGCAAAAACAGTGATAAGAGAGAAGTTCATATCACTTCAGGCATATATGAACAAACAAGAGAGAGCCCAAGTGAACCACTTAACTTCACACCTTAAGAAACTAGAAAATGAAGAACAAAGACAACCCAAAACCAGCCGAAGAAAGGAGATAATAAAAATCAGAGCAGAAATAAATGAAATAGAGAACAGAAAAACTATAGAAAAAATTAATAGAACAAGGAGCTGGTTCTTTGAAAAAATCAACAAAATTGACAAACCCTTGGCAAGACTTACCAAGGAAAAAAGAGAAAGAACTCATATAAACAAAATCCAAAATGAAAGAGAAGAAATCACCACGGACATCGTAGATATAAAAAGAATTATTGTAGAATACTATGAAAAACTTTATGCCACTAAATTCAACAACCTAGAAGAAATGAATAGATTCCTAGAACAATACAACCTTCCTAGACTGAGTCAAGAAGAAGCAGAAAGCCTAAACAGACCTATTAGTAGAGAAGAAATAGAAAAAAACATTAAAAACCTCCCCAAAAATAAAAGTCCAGGCCCAGACGGCTATACCAGCGAATTTTATCAAACCTTCAAAGAAGACTTGGTTCCTATTCTACAGAAAGTCTTCCAAAAAATTGAAGAAGAAGCAATACTTCCAAACACATTTTATGAGGCAAACATAACCCTCATACCAAAACCAGGCAAGGATGGTACAAAAAAAGAAAACTACAGACCAATATCTCTAATGAATACAGATGCTAAAATACTAAACAAAATACTAGCAAATCGAATACAACAACATATTAAAAAAATAATACATCATGATCAAGTGGGATTCATCCCAGAATCTCAAGGATGGTTCAACATACTTAAAACGGTTAACATAATACACCATATCAACAAAACAAAGAACAAGAACCACATGATATTATCAATAGATGCAGAAAAGGCTTTTGATAAAATACAACACAATTTTATGTTTAAGACTCTCAACAAAATGGGTATAGAAGGAAAATATCTCAACATGATAAAGGCCATATATGATAAACCATCAGCTAACATCATACTAAATGGCACAAAACTGAAGGCTTTCCCCCTTAAATCAGGAACAAGACAGGGTTGTCCACTCTCTCCACTCTTATTTAATGTGGTACTAGAGGTTCTTGCCACAGCAATCAGACAAGACAAAGAAATAAAAGGCATCCATATTGGAAAAGAAGAAGTAAAGGTATCACTTTTTGCAGATGATAGGATCCTATACATCGAAAACCCCAAAGAATCCACAAAAAGACTTCTAGAAAAAATAAGCCAATACAGTAAGGTCGCAGGATACAAAATTAACATACAGAAGTCAATAGCCTTTCTATATGCCAACAATGAAACATTTGAGAATGAACTCAAAAGAATAATCCCCTTCACGATTGCAACAAAAAAAATAAAATACCTAGGAATAAACATAACAAAGAATGTAAAGGACTTATACAATGAAAACTATAAACCATTGTTAAGGGAAATCAAAAAAGACATTATGAGATGGAAGAATATACCTTGTTCTTGGTTAGGTAGAATAAATATAATCAAGATGGCCATATTACCCAAAGCTATATACAAATTTAATGCAATTCCCATCAAAATTCCAATGACATTTTTTAAAGAAATGGAGCAAAAAATCATCAGATTTATATGGAACTATAAAAATCCCCGAATAGCCAAAGCAATCCTAAAGAAAAGGAATGAAGCTGGGGGCATTACAATACCTGACTTCAAACTCTATTATAGGGCCATGACAATCAAAACAACATGGTATTGGCAGAAAAATAGACACTCAGACCAATGGAACAGAATAGAAAGCCCAGAAATAAAACCACATATATATAGTCAAATAATTTTTGATAAAGGGGCCAACAACACACAATGGGGAAAAGAAAACCTCTTCAACAAATGGTGCTGGGAAAACTGGAAAGCCACATGCAAAAGAATGAAGCTGGACTACAGTTTGTCCCCCTGTACTAAAATTAACTCAAAATGGATCAAACATCTAAACATAAGACCTGAAACAATAAAGTACATAGAAGAAGACATAGGTACCAAACTCATGGACCTGGGCTTTAAAGAGCATTTTATGAATTTGACTCCACAGGCAAGAGAAGTGAAAGCAAAAATTAATGAATTGGACTACATCAGACTAAGAAGTTTTTGTTCAGCAAGAGAAATTGATAACAAGATAAACAGACAGCCAACTAAATGGGAAATGATACTTTTAAACACCTGCTCAGATAAGGGCCTAATATCCAAAATATACAAAGAACTCATAAAACTCAACGACAAACAAACAAACAATCCAATAAAAAAATTGGAAGAGGATATGAACAGACACTTCTCCCAGGAAGAAATACAAATGGCCAACAGATATATGAAAAGATGCTCATCTTCTTTAGTTATTAGAGAAATGCAAATCAAAACTGCAATGAGATACCACCTCACACCTGTTAGACTAGCTATTATTAACAAGACAGGTAATAGCAAATGTTGGAGAGGTTGTGGAGAAAAAGGAACCCTCATTCACTGTTGGTGGGAATGTAAAGTAGTACAACCATTATGGAAGAAAGTATGGTGGTTCCTCAAAAAACTGAAAATAGAACTACCTTATGACCCAGCAATCCCTTTACTGGGTACATACCCCAAAATATCAGAAACATTGACTTGTAAAGACACATGCAGCCCCATGTTCATTGCAGCATTGTTCACAGTGGCCAGGACATGGAAACAACCACAAAGCCCATCAATAGATGACTGGATAAAGAAGATGTGGCACATATACACTATGGAATACTACTCAACCATAAGAAATGATGACATCGGATCATTTATTGCAAAATGGTGGGATCTTGACAACATTATACGGAGTGAAATAAGTAAATCAGAAAAAAACAGGAACTGCATTTTTCCATACGTAGATGGGACATAAAAGTGATACCAAGAGACATTGATAAGAGTGTGGTGGTTACGGGGGGAGGGGGGAGAGGGAGAGGGAAGGGGGAGGGGGAGGGGCACAAAGAGGACTAGATAGAGGGTGACAGGACAATCTGACTTTGGGTGATGGGTATGCAACATAATTGAACTTTAAGATAACCTGGACATATTATCTTTGAATATATGTATCTTGATTTACTGATGTCAACCCATTAAAAATAAATACAATAAAAAAAAATAAATAAAAAATAAATAAAAATAAAAAAACAAAAAAAAACAGTTGAAGGAAAGCCAATAGACTTCCTAGTCAACACAGGAGCCACCTACTCAGTCCTAAAGAAACCACAGGGCCAGATGCAGAAGGCAAATACTAAGATAATACGGGCAATTGGCAAAGCAGAAGCCTACCCATGGGCCA
Source organism: Saccopteryx bilineata (assembly GCF_036850765.1). Lineage (NCBI taxonomy): Eukaryota > Metazoa > Chordata > Mammalia > Chiroptera > Emballonuridae > Saccopteryx > Saccopteryx bilineata. The sequence continues at coordinate 147,098,827 of NC_089494.1, forward strand.
CCGCAAGAATTATTGACTTAGTCAAGGCACCATCACCCACTCTTTCCTAGTCATTCCAGACTGCCCTTACCCACTGCTTGGAAGAAACTTACTGAGGAAACTTCAGGCCACCATAACCTTCTGACAGGATGAAAGCCCTATGAGGAACAAAGAGGCAGAGGTCAGCATGAAAGTAACTGTCCCACTGTCTGAAGAACACTTACTTGCCACCACCCTAGAAGGTAAGGAGGCCGAGGAAGGGGTTCCAGATTCCCTGCGTGCCCGGGTACCTGAGGTTTAGGCAGAAACCAACCCCCCAGGTTTGGCCGCTCACCAACTGCTGTCCTGGTGCAACTGCTCAGCACTGCTAGACCGGTTAGGATCAGGCAGTACCCAGAATGCCTAATGGAGGCAGGCATCCTCTGAAGGTGCCAATAAGCCTGGAACACCCTGCTGCTTCCCATCCAGAAACCAGGGAGCCAAGATTATCGTCTGGTCCAGGACTTGCGGGAGGTGAATGCACAGGCAGAGACTATTCATCCCACGGTGCCCAACCCATATACCTGACTGAGCATATTGCCCCCAACCCATACCTATTATTCTGTCCTGGGTTTGAAGGATGCCTCTTTTGTATTCCCCTGGTGCCTCAGAGCCAAGACATGTTTGCCTTTGAATAGAATGACCCAGATAATAGACTGGTGGGGCAGTTCACTTGGACCAGACTACCACAAGGGTCTAAGAATTCCCCCACCATTTTTAGTGAAGCCCTCAGCAAAGAACTGCAGGCTTTCCACTCCTCCCATCCATCTATCATACTGCTCCAGTATGTGGATGACATCCTCATAGCTGCCAACAATGAAGTAGAGTATGAGGAAGCTACATCGAACCTGTTACAAGATCTTGGGTGAATGGGGTATCGAGTCTCCACCAAGAAGGCCCAGATTGTGATGCAAACTGTAAGTTATTTGGGGTATAACTTACAGGGAGGGCAAAGGACATTATCCAGCCAGCGAATTTGGATGACCTTGCAGATTCCCCAGCCTATTAACAAGAGACAGGTACGAGAATTCCTAGGTGCAGTAGGATACTGCTGACTGTAGATATTAGGCATTGCAGAACTAGCTAAACCCCTGCAAGAACTAACCAGGGGTAAGGAAGAGCAGTTTACATAGACAGATAAGGAGAAGCAAGTGTTCCAAGTGCTTAAAGAGGCCCTGGTTGCTGCCCCAGCTTTGGCCTTGCCAGATCTGGCCAAACCCTTTCAGCTATTTATAGCAGAAAAAGGAGAGGTAGTTATTGAGGTACTGAGCCAGGAACTTGGGCCATGGAAGAGGTCTGTTGCCTATCTGTCCAAGAAACTTGATCCTGTAGCCTCGGGATGGTCAACATGTCTGAGGGCACTTGCTGCCACCTCCATACTAGTCAAGGAGGCTAGTAAATTGACTTTAGGGCAGGACATCATAGTCATTAGGGAACACTACGTAGAGAAAGTGCTGCAAGCACCTCCTGACAGGTGGCTATCTAATGCGCAGCTAACGCAATATCAGACTCAGCTGCTGAACCCTCCATCTGTTCAGTTCCTCAAAATTGCGGCCCTGAACCCAGCAACCCTGTTGCCAATATCGGACTCCAATTTGGTCCACAGTTGCAAACAAATCCTTGACACAGTGACTGGCTCCCACCTGGACTTAAGAAATCAAGCATACAGGAAGGCAGACCTGATCCTCTTTACAGATGGGAGCAGTTTTATTAAGGATAGACAGCGACATGCAGGGGCAGCAGTGACCATGGAAAATAAGGTCCTGTGGCAGAAAGCACTGCCTGCAGGAACATCTGCACAAAGGGTGGAGCTAATAGGACTAACCCGAGCCTTAAGATAGCAGAAGGAAAAGTTGCCAACATCTACACTGACAGCCGGTATACATTTGCCACTGCCCATGTCCACGGAGCCATATACAAGGAGAGAGGCATACTGACAGCAGGGGGAAAAGACATTAAAAATCAGCATGAAATTCTTGCCCTCCTAAATGCCATTTGGCTACCTACCAAAGTTGCCATCATTCACTGCAAAGGACAGCAGAGAGGGGACTCTCCTACTGTAAAGGGTAACAACCTAGCAGACTCAGCTGCAAGAGAGGCAGCCACTGGGCCACAAGAAAGCCTTCTGCCATTGCTGCCTAAGCCAATGCTACCTCCGGATCCTAGATATTCTCCAGAAGAAGAGCAGGAAGGGATGTAGTTGAAAGGGAAGAAAAATCAGCAGGGATAGACAGAGTTTCCTGACTCCTGGCTCTATTTACCCCAGGGAATAGTAAGAGAAATAGTAGGAGATATTCATACAAAACAAGCTAGAACAACTTATCAGGAAGTATTATGTAGGGCCCAACATCAGGGATATTGTCCACTCCATTGTCTCGAGGTGCAGCATCTGTGCCAGAGTAAATGCACAGAATAAAAAGATACCCCCCTTTGTGAGGTATTGGGGGAAAGCTCTGGGAGAAAAAGAGGAAATAGATTTCACAGAGATGACCCCTAGGAAGTCAGGTTATAAGTATCTATTAGTATTAGTAGACACCTTCTAAGGGTAGGTGGAAGCATTCCCCACGTGAGGAGAGGCTGCTTCCACAGTCTGCAAAGTCTTATTAAGGGAAATCATACCTAGATATGGCATTCCCCTAGCTCTAGGATCAGACAATAGACCTACATTCATATCCAGGATATCTCAAGAATTAGCCACTAAGTTAGGTATTAATTAGAAATTGCATTGCATTTATAGGCCCCAAAGTTCAGGACAGGTAGAAAGAATGAACAGGACTCTGAAGGAAACTATAATTAAGCTGAGACGGGAGACCAGCAAAAACTGGGCTGAGCTCCTTCCCTTCGCCCTTTTTAGAACCAGATGTACCCCCTATCTCAATAAATAAACCCCTTATGAAATATTATTTGGGCAACCTGTGCCCCTGTACCTCGATTGACCAGAGGGGAACTAAAGATTTCTAATCATAATTTCCTCAAATCCTTGCAGGCCCTGCAGCACATCAGAAGCGAGGTGCAGACCCTCCAGACATCAGCCCAATCAAATGCGAAACACAGCTCCTGACTACCGGAGCCACCAGAGCCTGGACAGAGGGGTGAATTCTCAACCACAGACAGGGCAACCTTAAGCCATGGTAGAATAGACCGTTCCAGGTGATCCCGAATACACCCACAGCTATTAAGGTAGCTGAAAAGCCCTACTGGATCCACCTCTCCCACGTGAAGCTGGACCAACCACCTGACAAAGGATCTCGGAGATGGCAAGTCAAGCAGACCCCTGGAGAGCCTCTAAAGCTCACCTTCTCCTTCACTTAGGACGGATGACTTTTTATAGTTTACCCAGTAAGGGACTTGAGTTGCACGAATAGGTTTTAATCAGGACAGAAGATGGCACAGTTATAGCGCAGAATAACACCTGGAAAAGGAACCTGCTACCTCCTGGCAAATTTCACCTTAAGTAATTCCAATTACAGTGACTATTGCCTTAACCAAGAAACCCTACCTGCCACCCTAGAGGGCCCAAAAGTAACAAAGGCACCTGAAGGACTATAGTTCGTGTGTACTCAAGGTATCTTCAAGTGTATAGTCCCTGCTTATCCTGAACTTTGTGTAAGTGCTTATATTATTCCACAGGTATATCTGTATAGGGGAAACCCTGAATTCCTTGTTGCTCCCCCGAGGTGGGCATAACGAGCTCCACTCCTTATCCCTATCATAGCTACCATAAGAATTGTAGGGTCAGCAGCAGTAGGGACAGCATCCCTCATTCAAGGGGACCTTACCCTCAGACAGCTATCCAAGACATTCTCCAAAGATATTGTGCTTCTCCAAAACCAGATAATATACCTCGAGAAGCAAATAGACTCCATAGCTGAGGTAGCCCTTCAGAATAGGAGAGGGCTAGACTTCCTGCTCTTTGAGGAAGGAGGACTGTGTGCTGCTTTAAGAGAAGAATGTTGTTTTTACACTAACCACTCTAGAGTAATTAGAGAGAATATCAAGATACTTGCAAACAGATTAAAGAATAGGAACCTAGAAGAAGACAGCCCTAGCTAGTATGCATCTATGTTCAAGACTTCTCCTTGGTTAACTACCCTCATACTCGCAATTGCTGGACCCCTCCTATTATTATTATTGGCTCTTACCTTTGGACCAATAATTCTTAATAAGCTCCTTGCATTCATAAAGGAGAGGGTAGATGTAGTAAAGTTAATAGTTCTGTCCCAACCTTACACCATTCTCCCCACTGATGAAGAATCAAGGGTTTGATTTATGCCCAAAAGAGATGGGGGAATGTTAGATTTGAGGAGGCGTGCTGTGGCTGCCAGAGTGTAACATTTTGGAGCAGGAACAGGGAGGTGCGGATAGGGCCCTGCTGTGGCTTCCGGAGCATAACTATTGAAGGAGCAGGAACAGAGAGTGCTGATAGGGCCCCTGTCAGGCTGAGAACAAAGAAGTTTATGTTTGAAATTCGCCACTAAGCTAAACCCGGCCCCTGTTGCTATGCTTTGGCCCCTGTTGCTATGCTGTGTGCGACCTCCCTAGTAAATAGCTAACTGCCACATCTGCTTCTGTATAATGCTTGCTCACTTAGGATGTATAAGGACCTAGCTGTAAGTGCCACGCACGACTCTCCTTTGCAGTTCCTTGTGGGTACGGTGTCTCCTGACACCTTGAGAGCTTGCCCTTGCGCAGGTTAAACTGGCCAATAAAGTAACATCTAAACTCCTGAAAGTCTCTGACATTTGTTCTCGTACCCGGGGGATGCAACAAAAGCAATCACTGAACAACTAAGGAGCTGCAACAAAGTATTGATTCTTCTCTCTCCCTTCTTGTCTGTCTGTCCCTCTATCTGACTCTCTGTTTCTGTCAAAAAAGAAAAAAAGTGTTCACTTTATAAGCTGGATGCCCATTAGGCACAGTCACAATTTCAAGGACTCCTCTCAACAATGACAGAAAGCTTTGGGGTAATAATATCATACATATATACAGATCATATAAAATGTGACAGCAGCTAGGAATTTGGTCTGGCCAGGACCAGCTGTGTCTACCCAAGAAAATATCATTTTAGGGTCTACAGTCCAGATTTTCCTGTGAGGAGTGTTTCTTCCTACTCTAAACCTAAAGGGTCTTGACAGTAGCAACAGCTCAAGTGTAACTGAGAAAGAGCACAAGCCCCAGGTGCAGGGAGTCTGCAGCAAGGACAGAAGGGCTGCTACACTGGGAGGGGTCTCAGCTTGTCACCCAGTCGGGTGTGACAGGATCATCGGAGTGAATGTCTTTTCACACCTATAATAGAAGCTACTCCAAGGTTCTGGACTGAACAGTCAGAACGTAGTCCTGAGACCGATTTCTGCTGGATCACTCATTTGAAGCTCGTCTCCTGAGACCGACTTCTGCTGGATCACTCATTTGAAGCTTGTCTCCTGAGACCGATTTCTGCTGGATCACTCATTTGAAGCTCGTCTCCTGAGACCGATTTCTGCTGGATCACTCATTTGAAGCTTGTCTCCTGAGGCCGACTTCTGCTGGATCACTCATTTGAAGCTTGTCTCCTGAGGCCGACTTCTGCTGGATCACTCATTTGAAGCTTGTCTCCTGAGAGCGATTTCTGCTGGATCACTCATTTGAAGCTTGTCTCCTGAGGCCGACTTCTGCTGGATCACTCATTTGAAGCTCGTCTCCTGAGACCGATTTCTGCTGGATCACTCATATGTCTTCAGTCAAGATGTTAAAGCTTTCTGATTCTTTAAGTTTTCAGTTGCCAAGATAATAATCTTTAAACAGACTATTATGTTGTACAATAATTTCATAATTTTATGCCCAAAAACCATTAAATGTAAAATATTTCAAGAAAGAATTATGTCCAATAAGATAGTTTTTCATACATTTTACCACATATATACGTATGTATGAGTGTGCCTACGCAAACACACGTTTTATGCCGACTGACCAGAGCCAGTGAATAACAAAATACTTTGCTCTTTTAGCCTATAGAACCAACTGGTTTTGTTTCAGATAAATGTGGTACAACCTCCCTGCTGCAGGAGGAGACTAAGAAATAAAGATACAAATGCATGGAAAAGGATATAAAATTCTGTACCACCTTAAATTTTAATGAGCCTAAGTCAAGCTATGAACTTTCTCTGAAAAAAAGCAATGAAAGTAAGCCTTTCAGCATAACATGATAGAATTTTACATCCTACTATGGAAGTTGAAAAACTATTCATGTCTATAATACAAAAAAAAAAAAGAATGTTTTAAGCTGTCTAAAGGTTATGTCAAAATGTTAATTCAAACAGCTGAAATTAACTGTGTTCTCTCTGAGGAATGAATCAACACATCATATGTGAGGTAGGAACTCTTCAGTCCTATTTGAGCCTATAAATGTCAGGCAAAGCAGTTGGTGGGCTGTGGGAACTTATTTCTGGGGTTATGATGGAGAGAGCCACAAACAGTTTCATTAAACAGGAAAAAACTTCGTTGACTTCCTTCATGTTAAGGCTTCAAGTCAAAACTCTACCTACCCCATCTTTAAGGCACTATTACTGCCAAAAAATCCTCTGTATTTGTCTTTTATCTGTATGACTCTTACAAAAAGGGAACACAGATCATTTAATCTGAGATCCCTTCAGAACAGATTTATTTAAAATCTGACCTTACATACAAGGCCACAGGAGTCTGGCAGAAAAACCCAGAATAATAAACCAAAATGATATTTTAGTCTAAACACAGCCTAAACTTAATTTTCATACATCTTCAAGAGGAGAGGAAATGGGTCTAATAATTTGCTGGCAAGTTACCTCTGAGGCATTCATTCCAAGAAGTAATTAAAATTTAACCCAATACCAAATTTGTACTCATCTGTCATTTTGAGAGCCATATGATTACATACTTATTAGCATTCCATTTTAAATTATCAGCTGATTTGAAAGCATCGCTCTCAGTATCGGAACATAATATCCAACCTTCACTTCATAAAACAGACCATTCATTTATAAAGTTCAAACAGTAGAAACCTCAAACACGCTCACAGGCATTGCAACCGCATAGCTGGAACTGCCTTTCGATAAAGCTAGTTGGAGTCATCACTTTCTGTTGTGGACAAATGGGAAGGCCGAAGTGGCTCAAAATCTCCCTCCACATTCCCCCCCCCCTTTTTAAAGTCCTTTAGGAGGAGTCTAAGGCTCTCAGTAAATGAAAAGGTGTCCCAGTAGAGCCCAAGCTCTACATCGATCAGGCATCCCTGATTCGACTTCCCCCTGCAATGGTACACTCCTGCTTATCAGCGGGACTGGCAGCCTCTTCGAGACTACTCTTGAGGCAGCTATGAGGATGCTACTGTTAAACATCACCAGAGGAAAGACACGACCAATACACAAATTAGTTGCAATAATCACATAGGCAATTTATTACTCACAAATCCTTTTGATATGCCTGGGTGCAGCTTAAGGGGGCCCCGTTGGCATGCTCCCCTTGGCTGGCTTTGGTCAGAGCTCAGAGCGGCATGAAGACAGTCCACATCAATGTTGGAGTCTGGGCAACTACTGCAGAAGGGTAGCCCCTCAGCTTTAGTACCTTTTCTGGCCAACACCTTCTAACAGGTGTCAGTCTACAGGATTATCACCTCAAACCACCTTTTTGGGAGTTCCTCACAGGGAATCCCCTTTATATCAATCTACTGAAATGTTTACATTAAACCACTTTTAAGATGTTCTTATTTTCATTAATTTACAAAGTTAATGTAAATAACACCAAGTCACTTTTTATCTATGTATAACTTCATACACATACTAACTGAGCTCTGCTTGAAAGTCAGAGTCTGTTTATCACATTACAGAGTTATGGCACTAAACCACTATATTAATTCCTATCCAAATGGCATAAGTTTATTTAATTTTAATAATTATTTTAATATCCTTTTAATTACTTTTATATATCTTCCATATTTTTATATTTCTATATATTTAATTACTATAACCTTATATTACTACAACAAAAGGGAAATCCCAGGAGGGCAGCAAGGTTTCCATTGCTTCACATTTACATTCTGAGCAGGAGAATATTGTATGGCACAGTTAAACAGGGATGACGCTGAAGGGAAATAATTATTTGACAATTACCTGAGAGCATCACATTTACTGAGCTAATTGGTTTTTGTTTCCCTCAAAGGTTTTTCCAGGAGTGCACATCTCCATTTCTCTTAGATTGAGCAAGAGCTTTTCTCTTAAGGAAAAATAAAAATACATTTATGCACTGTTGCACAAGCAGCACACAGCTGACGCTGGCTTCATTCAATTTCTGGTCCCTCCTGGACAGTGGGCACGGACACGACGGCCTCAGTACGTAGAGGTGCTGATTAACTGAAAAATCTCAGAACCCTCTCAATGCTCCCTTCTGCACTTTTCTAGAACAAATATTACAATGAGAAATAGCTGACTCCTTTGTTGTGTCCTAACCCAAGAAGAAAACAAAATGGGACCCTTTCCCAAAAAATCAGAACCCTCTGGTATGAACATTATAAATTGGAAATACAGACTAAGTTTGGGTGAAGTTGAGCACAGGAAGTGCAACACATGAATTATGGTAGGCTGCAAGTGGCAAAAAGCCTTTGTAAGTTCAAGGCTTAGCAAAAGGCTAAGTTCTCCCCACCACCACCTCCATATTGGCTATGAAGCTGAGTATTTGCACTCATCTCATAGCCCCACTTCACTTGCTTGCTTAAGTTGCTGGAAGCAATTTACATGCCCTTCCTCTCACCCTTTGTTTGTTCAGATGTTGGTTGATTTCACTTATACATGGTGGGGTGATTCCTTAAGAGAGTTCCTGTTTTTGCCTCAGATGTGTGACTTTGTATCAAAGACTTCCTTATTTGCATAGGCTATATAATAAAGCAAACTGGGAGATATTGGCTCTCAGATATTGCCATCAGCATTGAAGAGGCCTCCCGATCCCATCCTCTTATCTCGATGAGTCTATTTTCTTAATTCCGCACCACCATTTTCTCTCAGAACGGAGAATTTCTAGCTGAGCTGGTCAGTGGCAATGAATAATTCTACTCCTTGCAACACTTGAAAACAAAATTTTCACTGAAATGCAAATGCAACAAGGGATGTTGATAGAACTATTGAGCAATTGTGAGGTTTGCTTTTAACCCACTAGACTAGAGTAACATCAGGCACTCATTGATACCTGGTCTCCCAAGGCTACATAGAAGCCTCCATGAGAAACTCCACGCAAATTTTGGCACAATACCTCCATCATGTGTGTGCTGACTGTCTAAAAGTTTATTAGATTATTTTCTATGCCAAAATATTACCTTTTTATAAGAAGTGAATGAGTGCTTAACTTGTATGAAACAAAACCACAAGTAAGGGGTGTTGCATCCACCGGGTATGAGAACAAACGCTGAAGACTTTCAGGAGTTTAGATGTTACTTTATTGGCCAGTTTAACCTGCGCAGGGGCGAACTCCCAAGATGTCCGAAGACACCGTGCTCACAAGGAGCTGCAAACAGGAGCCGCGCCTGGTGCTTACAGTCAGGTCCTTATATATCCTAAGTGAGCAAGCATTATACAGAACAGATGTGGCAGTTAGCTATTTGCTAGGGAGGTTGCACGCAGCATAGCAACAGGGGCCAGCATAACAACAGGGGCTGGGTTTAGCTTAGTGGCAAATTTCAAACATAAACTTCTGATAACGGTCTCTGACCTTCTTTGTTCTCAGCCTCACAGGGGCCCTATCAGCACTCCCTGTTCCTTCAATAGTCATACTCTTGGCAGCCCCAGCATATCTTCACACTCTGAATCTAACATTCCCCCATCTCTTTTGGGCATAAATCAAACCCTTGATTCTTCATCAGTGGGGAGAATGGTGTAAGGTTGGGACAGAACTATTAACTTTACTACATCTACCCTCTCCTTTATGAATGCAAGGAGCTTATTAAGAATTATTGGTCCAAAGGTAAGAGCCAATAATAATAATAGGAGGGGTCCAGCAATTGCGAGTATGAGGGTAGTTAACCAAGGAGAAGTCTTGAACATAGATGCATACTAGCTAGGGCTGTCTTCTTCTAGGTTCCTATTCTTTAATCTGTTTGCAAGTATCTTGATATTCTCTCTAATTACTCTAGAGTGGTTAGTGTAAAAACAACATTCTTCTCTTAAAGCAGCACACAGTCCTCCTTCCTCAAAGAGCAGGAAGTCTAGCCCTCTCCTATTCTGAAGGGCTACCTCAGCTATGGAGTCTATTTGCTTCTCGAGGTATATTATCTGGTTTTGGAGAAGCACAATATCTTTGGAGAATGTCTTGGATAGCTGTCTGAGGGTAAGGTCCCCTTGAATGAGGGATGCTGTCCCTACTGCTGCTGACCCTACAATTCTTATGGTAGCTATGATAGGGATAAGGAGTGGAGCTCGTTATGCCCACCTCGGGGGAGCAACAAGGAATTCAGGGTTTCCCCTATACAGATATACCTGTGGAATAATATAAGCACTTACACAAAGTTCAGGATAAGCAGGGACTATACACTTGAAGATACCTTGAGTACACACGAACTATAGTCCTTCAGGTGCCTTTGTTACTTTTGGGCCCTCTAGGGTGGCAGGTAGGGTTTCTTGGTTAAGGCAATAGTCACTGTAATTGGAATTACTTAAGGTGAAATTTGCCAGGAGGTAGCAGGTTCCTTTTCCAGGTGTTATTCTGCGCTATAACTGTGCCATCTTCTGTCCTGATTAAAACCTATTCGTGCAACTCAAGTCCCTTACTGGGTAAACTATAAAAAGTCATCCGTCCTAAGTGAAGGAGAAGGTGAGCTTTAGAGGCTCTCCAGGGGTCTGCTTGACTTGCCATCTCCGAGATCCTTTGTCAGGTGGTTGGTCCAGCTTCACGTGGGAGAGGTGGATCCAGTAGGGCTTTTCAGCTACCTTAATAGCTGTGGGTGTACTCGGGATCACCTGGAACGGTCTATTCTACCATGGCTTAAGGTTGCCCTGTCTGTGGTTGAGAATTCACCCCTCTGTCCAGGCTTTGGTGGCTCCGGTAGTCAGGAGCTGTGTTTCGCATTTGATTGGGCTGATGTCTGGAGGGTCTGCACCTCGCTTCTGATGTGCTGCAGGGCCTGCAAGGACTTGAGGAAATTATGATCAGAAATCTCTAGTCCCCTCTGGTCAATCGAGGTACAGGGGCACAGGTTGCCCAAATAATATTTCATAAGGGGTTTATTTATTGAGATAGGGGGTACATCTGGTTCTAAAAAGGGCGAAAGGAAGGAGCTCAGCCCAGTTTTTGCTGGTCTCCCATCTCAGCTTAATTATAGTTTCCTTCAGAGTCCTGTTCATTCTTTCTACCTGTCCTGAACTTTGGGGCCTATAAATGCAATGCAATTTCTAATTAATACCTAACTTAGTGGCTAATTCTTGAGATATCCTGGATATGAATGTAGGTCTATTGTCTGATCCTAGAGCTAGGGGAATGCCATATCTAGATGTGATTTCCCTTAATAAGACTTTGCAGACTGTGGAAGCAGCCTCTCCTCACGTGGGGAATGCTTCCACCTACCCTTAGAAGGTGTCTACTAATACTAATAGATACTTATAACCTGACTTCCTAGGGGTCATCTCTGTGAAATCTATTTCCTCTTTTTCTCCCAGAGCTTTCCCCCAATACCTCACAAAGGGGGGTATCTTCTTATTCTGTGCATTTACTCTGGCACAGATGCTGCACCTCGAGACAATGGAGTGGACAATATCCCTGATGTTGGGCCCTACATAATACTTCCTGATAAGTTGTTCTAGCTTGTTTTGTATGAATATCTCCTACTATTTCTCTTACTATTCCCTGGGGTAAATAGAGCCAGGAGTCAGGAAACTCTGTCTATCCCTGCTGATTTTTCTTCCCTTTCAACTACATCCCTTCCTGCTCTTCTTCTGGAGAATATCTAGGATCCGGAGGTAGCATTGGCTTAGGCAGCAATGGCAGAAGGCTTTCTTGTGGCCCAGTGGCTGCCTCTCTTGCAGCTGAGTCTGCTAGGTTGTTACCCTTTACAGTAGGAGAGTCCCCTCTCTGCTGTCCTTTGCAGTGAATGATGGCAACTTTGGTAGGTAGCCAAATGGCATTTAGGAGGGCAAGAATTTCATGCTGATTTTTAATGTCTTTTCCCCCTGCTGTCAGTATGCCTCTCTCCTTGTATATGGCTCCGTGGACATGGGCAGTGGCAAATGTATACCGGCTGTCAGTGTAGATGTTGGCAACTTTTCCTTCTGCTATCTTAAGGCTCGGGTTAGTCCTATTAGCTCCACCCTTTGTGCAGATGTTCCTGCAGGCAGTGCTTTCTGCCACAGGACCTTATTTTCCATGGTCACTGCTGCCCCTGCATGTCGCTGTCTATCCTTAATAAAACTGCTCCCATCTGTAAAGAGGGTCAGGTCTGCCTTCCTGTATGCTTGATCCCTTAAGTCCAGGCGGAAGCCAGTCACTCTGTCAAGGATTTGTTTGCAACTGTGGACCAAAGTGGAGTCCAGTATTGGCAACAGGGTTGCTGGGTTCAGGGCTGCAGTTTTGAGGAACTGAACAGATGGAGGGTTCAGCAGCTGAGCCTGATACTGTGTTAGCTGCACATTAGATAGCCCCCAGTCAGGAGGTGCTCGGAGCACTTGCTCTACATAGTGTTCCCCAGTGACTTTGATGTCCTGCCCTAAAGTCAATTTACTAGCCTCCTTGACTAGTATGGAGGTGGCAGTAAGTGCCCTCAGACATGTTGGCCATCCCGAGGCTACAGGATCAAGTTTCTTGGACAGATAGGCAACAGGCCTCTTCGATGGCCCAAGTTCCTAGCTCAGTATCCCTGAAGCTACCCCTCCTTTTTCTGCTATAAATAGCTGAAAGAGTTTGGCCACATCTGGCAGGGCCAAAGCTGGGGCATTTACTAGGGCCTCTTTAAGCACTTAAAACACTTCCTTCTCCTTATCTGTCTATGTGCACTGCTCTTCCTTACCCCTGGTTAGTTCTTGCAGGGGTTTAGCTAGTTCTGCAAAGCCCAATATCCACAGTCGGCAGTATCCTACTGCACCCAGGAATTCTCATACCTGTCTCTTGTTAGTAGGCTCGGGGATCTGCAAGACCATCTGGATTCACTGGCTGGACAATGTCCTTTGCCCTTCCTGTAATTTATACCCCATATAACTTATCATTTGCGTCACAATCTGGGCCTTCTTGGCCGAGACTCAATACCACAGTTGCCCATGATCTTGTAGCAGGTCCGAGGTAGCTTCCTTACACTCTCTTTCATCCTTGGCAGCTATGAGGATGTCATCCACATACTGGAGCAGTATGATCAATGGATGAGAGGAGCGGAAAGCCTACAGATCTTTGCTGAGGGTTTCATTAAAAATGGTGGGGGGATTCTTAAACCCTTGTGGTAGTCTGGTCCAAGTGAACTGCCCCACCAGTCTATTATCTGGGTCATTCTATTCAAAGGCAAAGATCTCTTGGCTCTGAGGCACTAGGGGAATACAAAAGAAGGCATCCTTCAAATCCAGGACAGAATAATAGGTATGGGTTGGGGGCAATGAGCTCAGTCAGGTATACGGGTTGGGCACCGTAGGATGAATAGTCTCTACCTGCGCATTCACCTCCTGCAAGTCGTGGACCAGATGATAGTCTTGGCTCCCCGGTTGCTGGGCGGGAAGCAGCAGGGTGTTCCAGGCTTATTGGCACCTTTGAAGGATGCCTGCCTCCAGCAGGCATTGCAAGTCCTGGGCGATTCCCTGTCTAGCTCGGGCTGGGACCGGGTACTGCCTGATCCTAACCGGTCTAGCAGTGCTAAGCAGTTGCACCAGGACAGGCGGTTGGTGAGCGGCCAAACCTGGGGCGTTGGTTTCCACCCAAACCTCAGGTACCCGGGCATGCAGGGAATCTGGAACCCCTTCCTCGGCCTCCTTACCTTCTAGGATGGTGGCAAGTAAGTGTTCTTCAGACAATGGGACTGTTACTTTCATGCTGACCTCTGCCTCTTTGTTCCCCTTAGGGCTTTCCTCCCGTCGGAAGGTTATGGTGGCCTGAAGTTTCTACAATAAGTCCCTTCCAAGCAGTGGGTAAGGGCAGTCTGGAATGACTAGGAAAGAGTAGGTGATGGTGCCTTGACCTAAGTCAGTACTTCTTGCTGTGGCCCATGGGTAGGCTTCTGCTTTGCCCGTTGCCCCTATTATCTTAGTAGTTGTCTTCTGCATCTGGCCCTGTGGTTTCTTTAGGACTGAGTAGGTGGCTCCCGTGTCGACTAGGAAGTCTATTGGCTTTCCTTCGACTGTTAAGGTGACCATGGGCTCCTGGGAACCGATGGGAATGGAGCCCGGGCCCCGTCAGTCTAAGGTTTGGAGCAAGACCTCTGGGGCTTGTTTTGGCCTCTGGCTGTCGGCCCTCAACTTTGGACACTCTCTTTTCCAGTGCCCTTTTTCCTTACAATAGGCACATTGATTCTTGTCTCTCCGCTGTCTTTGGCCCTTTTCCTTTGGGGAGAGGTTTCTGAGCAGCAATCAAGATCTTGGCTACCTCCTTTGCTCTGCCAACCTCTGAATCATCCCTGTTAATATATACTTTCTTGGCTATTACTAATAGCTTACTACTATTTTCTCCTTCAAATCCCTCTATCTTCTGTAAGCTTTTTCCTAATATCTGAAGCGGCCTGAGTCACAAAGTCTATATTTACTAGTCTCCTGTTCTCTTCTGCCTCAGGATCTAGAGGGGTATATACTCTATAAGCCTCTATGATTCTTTCTAGAAAGGCTGCTGGGGATTCCTCTCTTCCCTGGATGTCTTCACTTACCTTGCTAAAGTTGGTTGGCTTTCTAGCTGCTGCCTTGAGCCCCCTCAACAGAGCCCGGCGATACTGGAGGAGTGTGTCCCTTCCCTCAGTGGTATTAGGTTCCCAGGTAAGAGGTTGAGATGGGAGAGCATCTTCTATTTCCCTTCTTCCCTTCTGAGTTTCCCTTTCTTCTCCCAATACCGCCTTAGCAGCTTCTCTCATTATTCTGTCCCTTTCTTCAGAAGTGTAGAGGGTTTGTAAAATCTGCTGACAATTGTTCCATGTGGGCTGATGGGTCCTAAAAATGGTCTCAAGGAGAGATATTAGTCCCTGAGGTTTCTCGAAAAATGGGGGATTCTGATGTTTCCAATTGTATAAATCACTAGTGGAAAAAGGCACATAGATGAGGTGAGGAGGTGCCCGTGGGCCAGCATCTGGTGCCGGCGGCGCCTCCCGGAGAGGCAAAATGGCTGTGCCTCCTGGAGGAGGAGGCAAAATGGCTGCACCTCCTGGAGGAGGAGGCAAAATGGCTGCGCCCCCTGGAGAAGGAGGCAAAATGACTGTATCTACCCACACATCCATATACAGGTATTGGTCTGGGTGGGGAGCCCTATAGACCGTGGCTCTGAGAGAAAACAAAATTAAAAGGTCAAAAGTGCCCTCTGTGGGCCATCCTACATTAAATGTAGGCCATTCCAGCTGGCTCAAGGTCTGGAGGAAACCTGGACTCGGCTGCGGAGCTGTGTTTCCCTGAGCCCTCTTCTGGAATTCAGAAAAATTCTTTAACAGGCACTCGAGCAGGGATCCCAGCACAGACTCCTGTTTTCCCATCCTAGATGACTCAGGAATAATGAGAAAGGGTAGGATACAGGCAACACACACTATAAACACAAGGAACACACTTGTCTCTCTCACACTTAACTCAGTCATTCGAGCTCAGACAAAATGCAGTGCGGCGCAAAAAAGATTCCTAATGTGACCAGTTATTCCTAAAGTTAACAAATCCAAATATCCAAATTTCAGAGAGCGGCGTTCCGCTTATGAAAGCCCTAGGTAGGTTACCAGCAGCGTCCCACCTACTACCTCAGGATTGTGTGCTCCGGAGCCCAAAAGCCAAACCAAATGAGGATCCTCCGTGAATACTTACTCAGCTCGAGCTGTCCTTCCGGTCTCCGACCCAAAACTCCGCCAAGGGAGAATCCCAGGTGAGCCCCCAAAATGTTGCATCCACCGGGTACGAGAACAAACGTCGGAGAGTTTCAGGAGTTTAGATGTTACTTTATTGGCCAGTTTAACCTGCACAGGGGCGAACTCCCAAGATGTCAGAAGACACCGTGCTCACAAGGAGCTGCAAACGGGAGCCACGCCTGGCGCTTACAGCCAGGTCCTTATATATCCTAAGTGAGCAAGCATAGTACAGAAGCAGATGTGGCAGTTAACTATTCGCTATGGAGGTCACACGCAGCATATCAACAGGGGCCAGCATAGCAACAGGGGCTGGGTTTAGCTTAGTGGCGAATTTCAAACATAAAGTTCTAATAAGGGTCTCTGACCTTCTTTGTTCTCAGCCTCACAGGGACCCTATCAGCACTCCCTGTTCCTTCAATAGTTACACTCTTGGCAGCCCCAGCATATCAGCACTCCCTGAATCTAACAAGGGGTAGTAAAAAGAAAGTTTTGGGATTTGTGTTAAAAAAAAAAAAAAGGCAGGAGGAGAGGAGGTTACAGTCTTTTGTCAGAGATCAAATATACTTTTATTATTTCTGGGAAATAAGAGGTGGGAAAAATATTGCAACAAAAAACATTTTAGCCCTGGCAAGATAGCTCTCATTGGTTAGTGCATCATCCAAGGTTGCCGGTTCGATCCCCGGTCAGGATCATAGAGGAACAGATGTGTACTCCTGTCTCTTCCTTTCTCCCTCTCTCACTAAAGTCAATGAACTTTTAAAAATTTTTAAAAAAGAAAAACATTCTAAATGATCCCATGATATCTTAGTAACTACGTTA
The DNA here is from genome assembly GCF_036850765.1 of Saccopteryx bilineata. Taxonomy (NCBI): domain Eukaryota; kingdom Metazoa; phylum Chordata; class Mammalia; order Chiroptera; family Emballonuridae; genus Saccopteryx; species Saccopteryx bilineata. The sequence continues at coordinate 147,115,649 of NC_089494.1, forward strand.
ATAACTGAACATTCTATTTCCTTGTTATCTTATTTTGCAAGGTTCTTGTTCCCCCAGTTCACTGCATCTCCACAACAGACGCCGAAGTAATCTCAATCCATCAAATTACAATTAAACAGTAAGATTTAACAAGTAAAATAATACCTCTAACCCAGATCAAAGATAACAGTAGTATGCTAAATGCCAAGGTGAGATGAGTTTGGGGTTTCAGGAAGCAGCCGATACTAAAATATGTAGTGTTAACTGAGAAATACCACCTGAAAATATATTTTTAAAATATCCTTAAAGAACCATATACATAGCCCTTTGAGGGTCTCATTTTAATTATCTCTCATGACCATCACAGGATAAGGTGATAAATCTGTTATCTCTGTACTTTATTATTTGCAATGCCATTTCCCAAAAACACTTTAAATGCCTTAAAAAAAACCCCACAAAACACTGTTTCTGGCTTTCATTTTGCTGGTACTCTGCAAAATGAAAGTATTTTTTTAACCAAAAAATACTTTTAGTTAAAATATATTTTCTCTAGTAAACTGAAATATGGAATAACAATGTAAATTTGAGTGAAATCAGAGAGTGATCAACTCAATTTTAATCAAATTAGAGAGGCAAGTCTGAAAAGGTTGTTTGTATTTTCTATAATGCTCAATCCTCCCATGTGGCATCAATTTGCTTTTCTGATGAAAAGTCTATCATATTTAGTTCACAGATCTCTCTCCTCTCCTATTAACATGTGAACATGCATTTGTGTCTCACACACACACAAGCCAAGCACAGCTTTCTGTGTCCTGCCTCCATGGCACAGGCAAGCATGTAACCTCTTTAAGCATCACCTGTAAAATGGTATAGTAACCACCCTGCAGATCTAGTGTGAAGGTTAGGGACTGTAAATAAATAAAGTGTCCTGAGACAGCAGGCATTCCAATTATGACTCATATTTTTGTCATGTTAGGGGAGAAAGAGGAAGGCAGTAATTATGCTGCCTTCTTGGACTGGTCCCACTGCCCCTCTAATAATTTATTAATCTATAAAACAAGGCCTTATGCGACAGTTTCTAACACCCCTTTCAACTTTAACAATGACGTCCCTAGAACCAACTTTCAGTTCAATTAGACACTGCTTGGTATTTCTAGTTATACCAACTTGGGAGAACTTAATGAACCGAAGGGGAATTCACTAAGTTGATGAATTTATAACCAAGATAACTTTTCTCATTTTCACTAAGGTTATTTACTGATTGTGAAAAAAAAATTTATTTTAATTTATTGGTAACTTCTCCTTATTTTAACATCACAAATATGAACTAATACTTTCACAGTTGCATTTATAGATTTTTCCAGCTGTAATTTCTCATTTCCAAGACATTATTTCTTATGTTTTTGTTTAAAATTTTAAAAAATTTTTGAAGCCCTAACTGCATATCTGAGCATTAGAAAGGTAAAACAAAAGAGAAAACACACACCCCCAACACAAATTCAAAACCATTTACCCCAGTTTAAAACAGGTTTTGTTAAAAATCATTTTATTTTCACCACACTTTGTTGCAAATGATATTCTATAGTAACCCAAAGACAACAAAACTTCAATAGCTAAGATGATTTAAAAGGTCCATTTCAATTTACAGTTTTATTAATGAATATTTAAAACCCCAAGATTTAGAAGCATATGTCCTAATCATTCTATACCACTATAGAGCCTTCAGTAACCTGGGCATTGTAAACACTGGATGGCTTTTGGGGCCATGAAGCAAAATCATTCATCTCCAAAGCTATTTGTTCATCCGCCCTGAGAACTCAAACACATCACATCTTACAAAATTATCTAATATATTCTGTAAGAAAATGCCATTGAAAATACATCCCACTGCTTTAAAAAATCAGAACCAGAAAAGCCTTTATGCTTTATTTAAGTTCCTTTTAGGACCATGCCAATATCTAGCCAACTGAAATCTAATGCAAAGAGCAAGTACACTGTACATGACAACCAGTCTGGAAAACATTAAACCCACCGTTATCTTCTCAGTTGTATGAATATGGAGATAAGATATGCTGGTAGGTGGGTTTCAAGTATTTTCAATTGGTCATACTCCATCTTACACATCTCTCTGTTCCCCAAAGTTAGTGTCTAATGTGAGTTAACTGCAAACTCTTTTGGAAAACATGCTACAGTATTCTCAGGGCTCAGGAGACAAATAAAATGATCGCTTACAAATCCTCTACTTTTCCTCTTTTTTTTATAAAAGGTCAATTAAGCAATAGTTGATCAAACACTGAAAACAATTTAAGTTGGGTTCCAAACAACATCATTTGGAAATAACTAACATCTGTAAGAGAAGTGGGGGTAGATATTTTAGGATTTGTATGGATATTCTGTGGCTAAAATACAAAGGTTTTATTCAGAGCAGAATAAACAAGTTTAAACAAGCCACCTTTATTCACCTAATGAAAAGGACTAATTAAACTGTAATAATTTGATGAGAAACAGCCCCTTTTCAGAGGCTACTAACACTTTAAGTTCACAGAACATCTATTAGCTAGATATATTATGGTAGCTCACATAGCAGGTGACCATAAATTCAAAATCATGACCAGACCAGTTCTTCAGTTCAACCCTGACATTCCTCTAGAGAGGAGGAAATACACAAAACTTTCAATAGCTAATGTGTAAACATGTAATATATCTATACAGGCGTATCTCTCTATGTGTGTGTGTGTGTGTGTATATTATAGATAGATAGATGATAGATAGATGTGTATCTAAGGAGGACAGAACAGAGACCTTTCAAAACAAATATCATGGGAACATTATAACCAAGATTATTTTCTCCCAGAAAACTGCCAAAAGGAAATTCAATATTTTAATTTATGTTACCTGATTGTCTTAGTTGAGATAATGAACATGATAGCATGTACAGGCAAGTTAAAATTCTTAATATTGACTGAAAGGGAGGTTTACATTTAACAGATTCTATCTTCGCCCTCCTCCTTTAAAAAAAAATCTGTAGAGGCTTTAACAATTGGCCACTTCGGAGTTTCTCAAGAATCTCTCAACTCTTAACATCTAACATACAAGAAAAAGATTCTAGCGCTGTAGGGAAATTTAGTTGCCTGGGAAATAGTTCATAAAGCTTGGAATGTCATGAAAATTGCTAAGAGTACAGTAATATGCCAGAAAGAATATGAATGTTAAGTCTTACAGTGTGCAGAATAGTAAACATTTTATGTGGATTCTTACTAAGAATAGCAGTCCTTTTTCCTAGATTAACTGTAGCCTAGCCCTAGATGAACTATCAAAATTCTTGCCTGCTAATTGACAATTTCACATATTCCATGTCTAACTAAAATGGACACAGACCTTTCAGACCCACTCCTGGCAATCCCTTTTCTCTCTCCAGGTTTTCTTTTCACAACACGCCGGACACACAGATAGATCCTACTGAGGTGATAGAAAGTTTCTCTTACCAGCTCACACACTATCAGGCTAACCAGCCAGACAAAAAAGAAACATCCTTTCCTTTCCTCAGGAACTTCAGCTCTCTACTTCTCCCAAGAAACTCTCTACCCTAGTTTGACATGTAAAATACCAGAAGTACATTAATAAATTATAGGCTGCATATCTGACAAAACCACCATGATTACATAAAAATTGCCACTAATTTCTGCCATAGAGCACACCTAGCTGCTGTAATGATTTATAATTAACCTCTTGCCCCCACCCCCAACACACATAAACACTTCTTTTTTTCCCCCCCTTTCTTTCTTCTTCTCCCATCCTAACATCCCCTTTCCCACTGTTCTCTTTTCCTCTGGTCCCTTTGATCCCACCTCTGTCTCTATTCCATTCTTCAGTTCACATTGTTCATTAGATTCCTCAAATGAGTGAGGTCATATATTTTTCTTTCTCTGCCTGGCTTATTTCACTCAATAGTTTCCATGTCCATCCATGTTGTCGCAAAAGGTAAGATTTCCTTCTTTTTCATGGCCCCATAGTATTCCATTGTATATATGTACCACTGCTTTTAATCCACTCGTCCACTGGCTGGACACTTGCACTGTTTCCAGATCTTCGCTATTGTGAACAATGCTGCCATAAACATGGGGGTACATTTCTCGTTTTGAAACAGTGCTATGGTGTTCTTGGGGTGTATTCCTAAAAGTGGGATAGCTGGGTCAAAAGGCAGTTCGATTTTTAATTTTTTGAGGAATCTCCATACTGTTTTCCACAGTGGCTGCACCAGTCCGCATTCCTACCAGCAGTGCAGGAGGGTTCCCTTTCCTCCACATCCTCGCCAGCACTTATTCTGTGTTGTTTTGTTAATGAACACCATTCTGACTGATGTGAGGTGATATCTCATTATGGTTTGATCATCTCTAATGATAGTGAAAAGAGATCTTTAAATGGGCCACCAGATCAACAAGAGCCCCGCATTTCAATGACATGAGCGTGCACGCCCGCACTCTACTCAGGGACTCCGGGCCCCACTGGCGGTCCCCAAACCCACAACTCCAGACGCCGCGCCCAGCTACCTGTCCTTGCTCGGTGCCCACTAACGTCCTGCTGGCTCACAAGTCCTCAACCTGATTCCGGACTCTTGTCACCGCGCCCCGTTCGCCAGTCTCCCCATCGCTAGGCAGGTCAGGACACCCTCCCTCCACCCGCGCCCAGCGCCAGCTCGAAAGCCCAGGGGAAGCGGCTGATCTGGAGCCGCCACCCGCGTTCCGGGAGGGAGGAGCCGCCGAGCTCGCCTCGCCCTCCTCGGGGCTCCCGGGAGGTGACTTAGCAGCAGCCGCCCGGCTGGGGGCGCGTGGAGAGCTCCCGCGCGGCTGCACGTTCCTCAAGGGGCCCTACTAACATTGGGTTAGAAACTAGCAGGCGGCCCTCGACCAACCTGTCCGGGAGGAAATCCAGCTTGAAGGCAGAAGTCCTGTTCGCTGCGCACGCGGCGCTCGGAAGGCGGGCGGGGACGGTGGTGCGCGCGTCCGAGCGGCCACAGGCGGCGAGATGAGCAGGGACAGGTACGCATGGCTTCCCGCGGCGGCCACCGGTGTCCGCACTTGTCACATTCTCTCCCTCCGGCGCTCCGCCAATCTCTTCCGAAATCCAGCGCCGAGGCTGCGGTCAGCCGAGTGCCAGTGCGGGAGCGGAGCACAGGGCTGCTTAACCCTTGCGGGTCTGGAGGCCGAAGGATCTGCCCCAGGCCAGCGGCTGGGCAGCTGAGCTCACGGCTTTGTGGATAGAGCGTCCTTTCTGCGCGCTGAGTTGGCGGTTTGATCCCAGTCAGGACCCATTAAGAAGCTATCAATGAATGCACAACTAAGTGAACGAGTTGTTGCTTACTTCTCTCTATCTCTCTCTCTTTCTCTATCTCTATCCCTCCCTCCCCCTCCCCCCTCCTTCCCCTTCCCTCCTCAAATCAATGGGGATTTTTTTTTTTCATAGCCGACATTTCCTCGGATCCTCAGAGTGCTCACCACACTGAGTCTGCCCTGCTCCACTCAATGCCGCATTTCCATGGCCAGGTTTCTTGCCACTGTGTGGCCAAAGCCTAGTTCACTTCCCGGTCAAAACCAAATTTCCAAAGCCACAAAGAACGAATCATCCCCAGTATTTATTTAAATGCTCTCCGTGTGGTGTGCTTGCAAGTATATGAACTAACCATAATAACTGAAATAGGATTTGTAGTTTAGCCAAAGTAAATTATCTCATAAATGGCCCAAGTGACATTTCAGAACTTATCTCAGGGTTTTAAGGAGAAAGATGAATCGATATCTGCACAGTTATGTATGTGTCCTTTTGTATCATCTTGAAAACAATAAGAAGTATAAGGGACTGAAAATAAAAAAGCATTAATAAATCAGGTTTTCTTTTAAAAATATAAATCACAATGTAGAAGGAGTTATATGCAGACACTTGAATCATGTCAACACAATAAATTTAAAATAAAAATTTTAAATTAAAGAGAAATCACAAATTTGTCATTTCCTCTATTTAATACAATGATTAAAAACCAACAGTGACTTTATGAAAAAGTATTGATTTATAATGTCCATGAAGCTTAAATACCCATTTAAGATCTGTGACTGATTTACTGATGGGAATTGAGAAAAATGACAAAGCTCTTACAAATAAACAGAAGCGGGTGAGTTTGATTTTCCCAGGTGATTTGCTCAAATTCTTGACAGACAAGTAATTTATATGGTGGCATTCTAATTTAGCATTCTCATTACTTTATTGTTTGGTTATTTGGATGAAACTGAGCTTTTCCGTGTCCCCAGTATGTAAAACTACTTCATGGACTACTGTATTTCACATTCTAAAGCAACATCATAAATTTCAGAGCAGCCATTAATACTTTGCCTCTTGGTAAACACTGTAGCCAGGGGGTTAAACAACTCAGTCATGTATAGTTAACTGTATCAGACACCACAATATAGAGGAAAAAATGTTTTATTTCCTCACCAATTTCCTGTGTGATAATGAGAACTGGCCATCTTTAGAGGTTAGGAAAGAAAATAGATATTTTAAGTTCACATATCAATTTTAAATCCAGGCTTGATTCATTGAAGAATATTGAGTAACAGGCCTGGAGTATTCAGTCAGAGCAAACATACATAGTTCACTTAATTTCTTTCTTCAGCTGAACAATATATCTGGCTTTTGATCAAGATAATTCTAGTTCCAAGACAGATGTATGGTTAGGTAATTGTTGTGGTACAACCTCAACAAACCGGAACCAGAGCCCCAAACTGATGCAATCAATTTGGGTTATATTCGCTGGCCAGTGCTCTGCCCACCACGCCTCTCTCAACAGACAGTGATGAGCTGGGGGGAAGGGGGTATTTATAGGCAAAATCCGCAAGGTTACAATTTTTTCAGCACGTATGTACAACATCTTTGCAAAACCCCATAAGCACATGCTGTTCTAAGATAATAAACCGCCTTCCTACAATATCTGCAGGGCTGATACACAAGGAACGCATCCCGCCTTTGCTAGCAAGGTTAGATTTGCTGAGGCTCGTGAAAATTTTCTACCTTAGCTGTAACTATAAGCTAAATTGGGTCAGGGTCCTCCCCAGCCAGTACATTCCCCACTGGTTTTACCAGGGAATCAAATCATTGCTTCCTTATCTATATGAACGGGTTGATAGTGTGCCCTTAGTACTATAAGCTTTACAGCTTGAATTCTCTTTTGTACATACTGCGTGAGGCAGTTGGTAATACATGGACCAATAGTGACCCATACTATAAGCAAATGAGGGGTCCGGTAAGAGTAGCTTACTTATAATGTAGTGAGCCAAGAGGATGAAGAGAATAAATTCTCATATTAATTTCTTTCTGCCTTGCATTTTTCTTCTCTGTACTAACCCCCTACAACCTGCACACACCTTCGGCAATGTACATAAACCTTTAATTTTTATGAAATTTCTTATCTATTCAGAAATAACTGGCTTTATAATAACTAACCTTCTCCCTTTTTCATTCAAAAGTATTTCTATACCTTATACCTTTTATTATTGAAATTCTACAATTTCCTTTCAGTCAGAACTCTTAATTTTAAAAATCTTAACTTTTACCTTTAGTGACAACTAAGCTGGCAATAAGTAATTTTTTCTTTAAAGTATACTTCCTCTTGGAGGGGTCCTCCCTCTAAGTAGCTAGTATTTATAGGTTAAGTGTAAGTGCACATACATATTTTTCATTACCTTGTAGCTTCCCTTCTAGCTAAGGGACTTATAGTAGTACATGCATTAACTCTTTTTTTTTTTTTACAGAGGCAGAGATAGACAGGGACAGACAGACAGGAACGGAGAGAGATGAGAAGCATCAATCATCAGTTTCTCGTTGCGCATTGCGCGCCTTCTTAGTTGTTCATTGATTGCTTTCTCACATGTGCCTTGACCGCAGGCCTTCAGCAGACGGAGTAACCCCCCTGCTGGAGCCAGCGACCTTGGGTCCAAGCTGGTGAGCTCTTTGCTCAAGCCAGATGAGCCCGCGCTCAAGCTGGTGATCTCGGGGTCTTGAACCTGGGTCCTTCTGCATCCCAGTCCGACGCTCTATCCACTGCTCCACCACCTGGTCAGGCTGCATTAACTCTTAAGACAACTTGTTCTGGCTTTCCTTTGACCTTAGTTTCCCTCCCTTCCTAAAGTGTAATTAAAAGGAGGTCCTTAGTGAGTTTTTCAGGCTTTAGCCATGCATGGAGCAGCCAGCTTCTGGTTTGTGGCTGGAGCAGGGCATGCTGTCCTTCTCAGGGTCAGCTTACAAGGGTTGGTGGGGTCAGTCTCCACTGTCCATGAGGGTGTCTCTGCTGGAACTGCAGGCTTCAACCGGCTGTGGTGGACCCAGGCAGGTATGCCTTCTACCTTGGCAGCAGTGGGAGTGGTCAGAATCACAGTGACAGTTTTTGGACCCGTCCACTTGGGAGTCAGTCCTTGGGTGGCGTACTTCTTTATCTAGACAGTCTCCAGGCTGGAAGGGATGTACCAGGTCTCCTGGCAGTGCTGGAATCACCTCTCAGACAGTCTTTTGGACAGCCTACTAAGTAATCTGTAGACCCTGTAAACACTTAAGGAAGGAGTGGTTACTTAACTTAGTTGTTTTATTTCCTCTCTGAGTTTAAACAGGAAGGAGAGGGTCTCCTAAACATTATCTCAAAAGGAGTGAATCCTTCCCTGTACGAGGTGCATCTCGCCCTAAGGAGGGCTAAGGGGAGTAAGGTGGGCTTCTTTCTACCATTTTAAACAAATTTAGTTAAAGTTTCCTTTAAGATCCCATTCATGTTTTCTACCTGTCAATTACTTTAGTAAAATCTATTTCTGAATGTTCACCTGGAAAGTTCTTCTCTCTCTGTTCTTTTTTTTATTTCTTTACTTTGCTTAATATTTATTTGGGTACAGACTAAACACTTAGACATTATGCTTTCTCTGTTAGATTCTAAGTCTGACTTTTCTAATTGGTTGTAAAGAAAAACCTTTGGCAACCTGGGTTCTAGTAAAGTTACTAAAATTTCCTAAAAACCTACTGGTTTTAGGGCTACCTTATTGGTAGCATTATCTGCTGCTTGCTTGGTTTTTCTTGAGTTTCCATGGAGTCCTCCTCTCTAGGTGGCCTGGACAGTGGATGATGACCACGACTTCAGGAGAGTAATCTGCTGCATTCTCCAGGGTGAGGGTTTGAGCCTCACCTTTGTTAGCTCTTAAGTCCTCTCCTGATGGCCCCTTTTCGACTGTGCCTGTCTTTTTTTTTTTTTAATATTAATATTTTTTTATTAAATTTAATGCAGTGACATTGATAAATCAGGGTACATATGTTGAGAGAAAATATCTCTAGATTATTTTGACATTTGATTGTGCTGTATACCCCTCCCGCAAAGTTAAATTGTCTTCTGTCACCTTCTATCTGGTTTTCTTTGTGCCCCTCCCCTCCCCTAATCTCTCTCTCCTTCTTCACCCCCTCCCCCCTCCCCCAACTTCCCCGCCCCTGTTGCCATCACATTCTTGTTCATGTCTCTGAGTCTCATTTTTATGTCCCTTCTATGTATGTATTCATCTCAGTTTTTTTTCTGATTTACTTATTTCACTCCGTATAATGTTATCAAGGTCCATCCATGTTATTGTAAATGATCCGATGTCATCATTTCTTATGGCTGAGTAGTATTCCATAGTATATATGTACCAAAGTTTTTTAATCCACTCGTCCTCTGACGGACACTTGGGCTGTTTCCAGATCTTCGCTATTGTGAACAATGCTGCCACAAACATGCGGGTGCATTTCTCCTTTTTGAGCCGTTCTATGGTGTCCTTGGGGTATATTCCTAAAAGTGGGATAGCTGGGTCAAAAGGCGGTTCGATTTTCAGTTTTTTGAGGAATCTCCATACTGTTTTCCACAGTGGCTGCACCAGTCTGCATTCCCACCAGCAGTGCAGGAGGGTCCCCTTTTCTCCACATCCTCGCCAGCACTTATTCTGTGTTGTTTTGTTGATAAGCGCCATTCTGACTGGTGTAAGGTGATATCTCATTGTGGTTTTAATTTGCATTTCTCTAATGATTAGTGATGTTGAGCATTTTTTCATATGCCTATTGGCCATCTGTATGTCCTCTTTGGAGAAGTGTCTATTCATCTCTTTTGCCCATTTTTGGATTGGGTTGTTTGTCTTCCTGGTGTTGAGTTTTACAAGTTCTTTATAAATTTTGGTTATTAACCCCTTATCAGACGTATTGTCAAATATGTTCTCCCATTGTGTAGTTTGTCTTTTTATTCTGTTCTTGTTGTCTTTAGCTGTGCAAAAGCTTTTTAGTTTGATATAGTCCCATTTGTTTATCCTGTCTTTTATTTCACTTCCCCGTGGAGATAAATCAGCAAATATATTGCTCCGAGAGATGTCGGAGAGCTTACTGCCTATGTTTTCTTCTAAGATGCTTATGGTTTCACGGCCTACATTCAAGTCTTTTATCCATTTTGAGTTTATTTTTGTGAGTGGTGTAAGCTGGTGATCTAGTTTCATTTTTTTGCAGGTAGCTGTCCAATTTTCCCAACACCATTTGTTAAAGAGGCTGTCTTTACTCCATTGTATTTCCTTACCTCCTTTGTCAAATATCAGTTGTCCATAGAACTGTGGGTTTATTTCTGGGTTCTCTGTTATATTCCATTGATCTATATGCCTGTTCTTATGCCAGTACCAGGCTGTTTTGAGTACAATGGCCTTGTAGTATAACTTGATATCAGGAAGTGTGATACCTCCCACTTTATTCTTCTTTTTTAAGATTGCTGAGGCTATTCGTGTCCTTTTTTGGTTCCATATAAATTTTTGGAATATGTGTTCTATATCTTTGAAGTATGTCATTGGTATTTTAATTGGTGTTGCATTGAATTTATAAATTGCTTTGGGTAATATAGACATTTTAATGATGTTTATTCTTCCTAACCATGAGCACGGTATATGCTTCCACTTGTTAGTATCTTCCTTGATTTCTTTTATCAATGTTTTGTAATTTTCCGAGTACAAGTCTTTAGTCTCCTTGGTTAAGTTTACTCCTAGGTACTTTATTTTTTTGGTTGTAATTGTGAAGGGGATTGTTTCCTTAATTTCTCTTTCTGACTGTTCATTGTTGGTGTATAAAAATGCTTCTGATTTCTGAGTATTGATTTTATATCCTGCCACTTTGCTGAATTTATTTATCAGGTCCAGTAGTTTTTTGACTGAGACTTTAGGGTTTTCTAGATACAATATCATATCATCTGCTAATAATGATAGTTTTACTTCTTCTTCTCCAACTTGAATGCCTTTTATTTCTTCTTCTTGTCTGATTGCTGTGGCTAGGACTTCCAGGACTATGTTAAATAAGAGTGGTGAAAGGGGGCACCCCTGCCTTGTTCCTGATCTTAAGGGTATTGCTTTTAATTTTTGCCCATTGAGTATGATGTTGGCTGTGGGTTTCTCATAGATGGCTTTTATCATGTTGAGGTATGTTCCCTGTATTCCCACTTTGCTGAGAGTTTTGATCATGAATGGGTGCTGGATTTTATCAAATGCTTTTTCTGCATCTATTGAAATTATCATATGGTTTTTCTCCTTCTTTTTGTTTATGTGATGAATCACATTGATTGATTTACGAATATTGTACCAGCCTTGCCTCCCCAGAATAAATCCCACTTGATCATGGTGTATGATTTTTTCCATATATTGTTGGATCCGGTTTGCTAATATTTTGTTGAGGATTTTAGCATCTATATTCATCAGAGATATTGGCCTATAATTTTCTTTCTTTGTGTGGTCTTTGCCTGGTTTTGGAATCAGAATTATGCTCGCCTCATAAAAGGAGTTTGGAAGTCTTCCTTCCTCTTGAATTTTTTGAAATAGTTTGAGAAGGATAGGAGTTAGTTCTTCTTTGAATATTTGGTAGAATTCTGTTGTGAAGCCATCGGGCCCCGGACTTTTCTTTGTTGGGAGTTTTTTGATAACTGTTTCGATCTCCTTTGGTGTAATTGGTCTGTTTAAGTTTTCTGATTCTTCCAGATTGATTTTTGGAAGATTGTATGTTTCAAGGAATTTGTCCATTTCATCTAGGTTGTCTAGTTTTTTGGCATACAGTTCTTCATAGTATTTTCTTACAATATTTTGTATTTCTGTTGTGTCAGTTGTTATTTCTCCTCTCTCATTTCTAATTTTATTTATTTGAGTCCTCTCTCTCTTTTCTTGGTGAGTCTACCTAAAGGTTCATCAATCCTGTTTACCTTTTCAAAGAACCAGCTCCTAGTTTCATTGATCCTCTGTATTGTTTCTTTAGCCTCTATGTCATTTATTTCTGCTCTGATCTTTATTATTTCCTTCCTTCTACTACATTTGGGCTTTACTTGCTGTTCTTTTTCTAATTCTTTTAGATGCAGGGTTAAGTTGTTTATTTGAGCTTTTTCTAGCTTCTGAAAGTGTGCCTGTAGTGCTATGAACTTCCCTCTCAGCACTGCTTTCGCTGTGTCCCATAAATTTTGAGTTGTTGTATGCTCATTGTCATTCGTTTCTAGGAATTTCTTTATTTCTTTTTTTATCTCATTCTTAATCCATTCATTATTTAACACCCTGCTATTTAGTTTCCATGTGTTTGAGAATTTTTGAGCTTTTCTGCTGTGATTCATTTCTAGTTTCATGCCGTTGTGATCGGAGAAAGTGCTTGATATGATTTCAGTCTTCTTAAATTTGTTGAGAGCACTTTTGTGCCCTAACATGTGGTCTATCCTAGAGAATGTACCATGAGCACTTGAAAAGAATGTATATTCTGCTGCTTTAGGGTGAAAGGTTCTGAAGATATCTATTAAATCGAGTTGATCTAGTGTTTCCAATAAGTCTGCTGTTTCTTTGTTAATTTTCTTTCTTGAGGATCTATCTAGTGATGTTAGTGGGGTATTGAAATCCCCTACTATTATAGTATTGCTGTTGATCTCACCCTTTAAATCCATCAAAATCTGTTTTATATATTTGGGTGCTCCTATATTAGGTGCATAGATATTTATAATAGTTATATCTTCCTGTTGGATTACTCCCTTTATCATTATGTAGTGGCCTTCTTTATCTCTTACTATATCCTTTGTTTTAAAGTCCAATTTGTCTGATATAAGTATTGCTACCCCAGCTTTTTTTTCATTTCCGTTTGCATGAAACATTTTTTTCCATCCTTTTACCTTCAATCTGTGTGTGTCTTTTGTTCTAAGGTGTGTCTCTTGTAGACAACATATGTATGGGTCCTGTTTTCTTATCCACGCAGCTACCCTATGTCTTTTGATTGGATCATTTAATCCATTTACATTTAAGGTTATTATTGATATGTAGTTGTTTATTGCCATTTTCTTCTTTAAAGGTGTATTCCTTTTTCTTCTTTTTTTTTTCTGTATTCTTTTCCTACTTTATCTGTTTACACCAGGCCCCTTAATATTTCCTGCAGCATTGGTTTGGTTGTAATGAATTCCTTGAGTTGTTTTTTGTCTGGGAAGCTTTTTATTTCTCCTTCAATTTTAAACGATAGCCTTGCTGGATAAAGTAGTCTTGGTTGTAGGTTCTTATTCTGCATTACTTTGAATATTTCTTGCCATTCCCTTCTGGCCTCAAGTGTTTCTGTTGAGAAGTCAGATGTCATCCTTATGGGGGCTCCTTTGTAGGTGATAACTTTTTTTTCTCTTGCAGCTTTTAATATTTTCTCTTTATCGCTTAGCTTTGGTATTTTAATTATGATGTGTCTTGGTGTAGGTTTCTTTGGGTTTCTCTTTAATGGAGTCCTCTGTGCTTCTTGGATTTGTGAGAGTTTCTCTTGCATTAATTTAGGGAAGTTTTCAGCTATGATATGATTGAACAAAGTCTCTATCCCTTGTTCTTTTTCTTCTTCTTCAGGAACCCCTATGATGCGGATGTTATTTCTCTTCATGTTGTCACAGAGCTCTCTAAGAGTTTCCTCTGACTTTTTGAGTCTTTTTTCTCTTTTTTTCTCTGCTTTCATGCCTTCATTCCAGTTGTCTTCTAACTCGCTGATTCGATCCTCTGCTCTATCTATCCTGTTTTTAATTCCTTCCATTGTGGTCTTTATTTCTGATATTGTATTTGTCGTCTCCAACTGATTCTTTTTTATACTTGCTATTTCTTTATTTAGGTTTTCAAACTCCCCCTCCATTGTTGTTCTAAGATCCCTAAGCATCCTTACAATCATTATTTTGAACTCTGCATCTGGAAGTTTGATTATTTCCATATCACTCAGTTCATCTCTCGAAAGTGTCTCTTGTGGTTTCATTTGGATTGCACTCCTTTGTTTTCTCATCTTCTTCTTCTTTTTTTTTTATTTGTAGAGTTGATTGAGTCTAGGCTTGGTGTTGTCTGCCTCCAGTTTTCAGTTGTGTTATTTTTAGGTCTTCGTGGGTTGGTATCAGCTATTATTTGTAATCCACTTTCAGATTTGGGCAGCTTTGAAGTCTTGATTTGTTTGTTTTCTTAACAGGTGATAGTCTTGTTAACTGATCTCAGCAGGGGGCTTCCTTGAAACTGTATCCAGGAATGCTGTGGGTGTAACCTGAGACGCTGAAGGTCTCTTCCTCCAACTAATCTCACTGGGGGCAGGGTTTTTTCTCTCAGCTTCAGTAGGGGGAGGTGTATCTCAGATCTCCATGGAGACCTGAGTTACTGCCCCTCCTCCCCACTTCTTGTTTTCAGCTGTGTCTTGTTGTGCTGATTGGAGCTGGATAGATGTCCAGAGATCTCTGATCCGGAAGCACTTCAGCTCTGTTTTGTGAAAGGTTCAGTCCCTCCCCCAGCTATGGCCGCCTCCAGCATGAATGAGTCAGCTTTTTTATTTTGTTTCTTGCATACCTTAGCCCCTCACAGTCTGTCCCTCTCCCTGCCTTTTCCACTTGGGAGATAAGCTGGTCTTTTCAACCCACCTTGCTCCCTGGCCGCCAGGTAAGTGGCTGTGAGCAGTAGTTTCTGCTCTTTTTCCTCTGTGAAATCCTCTCTGGGCTCTCAGCCTCACCCCTCTCCTTCCCTTCCTGTAAGCAGAGGAGATTCAGGCACTCCTTACCAGGATTATTGTGGCTTCCTCTTTGCTCCTTGGTTTTTGAGAGCTGTTCTTGCAGTTCAGTGTTGGTTTTTCATGCTGATTTTTTCTAAATTGATTTGTATTCCAGTTTGGTGTTGAGAGCTGGGTGTCTGTGCATCTGCCTACTCCGCTGCCATCTTCTCTCTCTAGATTAAAAAATCGACTGTGCCTGTCTTAAGTCATTCCTGCCGTCAGGAATCTTACCCATCATTGACTAACCAGCCATCTTAGGGGCCAAACAGAGTAAGTTATGTAAGTGGGGAAGGAGCAACGTCCCTTCTAAAATGCTTAAATGCAGCTGATGTTTCTACCCTTTAAAAACTTATAATAAATTTTCTTTCTAATTTCTAGAGCTGAACGCTATGTAAAGGCTAAATTGACTGTCTTAGTATCTTCTGGCTCCTCTACGTCTAGGGGTGCATAGACTCTGTAAGCTTTCTATAGTCTAAGAAAGCTGTGAGGGTCTTCTGAGGATCCTGAATAATTTCTGACACCTTAGACAACTTTATGATTCTTATGCCACCTTAAATCAGCACCCTGCCCTTTAACTCAGGTGGAACTATGAGGGCTTTAATCTATGATGTTTCTATAGGAAATTTTAAGTAAAACCCGAGAAGTTTCTCTTCTGCAATTTTCCTAATGTACCCATTCACTTAGCTGATTAACAATTGCAGTTTGACGGGGTGGTAAATCAGATGGAGGTTCAGGATTATGTCTCTAGAGTTCTTCACTCTACTTATTATTTTGAGAATTCTTCGGCTAATCAGTAATATTTGTCACTCTGAGTTTTGTGACCCAACATTGAACAATTAGCAATTACTGAATTATTACATTAATAATTATTATATACTCCCTAATATTTAAACTAAGATTTAACATTACAGGGCTATGAAATGGCAAATAAAAAGGAGAATTAATAAAAGACTCTTGAAATAATATATACATTTCTAACATAGAAAATAATTTTTCTACAACAGATCCTTGGTACAAAAAGGAAGTCTTTGTATTTGGTAAACTATACAGTTCTATATGCCTTATTATTAGTACAAACTTAGTACAATTTACAATAAGAAGATTATGAACTGCTATCCCTGATGAACTTTTGAATTAGAGAAAAATAAGGAATGGTCAAAATGTAGTTACTATTTCATGGCTACCTAGCTGGCAAAGAGATGTTGACCCTCTCTTTGACCTATGGTGCTTTACAACATTAAGTCAATATAAAAGCCGAGGTAGCAAACTCAAAGAATACAAGTTCTACAGACTTATTTTCTCAACAGTGGGGTATTCTAGTTTACATAAGGTCCTCAATTTTCCCAGGGACATAGTAACCCTATAATTCCCTAAATCTTCTCCTCTGGTCTGGCTCCACATGGAGGCGGAGATTTCCCGAGCCAAAGCAGAGGGGGGGGGGCTGTAGCAAGGTGACATAGCCTGCCTCTAGCTTACTGCCCTGTTATCTTTTGCCTGACTAAGCAGTGGCAGCCCCTTAGCTAAGAAAGAAGTTTCTTTGTTATACAAAAAAGGGAATCAGGGTGCCTGGAATTCCCAGTGCCCAAGGGGGGAGGTGCCCAGGACTAGCGCAGCTCCTAATAAGGGTGCAGAATTAAGGAAACACACTTATCAAAACAAAAACAATGGGACCGGGAGGACTCTTCAAAATACCTGGCAGTATCCGAGTGCCCCATAGCCCCAGTTTGCTTTATTATATAGCCATTTGCAAATCAAGGACCTTGATACAAAGTTGCACATACAAGGCTAAGACAGGAACTCTCCCAAGGCAAAAACAGGATACATTAGTGAAGTCTACCAACATTGGAAAACAAGGAGTCAGAGGAAGGGGATGTAAATTGCTTCCAGCAACCTAAGGAAGCAAGTGAAGTGGGTGCAAATATTCAGCATCGTAACCAAATATGGAGATGGAGGGGGGAGAACTCAGCCTTTTCCTAAGCCTCGAATCTACAATGATTTTTTGCCATTTGTGGTCCACAACATATCCCCCTTTTCTTTTTTATTTTTAATTTGTATGCTGAGATTTGCACTCATCTGATTTCCTAGTTTCCTAGATTATAATTTGGAGGCAGACTGAAAGAATAAAGAACAAACACAAAATTAGTATAGTCAATGCTAACAGATACCCAAACAAACATTCTAATACATTACAGTGATTAAAGCCTTTAAGCAAACTCTTGGCCAATACAACAAGAATTCATAAAAGAGTAGTGTCCTTAACATGTTCCCCAAGTCCAAGTTGGCACCAACACCATTCCAAATTTCTGCAAATGCAACCCAACCCCAGTTCAGTCCATCAAAAGCTGTCACAGGAGCAGGAGTCCAGGAAAAGTCCACTTCCAGGAAAAGTCCGCAAGGCACTGGAATTGCTGTCACACTTCCACACTCTGCAGCTAGCATCAAAGTCCCAATGACCACTGCTTCTAGCTGGTGATGACCCAGGTAGACTGGAAAAGCCATCTGCAGCATGCATGAAGACAGAGCTTCTGTTTTCTTTAAACTGGAAAGATGAACCCAGGGAGCCTTATACTGGAGCTTTACAGCCATGGGGTGGTAAGGAGAACCTTGGGATACACTAAGCAGGGTGGCAGAGGTAAATTTGTAAGTTGGGAAAAAAGGAGCTCTAAATTAGGAGTAAATCCCAGCCTAAAATATGAGTGGGGCATTGAGGCAGGAGGAATAAAGGAAAGACCATATATTAAACAAAGCAGCAGAAAATAGGACTACCAACACCCACAACAGAGATCTTTGAGGGAAAAATAAAAAACCTCAATTTTCAGGCAAGACATAGTTAAGTGGCCCTTGTGTAAATGAGATCAGTTTACCTTCTACTTGGAATAAATACCCTAGGCTCATCCACAGTGTCATAGATGGGGCCGACGGCCCTGGGCACCTTCAGCCTTCAGTGGCAAACCCCAGTATTCTGGGCAAGGTTAGGTCACAGGTGGCTGGAGCAGGGCTGGAAGAGACTGAACCCTCCCTTAGAGGAGCGAGGGGGAAGCCTACCTTCCAGTGTCCCTTTTTCCTCACAGCAAAGGCATGTAAGCCTGGCAGGCTTTGGTTCAATGACCTTCCTTTCCACTATTGAAACGGCGCTGATGGAGTCCTATGAGGCCCTGTTGGGGCGTTGGAGCCTTTGAGGGTGTATCCCAAAAGCTGGTATTTCACCTGATCTCTTTTGGGCTTTTTTCTGCCTCTTGGTACCTTAAAAGCCATGCTCAGAAGATCTCGCTGAGGGGTTTCAGGATCCCCATCTGTCTATATAAACCTTTCCCATATATCTAGAGCTATTTGTAAAAAAACAAAACAGTGTTATTAGCTGGATCAAATAAAAGAGGGTAGAAGTTTGCAGGAGAAAAGGATTTGGCATCTCCTGTTCATCAACATTCAAAAGAAAAAAATTTTAAGATAAGGTAGATTTGCAGGAATTCCAGGATATGACTCCCTCTTTTATATTTTTCAAATTGACCTTAAATATTTGTTGGGTACACTTTAATAATACCTTGACTTTAAAGGTTGTAAGAAATACCCATAATTCAAAAGGTTTGACAAAATACAGTAAATGCTTTTGCTACATATGCAGGAACATTGTCAGTTTTAATCACATCAAGATGTCCAATAATAGAAAATGCATACAGACAATGAGCTATAACATGCTTAGCAGCCTCTCCTGTCCTAGCAGAGGATACCATGAATCCAGAATAAGTATCCACTGTAACGTGGACATAGGACTGTTTGCCAAATAAAGGTATATGAGTAATATCCATTTGCCAAAGTTGTCCTGACAGGAGTCCTTGAGGGTTAACTCCAAATGAAGGGACAGATTGTAGTATAGGACCCCTTGGACAGGATTTACCAATTTGCCCTGCTGCTTCCCAAGAAAGTTGAAGCTGTTTACGTAGGGCTGCAGCGTTCTGGTGATGGATAGTATGAGACTGAATTGCTTGATCTGTCATGGTTGCTCCAAATAATTTTCTTTTGGGTAGCTTGATCAACAAGGGCATTCCCTTGTGCTAAAGCTCCAGGGAGCATGGAGTGAGCTCAAATATGTCCTATAAAACATGGAGCTGTATGTTGATGTACAAGTCTTTGAAGAAGGAGAAACTGCTGAAATAGTTCATCAGCAGTAGTCCCTAAGACAGCAGTCTTTATAGTGGAAACAACCATAAGTAAATATTTGCTGTCTGTATACAGATTAAAGGAGGAATATGGCAAATGCTGAAAAGCCATGATAATGGCATGTAATTCTACTCTTTGAGCTGATTTCAAGGCAAATTATTTTAGTATAAATTTGTCCATCAATTTTAAGCCTGCTATTCCTGAGCTAGACCCATCAGTAAAGACTGTAGGTGCTTCAGGAATGGGCTCATTAACAATTGTTTTAGGAAATACAAATGTAGTAATTAATGAAAATTGAACTATTTTATCAGCTGAGTAGTGAGAATCAAATTGGCCTCTAAAATTTATAAAAGCAATTTGCCATTTAGTGGAAGTTTCCCAGTGTCGTTTTTGTTGATCCTTTGAAAAAGGAACAATAATAATTTGAGGCTCAAAACCTATAAGCTGTGAGAGTTGCCTATGCCCCTTGGTAATCAAGGAGGCGACAAGATCAAAATACGATGATAAAACATTTTTAGAAGTAACAGCCAAATGAATCTATTCAGTAGAACCTGAAGCTTGCCACAATCGTCCCGCTGGAGTGTAACTTGAGGGACAAATTAGTAAAGCAATTGATTCTTCAGGATTTATGTGTTTTAGTTGTGCTTGTTGCAAGGCTTTTTCTACAAGCTTTAAAGCTTATTGTCCCGCAGGTGTAAGTAGCTGAAAAGAAGCTGGTTCAGCCAGGCCTCTAAGAATATCAAAAAGTGGCTTCAGTTCTCTAGTAGTTAACTTGAAGGAAGGTCTAAGCCAATTAATGTTTCCTAACAGTTTCTGGAAATCGTTTAAAGTTTGCAAATGATCTGTATTTCTAATTTCTGTGGACAAATTTTTTGTCCCTCAATAATTTGTCCTAAATAAGAAAAAGGTAAAGATTGCTGTACCTTTTCAGGAGCTATATAAAGTCCTGATTCTTTCAAAGAATATTTTAGTTGTTGCAAAATGGTCAACACAGTGTCTTTATCTGAATGAGTAATAAGAATATTATCCATATAATGAATTATGTACATCTTAGGGTGCTGCCTTCATACTGGAGAGATAGCTTGAGAAATGTATTCTTGACACAAGGTAGGACTGTTAGCCATACCTTGAGGCAAAACTCTCTACTGGAATTGCTCAATTGGAGCCTGGGAGTTAAATGAAGGAATACTGAATGCAAAATGCTTGCAATCATGAGGGTTTAAAGGAATAGTAAAAAAGCAATCCTTCAAGTCAATAATTACAAGGTGAAAATTCCATGGAATGATAGTAGAAAAAGGAAGTTCTAGCTGGAGAGGACCCATAATTTCCAGTCTTATTTATTGCTCTCAAATCTTGTAATAGTCTCCATTTTCCTAATTTCTTTTTAATGACAAATAGGTGTATTCTATGGACTATTAGATGATTCAATGTGCCCAAACTGTAGCTGCTCTTGTACCAATTGAGCAGCTGCCTTAAGTTTCTCCTGAGAAAGGGGCCATTGGTCTACCCATACAGGATTATCTGATTTCCAAGTAATTGGGTCTGCACAGTGCATTATTGGGGTAGCAGGAGCTACCAAGGCCCTTATGCTAAATTTTGATATCCTAATCCATGCCTTCCAATATTGGGT
Organism: Saccopteryx bilineata; assembly: GCF_036850765.1. Classification (NCBI taxonomy): domain Eukaryota; kingdom Metazoa; phylum Chordata; class Mammalia; order Chiroptera; family Emballonuridae; genus Saccopteryx; species Saccopteryx bilineata. Next base: position 147,136,485 of record NC_089494.1, read on the forward strand.
GCCACTTCTATGAGGCTGAGAATTCCCTGCTGTTCTTTCCCTAGTCCCTTAGTGAGCAAAAATTCCTGATTAAGTACTTGAGTATTGACTAAATTATTAGGACTGACAAGCAATGCTCCCATATTTTTCAAAACATCTCTACCCTACAAATTAACTGGCACTACAGGGAGCATATAAGGCTGAAAAAATCCAGAATGAGCTTCTTTATATTCCCTTTGTAAAAACTAGAGCTTTGTTGAGGGGATTTACTCTGCCCTATACCTTGTAATTCTGTGACTGCTGCATGAGTGGGCCAGGAAGGAGGCCAATGTAGCTTAGCAATAACAGATACATCATCCCCAGTATCTAAAAGTCCTTTAAATTTATGCCCATGTATTGTTAGTTCCATTTCAGGGCATTCCTGACATATTTTTTTAAATCCAATTGGCAAAATCAGAGGAGCCAAATCACCAATTTCCTTGGGGTCCCTTTTGCAGGATGTGGCCTGAGAAGCAGAATTAGCATCCTTATACTATTCTTCTAACTGCCTGAATTAGCCCTGAGACAAATTCTTGAAATGACTTATTAGGGCCCTACTTAATTTTGCTCAATTCCTTTGTTTTGCCTAACTGAGTATAACCTTACACATAAACAAGACAATTTACACACAAAAAACACAAGTATAACATATAACTTTGATTAATCCTAATACTTAAATTGCTATTTGGCTCCTAACTCTGAACACACCTCACAATGCACTAATCAAATTAGTAAGTCTTAAGGATCTACATTCTATTCTATTTAAATTTAAATGAGTGCTCCTTACAAGTTCTAAAAACATTTTATTTTTTCTAAATATTAGAGCCAGCATTTCCAATTTTTGCATGCAAAAAAATTTAATTTAAGCCTTAAAAATAGACACATTTTAGACAATATTAAACAAAGACTAAACAGAAATAAGAATGAGATGAATCAGACAAATCAGAGAGAAACCCGGGATTTCAGAGCCAGTTTAGAAAGATGCCTGTCTGATATTAGTCAGGGCATTTTCAGACAGAGGGACTGAAGGATGTGACTAAACAAAATCTCCCCGAGAAAATTTGCTCTGGGAAGCTGCTGCAATATTTTCTATAGTCAGATCCAACACAGGTCCCCTGCCTCAACCTCCAGGCAAAGAACAAGAAAGAAACAAAATGATAATTCAGAAGACCGCAGTCAAAACATTAAAGAAAATCAGACCATGACAGGAAAAGCTGCAATCTTCCTAATACCTGAGTCTCCTTTGCATTCTCAAGAAAGTCCAACTTCCACAGCAAATAATCACCCCCGGAGAGACACACACAGGCAATCGCCTTCCAGCCATTTGGGGGAAGAGCCCCTGCACTAATAGTATCTAATAAACCAAGTGAAAAAGGGGCAGTAGGCCCATACTGAACACAAGCAAGTTTAAGCTCTTTCAGAGTTCTAAAAGGTACAGGTTTATGTTCTCGCACTAGTCTCCCTGTATTATCCTGTCTTTCTACAACAGGAAAATGGGTAAAGTCATCACTTATTGTTTCCCCTACATTTTGAGCCTGGTCTATAGATTGTTGGAGAGGGGATTTCCCAGATTTTGAGCTATAGACCCTGGAATCAGCCTGATAAGGGAGTGGAGGAGCAGAGGGTTGAATGTAGGAAGGAGCTGATGGCAGTGGAGGCCCCACGGCTAAAGCAGCCAGAGCCATGGATTTTTCATCCCCCCTGTCATCCTCAGACTTCAAGTTATCCTCGTATTCAAATACCTGTTTCCAGCTCACCCTGATACTCTTCAGACAAAGATTTGTCTTCATACGGAAACATTTCTACACAAAGATCCCTTATTTTTTACCCTGTCTGTCCCATAATCTTTTACTCCCGACTACACTTTCCCCAAAAACTTTCTTTACTCACTGTGCGCACTTCACTTTGAGGAGTTCTGTCACCTTCCTTCAGTTTTAGTTTCCTCGTACTCAAGTCATCTGTCCAGGCACTGTTGCACTCGCCGGGTAAAACAAACACTGGAGACGTTTGGAGAGTTTTAGACAAAGTTTTATGGCCAAGAGAAAAAGAAAAAAAAAAAAAAAAACCTGCGCAGGGGTGAGCTCAGGTGGCAGTCACCAGAGTCACACCGAGCGCCTACAGTCTAGGGGTTTTTATAGCGTAGCAAGCAAGCGGTTCATACAGAAGCTGATGTGGCTGTTAGTCATTGGCTAGGGAGGTCGTGTGCAGTTACGGGGGGGGGGGGGGGTATTACTCAGTGGAGAATTTTAAACATAAACTTCTGATAAGGGTCTCTGACTCAATGCAGGATGTTGCTGAACTCTTTGTTCTCAGCATCACAGGGACCTTGTACACTCCTGGCAGCCCCAGCATGTCAGTACTCCTTGAATCTAACAGGCACCACTTGCCGTGGATAAGCATGGCTCCTAATAATGGTGTGGAATTAAGGAAACACACTTATCAAAACAAAAATGATGGGACCGGGAGGACTCTTCAAAATGCCTGGCAGTATCTGAGCGCGCCATAGCCCCAGTTTGCTTTATTATATAGCCATATGCAAATCAAGGACCCTGATAGAAAGTTACACATCCAAGGCTAAGACAGGAACTCTCCCAAGGCAAAAACAGGATGCATTAGTGAAATCTACCAACATCTGAAAATAAAGAGTCAGAGGAAGGGGATGTAAATTGCTTCCAGCAACCTAAGGAAGCAAATGAAGTGGGTGCAAATACTCAGCATCATAGCCAAATACGGAGATGGAGGGGGGAGAACTTAGCCTTTTGCTAAGCCTCGAATCTACAATGGCTTTTTGCCATTTAAAGTCCACAACAGGGAGGGGCAGGTGCCTGGAACTATGAGGGGAGCCTGCCACTCCTTTTTTTTTTCTCTTCTCCACTGCTTCTCATGTGGCCAGCTGCAGCCTAGCTACTCTTTCTTTCCCTATCCCTGCTGCCACACTCGGCGGTATCCTGCTTATGGCTATGCTACCCACCTGTGGGTGGGTGCCGGCAACAGCATGCTAGACTGTCTGTGCTTTCTCCGGGTCTAGCAATTCTTGAATTGGCCATTGTTGGTCAAATAAGTTTTTAAATATGATATATATGTTTGCGTGCTTGCTTGCTTATAGTTTGTATTGGGTGTAGGGGACAGGCTGTAAGCAGGCCAGGTCGTTATAGCCTAAGGCTTAGTTTTAAGACTAAGCTTTTCCCCACACCCTTGACTGATTGCATGATCTGGGTGGTGCACTCTCTTGAGGAATCCCATTATGCCTCAGATAAGTGACTTTGTATCAGAGACTTCCTTGTTTGTATATTGGATTAAAGGTTTTGATTTCTACACTATAAAGTGGGGCAGACCAGGAGCTTGCTCTCTTGGTTCCTGCTATCACCATTTCAGGGGCCTCCCTGATCCCTTCCCCTTCATGGGAAAAGCTGGTTTTTCCAACTCCTTTTCCAGGATGGCCCACCATCCTGAGACTCCACCATTTCTTTACCGTCTGCCCGAAACCAATGGGAACCTGCATGTGAATGGCCACGATGGCGGCTCCTGGCCTTATAACTTGCGTAGTTTGCGGCAGGATTCAGAGATGGGTATGGGGCTGCTACCCTTGATGGGTGGGGTAGAGTACTGGTTGCTGCTCTGACTCCCCATGACTGTCCTTTTAGGGGCCAGGGGCTACATGTTTTTTACTCAAGAGGAAACCAGGAGTTCTGTGTGAGAAGCTGCCCGAGGTCAAAAGCTTCAGTATGAATTGCAAATTGAACAGCAGAAAAGGCTGGAATTGGAGAGACCACTAGAGAAGGAATTACAGGTTTGCGAGTTGCAGTTTGCCCTGGAAGCTGAACGTTTGCACCAGTGGATTCAAGAGCTTGAGTCTCAGCTTCTGGCCAAAAGCCAGCAGCCACAGGAGCCTAAATGGTCACCAAAGAAGAAGCAGCATCTGTGCCAGTGGATTGGCTTTGAGTCAGCGGCAGCAGGCGCTTGCAACTCCTCTTCTGAGGATGAGAAGGCTCGGGCTGAAGCTGCCATATGCACACTGAGAGCCCGACCAGTGGTCGCCAAGAAGGTAAAAACCCAGCAACAAAGAGTTCCTCAGGGGCAGCCATAGCCTCCTGCTCAGGTAATGGAACACTCTGTGGTCCAGCCCTATACCCAGGCAGAGCTGATGGAGTTGGGGGCACAATTTAGGCAGAAACCTACTGAATCGCTGGTAGCCTGGTTACTATGATTATGAGACATAGGGGTGGCTGGCATTATGCTCTCCAGAACAGAGATGGAGAAATTGGCCACCATTACCACACACTCCTCCTTGAGCCAGCATCTTCAGAACTGCCATGGCAACCCAGGAGACCATACCCTATTAGAATGGGTGATGGCTGCCATTCGTATAGTCTGGCAGAATGCTGGAGAATTGCTGGGGGCAATGAGTAGGTGGCAGTGCTACAGTGAGTTAGTAAAGGTCATTCAGGAACTAGGTATGAGGAATGCTGTTTTCAACCCTGGGTCCCGTGGGCCCGAAGAGGAAGAGTTTATGGCAAAAATGAGAAAATTTGTCCTTGCTAGAGCCCCATCAGCCCTTTTTGGGTCACTTATGGGCTATCTTGGGCCCCTAGGTGGGGTAACCCATCAATGCAGTTACACAGATGGTGACAGATTTGGGAGAGCTGGAGGCTGCTCAGGATCATAAAGCAGTGAGGGCTGCTGCCTATGTTGCCCCCCCCAACTAACAAGGAAAACGGGCCTGTAAAGGTTACCTGAACAAAGATGTGGGTAGACTTGATTGCGGCTGGAGCAGATAAGGGGAAATTGGATGACCAGTCTAATAAAATTCTTTTGGAGCTTTAGCAGCAGCTTAAACCAGAATAGAAGTTCCAGCCACTGAGACAAAAGGCCCCAGCAGCTACTAATAAAACGTTTGGTGCGCAGGCAGCTCAGTTACAAGAGTATATGATAGAGACGGCCAAGGGAGAGGAGAACTCCCAAGACCCATTGTACCAGTTTGAATAGGAAAAGGGCCGAGGGACCCGTCTAACAGGGATGGGTGGGGACCAGAGGCCACTTGTGGAACTGGCTATCCACTGATCCCCTTCTAATGTACAATGGGTGTTGGCCTTTGTGGATACAGGTGCAGAATGTTCCCTCCTCTATGGGAACCCAGAGCGCCATTGACGGTTATGGGGTCCAAACTGTTCAAGTGAAGCCAATAACTATTCCACTGGGGATAGGAACACTACCTCCTAAACCATATAAGGTATATATTGATATATCCCCTATTTCTGAATATATTTGGTGGGTAGATATCTTACAAGGACTGTGGTTGGAAACTAAAGCTGGAGAGTTCAGCTTGTGAGTCCAGGCTGTGAAGGCAGTGTTGCAGGACATGCAGCACATTCCCCCTCGCAATCACCCATTCCCCAGCGTGAGACTAGCATGAAGCAGTACTGTCTGCCAGGTGGCTATGAAGAAATCACTGGGACAGTCCTCAAACTAGAAAAGGTGGGGATCATCTGGCCAGCACACAGTCCTTACAACTCCCCAGTATGGCCTGTGCACAAACCAGACGGAACCTGGAGAATGACAGTAGATTATAATAAAGTTGTTCCCCCTTTGCACGCTGCTCTTCCCTCGATAGCTAACATGATGGATCGGCTAAGCCATGAGTTGGGGACATACCAGTTTGTGGCAGACTTGGCCAATGCTTTTTTCTCTATTGATATAGCTGCAGAGAGTCAAGACCAATTTGCCTTCAGTTGGGAAGGGAGACAATGGACCTTTACAGTATTGCCACAGGGCTATTTGCATAGCCCCACCTTTTGCCATGGGCTGGTGGCTGCTGACCTGGTTAAATGGAAACAGCCAGAGGCAGTTCTCATGTACCATTATATTCATGATATTATGTTAACTAGTGATTCTCTTCCAGAATTGGAGAAGCGGTTCCTACCCTGCTATTCCATTTGAAAGCATATGGTTGGGCAGTCAACAAGAACAAATTACAAGGACCTGGGTTATCTGTTAAGTTCTGGGGAGTTGTCTGGTCGAGTAAGACAAAAGTTATCCCTGATGCAGTTATAGATAAGATTCAAGCATACCCTGTGCCCCCTATGGTAAAACAGTTACAGGTTTTTTAGGTTTGTTGGGGTATTGACAAGCATTTATATCCCATTTGGCTCAGTTACTATGCCCCTTGTACAACCTTATTCAGAAGGGGGTTCATTGGGATTGGACTGAGCAGGCACAAGGTTCATTTGCAGCAGCTAAGAGAGCTGTCAAGGTGATACAGGCTTTGAATGTGTTTGATCCTGCCAGGCTCTATGAGCTGGATGTTCATATAACCTCAAAGGGGTTTGGATGGGGCTTGTGGCAACGGACAGAGCACTTACAGCAACCTATTGGGTTTTGGTCCCAATTGTGGAAAGGTACTGAAGTTCCTTACTCATTAATGGAGAAGCAGCTGACAGCTGTGTATGCTGCCCTCCTGGCCACTGAGAGTATTACAACCACAACTCCAGTTACAGTCAAGATAACATACTCTATTGCAGGATGGGTGAGAGATTGGGCATCCAAACCATGTAGTAGTATGGCCCAAATGTCCACCCTGGCCAAGTGGGGTGCCTACCTGCAACAACACTGTGCTCTTAGCACCAGCCAGTAGAGGGCAGAACTGCAGGAAGTCTTGGGTCCAGTCACCTATACGACCTTAGAGTCAAGTGCAGCTGGGGCTCAGGAGGCAGAACCTGAAGTCAGTCCCTACCAGGAGGGGCGGGTGCCCATCCCCGAGGTTGCCTGGTATATTGATGGTTCCAGCAGGGGCCAACCTGCCAAATGGATGGCTACAGTCTTCCATCCGGCCACTGAAACTATTTGGATGGGCACAGGTACAAGCCAAAGCAGCCAATAGGCAGAATTAAGAGCTATTTGGCTAGTTTCCCATAATGAACCTTTACCTCTGGTGATCTATACTGACAGCTGGGCTGTCTATCATGGACTGAGCCTTTGGATTGTTACTTGGCACACTAACCAGTGGATGGTAATGCACAGTCCACTATGGGGTCAGGCCATGTGGCAGGCTTTATGGGAAATAGGACACCAGAAGCAGGTGACAGTATATCATGTCATGGGTCATGCCCCTCTAGCCCATCCTGGGAATGATGAGGCAGATATGTTGGCAAGGGTGCAATGGTTGGAGACTGCACCTGCAGGTGATGGGGCACAGTGGCTCCACCGGCGCCTGCTCCATGCAGGACAGAAAACTATGTGGGCTACTATTAAGGTGTGGAACTTGCCTGTGTCCTATGCAGAGGTACTTGCAGCCTGTGACAATGTGTAGTATGTTCCAAGAAGCACCCTCGGAGACCACTGGTGTCACCTGGACAGATCCAGAGGGGTCATGTTCCACTGACATGATGGCAGATAGACATCATTGGACCCTTACCAAAGTCAGAAGGGTACCAGCATGCAGTCACTTGTGTAGGTACGGCCATCAGGCTTTGCTGCTTACCCCGCCCATAACCCTGACCAGAGGGCAGTCATACAGGCTCTGGACCGCCTGAGTGCTGCATATGGGCGACCACTGCTCCTTGAAAGTGACAATGGTACCCACTTCACTGGTTCAACAGTGAAGCAATGGGCTCAAAAGCTGGGGGTGGACTGGAAGTACCATGTCCCCTACCACCCCCAGGCTGCTGGTATCATTAGGCGGTATAATGGACTCTTAAAGCAGGGACTGTGACAGGAGGGGGGCACTGGCTCCCTTAATGGATGGACATGCCACTTATGGACAGTACTCCGGATTTTGAATGAGAGACCTTGACAGGGGAGCCCAGCTCCAGTAGAGGCCCTCCTGCATCAGACAGCTGCCCCCATTCAGTTGCAGATGTGCACCAAGGACATTTTACTCAAGCCAGGCTTTGGACAGCAGGGCAACATGCTCTTGCCTGCCCCAACAGCCCTTCTTAAAGGCCAACAGCTTCAATGGACTTGGCCCTGGACTGTACAGGCCCCCCATCTGAGATGGGTGGCCTTGTTGGCACCATGGGGAAAAGGGTTAGAGGTGGACCTCCAGTTAACTCCTTGGGCAACCAGCACCTGGCCACCTAAGGTAGAAGTGTATTATCCCTTGAGTGCTCAGGGGGCAGCATTATGAAGGGCACCTTTGTAATTTCTTTATGGCCAATAATGAGTTCTCCTATTTTACTACACATAGAACCAGCAGATGCTGGTGTACTGGCCAATAAGGTTTGGTATGCTTGTTCAGGGCGGCTTCTGGTACCAGTTATGCTGCTGTCTGCAGACAAAACTCTGGCCTGTATTCTGTCAAAGGAAAAAGATTTGCCTCTCTTGGTGCCACTGACAGCTCTCTCATTTCGCCCATAGCCTTTGATTTGTTAATCCTAATGCTGTAGTTGGTACTGTTTCTGTTTATGCAATGTATCCCACTCCTCACACAGTGTTCATCATAGAAGATACCTGTGATTTAGATTGTGAAGTGAGCAAAAGGGGTGAAATGTTGGTCAAATAAGTTTTTAAATATGTTTGTTCGCTTATAATTTGTATTGGGTGTAGGGAACAGGCTGTAAGCAGGCCAGATCATTATAGCCTAAGGCTTAGTTTTAAGACTAAGCTTTTCCCCACACCCTTGACTGATTGCATGATCTGGGTGGTGCACTCTCTTGAGGAATCCCATTATGTCTCAGATAAGTACTTTGTATCAGAGACTTCCTTGTTTGTATATTGGATTAAAGGTTTTGGGTTTCTACACTATAAAGTGGGACAGACCAGGAGCTTGCTCTCTTGGTTCCTGCTGTCACTATTGCAGGGACCTCCCTGATCCTTTGCCCTCCATGGAAAAAGCTGGTTTTCTGCTTTTCCCTTGTCTTCTCTTATGGTTTGCCTGTCTTGTTGAGACACCAATAAACAGGATGGCCCACTATCCTCTGACTCTGCCATTTCTTTTTTTTTTTTTTTAATTTCTCAGGCTTTTGAAGTTTCCTAGTGTTGGGCAGATAAAATGTATTATGCTCACTTTGTTAAAGATGGAGGCCATTGCCCAGGTGATATTAATGTGTGTTGATAATCCTTATAGCCTGGGGCTTGGTTTTGGGATTAAGCCTTTCCCACCCTTTTTTGATGTGGGGTGGTACAATCCAATCATGCCTCAGAGAAGTGACTGTATTAGAGACTTCCCTATTTTGTATATTGGATTAGAGGTTGTGAAGCTACAATATAAAATGGGGGCTCTTGGTTCCTGGGATGACTAGCATGAGAGAGCAGAGGGAGCGGAGCAGAGAGCAGAAAGAGGCCATGTGGCCAGGAGAAGCAGCCAAGATGGCAGAGTATTGAGTGAAAGGCCAGTTTGTGCATTTTGACTCTGGAGAAGGAAGGAGATGGGGAACAGAGGTGAATAAGGCTGGTGAGCTAGAAACCTTTGATTCTAGGAAACTCGGATAAGTCAGTGGCTTTGTGAGCACTGAATGTGAGTGGGTTTTGGAGCCCAGTGTGTATTTTTTACTTGCCTGTCGGGTGCAAGCTAGGATTAAAGACTATGGCCCATCAATTTGTGGCTCTGTTGTTTCTTTGCCGACTGTCCGAATCCAATGCGAACCTGCATGGGCCAGGCTGCATGATGGTGGCCCTGGCCGTGGCTCCTGGCTTTACACCTAGTCTCTATTTTTTTTTTTTTTACAGAGGCAGAGATAGACAGGGACAGACAGACAGGAACGGAGAGAGATGAGAAGCATCAATCATCAGTTTTTCGTTGCGCGTTGCGACTTCTTAGTTGTTCATTGATTGCTTTCTCACATGTGCCTTGACCGTGGGCCTTCAGCAGACCAAGTAACCCCCTGCTGGAGCCAGCGACCTTGGGTCCAAGCTGGTGAGCTCTTTGCTCAAGCCAGATGAGCCTGCGCTCAAGCTGGCAACCTCAGGGTCTCGAACCTGGGTCCTTCCACATCCCAGTCTGACGCTCTATCCACTGCGCCACCACCTGGTCAGGCTGACTCTGCCATTTCTTTACCATCTGCCTGAATCCAATGGGAACCTGCATGTGAATGGCCATGATGGCAGCTCCTGGCCTTACAGCCATTCTGCTCTAAAATTGGCTATTTTAATTTACAGAGAGTTTTCACTATATCTTCTTAATATTAATTTCTATCCTGTGTTTTCCCTTTACTTTTGTCCTCTGGTTTTACGCCAGAAATTTCTAATTGAAATCACCTCTTCTAGGCTAAGGACCTCACACAAGAGGAGAGATAGGAGCTAAAACAAAAAGTACTTTCCTCAAGGAGAAAGTCGGATAGAGAGCCTTGAAACTAGAGGTCTTGGATCCAAGAAAAGAGATCTAGCGGGTCCAGAGAAGGTGGCTTCAAACCAGAAAATTTCACAAGAGATTTATCTGACAAACAAAGAGAAACTTCAGAACAGACAGCACAGAGGTGTCCCAGGAAGCCCTAGACAGGACTTAATTCTCTACTAATGTCTTGCTCCTGAAGAGTTCCAAATTGACTAGTTGTAAGGTCGGTGGATAATAGGGAAAGGTCAGAGACCCGGGAACTTTGGCTGGGACCACCCACAACCAAGCACTCCAAAAAAAACCTCCCAGGAACCATTTGGAAAAGAGCAACACCTCTGTCAGCCAGTGAGATTTTGCCACTTCATATTAGCTCGACCACCCTAGGGACTCTTAAATCTCTCTCACACGGGTCACTCCTTGTGACTCCTCTGGTCTCTGTCCCCCAGGACCAGAGGACCTCGTTGGGCAGGAAGCATGCTATACTCAATAAAGCCTTTTCTATTCCACACTTTGTGGCTCCAGCCCCTTTTTTCTTTCTCGGCAGGGAAAAATATCTTACATTTTGGTGCTGAAACCCAGTAGGAGTTTGAAGTCCACAAGGACCACTCCTCCTCTTCCCTTCCCTTCCAAGAAAGAACCAGAATCTCTGACCTTCCACCCATTTTGGCGCACGGTGTGGTAAGTCCCCTGCCTCCAGCCACCCTTGAGTTCTTTCCACCAACACTCCCTGTCTGGAAACCATAGCTACATCAGGGAAGTCTTTCCATTCCGAGTGCGTGTGCCCATGGAGACGTCCCAAGCACATCCACTTTCCCTATCTGTCCGTGGCCAGAGCTTGAGTTTTGGGATGCCAGTTCTCAAATCTGACCACTCCAAGGACTGAGGGCGGTCATGAGGGTACAAGAATCTCCCTCCCTAAGAAGAAGAAACTGTTCTTCTCTGCTGTGGTCAGGCCACAGAACCCACTGAATTAGCCTCCTGACGGGACTTTCAGTTTTAACACCCTCACCAATTTAACTATCGCCAAAAAAACCTGGGAGCTGGTTGGAGATCCCTTACATACAGGGCTTCTAGTTATTTGCACACTCGTCCTTAATCTCTGTGCCTCCTGTTCCACCACACATGCCCTTTTTTTGGCCAGAGAAACCTCACCTAAAACCTCCACTCCTGATTTTTCCTTTTCCGTGGACTCCCAACTCTCTCCCCCTCCTGCCTGACCCCTGGGGGCGCCCCTCTCTCGTGACTTCTCTCTCATTTCTCTGCAGACCTCTTTTGTGCTCAGGTCTCTTCCCTCCTTAGAGCCCCCTCCCCTACCTTCACAAAATCCTTTTTCTTATTCACCACTACCATCTCTCTTTCTCCCCCCCTGCTGGCCAGGGGCCCCTCCTTCCTCCACTGTGTTCTAAGTCCCTCCTCCATCAGGCCATTCTCCACCTACTATTGGCTCTTATACTGGTTTGCAGGACCTCAAGACCCAACCCCAATTTTCTTGCTGGAAGTTCTGGCCCTGTCCTGCCTTTGGCTCCAGTGTTTCCCGCTGGATCTGGATGCTGAGCTCCCACAAACCCCCCTCCTCTTATTCTCAACCCGCACACCCCTATCCGGGACCTGTGAACATGGCATTTAAAGTTTTTTTGTTTTTTTTTTTCATTTTTCTGAAGCTGGAAACGGGGAGAGACAGTCAGACAGACTCCCGCATGCGCCCGACCGGGATCCACCCAGCACGCCCACCAGGGGCAACGCTCTGCCCACCAGGGGGCGATGCTCTGCCCATCCTGGGCATCGCCATGTTGCGACCAGAGCCACTCTAGCGCCTGAGGCAGAGGCCACAGAGCCATCCCCAGCGCCCGGGCCATCTTTGCTCGAATGGAGCCTTGGCTGCGGGAGGGGAAGAGAGAGACAGAGAGGAAAGCATGGCGGAGGGGTGGAGAAGCAAATGGGCGCTTCTCCTGTGTGCCCTGGCTGGGAATCGAACCCGGGTCCTCCGCACTCTAGGCCGACGCTCTACCGCTGAGCCAACCGGCCAGGGCGGCATTTAAAGTTTTTAATGGTCCCAACTAATAGAAACAGGCCAAGGCTGTTCACCAGGCCCACATGCAACAAAAGGTAATGCTCCAAACCCAGGCTCTTGTGGCAACCCTGAGGCCAGCAGAGCAACAGAGGCAAGGCACAGGAGGTACTCAATCCAAGTCTGGACCACAAAGAAAATCCCACCAGCAGCTTGCTTTAAGTGTGGCAAGCAAAGTCATTGGTTCCGGCAGGGCCCCTACCCATGGCTGCCCACTGAGCCCTGCCCTGACTGCAAGCAGCCTGGTCACTGGCAGAGCGATTGCCCCTTTGGGAAACAGGCTTTTCCTCAGTGTCTCTACATGGAGGACAAGCTGCCCAAATGGGAAGGCCAGTCCAGCCAGGTGGGCCCATAGCTCGAACTCCTGAAACTGATGCTCTGGACTTGGAGACCCCCATCAGCCTCACCAAAACCCAGGTTATGCTGCAACTAGTGGGTAAGTCCATCTCATTTCTTGTAGACACAGGGGCTACTTTCTCTGTTTTGCCATCACACTCTGGACCTCTAATTCCCTCACGGGTCTTGGTTATGGGAATTTATGGGATCCCTTCCTTTCCCCTTTTTATGCCACTCCTGACATGTAGTTTTGCCTCAAGCTTGCCTGCATACAGGACCACTGGCAGTTGAAACCATTGGACTCCATCCATCTCCAGCTCACCAAAAGGCTAAACCCTGCAAATCTCCCTATTACTCCTCTTTTTAAAAAAATCCTTACAGGACCACATCCACAAAGTTTCTCAACTCATGGCCAAGCAGATGTTCCTCGTGACACCCCTCAAAGCCACCACCTTCCGATCTCCCCTTCCCCACGATGCCCCTAATCAGCAGGAAGTAGCCAGATTAATAAACAACATCCCTATTCTATTTAACACAAAAGGTCAGAATGTAAGGTCAGTGGATAATGGGAAAAGGTCAGACCCGGGAACATTGGCTGGGATCTCCCACAACCAAGCACACCAAAAAAAACTTCCCAGAAACCCTTTGGAAAAGAGCGACACCTCCATCTGCCAATGAGATTTTGCCACATCTTATTAGCTCAACCACCCTAAGGACCCTTTAAATATCTCTCACACGGGTCACTCCTTGCGACTCCTCTGGTCTCTGTCCCCTGGGACCAGAGGACCTCGTCGGGCAGGAAGTGCACTGTACTCAATAAAGCCTTTACTATTCCACATTTTGTGGCTCTGGCCTCTTCCTTCTTTCTTGGCAGGGAAAAATTTCTTACACTAGTCACAAACAGAAAAGCTAGAATTCAGTAAAGCAAAAGATTGCCTTATTTACCTCCAGAGGTCAGAATTTACACTCCTTAATTTTGCCCAATCTGGGGACCAGGGGTATCTGCTGGGAAGTTGTCTGAGACCCACAGGAAAATTGGAGCCCTGGCACGTCTCAGGTGGCACCCCTCCTAGAGATCCAGTGGGGTCAGGCAACCCTTCAGAGAGGCCGCCCTGACCGAGTGTCCAGGACGCCTGAAGATGACTGATTGAACCTGATAAGCAAGAGAGATATTAGTAGATCCCTCACAAAGCCAGTTCCCTGGTGGCGGGGGAGGTGCTGGCCACTCTAATTCTCACAGAGTGTGTAGTCTCCCAGAGCTAACAGTTGCTCAGTAGTCAGCAGCTCGTTTCTTGAAGTCCTGGAAATTATTCAAAAACATTAAAGCAGCATACACTTAGAACACGAGGCAGACTGACCCATATTGACGGACTTGACAAGGTCTAGACTGAGAAAGACAACTAGACAACACTCACCCAAGAACATATAGACAGACAAAAAACAAACCTGGGATCACTGGCCACTGTCGTGTGCCAGGAACTGGTCACGGAGGTTATGCTACATCCAGCCCTGCCACCGACCCCTTGGGGCACCCCAACCTATCAGACCCTGTTGCTTACCAGTAAGACCCTGCACGGCTCAACATCCAATTGAGTGCCGCCTCCTGCTTGAGGCTGAGGAACACCCCTCAGAGATCCCCCCAGGCAGACGCTCCCTTGGTTCCTCTGCTCCTGCCTGGGCTGAGGAATGTCCCTCAGAGATCTCCTCCAGCAGGTGCTCTTAAGGCTCCGATCACACCAGAAAAGTCTGGTGGATCCTGGACGAGCCCTGAAATGTTGTGGTGCAACTGCAACAAACTGGAACCAGAGCCCCAAACTGATGCAATCAATTTGGATTTTATTGACTGGCCAGTGCTCTGCCTGCCACTCCTCTCACAATGGACAATGATGAGCTCAGGGGGATAGGGGTACTTATAGGTGAAACCCATAAGGTTACAATTCTTTCAGTATGTTTGTACAACATCTTTGCAAAAGCACACAAGCACACACTGTTCTAAGATAATAAACCACCTTCCTGCAATATCTGCAGGGCTGACACACAAGGAACACACCCTGGCTTTGCTGCAAGGTTATATTTGCTGAGGCCGTGAGAATTTTCTACTTTAGCTGTAGCTATAAGCTAAATTGGGTCAGGGTCCTCCCCAGCATGTGCTGGCACACCAGTACAGGTAGGAATAACCTTCATTTGATAACATTGCCTTTCTTAGAAACCCAGTCTAGGTTCATAAGAAATTGAAAAACAGGTACAATAAAATAAATTCTTATATTCAAAATACCCTAACTTCTAATAATACTAGGTTACATTTATTTCCTACCTCAGCTACCTTTGAAATCATAAGAACTTTTTCTTTTTTAAAATAATTTTAATAATTACCTGGATAAATGAGACAAACCTGGACAGTTCTTGGTGTTCCAAAAGTTATTTACATAAATCCCAAATATATATAATGAGCTGACTGTATAACAAATTAATTTTAAAACAAATGAACAGAACCGGCCCCCATAGCAGAAGCAGAGCACAACTGTATTAATCAAAAGAAAAAATATTTTCAAATTAGCTATGGCATAAAGCTCCAACTATGTCTACATTCTATAAGATAGAAAAGCTTCATTAACATGTACACTTCTGAAATATTTATTTTCCTTTAATTGCATGTGAATTAGTTGGGAGAAGCTGTAGGGAAGCCCTCTTCCTGACTTAAGCCTTCTCAGCAGTTTGTTAAATTCTCGCCTCCAATCCATGGAGGCAATCGTGGATTCAAAGCAGCTTTTAATCATACTATAAGGAGGGTGAAGTAGTGTGTAAGTAGGTCATAGAGAAAGAATTACAAATGTATAGGTTATTGCCTTATTTGACAATTAGAGTGTACCAGAGTTTTCAAAGCACATTTGCTTTACCACTTAAAAAGAAAGAAGCAAAACTGGCGTGAAAGATAAAAGATCACTCTTACATGGGATACAGTGATGACATGAACAAAGGAAAGCTTATGGGGCACAGTTGAATTTAATCAACTTGGCAGCCAAATCTGTAAGTAATGTAGCGATTGTATAGGCACTTGATGTAAGTACTGGAGAGAAACAGAACATATATACACACACATACACCACAGGGTTTTGTTTACATGATAGCAGTACATGTATGTAAATTTCAGAAGTTCTTGACCTTAAAACCAAAAACAAATTCCACCTAATGAAAAGCTTAAATTTCTCATTTTGCTGCTTTGACAGGAGGGGGAAAAAATCTGTAAACAGCTCAGTGGGGCTCATTTTTAATTTTCATGCAATAATGAGCCATCAGGTATCATGTTTTGGCAGTTGGAGTTATTTGGCAGACAGCTCCACTGGGCTACTGTTGAACACTCGGCTTCAATGAAGCTATTTTATAGCCAAGGACCAGGATACCAACAGCAGTGAAAGAGGATGGGGCCATCAGTGGGCTCCTCTTGTGGAAACCACCTGGTTGGTGACACCGCTAATGACCAGGCTTTTGGAAACCATGACATTTCCTCAAGGTTTTAGATTCATTGTAGAAAAGCCTTGAGCTCTTCCCTAGGCCCATTCCCCTACCTTCCCTAATTGTCTCCTTAAAAAAAATTCAACTTGCTATTCATTTCCCAAACAAAAGGCAATTCCAGAATTGGAAGCACTTCAAGGGAAAGTTTCTGAGTGACCTCATTTTTACTTGTGGCCTTCCAAGGCAGGCAATCGGGAGCACTGTGCTATTCCAGCAAACCCCTTTCCCTCTCATGCCTCATCTCAAATGGAGTTTGGTCCAATGGTCATTGTTTGAGCACTGAATTATCTCTGGCATTAAAACAAAACAAAACAAAACAAAAAACCCTCAACCAAAACAAAGTGCTAATAAATGCATTTGTACATAGAGTATGCACTGTTTGAAATCAAACAATCCTATTCCTGTCACCCCAGTTAATCAATGAACCAGAATATAATCCCTCAACTACAGATCTTTCAACATCTCTGCATAAAGTCTATACTATAACTTAGAGCAGGGGTCCCCAAACTACGGCCCATGGGCTGCATGCAGCCCCTGAGGCCATTTATCCAGCCCCCTCTGCACTTCCGGAAGGGGCACCTCTTTCATTGGTGGTCAGTGAGAGGAGCAAAGCACGGTGTGGCTCACATACAGTACTACTTCCGGTGATGCGGGATGCCCGCGTCACAGCTCCGGAAGCCTGTCATATCACTTGTTACGGCTAGCAGTGACAAATATGGAACCGTACATTGACCATCTCATTAGCCAAAAGCAGGCCCATAGTTCCCATTGAAATACTGGTCAGTTTGTTGATTTAAATTTACTTGTTCTTTATTTTAAATATTGTATTTGTTCCCATTTTGTTTTTTTACTTTAAAATAAGATATGTGAGGCTCTGGCCAGTTGGTTCAGTGGTTGAGCGTCGGCCTGGCATGCAGGAGTCCCAGGTTCGATTCCCGGCCAAGGCACACAGGAGAAGCGCCCGTCTGCTTCTTCACCCTTCCCCCTCTCCTTCCTCTCTGTCTTTCTCTTCCCCTCCCGCAGCCAAGGCTCCATTGGAGCAAAGTTGGCCCAGGCACTGAGGATGGCTCTGTGGCCTCTGCCTCAGGTGCTGGAATGGCTCTGGTTGCAACAGAGTGATGCCCCAGATGGGCAGAGCATCACTTCCTGCTGGGCATGCCAGGTGGATCCCGGTCGGGCGCATGCGAGAGTCTGTCTGAGTGCCTCCCTGTTTCCAGCTTCAGAAAAATACAAATAAATAAATAAATAAGAAATATGCAGTGTGCATAGGGATTGTTCATAGTTTTTTTTATAGTCCTGCCCTCCAACAGTCTGAGGGACAGTGAACTGGCTCCCTGTGTAAAAAGTTTGGGAGGCCTTGACTTAGAGACTGGTACTGGATACATAGCAATTGATGTTTATAACCAAACAATTTTATTCTCCTGAAGACAACCCTCTGTATTTTATAACAAATATCTATGTTAAAAAAGTGTTCCTATACATAACTTAATGCATCACAATCTCTTTGAAAGCAGACTATCAACTCTACAACTATAGACACAGCACTCTTCTGTCTACTCAAAAGGCTGCCTTCACAAAATGGTGTTTCCCTCTCACTTCTGGCTTATCATTACAAACTAGAGCCCAAAACATCTTTCCCCATCACATTTTCAAATTCAGATTTTAGTAACAGGGCTGTATGGTTTACAAAAAAAAAAAAACCCTGTGTGTTCAGAGCCATTTGGAGCAAGGAATACAGGCCCTATAAGGGGATTTTCCATTGTTTCCAGCCAATAAATTTGAAATCCACATGAATTTTAAGTAGCTAGAGAGTATCTGCATTTGTGGCCATGTGTTTGTTCTTGGCTTACCCAGTTTCATTAGGAAAAAAAAAAAAAGATCTTTACGTGATACATTATAAATATGTATTTCCTAGCTCCATAAAAGTATCACCTAAAAAATAAATATTTATACTTAGATCACCAATCATAAGTTTAAAATGATCACCTTATTATTCCCTCTACTCACCCACTTCTGAAAGCTTCTGAAATGGAGATTTTACCATCTTAAAAATGACAAAAGTGAAATTAAATGCCAATAAAGATGAAATCGTTATTAAACTCATATTTTAAATTTTTATGGTAATTTTAAGTAGTCATTCTCCCTTGAGAACAGCTGCTACTGGCTTTTGCAATCTTGTATTTTTCTGAATCTGTTTTTAATAGAGCAAAATACATAATAGTGCATTTATCTCCCTTCTGAAGAGGCCCTCAGACTGGAGATTGTCCTTCGCATACATACCTTCGTGCTCGGAAATGGCGTGCCCCTCTAGAGTCAGCAGAAGCCTCCATTCCAAAGGTTAACACTGTGGCTCTGTCAACCCCAGAGCCCAGCCAGCTCACCACCTTCTCCTCTAACTTGCCTTTCCTTTTCCCTTCTTTCTCCATTAGACCGCTGCTGCCTTCTCTGCTCCCCATACCCTCAACTTTTTCTTTCTCCTTCTCTCCCTTTTCTCTCTCATATGGAAGCCAAACAATGCCAGAAGCTTCCCTCTCCAGCTGCCTGCCTGAAGAGGTCGGTGACTACACAAGTGAAGTGAGTTGTTGGTTGCTTATCTGCCAGAGAAATCAAGGTTGCCTCTGCCTTGACCAAGGCTGATGTCTGACCAAGGAACAGCTGCTCTGGAGTTGGGCCTCCTTCCAGACATTCCCAAAGGGTGGGGGCGGGGAAAGGGGTAAGATGGTGTTCCCAATGACACGAGTAAATTGAATGTGGAAATTGGGAAGGAGAAGAATGGAGAGAGGATGGGGAGGTGAAAAGGGCCTGTCTATCCAGCGTGGCGATTTGGACACAAAGGCACTCAGGAGAAAATCTCCTAAGGAATGCTTCAGTGACTTTTTGAAGATGCTGGGATTTGTTAAACTATACCAGCTGCCCTTATCTGGTGCCAGCCTGGAGGCAGGCACAAAAGTTATACCTGCCATGAACCAGCATGGCTAGTAATTGTCCAGGTCCTGAGTGAGAATGGTGCAGGATGAAAAAATAGATTTAATGAGAAAAAGGATGGGATCAGGAGGTCTCTGCACAGCCCATAGCTTGCAAGAGCCAAAGCAAAGTCCCTGGTCTGCTTTATTATATAGTGCAGAGCCATATGCAAATAAGGAAGTCTCTGATACAGAGTTACACATCTGAGGCAAAAACGGGAATCCTCATAAAAGTGCACCCCCTCAACCATGCAACAGTCAAGGGTGTGGGGAAAAGCTTAGTCTCAAAAAGGGTGTTGAGAAGATCTTAGTCTTAGAAGGGTGTGGGGAAGAGTTTAGTCTTAAACTAAGGCCTAGCTATAAGAACTTTGTCAGTTTACAGCCTGTCTCCCACATATACCTACCCGAATGAAGATTTTAGTTTCTTGGCAATCTGCCCTTCAACACTCCCATGCCCACAAAGTGTTTTCTCCAACTGTCCCAAAATTCTCATCTTACTGTTATGTGCTGGTAAATTTAAAAAGGAGAAAGGACTGTTTGACCAATGACAACAGCTGCGTGACAACAGCTGGGTGGATACAGTAGCAGGCATAATTCTAGGGCCAGAGAGAATGCAGCGACAGGTGGGGGTGAAAGAAAAAAAGTGGAAGTTTTAGCGGGGCAGGGGGGGTGCCCGAGACAGACCTTGGCAAGAATCAAAATCTCAACTGGAGAGGAAGTTTCTGCAGGTGTGACAGCCCCATTTGCTGAATTTCTTTCTGTTCCTAAACAAATAAATCAGAGTGAGAATTAAGAGAGCAAAAGCCTGGGTGGGATTCTGTAAAACAAAATACATAACCCTACTTTACCCCCAATGATGACTGAGCCCCACCAAAGAGCTTTTGGTTACAAGGATCAAAAGTCACCTGATATGATGTGTGCAAATTAGACTCTTTAAGGCAAATACTACTTTCAAACTGAGTGAAAAAATTACAAGATTTAAGAACCACACCTGTTGGATTCCACATTTGATGCTGCCAAACAGTTGGTGGTCACTGGGAACACGTCATTTTATTTTTTTTAAATGTATTTTTATTTTAATAAGGTGACATCAATAAATCAGGGTACATACATTCAAAGAAAACATTTCCAGGTTATCTTGTCATTTAGTTATGTTGCATACCCATCACCTGAAGAGAGATCGTCCTCCGCCACCCTCCATTCAGTTCTCTCTGTACCCCTCCCCCTCCCCCTCTCCCTCCTTCCCTCCCCCCACCCCCCGTAACCACCACACTCCTGTCCATGCCTCTTAGTCTCGCTTCTATGTCTCACCAATGTATGGAATCCTGCAGTTCCTGTTTTTTTCTGATTCGCCCATTTCACCCCACACAATGCTACCAAGACTCCACCATTCCGCTGCAAGTGATCCGATGTCATCATTTCTCCTAGCTGAATAATATACCATGGTGTATATGTGCCCCATCTTCTTCATCCAGTCCTCTATTTTTTTTACAGTGATTAAAAGCCTTTAAGCAAACTCTTGGCCAATATAGCAAGAATCCCTAAAAGAGTAGTGTCCTTAACATGTTCACCAAGTCCAAGTTGGCCCCATCACCATGCCAAATCCCTGAAAAATGCAACTCAACCACAGTTCAGTCTGTTAGGAGCTGTCACAGGAAGCAGGAGTCCAGGAAAGTTCCCCACAGGAAAAGTCCGCATGGCACTGGAATTGTTGTCACCATTCTATACTTTGCAGCTCATGTCCAAGTCCCAATGACCGCTGCTTCTAGCTGGTAATGATTCAGGTAGACTGGAAAAAGCCATTTGCAGCATGCGTGGATATGGAGCTTCTGTTCTCCTCTGCCTGGAGAGTTGAGACCAGGTTGCTTTTCCCTGGAGCTCTGTGACTGTGGCCTGGTAAAGAGGACCTTGGGATACACTAAGCTGGGTGGCAAAGGTAAATTCATAATACAAGTTGGCAAAAGGAGAAAAGAGAGCTCTAAATTAGGAGTAGGTCCCAGCCTGAAATATGAGTGGGGCATTGAGGTAGGAGGGATAAAGGAAACACTATATATTAAGCAAAGCAGCAGAAAATAGGACTATCAACACCCACAACACAGGTCTTTGAGGGAAGAATAAAAAACCAGACTATTCAGGCAAAACATAGTTAAGTGGCCCTTGTGCGAGTGAGATCAGTTTACCTGCTTCTTGGAAGAAATACCCTAGGCTCATCCACAGTGTCGTAGTTGGGGCTGACGTCCCTGGGCACCTTCAGCCTTCAGTGGCAAACCCCAGTTTTCTGGGCAAGGTTAGGTCATAGGTGGCTGGAGCAGGGCTGGAAGAGACTAAACCATCCCTTAGAGGAGCGAGAAGGAAGCCCACCTTCCAGTGTCCCTGTTTCCTCACAGCAGAGGTGTGTAAGCCTGGAAGGCTTTTAGCTCAATGACCTTCCTTTCCACTATTGAAGCAGGACCCAGATGGCATCCTATGAGACCCCTTTGGGGCGTTGGAGCCTTTAAGGGTGTATCCTAAAAGCTGGTAGTTCCCCTGATCTCTATTGGGCTTTTTCTGCCTCTAGGTATCTTAAAAGCCATTCTCAGAAGATCTCGCTGAAGGGTTTGAGGATCACCATCCGCCTATATAAATCTTTTCCATATATCCGGAGCTATTTGGAAAAAAGACAGAACAGTGTTATTAACTAGATCTAATAAAAAAGGTAGTAGTTTGCAGGAGAAAAAGATTTGGTGTCTCCTGTTCATCAGCATTCAAAAGAAATGTAAACTTTTTTTTTAAGTAAAAAGCATGATATGGTAGACCCGTTGGAGTCATTGGCCTGGTGTGCAGAATTCCCGGGTTCGATTCCTGGCCAGAGCACACAGGAGAAGTGCCCATCTACCTCTCCACCCCTCCCCCTCTCCTTCCTCTTTGTTTCTCTCCTCCTGCCCGCAGCCAAGGCTCCACCAGAGCAAAGCCACCCTGGGCACTAAGGATGGCCCCATGGCCTCCACCCCAGTCGCTAGAATGGCTCCGGTTGTAACAGAGCAACACCCCAGATGGGCCAAGCATTCTCCCCTGGTAGGCATGCCAGGTGGATCCCAGTCAGGCGCATGCAGGAGTCTCTGACTGCCTCCCCATCTCCATCCTCAGAAAAATACAAAAAATAAATAAATAAAAGAAAAAATACTAAAGAAAAAAAAAAGAAGAAGAAGGGGGAGCATTTCCTTGTGCTAAAGCTCCAGGGAGCATGGAGTGAGTTTGAGTATGTCCTATGAAACATGGAGCTCTATGTGGACATATAAGTCTTTGAAGAAGGAGGACGAACTGCTGAAATAGTTTATCAGCATCTGACCCTAAGACAGCAGTCTTTATAGTGGGAACACCATACGTAAATATTTGCTGTCTGTCTATAGATTAAGGGGGGAATATGGCAAATGCTGAAAAGCCATGATCTTTGTGCCCCTCCCCTCCCCCAACTCCCTCCCTCTCCTCCCCCCACCCTGTAACCCCAACACTGTTGTTCATGTCTCTGAGTCTCAACTTTATGTCCCACCTATGTATGGAAACATATAGTTCTTAGTTTTTTCTGGTTTACTTCTTTCACTCAGTATAATGTTATCAAGGCCCATCCATGTTGTTGTAAAAGATCCTATGTCATCATTTCTTATGGCTGAGTAGTATTCCATAGTATATATATACCAAATCTTTTTAATCCACTTGTCCTCTGATGGACACTTAAGCTGTTTCCAAATCTTTGCTATTGTGAACAATGCTGCCATAAACATGGGGGTGCATTTCTTCTTTTCAAACAGTGCTTTGGTGTTCTTGGGGTATATTCCTAACAGTGGTATAGCTGGGTCAAAAGGCAGTTCGATTTTTAATTTTTTGAAAAATCTCCATACTGTTTTCCACAGTGGCTGCACCAGTCTGCATTCCCACCAGCAGTGCAGGAGGGTTCCCTTTTCTCTACATCCTCGCCAGCACTTATTCTGTGTTGTTTTATTGATGAGCGCCATTCTGACTGGTGTGAGGTGATATCTCATTGTGGTTTTAATTTGCATTTCTCTAATCATTAGTGATGTTGAACATTTTTTCATATGCTTGTTGGCCATCTGTGTGTCCTCTTTGGAGAAGTGTCTATTCATTTCTTTTGCTCATTTTTGGATTGGATTGTTTGTCTTCCTGGTATTAAGTTTTACAAGTTCTTTATAAATTTTGGTTATTAACCCCTTATCAGACGCTATGTCAAATATATTCTCCCATTGTGTAGTTTGTCTTTTTATTCTGTTCTTATTGTCTTTAGCTGTGCAGAAGCTTTTTAGTTTGATAAAGTCCCATTTGTTTATCCTGTCTTTTATTTCACTTGCCTGTGGAGACAAATCAGCAAATATATTGCTGCGAGAGATATCAGAGAGCTTACTGCCTATGTTTCCTTCTAAGATGCTTATGGTTTCACGGCTTACATTCAAGTCTTTTATCCATTTTGAGTTTATTTTTGTGAGTGGTGTAAGTTGGTGGTCTAGTTTCATTTTTTTTGCAGGTAGCTGTCCAGTTTTCCCAACACCATTTGTTGAAGAGGCTGTCTTTACTCCATTGTATTGTCTTACCTCCTATGTCAAATATCAGTTGTCCATAGAGCTGTGGGTTTATTTCTGAGTTCTCTGTTCTGTTCCATTGATCTATGTGCCTGTTCTTATGCCAGTACCATGCTGTTTTGAGTACAATGGCCTTATAATATAACTTGATATCTGGAAGTGTGATACCTCCCGCTTTTTTCTTCCTTTTCAGGATTGCTGAGGCTATTCGTGTGTTTTTTTTTTGGTTCCATATAAATTTTTGGAATATGTGTTCTATGCCTTTGAAGTAAGTCATTGGTATTTTAATAGGTATTGCACTGAATTTATAAATTGCTTTGGGTAATATAGACATTTTAATGATGTTTATTCTTCCTAACCATGAGCACGGTATATGCCTCCACTTATTCGTATCTTCCCTGATTTCTTTTATCAATGTTCTATAATTTTCTGAGTACAAGTCTTTAATCTCCTTGGTTAGATTTATTCCTAGGTACTTTATTTTTTTGGTTGCAATGGTAAAGGGGATTAATTCCCTGATTTCTCTTTCTGACAGTTCATTATTAGTGTATAAAAATGCCTCTGATTTCTGAGTATTGATTTTATACCCTGCCACCTTGCCAAATTCATTTATCAGGTCTAGTAGTTTTTTGACTGAGACTTTAGGGTTTTCTATATACAATATCATGTCATCTGCAAATAATGATAGTTTTACTTCTTCTTTTCCAATTTGGATGCCTTTTATTTCTTCTTCTTGTCTGATTGCTGTGGCTAGAACTTCCAGAACTATGTTGAATAAGAGTGGTGAGAGGGGGCACCCCTGCCTTGTTCCTGATTTTAAGGGGGTTGCTTTTAATTTTTGCCCATTGAGTATGATGTTGGCTGTGGGTTTCTCATAGATGGCCTTTATCATGTTGAGGTATGTTCCCTGTATTCCCACTTTGCTGAGAGTTTTGATCATGAATGGGTGCTAAACTTTATCAAATGCTTTTTCTGCATCTATTGAAATTATCATGTGGTTTTTCTCCTTTCTTTTGTTTATGTGATGAATCACATTGATTGATTTGCGAATATTGTACCAGCCTTGCCTCCCAAGAATAAATCCTACTTGATCATGGTGTATGATTTTTTCCATATATTGCTGGATCCGGTTTGCTAATATTTTGTTGAGAATTTTTGCACCTAAGTTCATTAGGGATATTGGCCTATAATTTTCTTTTTTTGTGTTGTCTTTGCCTGGTTTTGGAATCAGAATTATGCTTGCCTCATAAAAGGAGTTTGGAAGTCTTCCTTCCTCTTGAATTTTTTGAAATAGCTTGAGAAGAATAGGAGTTAGTTCTTCTTTGAATATTTGGTAGAATTCACTTGTGAAACCATCAGGCCCAGGACTTTTCTTTTTTGGGAGTTTTTTTATAGCTGTTTCAATCTCATTTGTTGTAATTGGTCTGTTTAGGTTTTCTGATTCTTCCAGATTGATTTTTGGAAGATTATATGATTCAAGGAATTTGTCCATTTCATCTAGGTTGTCTAGTTTTTTGGCGTACAGTTCTTCATAGTATTTTCTTACAATATTTTGTATTTCTGTTGTGTCAGTTGTTATTTCTCCACTCTCGTTTCTAATTTTATTTATTTGAGTCCTCTCTCTTTTTTTCTTGGTGAGTCTTGTTAAAGGTTCATCGATCTTGTTTACCTTTTCAAAGAACCAGCTCCTGGTTTCATTGATCCTCTGTATTGTTTCTTTAGCCTCTATGTCATTTATATCTGCTCTGATCTTTATTATTTCCTTCCTTCTACTAGCTCTGGGCTTTACTTGCTGTTCTTTTTCTAATTCTTTTAGATGCAGGGTTAAGTTGTTTATTTGAGCTTTTTCTAGCTTCTTGAGGTATGCCTGTAATGCTATAAACTTCCCTCTCAGGACTGCTTTTGCTGTGTCCCATAAATTTTGAGTTGATGTACGCTCATTATCGTTTGTTTCTAGAAATTTTTTAATTTCTTCTTTGATCTCAATGTTAACCCATTCATTGTTTAATAACGTGCTATTTAGTTTCCAAGTGTTTGAATGTTTTTCAATTTTTCTATTGTGGTTGATTTCTAGTTTAATGCCATTGTGATCAGAGAAAGTGATTGATATGATTTCAATCTTCTTAAATTTGTTGAGCCCGCTTTTGTGCCCTAACATGTGGTCTATTCTAGAGAATGTACCATGAGCGCTTGAAAAGAATGTATATTCTGCTGTTTTAGGGTGAAAGGTTCTGAAGATATCTATTAAAACGAGTTGATCTAATATGTCCTTTAAGTCTGCTGTTTCTTTGTTAATTTTCTTTCTTGAGGATCTATCTAATGATGTTAATGGGGTATTGAAATCACCTATTATTATAGTATTGCTGTTGATCTCGCCCTTTAAGTCTATCAAAGTCTGCTTTATATATTTAGGTGCTCCTATATTAGGTGCGTAGATATTTATAATGGTTATATCTTCCTTTTAGATTGTTCCCTTTATCATTATGTAGTGACCTTCTTTATCTCTAACTATGGTTTTTGTTTTAAAGTCCATTTTGTCTTATATAAGTATTGCTACCCCAGCTTTTTTTTCATTTCCATTTGCATGAAATATTTTTTTCCATCCTTTTATCTTCAGTCTGTGTGCATCTTTTGATTTAAGGTGTGTCTCTTGTAGACAGCATATGTATGGGTCCTGTTTTCTTATCCATGCAGCTACCCTATGTCTCTTGATTGGATCATTTAATCCATTAACATTTAAGGTTATTACTGATATGTAATTGTTTATTGCCATTTTTTTTCTTTAAAACTGTTTTTCTCTTTTGCTATATTCTTTTTTCCCTTTGATCTGTTTACAACAGGTCCCTTAGCATTTTTTGCAGCCTTGGTTTGGTTGCAGTGAAATCCTTGAGTTTCTTTTTGTCTGTAAAGCTTTTTATTTCTCCTTTAATTTTAAATGATAGCCTTGCTGGATAAAGTAGTCTTGGTTGTAGGTTCTTATTCTGCATTACTTTGAATATTTCTTGCCATTCCCTTCTGGCCTCAAGTGTTTCTGTTGAGAAGTCAGAAGTCATCCTTATGGGGGCTCCTTTGTAGGTGATAGTCTTTTTTTCTCTAGCAGCTTTTAATATTTTCTCTTTATCATTTAGCTTTGGTAATTTAATTATGATGTGTCTTGGTGTTAGTTTCTTTGGGTTTCTCCTTAATGGAGTTCTCTGTGCTTCCTGAACATGTGAAATGTTTTCCTGCCTTAATTGGGGGAAATTTTCCGCTATATGTTTGAGCAAAGTCTCTATCCCTTGTTCTTTCTCTTCTTCTTCAGGAACCCGTATGATGCGGATGTTATTTCTCTTCATGTTTTCACAGAGCTCTCTTAGAGTTTCCTCAGACTTTTTGAGTCTCTTTTCTTTTTTCTGCTCTGCTTCTGTGCCTTTATTTATTGTGTCCTCTAACTCACTGATTCGATTCTCTGCTTCATCCATCCTGCTTTTAATTCCTTCCATTGTATTCTTTATTTCAGATATTGTATTTGTCATTTCTGT
This sequence comes from Saccopteryx bilineata, assembly GCF_036850765.1. NCBI lineage: Eukaryota > Metazoa > Chordata > Mammalia > Chiroptera > Emballonuridae > Saccopteryx > Saccopteryx bilineata. The sequence goes on from NC_089494.1 coordinate 147,163,742, forward strand.
CTGATTCTTTTTTATTATTTCAATGTCCTATTTTATATATGTTATCTCTTTATTTAGGTTTTCATAATGGCCATCTATGGTTGTTCTAATATTTTTGAGCATCCTAACAATTGTTATTTTAAACTCTGCATCTGGTAATTTGGTTATATCTGATTCACTTAGATCCTTTTCTGGGGATTTCTCTTGGTTTAATTGTGTTGTATTTCTCTGCCTCCACATTTTCTCTTCACGGGAGTGGCTGTGATCACGTGCTCAGGTGCACAAGGGTTGGTGGCCTTAGCCTTTGCCCTGCCCCTGTGTGTGACGTTATGCTCGGTCCTGAGGGCACTGGCGAGCACCTTTGCTCAGCTGCGGGTCTTCTCCTGTTTCCGAGCTTTCGCCCTGCCTTTGCAGGATGATCCCACTCAAGGAACAGCTGCTAGCTTGGCTCTACCACCGGGCAGGGCTGTGTGCCCAAGCTCAGCTCCATAGCGGAACTCCACCTCTTCTGGGCTTTTGGCTCAACCCCCACGGGAGGAGCTGGCTACCATGTCAGACCGAAAACCTGGGTTGCATGGGCGGGGCAGGGCTTTGCTCCTCTGCCCTTGCTCTGGGGCTGGTTTCTACCCTTTCCGGGTTTCCCTCCCTTCTCCCGGAGGCTGGATTACAGGCTGCCGGCGGCTGAGCTTGACCACTTTTGCACGCCCCCTTCTCCCCAGCCGGGCAAGATTGAGCTCACACCTGAGCACAGTGGTGGCTAGCCGGCTTCCACCCCTGCCAGCAGAACCGCGCTTTTGTCTCCCGCTGCCGCCTGCTCTCCGGTACGCCCTCAGCCGCGTGGGTGGGGGAGTTGCAGCTCGGACCCTAAGACTCACTACTGTAGACCCGAAAGCTCCCTCCTTCTATGCGACTCTGCTCTGAATGCTGCGGGGGAGCTTGTTTGGCTGCTCTCCTGCTTCCCTTTGCTGGTATTGCTGTTTCCAGGGGAAATATTCACTTCAGCTTTGGGAGTGACTCATCCCAGGGGTTAGGGTGGCTATCTCCCAAAATGTTTCTCCCTATGCCTCCTAGATTGCACTCTCTTCCTGTTACTGTGCTTTTCTCCTCTCTCCCCCTGTCCCCGGGAGCCCCAGGTGATTGTTTTTGAGAGAGATGTTCTGTGCGGTCCCTTTAAGAAAGATCCTGGGTCTGAGAAATCAGACTCTCTCACAAACAGTATCCTGACTTGTTTCCAGCTAAATACTGTCCTTACACCTCTTCTGGGGTCTGGGGATGCAGGCTGGGGCTTTGTTCCTGGGGCTCAGGACCCTTTCCCCTCTGCTAAACTCACTTCCCGCCACACGAGTCTCTCCCTGCTGCCATTCGCTCCAAGGAGCTGGGCAGCCCTCTCCGCATTTCCGCATTTCTGCTTTTCCTACCAGTCTCTGTGTGGCTTCTTCAGCATTCCTTTGTTGAAGAGTCCTTTTAGTTTAGTCCAAAGTTGGTTTTTCCAGATGATAGTTCATAAAATTAGTTTGTAATCCACTTTGGTTCTGGGAGGTAGATGCTGGTACGTCTGCCTACTCCAGCGCCATCTTGTCTCAAGTCATCATTTAATTTTTTGATTCATTGCTAGACCTTTGTCATATGTGTGGTCATCATTTCCTTGCAGGGATGAATGGCTGAAAAATTAAAACCTAGCCTGATCCTCAGATAAGGAGTACAATGTGTTAGCTTAATTATTCCTACAGCAATTATATAACCAAGCTATTAAAGTGACATGAAGGTTGAAAATATATTAAGGTTTTGAGCACAGGAAATTAATTTTTTTTCCTATAATATGGTTTAAATCTTTGATTATTTTTAGCTTATGATAAAGATTTTATAAATCTCAAATGACTTTTTATTTAAATTTCCTTTTGATGCTAATTCCCATGAAGTGCATTGGGGGGAAAAATACCTTTCTCTTAAAAACACTACCCAAAACCTTCATGGAAGAATGGTGTGGACCAAGCTAAGTGGGATGTGTCCTCTCTTGTCTTATCTCTGATGCCAAGTGTAAACCTTTTGCTGAGTGTTTCCCATGCTTATTCTTTTCATACTTTCTGGAGGCTAATAGCTACATTTTCCCTATTTCATAGGAATATGGCAAGGTTAGAGAGAAGGAGAGATGTCAATGACCTTGAGGATTTGAAATAGAAAGGTGATGAGGCTGAGGATTTAGTTTTGCATTTTATTTTAATAGCAAGATAAACCCAGGGTGTTGTAAGAACATCTTCCCTCTTCTCACTCATCCATCCCTCAAGGCCCAGTTGAAGAACTCCTCCTCTGCCTTACACCACTTGATACCTTCTTACCCACTGTTCTTTCTGTTTCATGGCTGTTGTGAGCTCCTTGATGGCTGAGACTGTCCTATATAAAGCACAATACATCTTTGTTGCTAGATTGTCTGTGATTGCACTATGATGTATTTAGGCCCTTTATACAGATAAAAAGTCATGTTACAATTGCATAAAGCTTTAATATACTCTATTATTCCTTCCAACATCTGTTCCCAATATACAGATTAAAGCCTGAAAAAAATGAGATTTAGGATGCTTTAACTGAAAGACCTCACAAACAAGTAGGGACAAAGAAGGGAGTTGAGGGTTGAACTCGGAAACCAAAAGCTACTGAGATTTTTCAGACCTTTTCAGGTCTTTTCTGAAGGTTTGCCTCATCCTGAACATGCATGTGGCTTTTCAGATTTCCAGGAATATGAGAATTTTGCAAAGCCTTTATACTCCAAAGTACCCCACACTTCAGAGTTCCCTTCCAGGCTTTTTGGTGTATCTATTGTTTGCACCAACTGATATTTCTCTCCCGAAGGGGCAGCAGTTAATAAACTTTCCTATAAATGTTTTTGACAAATGCCTCCTGGGTACACACCTGTCTCAGGAGAGTTCTGAATTAGGTGAAATAAAGACAAGCTCTTTGCACAAGTCTTTCAGAAAGCCACCAGATATGTCAAAACAAGGTACAACAATTCTTTGAAGACAAGGTCTATTCTGTTCCCTCTGGCACCAGGAACCTTCATGGGAAATGCAGGTTTGGTCTTTAAAATTATCACTGAACTGGAGATGAGGAAACAGGACCACAATAAGTTTAAATGACACCAAGCTATCCTACTGAGATTCAACAACGTTTTTCTATTTTTTTCTTTTTTATTCTTTTTTTAATGATAGTTTTACTTCTTCTTTTCCAATTTGGATGCCTTTTATCCCTTCTTCTTGTTTGATTGCTGTGGCTAAGACTTCCAGAGCTATGTTGAATAAGAGTGGTGAAATAGGGCACCCCTGCCTTATTCCTGATCTTAAGGGGATTGCTTTAAACTTTTGCCCATTGAGTATGATGTTGGCTGAGGGTCTGTCATAGATGACCTTTATCATGTTGAGGTATGTTCCCTTTATTCCCACTTTCCTGAGAGTTTTGATCATAAATAGGTGATGGATTTTATCAAATGCTTATTCTACATCTATTGATATTATCATGTGGTTTTTCTCTTTCCTTTGGTTTATGTGATGAATGACATTGATTGACTTGCAAATATTGTACCAGCCTTGCCTTCCCAGAATAAATCCCACTTGATCATGGTGTATGATTTTTTTTCATGTACTACTGGATCCAGTTTGCTAAAATTTGTTGAGAATTTTTGCATATAAATTCATCAGGGATATTGGCCTATAATTTTCTTTCTTTGTGTTGTCTTTGCCTGGTATTGGAATCAGAATTATGCTTGCCTCATAAAAGGAGCTTGGAAGTTTTCCCTCCTCTTAAATTTTTTATTTTGTATTTTTCTGAAGTTGGAAATGGGGAGGCAGTCAGACAGACTCCCACCTGCACCCAACTGGGATCCACCCTACATGCCCACTAGGGGGCGATGCTCTGCTCATCTGGGGCACCGCTTTGTTGCAACCAGAGCCACTCTAGCACCTGAGGCAGAGGCCATAAGAGCCATCCCCAGCGCCCCGGGCCAACCTTGCTCTAATGGAACTTTGGCTGTGGGAGGGGAAGAGAAAGACAGAGAGGAAGGAGAGGGGGAGGGGTGAAGAAGCAGATGGGCACTTCTCCTGTGTGCCCTGGCTGGGAATCAAACCCAGGACTCCTGGACACCAAACCGATGCTCTACCACTGAGCCAACCGGCCTGGACCACCTCATAAATTTTTTTAAATAGCTTGAGAAGGATAAGAGTTAGTTCTTCTTTGAATATTTGGTAGAATTCACCTGTGAAGCCATCTGGCCCAGGGCTTTTGTTTGTTGGGAGTTTTTTGATAACTGTTTCGATCTCATTTGGTGCAATAGGTCTATTTAGGTTTTCTGATTTTTCCAGATTGATTTTTGAAAGATTATATTTTTTAAGAAATTTGTCCATTTCACCCAGGTTGTTTAATTTTTTGGCATACATTTCTTTATAGTATTTTCTTACAATCCTTTGTATTTTTGTTGTGTCCATTGTTACTTCTCCACCCTCATTTCTAATTTTATTTATTTGAGTCCTCTCTCTTTCTTTCTTGGTGAGCCTGCCTAAGGCTTCTTCAATCTTGTTTACTTTTTTAAAGAACCAGGTGTTGGTTTCATTGATCCTCTGTATTTTTTTTTAAGTCTCTATGCCATTTATTTCCACTCTAATCTTTATTATTTCCTTCCTTCTACTTCTTTTAGGCTTTACTTGCTGCTCTTTTTCTAGTTCTCTTAGTTGCAGGATTAAATTGTTTATTTGAGCTTTTTCTAGCTTCTTAAGGTTTGCCTCTAATGCTATGAATTTCCCTCTCCTGACTGCTTTTGCTGTGTCCCACAGATTTTGAATTGTATGCTCATTTTCATTTATTTCAAGGAAATTTTTTATTTCTTCCTTGATCTCATTGTTGATCCATTCGTTATTTAATAACATGCTTTTTAGTCTCCAAGTGTTTGAGTGTTTTTCATTTTTTCTATTGTAGTTGATTTCCATTTTCATGCCATTGTGGTCAGAGAAGATGCTTGATATAATTTCAATGCCCTAATGTGTGGTCTATCCTAGAAACTGTACCATGCACACTTGAAAAGGATGTATATTCTGCTGCTTTAGAGTGAAAGGTTCTTAAGATATCTATTAAATCCAGTTGATGTAGTGTGTCCCTTAATTCTGCCGTTTTTTTTTTTACTAAATAATTTTATTTTTTTAATGGGGTGACATCAATAAATCAGGATACATATATTCAAAGATAACAAGACCAGGGTATCTTGCCGTTCAATTATTCACACTTATTTTTTTTAATATTTTATTTATTGATTTTTTAGAGAGAGGAGTGAGAGAGAGAGACAGAGAGAGAGAAGGGGGAGGAGCAGGAAGCCTCAACTCCCATATGTGCCTTGACCATGCAAGCCCAAGGTTTCGAACCGGCGACCTCAGTGTTCCAGGTCGACGCTTTATCCACTGCGCGATCACAGGTCAGGCTCTTGTCGTTCAATTATGATGCATACCCGTCACCCAAAGTCAGATTGTCCTCTGTCACCTTCTATCTTGTTTTCTTTGTGCCCCTCCCCCTCCCCCTTTCCCTCTCCCATTTCCCCCTCCCCCCCGTAACCACCACACTCTTATCAATGTCTCTTAGTTTCACTTTTATGTCCCACCTACGTATGGAATAATGCAGTTCCTGGTTTTTTCTGATTTACTTATTTCGCTTCGTATCATGTTATCTAGATCCCACCATTTTGCTGTAAATGTTCCGATGTCATAATTTCTTATGGCTGAGTAGTATTCCATAGTGTATATGTGCCACATCTTCTTTATTAAGTCATCTATTGACGGGCTTTTTGGTTGTTTCCATGTCCTGGCCACTGTGAACAATGCTGCAATGAACATGGGGCTGCATGTGTCTTTACGTATCAATGTTTCTGAATTTTTGGGGTATATACCCAGTAGAGGGATTGCTGGGTCATAAGGTAGTTCTATTTTCAGTTTTTTGAGGAACCACCATACTTTCTTCCATAATGGTTGTACTACTTTACATTCCCACCAACAGTGTATGAGGGTTCCTTTTTCTCCACAGCCTCTCCAACATTTGCTATTACCTGTCTCGCTAATAATAGCTAATCGAACAGGTGTGAGGTGGTATCTCATTGCTGTTTTGATTTGCATTTCTCTAATAGCTAAAGAAGATGAGCATCTTTTCATATATCTGTTGGCCATTTGTATTTCTTCCTGGGAGAAGTGTCTGTTCATGTCCTCTTCCCATTTTTTTATGGGATTGTTTGTTTGTTTGTTGTTGAGTTTTATGAGTTCTTTGTATATTTTGGATATTAGACCCTTATCTGAGCTGTTGTTTGAAAATATCATTTCCCATTTAGTTGGCTTTCTGTTTATTTTGTTATCAGTTTCTCTTGCTGAGCAAAAACTTTTTAGTCTGATGTAGTCCCATTCATTAATTTTTGCCTTCACTTCTCTTGCCATTGGAGTCAAATTCATAAAATGCTCTTTAAAACCCAGGTCCATGAGTTGAGTACCTATGTCTTCTTCTATGTACTTAATTGTTTCAGGTCTTATGTTTAGATCTTTGAACCACTTTGAGTTAATTTTAGTACAGGGGGACAAACTGTAGTCCAGTTTCATTCTTTTGCATGTGGCTTTCCAGTTTTCCCAGCACCATTTATTGAAGAGGCTTTCTTTTCTCCATTGTGTGTTCTTGGCCCCTTTATCAAAAATTATTTGACTATATATATGTGGTTTTATTTCTGGACTTTCTATTCTGTTCCATTGGTCTGAGTGTCTATTTTTCTGCCAATACCATGCTGTTTTGATTGTCGTGGCCCTATAATAGAGTTTGAAGTCAGGTATTGTAATGCCCCCAGCTTCATTCTTTTTCTTTAGGATTGCTTTGGCTATTCGGGGTTTTTTATAGTTCCATATAAATCTGATGATTTTTTGCTCTATTTCTTTAAAAAACGTCATTGGAAGTTTGATGGGAATTGCATTGAATTTGTATATTGCTTTGGGTAATATAGCCATCTTGATTATATTTATTCTTCCTAGCCAAGAACAAGGTATATTCTTCCATCTCATTATATCTTTTTCAATTTCCCTTAACAATGGTTTATAGTTTTCATTATATAAGTCCTTTACATTCTTTGTTATGTTCATTCCTAAGTATTTTATTTTTTTTGTTGCAATCATGAAGGGGATTATTCTTTTGAGTTCCTTCTCAGTTGTTTCATTGTTGGCATATAGAAAGGCTATTGACTTCTGAATGTTAATTTTGTATCCTGCGACCTTACTGTATTGGCTTATTGTTTCTAGTAGTCTTTTTGTGGATTCTTTGGGGTTTTCGATGTATAGGATCATATCATCTGCAAAAAGTGATACCTTTACTTCTTCTTTTCCGATATGGATGCCTTTTATTTCTTTGTCTTGTCTGATTGCTGTGGCGAGAACCTCTAGTACCACATTAAATAAGAGTGGAGAGAGTGGACAACCCTGTCTTGTTCCTGATTTAAGGGGGAAAGCCTTCAGTTTAGTGCCATTTAATATGATGTTAGCTGATGGTTTATCATATATGGCCTTTATCATGTTGAGATATTTTCCTTCTATACCCATTTTGTTGAGAGTCTTAAACATAAAATTGTCTTGTATTTTATCGAAAGCCTTTTCTGCATCTATTGATAAGATCATGTGGTTTTTGTTCTTTGTTTTGTTGATATGGTGTATTACGTTAACCGTTTTACGTATGTTGAACCATCCTTGAGATTCTGGGATGAATCCCACTTGATCATGATGTATTATTTTTTTTAATATGTTGTTGTATTCGATTTGCTAGTATTTTGTTTAATATTTTAGCATCTGTATTCATTAGAGATATTGGTCTGTAGTTTTCTTTTTTTGTGCCATCCTTGCCTGGTTTTGGTATGAGGGTTATGTTGGCCTCATAAAATGTGTTTGGAAGTATTGCTTCTTCTTCAATTTTTTGGAAGACTTTGAGTAGAATAGGAACCAAGTCTTCTTTGAATGTTTGATAAAATTCGCTGGTATAGCCGTCAGGGCCTGGACTTTTATTTTTGGGGAGGTTTTTAATGGTTTTTTCTATTTCTTCTCTACTGATAGGTCTGTTTAGGCTTTCTGCTTCTTCTTGACTCAGTCTAGGAAGGTTGTATTGTTCTAGGAATTTATCCATTTCTTCTAGGTTGTTGAATTTAGTGGCATAAAGTTTTTCATAGTATTCTACAATAATTCTTTGTATATCTACGGTGTCCGTGGTGATTTCTCCTCTTTCATTTTGGATTTTGTTTATATGAGTTCTTTCTCTTTTTTCCTTGGTAAGTCTTGCCAGGGGTTTGTCAATTTTATTGATCTTTTCAAAGAACCAGCTCCTTGTTCTATTAATTTTTTCTATAGTTTTTCTGTTCTCTAATTCAATTATTTCTGCTCTGATTTTTATTATCTCCTTTCTTCGGCTGGTTTTGGGTTGTCTTTGTTCTTCTTTTTCTAGTTCCTTAAGGTGAGAAGTTAAGTGGTTCACTTGGGCTCTTTCTTGTTTGTTCATATATGCCTGAAGTGATATGAACTTCCCTCTTATCACTGCTTTTGGTGCATCCTATAGATTCTGATATGTTGTATTGTTATTTTCATTAGTCTGTATAAATCTTTTGATCTCTGCACTTATTTCTTCTTTGACCCATTCATTTTTTAAAAGTATGTTGTTTAGTTTCCACATTTTTGTGGGATTTTTTTCCTCTTTTTTGCAGTTGAATTCTAGTTTCAAGGCTTTATGATCAGAAAATATGCTTGGTACAACTTCAATTTTTCTGAATTTGCTGATGTTGTTTTTGTGGCCCAACATATGGTCAATTCTTGAGAATGATCCATGTACACTGGAGAAAAATGTATACTCAGTCACTTTGGGATGAAATGTCCTGTAGATGTCTATCATATCCAGGTGCTCTAGTGTTTTGTTTAAGGCCACTATGTCTTTGTTGATTCTCTGTTTGGATGACCGATCTAGAGCCGTCAGCGGTGTATTGAGGTCTCCAAGTATGATTGTATTTTTGTCAGTTTTTGTTTTAAGGTCAATAAGTAGCTGTCTTATATATTTTGGTGCTCCTTGGTTTGGTACATATATATTAAGAATTGTTATGTCTTCTTGATTCAGTGTTCCCTTAGCTATTATGAAATGGCCATTTTTATCTCTGAGTACTTTTCCTGTCTTGTAGTCAGCATTATCCGATATGAGTATTGCTACTCCTGCTTTTTTTTTGGATGTTATTTGCTTGGAGTATTGTTTTCCAGCCTTTCACTTTGAATTTGTTTTTATCCTTGTTACTTAGATGAGTTTCCTGTAGGCAGCATATAGTTGGATTTTCTTTTTTGATCCATTCTGCTACTCTGTGCCTTTTTATTGGTGAGTTTAATCCGTTTACATTTAGTGTAATTATTGATACTTGTGAGTTCCCTATTGCCATTTTATATCTTGCTTTCTGTTAGTTTTGTGTCTTGTTTGATCCTTCTCTTTTGTTTTTCTATCTTTTGTTTTTATTTGGTTGTATTCCATACATCTTTCCTCTGTTGCTATCTTTTTTATCTCATGTGCTTCTGTGGTGGTTTTTTCAATGGTGGTTACCTTTGAGTAATGAAAAGGGTCCCTACCCTGTTCATTGTAGCAAACTATTTTGTGAGTACTTTTGCACTCCATCGTCCTTTGCTACTGTTAATCTCCATCTTCTCCCCCTCTTTCTTTTTGTTGTTGTCACAGTTTAAATTTGGTTTTATTGTGTTCTTCTTGGAGCTTTTACTTGTGGCTCTGTTTTTTTTTTGTTCTTTGTATCTGATTGGAGAACCCCCTTTAGTAATTCCTGGAGTGGGGGTTTTCTAATGATAAATTCCCTCATCATTTCTGTATGTATGAATGTTTTTATTTCTCCTTCATATTTGAAGGATAGCTTTGATGGGTATAGTATTCATGGCTGAAAGTTCCTCTCTTTCAGGACTTTAAATATTGGGGTCCACTCTCTTCTAGCTTGTAGAGTTTCTGCTGAGAAATCTGATGATAATCTAATGGGCCTTCCTTTATATGTTGTATTCTTCTTTTCCCTGGCTGCCTTGAGAATTTTTTCTTTGCTGTTGGTTTGTGTCAATTTCATTATGATATGCCTTGGAGTAGGTTTGTTGGGGTTAAGAAAACTCGGTGTTCTGTTTGCTTCTTGAATTTGAGGCTTTAGTTCTTTCCACAGGCTTGGGAAGTTCTCATCTATTATTTGTTTGAGTATGTTCTCCATTCCATTTTCTCTCTCTTCTCCCTCTGATATACCTATAATTCTTATGTTATTCTTTTTGATGGCGTCAGATAATTCTTGTAGGGCTATCTCATTTTTTTTAATTTTTGAGTCTCTTTCTTCTTCTCTCTGTTGTGCCTCAAGTTGCTTGTCTTCTATTTCACTAATCCTCTCTTCTATCTCACCTGTTCTATTAGCTAAGCTTGTTACTTCGTTTTTCAGCTCGTGAATTGAGTTTTTCATCTCTGTTTGATTTGTTTTTATAGTTTCAATTTCTTTGGACATATATTTTTTGTGTTCATTGAGTTGTTTTCTGAGCTCCCTAAATTGCCTTTCTGTGTTTTCTTGTATATCTCGGAGGATTTTTAGGATTTCTATCTTGAATTCTCTGTCATTTAGCTCCAAGGTTTCCAATATATTAAATTTTTTCTCCATAGATTTTTCCTCATCTAGCTGTGTTACCTCTCTTTCTTTTGTATCCATGTTATTCGATTTTCTCTTCCTTAATGGCATCTGAGGGTGGTTTTGTTGATAGTATTAATGAGATTTAATAAAGAATAAAATGTTAAAAAAAATAAAAAATCAAAAAGTGTTGTTTTTTTAAAAAAAATTAATAATGAAATAAAGAAAAATAAAATAATAATTTTTAAAAAAAGGAAATTATTCCCCCCCTCCTTTTTTCCTCTCCTCTCCCCTTTTTCTTGAGAAAATCTTGTGGTGAACTGTGAATTATAACAAACAATGCCTGTGATGGAGGTCCTAAATTGGGGAAAAGTAATAAAGGGACAAAAAAAAAAAAGAAAAAAAAAGGAGGGGCGGTATGGACCCACAAAAAGCAAATAAGGAAAAAATTTGGGTCAAGAATAAAATGATTTGCTTTTAGGTGTTGGTGTTGTCTAAGAGTTATGATGAGAGGAATAAGAGAACAGAAAAATGGGGGGATAAATTAAAAAAATACTATTGTATTTAGTGGAACAAGAACTAGATAAAATGGAGAGCCAGGGATGGGAGCACTGCTAGTGAGTTAAAAAGGTGAAGTAAAACCCCCCCAAAATGCCACAAACATAAGTTTGAGTCCCAGATAAGATAATTTGTTTGTTATTGAGGTTTGAATGAGAGGAGATGTAAAGGAGAAAGGAAGAAACTAATATAGAGGGAGAAAAGAAAGAGAGAGAGAGAAAAAAAGAGGGAACCAGTAAAAGAAGAAAAAAGAAGGAGAGAGAGAGAGTTAAGAGTTTTGGAGTGCAACCCTCATAGAGAGAAAGGAAGAGGAGAAAGAAGATAATGGGAGATGTAACACTTATGGGTAGTGTAGTTCAAGGAGAGGAGAGAGTAAGACCGGCAGAGAGTTAATCGGCCAAATTGGAGGAGGAAAAAAAGTATCAAGAATGAAGATAAAAGAAACAAACGAACAAATATAATAAAATGGGATAGGTTATAAAGTCTGCAGATTATTCTTGATTTTGAGAGGTTATCTTCTTGTTTTTTCTTTTCTCTCCCTCTTCCTGGTCGGTGACTCTGTACCCCAGGTTCTGCCCCTTTGGCACGCTCAGGTAGAGGTTTGCAGTTGATAAGTCTCTATGGCAATGTCATGTATTGTGTCTTAGTCTCGTTGGGAGTCAAGGCTCATTAGCTTTCATAGGCTCTGACAGTGAGAGAGTCCGTGTTCCTGGAGCCTTTCTCCTAGTCTTTCCTTCCTCAATTAGTAGCCTGATAATCCAGCTGTGGGGTTGTTGCTGCCTCTGCCTGGATAGTAAGAGGTTCAAAGAGCTGGCAACTCCCCACTCTATTTCCACTCAGCACAGGGCTCTGGGTAAGGCTCAGTCAGAACTGCTAGCATAATCAGGAGGGCTTTTTGCCCACTCAAAGACCTCTGGCTCTGCCACTCTGTCCAGTAACACAGGTGGGCACCCACTTCCGGGGTGCTTGGAGGAAACTCTCATTCACTATCTGCACGCGCAGACCAGGGTATCCGGCCAGTAGTCTCACGCTCTGAGTGAAACCCCCAACCGCATGGAAATTTGCAGCGCTGGAATTCGCTCTCGCTCCGTCCCCGTGCGCGGCTTTTGCAAGGCGCTGGGGCGGCCCGAGATTCCGCTTTTGCCCACACAAAGGCCCCTGACTCTGCCCCTCTGTGCGATAACACGGGCGCGCCCTGCCGAGGCACTCGGAGGAATCGCTCACTACCTATCTGCGCGCGCACACCAGGATATGAGGCCGGCCACGTTTCCCTGAGTGAAACCCTCACCAGCATGGAAAATTTCCACCGTTGGAATTAGTTCTCGCTCCCTCCCGTGCACGGCTTTCCCAGGGCACTGAGGCTGCCCAGAGATTCTGCTTTCGGCCCACAGAAAGGCCTCTGACCCTGCCTCTCTGTGGGGCAACACGGACACCCACTTCTGGGGCTTAGGAAGAGATCTCTCACCCACTAACTGCGCACCAACCAGGAGAACGGGTAAAATGGCTGCCCCACTTGTCTTTCTTTGTTTGGGTTTGGCGCGAGTGTTAGCTTGTATTGCCCGGCTTGCCACAGGAACAGTTTTTCCTCGGCTTGGATCTCCGTGCCACAGCCTGGTTCGGCCTTTTGTGCACGGCCTGGATGTATTCACCCCCTTTGCCCGCCTCAGTTTCTATATTCACAGTTACCAGAGAAAGCCGCCCTGTTTAGGTTAGTGAGGAAGGCGGAGCATTTCTTACTCCCTATTTCCTTCAGGATTTGGTTATATATTTAGCCAATTTTTTACTCGACCATACCTTCGGGTGTATTGTGAAGCATCTGGAGGCTCCAAGTATAGGTTTTTCTGTTTCTGGTTGAAGATCTTGTTGAGTTTTGGGGGAGATTTATCGGTATCGCTTCCTACTCCGCCATTACTCTGACGTCATCTCCCGTTTTTTTTATTAATGTTCTTTCTTGAGGATCTACCCATTGATGTTAGTGAGATATTGAAATCTCCTACTATTATAGTATTTCTCTTGATCTCTCCCTTTATGTCCATCAAAATCTGCTTTATATATTTAGATACTCCTATATTAGGTGCATAGATATTTATAATGGTTATCTCTTCCTATTGGATTGCTCCCTTTATCATTATGTAATGCCTTTCTTTATCCCTTACTATTGTCTTTGTTTTAAAGACTACTTTGTCAGATATAAGTATGGCTACACCAACTTTTCTTTCATTTTCATTTGCATGAAATATTTTTTTCCATCCTTTTACTTTCAGTCTATGTGTATCTTTTGCATTGAGGTGCGTCTCCTGTAGACAGCATATGTATGGGTCCTGTTTTCTTATCCATTCAGCTATCCTATGTCTTTTGATTGGAGCACTTAATCCATTTACATTTAAGATTATTATTGATATGTAGTTGTTTATTGCCATTTTTTTTCTTTAAATCTATATTTCTCTTTTACTATATATATTTTCCCCCATTTTGTTCTGTCTACAGTGGCCCCTTAACATTTCTTGCAGCATTAGTTAAGTTGTGATAAATTTCTTGAGGTTTTTTTTTTTTTTTTTTTTTTTGTCTGGAAAGCTTTTGATTTCTCCTTCAATTTTTAATGATAGTCTTGCTGGATAAAGAAGTCTTGATTGTAGGTTCTTCTTCTGTATTACTTTGAACATCTCTTGCTAATCCCTTTTGGCCTCAAGTGTTTCTGTTGAGAAGTCAGATGTCATCCTTATGGGTGTTCATTTGTAGGTGATTGACTTTTTCTCTTACAGCTTTTAATATTCTTTCTTTATCTCTTAGCTTTAGTATTTTGATTATGATATGTATTGGTGTGGGTCTCTTTGGTTTCTTTTTTAATGAGGTTCTCTCTGCTTCTTGAACTTGTGTGACTCTTTCCTGCATCAATTTAGGAAAATTTTCAGATAAAATTTTTTCAAAGAACTTCTCTGGTCCTTGTTCTTTCCTTCAGAAACCCCTATTATGCAGATACTGTTTCTCTTCATGTTGTCACAGAGCTCTCTTAGAGTTTCCTCAGTCTTTTTTATCCTCTTTTCTTTTTGCTTTTCTGCTTCCATGCTTTTGCTTATCTTGTCTTGTAAGTCAATGATTTAATCCTCTGCTTCATCCAACTTGCTTTTAATTCCTTGTAGTGTAGTCTTCATTTCTGATATTGTGTTTGTCATTTCTGTCTGGTTCTTCTTTAGGATTTGTGTACTTTTTGATGCTTACAATTTCTTTACTGAAGTGTTCATTAAGTCCATCCATTGTAGCTTTGAGATTTCTAAGCATTCTATCATTATTTTATACTCTGCATTCGGTAATTTGATTATTTCCAATTCATCCAGGACATTTTTTGAGGATTTATCTTGTTGAAGCATATGACTTATGCTTCTCTGCCTTCCCATTTTTCTCTCTACGACTTGTAGGCTTCTTCCAGTTGTGGTCTCCTTATCTAGTCAACAACATTTTTCTTGATTGTTTGTCTAGTTATTTTTATGTTTTATTAGTTTCAGAGATCATATAAACTTGATTCTGACATATTTTGCAACTTACTTGCTCTTTATGTAGAGGGACATGTTGTTGGGGTTCCTTACTTGCTCTTTCTGTTGACATCATCTTCAAGGGACTGATGTTGAAGAACCTCAACATTTAACAGTGGAATAGAAGAGGATGGGTCTGTAAAAAAAATAAAAGTTACTTGTTGAAGAGGTAGAAGAAAAATAAGGAGGGTGAAGTATTACAGAAGCCAAGAGGTAAGCATAATGCAAAGTGAGTAACTATCAATGTCAAATAGTCAAAATTCAAGTAGGAAAAAGATTGAAAAATATTCCATAAATCCTTTACTTGCAGATGATATGATCCTATGCATCGAAAACCCCAAGGACTCCACAAAAAGTTTACTAGAAACAATAAACCAATACAGTAAGGTCACAGGATACAAAATTAATATACAAAAGTCTATTGCCTTCCTATATGCCTAAAATAAAACATCAGAAAACAAACTCAAATAAATAATCCCCTTACGGTAGCAACAACAACAAAAAAATACGTAGGAATAAACATAACAAAGAATGTAGAGGACCTATATAATGAAAACTACAAAGCATTGTTAAGGGAAATAAAAAAAGATACAGTGAAATAAAAAAATGTTCCTTGTTCTTGGATAGAAAGAATAAGTAATATCAAAATGACCATATTACCCAAAGCAATATACAAATTCAATGCAATTCCCATCAAAATTCCAATGACATATTTTTTAAAAATGGAACAAAAAATCATCAGATTTATATGGAACTATAAAAAACCCCAAGTAGCCAAAGCAATACTACAGAAAAAGAGCAATGCTGGGGGCATTACAATACCTGACTCCAAATTATATTATAGAGCCACGACAATCAAAACAGGATAGTATTGGTAGAAAAATAGACACTAAGACCAATTGAACAGTATAGAAAGCCCAAAAATAAAACCACATATATATGGTCAAATTATTTTCAATAAAGGGGCCAACAATACACAATGGAGAAAAAAAAGCCTCTTCAACAAATGGTGCTGGGAAAACTGGAAAGCCACATGCAAAAGAATGAAACTCAACTACAGTTTGTCCCCTAGTACTAAAATTTATTCAAAATGAATCAAAGACCTAAATATGAAATCTGAAACAGTAAAGTACATAGAAGGAAACATAGGTACTAAACTCATGGACCTGGGTTTTAAAAAGCATTTTATGAATTTGACTCCGATGGCAAGAGAAGTGAAGGCAAAGATAAATGAATGGGACTACATCAGAATAAGTTTTGCACAGCAAAAGAAACTGACAACAAAACAAACAGGCAGCGAACTAAATCGAGATGATATTTTCAAAGAACAGCTCAGATAATGGCCTAATATCCAAAATATACAAAGAACTCATAAAACTCAACAACAAACAAACAAATAATCCAATAAAAAAATGGGAAGAGGATATGAACAGACACTTCTCTGAGGAAGAAATACAAATGGACAACAGATATATGAAAAGATGTTCATCATCATTAGTTATTAGAGAAATGCAAATCAAAACTACAATGAGATAGCACCTCACACCTGTTAGATTAGCTATTATCAACAAGACAGGTAATAGCAAGTGTTGGAGAAGCTGTGGAGAAAAAGGAACCCTCATTCACTGTTGACGGGAATGTAAAGTAGTACAATCACTATGGAAAAAAGGATGGTGGTTCCTCAAAAAATTAAAAAGAGAACTACCATATGACCCAGCAATCCCTCTCCTGGGAATATACTCTCATAACTCAAAAACACTGGTACATAAAAACACATGCAGCCCCATGTTCATTGCAGCATTGTTCACAGTGGCCAAGACATGGAAACAACCAAAAAGCCCTTTAATAGATGACTGGATAAAGAAGATGTGGTACATATATACTATGGAATACTACTCAGCCATAAAAAATGATGACATTGGATCATTTACAACAACATGGATGGATCTTGATAACATTATATGGAGTGAAATAAGTAAATCAGAAAAAAACTAATAACTGCATGATGCCAATCATAGATGGGACATAAAAATGAGACTAAGAGACATATACAAGAGTGTGGTGGTTACGGAGGGTGGGGGGAACTAGAGGGTGAGGGAAGAAGCACAAAGAAAACTAGATAGAAGGTGATGGAAGACAATTTGACTTTAGGTGATGGATATGAAACATAATCAAATGTTAAAATAACCTGGATATGTTTTCTCTGAACATATATGTATTCTGATTTATTAATGTCACCCCATTAAAATTAATTTAAAAAAGAAAAATATTTCATGAATATAGGTACATAGAAGTCATTTGTTACATTAAAACTATTTTTCAATGCAGTGAAATTGTTTTTTTGATCAGGACAATTCTTAAATGTAAGTGATTATCCTACACATTGCAGTACATTGGGCATCCTTGACTTTCTACAACTGAACACTAGTAGCACCCCTCTCCCTGGTGTTATAACCAAAAAAAATACTGCCACACATTTTCAAATGCGCCATGGGGAATCTGCCCTACCTCTTGAAGAGTCACAGCCTTAGGAACATTTATCTTGATAAAATATGCATAGAGGAGTGAGGAATGAAACCAGTGAGTCATCAGAGACAAGTGTTACTGGTCATTTGGCTGTAGTGAGGGATGTGACAACGCATTAATTGGGATTAAAGGTTTCATTTTATTTTTTTCATAGGATTCATACATGTTTAAAAACAAATGAAAATGATCCAGATCAAAGGGGATGCCTGAGTATACTAAGGAAAGGATAACTGATAAAGTAATTGAAAGGGTGGGAGAAAAGCATATGTTAAAGAAATGGTCTTACAGAGGAGGCTGAACTCCTATTTTGAAGTAGTGATTTCTAGGCCAATGGAGATGTGTTCTAGTTTTCCTGCTTCCCTGTCATATAGACCAGTATTTTCCAACTGCTGGGTGCAAAAGAGTTAATCACCTGATGTGTTATGAAGACTATAAAGCCGATGATCTTTGTCTAATTTACTTGCGTTCAGGGTGATTTCTGCCTTAGCGGTCCCCAAAATAATTCTATTTTCACCAGTCCCCAGGTGTGAGAAGTTTGGAAACTACTGATAAGGACTACTCTAAACACAGGAGCCAGTGTCACTTCTCTGCTCATAATTCTCCAATGGTTTCTCATCTTACTCAGAATAAGAGACAACCTTTAAAAATTTTTTTTAACTTATTGATTTTAGAGAGAGGAAGATAGAAACATTGGTTTGTTGTTCCATCTATTTATGCATTCATTGGTTGATTCTTATATGTGCCCTGACCAGGGTTTGAAACCGCAACCTCGGTGTATCAGAACAATGCTGAACCCATTGTTTTTCAACCGCTGGTCCTGTGGACCAGTGCCAGTCTGCCAGAAATTTTGTACTGGACCATGAATGAGTTAAGCACTCTGATGTTGTATAAAGATTATAGACCCAAGCCTGCCCCTTTGGGGGTGGGACAGTGTATTCTTCAGTTGCAGTTCACCAGGGTGACCCTACCTCCATTTCCACTGGCTTCTTGCATTCCTTAGTTCCCTGTCAGGAGGGTAGTGTTGCATCCACCAAGCATGAGAACAAACGTCGGAGATTTTCAGGGGTTAGATCTTACTTTATTGGCCAAGTTTAACCTGCGCAGGGACGAACTCTCAAGGTGTTCGGAGACACCATACTCACAGGGGGCTACAAATGAGAGTCATGCCCGGCACTTACAACTAGGTCCTTATATATCCTAAGTGAGCAAGCATTATACAGAAGCAGATGTGGCAGTTCGCTATTCGCTAGGGAGGTCGCGTGCAGCATAGCAACAGGGGAAGGGTTTAGCTCAGTGGCGAATTTCAAACATAAACTTCTGATAAGGGTCTCTAACCAATAGAATGCAGGATGTTTGCCCAGCTTTGTGCTGATCTCTTTGTTCTCAGCCTCACAGGGACCCTATCAGCACTTCCCTGTTCCTGCTCCTTCAAGAGTTATACTCTGGTAGCCACAACACACCTCCCTGAACCTAACATTCCCCCATCTCTTTTGGGCATAAATCAAACCCTTGATTCTTCATCAGTGGGAAGAATGGTATAAGGTTGGACAGAACCATTAACTTTACTACTTCTATTCTTTCTTTAACAAAGGCAAGGAGCTTGTTAAGGATTATTGGTCCAAAGGCAAGGACCAATAAAAATAATAGGAGGGGTCTGGCAACTGTGGATATGAGGGTAGTTAATCAAGGAGAGGTCTTAAACATGGATGCATACCAGCTAGGGCTTTCTTCTTCTAGATCCCTGTTCCTTAATCTGTTTGTAAGTGTCTTGATATTCTCTCTAATTACTCCAGAGTGGTTAGCGTAAAAACAACATTCTTCTCTTAATGCAGCACACACTCCTCCCTGCTTAAGGAAGAGGAGGTCTAGCCCTATCCTATTCTGAAGGGCTACCTCAGCGAGGGAGTCTATTTGCTTCTCGAGGTATATTACCTGTTCCTGGAGAAGCACAATATCTTTAGAGAAGGTCTTGGATAACTGTCTGAGGGTGAGTTCTCCCTGAATGAAAGATGCTGTCCCTACCGCAGCTGACCCTACAATTCCTATGGTGGCTATGATAGGGATAAGGAAAGGAGCTCGTTTTTCCCGCCTAGGGGGAGCAACAAGGAATTCGGGGTCTCCCCCATACAGATATACCTGTTGAATGATATAAGCACTTACACAAAGCTCAGGATGAGTGGGCACTATACACTTGAAGATACCTTGAGTGCACACAAGCCATAGTCCTTCAGGAGCCTGTCTTATTGTCTGGGAGATCAGGTACTTCCGGGAGGCTGACAGGGGGCCTAGGTGGCCTGAGTGGCAGCCCACTTCCTGCTCCTCAAAGGAGAGGTCTGTTCTTTGTAGGAAGTTTTCTGATGGTGAGAAAGGTACCAAGATCATGTCCAGTTACATATAGTCTTAGGCCCCAAGTTTTTCCTGAATTCCAACTTGGGTCTTTAGGCTTCTTAATTGTAATGATAGTAGGGTTACAATTATCTTTAGCACAGTCATCGTCCCAACCATCATTGGGCCTTCTTTCCCCTAATCTAGTTCCTAATCGAAAGAGACTTATGTCTGGGTCTGGTTTCGGTGGACTCCATTTAAATTCACTGACAAGTGTCTCACAACCCCACTTTTTACAGTAAAAGTCCGAATGAGATCCACAAATGCGTTTCTGTCCTGATGGAGGTTCAGGGAAAGCATAGTGAGGGGTATACCATAGAGCCCTATTATGGCATTAAGGATCACATAATTCTTGGTTATCAAAGTGTTCTGCTCCTAATGGATGCCTATCCACTCCTCCAACATATCTCCATGTTGCTGGTGAATTACAGAATTTTTCTTCAAAAAACTTTGATAAATCAGCTTGGAGGGTTATGGGGTTGCTACTATCCCAGGTGTTATTCTGTGCTATAACTGTGCCATCTGCTGTCTTGAAGATTAAAACCCATTCCTGCAACTCCAGTCCCTTGCTGGGTAGACAATAAAAAGTTATCAGTCCTAAGTGGAGGAGAAGGTGAGCTTTAGAGGCTTTCCAGGAGTCCGCTTGACTTGCCATCTCTGAGGTCCTTTGTCGGGTGGTTGGGCTGGCTTCACGTGGGAGAGGTGGATCCAGTAGGGCTTCTCAGCTACCTTGACAGCTGTAGGGGTGCTCAGGAGTACCTGGAATGGTCCATTCCATCGCGGCTCAAGGTTGCCCCGTCTGTGGTTGAGAATTCATACCCACTGTCCAGGCTCTGGTGACTCCGGCAGTCTGAGATTGTATTTTCCTTCTGAGCTGGCTGATCTCTGGAAGGTTTGCATTTCACTCCTGATGTGCTGCAGAGCCTGCGAGGACTTGAGGAAGTTATGGTTAGAAACTTCTAATTCCTCTATGGTTAATCAAGGCACAAGGGGTATGGGCTGTCCAAACAGGATTTCATAAGGGGCCCACTTCTTAAGATAAGGGGTACATCTAGTTCTAAAGAAGGCGAAAGAGAGTAGCTCAACCCAGTTTTCACCAGTCTCCTCCTTCAGTTTAATTATAGTCTCTTTTAGAGTCCTGTTCATTCTTTCTACCTGTCCTGAACTTTGGGGTCTATAAATGCAATGCAATTTCCAATTGATACCTAGCTTAGTAGCTAGTTCTTGAGATATGCTAGGGATGAATGCAGGTCCATTGTCTGATCCTAGAGCTAGGAGAATGCCATATCTAGGTATGATCTCCCTCAATAAGACTTCGCAAACTGTGGAAGCAGCCTCTCCTCGCACAGGGAATGCTTCCACCCATCCTGAGAAGGTGTCTACTAATACTAATAGATACT
Organism: Saccopteryx bilineata; assembly: GCF_036850765.1. Lineage (NCBI taxonomy): Eukaryota > Metazoa > Chordata > Mammalia > Chiroptera > Emballonuridae > Saccopteryx > Saccopteryx bilineata. Next base: position 147,184,783 of record NC_089494.1, read on the forward strand.
TATAACCTGACTTCCTAGGGGTCATCTCTGTGAAATCTACTTCCCATAACTCTCCAGGAGCTTTCCCCCGATACCTCAAAAAGGGAGGCAACTTCTTATTCTGGGTATTTACCCTGCACAGATGCTGCATCTAGAGACAATGAATGAACAATATCCCTGATGTTGGGCCTGGAATAATATTTCTTGACAAGTTGTTCTAGCTTATTCTGCCCTAGGTGAGTGCTAGTATGAATATCTCTTACTATTTCCCTTACTATTCCCTGGGGTAAATAGAGCCGGGAGTCAGGAAGTTCTATCCATCCCTGCTGATTTTTCTTCCCCTTTAACTGTGTCCCTTCCTGCTCTTCTTCTGGGGAATATCTAGGATCCGGAGGTAGCGTTGGCTTAGGCAGCAATGGCAGAAGGCTTTCCTGTGGCCTAGTGGCTGCTTCTCTTGCAGCTGAGTCTGCTAGGTTGTTACCTCTTATAATAGGAGAATTACCCCTCTGGTGTCCTTTACAGTGGATAATGGCAACTTTGGTAGGTAGCCAAGTGGCATCGAGGAGGGCAAGAATTTTACTGCAGTTCTTAATGTCCTTCCCCCCCTGCCATCAGGAGGCCTCTCTCCTTATATATGGTTCCGTGAACATGGGCGGTGGCAAATGCATAGCGGCTGTCAGGATAGATGTTGGCAACTTTTCCCTCCGCTATCTGTAAGGCCCTGGTTAGTCCTATTAGCTCTGCCCTCTGTGCAGATGTCCCTGCAGGCAGAGCTTTCTGCCATAGGATCTCATCTCCCATAGTCACGGCTGCCCCTGCATACCGTTGTCCATCCTTGACAAAACTACTGCCATCAGTAAAGAGAGTCAGGTCTGCCTTCTTGTAGGCCTGATACCGTAAGTCCGGGTGGGAGCCAGTCACCGTGTCAAGGATTTGCTTGTAACTGTGATCCACTGTGGACTCCGGTATTGGCAACAGGGTCACTGGGTTCAGGGTGGTTGTTTTGAGGAACTAAAGAGATGGAGAGTTCAACAACTGAGCCTGATCTTGTGTCAGCCTTGCATTGGATAGCCACCTGTCAGGAGGTGCTCGTAGCACTTGCTCTATGTAATGTTCCCCAATTACTTGGATGTCCTGTCCCAAAGTCAACTTACTAGCCTCCTTGACTAGTATTGAGATGGCTGCACGTGCCCTCAGACATGTTGGCCATCCCGAGGCTACAGGGTCAAGTTTCTTGGACAGATAGGTGACGGGCCTCTTCCACGGCCCGAGCTCCTGACTCAGTACCCCTAGAGCTACCCCTCCCTTTTCTGCTATAAATAGCTGAAAGGGTTTGGCCATATCCAGTAGGGCCAAAGCTGGGGCAGTCACTAGGGCCTCCTTAAGTGCTTGGAATGCTTGCTTTTCCTTATCTGTCCATATGAATTGTTCTTCCTTTCCCCTGGTTAGTTCATGTAGGGGTCTAGCTAGTTCTGCAAAGCTCAATATCCACAGTCAGCAGTATCCTACTGCACCCAGGAATTCTCGTACCTGCCTCTTGCTGGTAAGCTCAGGGATCTGCAGGACCATCTGGATTCACTGGCTGGACAATGTCCTTTGCCTCCCTGTAAGTTATACCCCAAATAACTTACAGTTTGCATCACAATCTGGGCCTTCTTGGTGGAGACTCAATACCCCATTCACCCAAGATCTTGTAGCAGGTCTGAAGTAGCTTCCTCACACTCTCCTTCATCCTTGGCAGCTATGAGGATGTCATCCACATACTGGAGCAGTATGATCGATGGATGGGAGGAGCGGAAAGCCTGCAGATCTTTACTGAGGGCCTCATTAAAAATGGTGGGGGAATTCTTAAACCCTTGTGGTAGTCTGGTCCAAGTGAACTGCCCCACCAGTCCATTTTCTGGGTCATTCCATTCAAAGGCAAAGATCTCTTGGCTCTGAGGTGCCAGGGGAATACAAAAGAAGGCATCCTTCAAATTCAGGACCAAATAATAGGTATGGGTTGGGGGCAATGAACTCAGTAAGGTATATGGGTTGGGCACCGTGGAATGGATAGTCTCTACCCATGCATTTACCTCCCACAGGTCCTGCACCGGGTGGTAGTCATGGGTCCCCGGCTTTTGGACGGGGAGTAACGGGGTGTTCCAGGCTGAATGGCATTCTCGGAGTATGCCTGCTTTCAGCAGGCGCTGCAAGTGCTGTGCAATGCCCTGTCTGGCTCGGGCCGGGACCAGGTATTGTCTGACTCTAACAGGGGTGGCAGTGGTCAACAGCTGTTCTAGGACAGGCGGTTGGTGGGTTGTCAAACCTGGTGGGTTGGTTTGCGCCCAAATTTCAGGTACCCTGGCATGCAGAGCATTCGGAACTCCTTTTCCTTCCTCCTTACCTCCTTGGATAGTGGCAAGTAAGTATTCCTCAGACAGTGGGACAGTTATCTCCAAGCTGACCTCCGCCTCCTTGTCCCTCGTAGTGCTCTCCTCCCGTCGGAAGGTAATGGTGGCCTGAAGTGTCTGCAATAAGTCCCTTCCAAGTAGTGGGTAAGGGCAGTCTGGAATGACTAGGAAGGAGTGGGTAATGGTGCCTCGGCCTAAGTTAGTAATTCTTGCGGTAGCCCATGGATAGGCTTCTGCTTTGCCTGTTGACTCTACTATTTTGGTGGTTGCCTTCTGAATTTGCCCTTGTGGTTGCTTTAGGACTGAGTAGGTGGCTCCTGTGTCAACTAGAAAGTCTATTGACTTTCCTTCGACTGTCAAGGTGACCATGGGCTCCTGGGAGCCGACGGGAATGGAGCCCCGTCAATCTAAGGTTTGGAGCAAGACCTCTGGGCCCTGTTTTGGCCCTTAGCTGTCAGCCTTCAACCTTGGACACTCTCTTTTCCAGTGCCCTTTCTCCTTAAAATAGGCACATTGATCTTTGGCTATTTGCCATCCCTGTCCCTTTTGCTGTCCCCCTCTCCCTTTGGGAGGAAGTTTCTGGGCAGCAATCAGGATTTTGGCAACTTCTTTTGCCCTGTCAACCTCTGGATCATCCCTATTGACGTACACCTTCTGGGCTATCTCTAATAGTTTGCTTCTATTTTCTCCTTCAAATCCCTCTATCTTCTGAAGCTTTTTCCTAATATCTGGAGCAGCCTGAGTCACAAAGGCTATATTTACTAGTCTCCTGTTCTCTTCTGCCTCAGGATCTAGAGGGGTATATGCTCTATAAGCCTCCATGAGTCTTTCTAGGAAGGCTTCTGGGGACTCTTCTCTTCCCTGGATGACTTCACTAACCTTACTGAGGTTGGTAGGTTTTCTCGCAGCTGCCTTGAGCCCCTTCAGCAGAGCCCGGAGATACTGGAGGAGTGCGTCCCTTGCCCCGGCAGTATTAGGGTCCCAGGCCGGGGGCTGAGAAGGGAGTATGTCTTCTATTTCCCTTCTCCCAGCCGTAGTCTCTCCCTCCTCCCCCATGACCGCCTTTGCAGCCTCCCACATTATCCTGTCTCTCTCTTGAGAAGTAAAGAGAGTTTGCAGAATCTGTTGACAGTCATCCCAGGTGGGCTGATGAGTTCTGAATATGGTTTCGAGGAGGGAGATCAGCCCTTGGGGCTTCTCAGAGAATGGGGGATTCTGATGTTTCCAATTATATAAGTCACTGGTGGAGAAGGGCACATAAACAAGGCAGGGAGGTGTCCGTGGTGGAGCATCTGGTGCCGGCGGCACCTCTTGGAGAGGCAAAATGGCGGTGCCTCCCGCCAAAGGCAAAGCAGCGGGGGGGCAATATGGCAGCGCCTCCCACCGGAGGCAAAACTCCCTCCCCATAGAATACCCCTCCTCGGGTGTGGGGTGGGCTTGGGAGCCTGCCCACATCCTGACTTGAGGGATCTGGTTCCTCTCGATGCAGGTAAGGTGGAGGCGCATTCACCAGGTCTAGGTGGTCCTCCGGTGGTTCGGGCAAGACTGGTAAAGCCTAGGCTGGCCATGAGGCTGTTTCAGGGCATGGGCTTCCCCCTTTTCCTTTTCTTTGACCTTCTTCTCCCCCGCGGCGAGGCAAACTGCCCGTCTGCCTCGCTGGTTTCCCTTCAAATACTTCCTAATGTATCCGGGCCATTCAGTAGCTATATCTACCCAGACGTCTATGTACAGATATTGGTCCGGGTGGGGAACCCTATAGACAGTGGCTCGAACAGCAAATAAAGTTGGAAGATCAAAGGCACCCTCTGTGGTCCATCCTACATTAAAGGTGGGCCACTCTAGCTGACTTAAGGTTCGGAGAAATTCGGGGTCAGGCGGCGGGCCCCTGTATTCCTGGGCCCACCTCTGGAAATCAGAAAAGTTCTTCAACAGGCAATCAAGTGGAGAGCCGGGTACAGATTCCTGTTGGCCCATCCTAAGAAAATCAGGGAGGAATAAAAGGGGAAAACAAACAATACAGACTAGCAAGAAACAGACGAGACAATCTAACATTTGGACATACGAGAATAACATGTAAATCAAAACTAACGCAGCGCAGTGTGGCACAAGCAAATAAGAACCCTCATGTGACTGGTCACTTCTAATATTAGCAAAACCAAATTTCAGAGAGCGGCGTCCTGCCTCTGAAAGTCCTGGGTAGGTTACCGGCAGCATCCCACCTACTACCTCAGGGTTGTTTGCTCTGGAGCCCAAATACCGAACCAAAAGCAGATCCTCAGTAAATACTTACTCAGCTCGAGCTGCCTATCCAGTTCCCGGTCCATGCACCAAATGTTGCATCCACCAAGCATGAGAACAAACATCGGAGATTTTCAGGGGTTAGATCTTACTTTATTGGCCAAGTTTAACCTGCGCAGGGACGAACTCTCAAGGTGTTCAGAGACACCGTACCCACAGGGGGCTACAAACGAGAGTCACGCCCAGCGCTTACAACTAAGTCCTTATATATCCTAAGTGAGCAAGCATTATACAGAAGCAGATGTGGCAGTTCGCTATTCGCTAGGGAGGTCGCGTGCAGCATAGCAACAGGGGAAGGGTTTAGCTCAGTGGCGAATTTCAACAATAAACTTCTGATAAGGGTCTCTAACCAATAGAATGCAGGATGTTTGCCCAGCTTTGTGCTGATCTCTTTGTTCTCAGCCTCACAGGGACCCTATCAGCACTTCCCTGTTCCTGCTCCTTCAAGAGTTATACTCTGGTAGCCACAACACACCTCCCCGAACCTAACAGGTAGAACAGCACCAGCCATCAAAATGTACACACTGCAGTTGCAGGGGAGAAAGAAACCTCCTCCACTTGCTTTTCAGGGCATAGCATCATCCCCTATGGGGCATTGGGTCCTCAACCCAGCTGTTTTGAGGGTGGGCCTTTGAAACCCTGGACTTGGGAGTGACACAGCACACACAAGTGGATGACCAGTGTCCCCCATCCTGGGCTGCTCTGTCTGCTAATTATCAGTGTGGGAATAGCTTTATGGTTGGACATCAAGGTGATTAACTTTCAAAGACTGGCATGAAATTTCTGGTGGACCAGAATTAGTTCACAGACCAGTGGTTGAAAACCACTGTTCTAACCAACTGGCCAGGGCAAGATCAAACCTTCTTAGCCTTCATAATCTGCTGCCCTATCCCCCCTCCTGTAACCTATCTGATCTCATTTCCTATTACTTTCCCCTTAGTGACTACATTTCACCCATTTAACTTTCCTTATTGTTCTTGAACACACAGCACAATCCTTCCTCAGGATTTTGGTTTCACTGTTCTCTTTACCAGAGACCCTCCTCTCCAGACACCCATGCAATTTGTGCCTTCAGCATGCTCCAAGTCTTTACTCAGTGACCACACTATTCAAAATATTACTGCTTAATCCACTGCTTCCTACCACCCTCTAGTCTTCTCCATAGCACTTTCTACTTCCTAAATGACCACATCACTCATGTATATTTTATTTGCCTGTCTTTTCCCCACTAGTATATAAGTTCAGGAGGGTAGAGATTTTTTGTTTGTATTGTTCCTTGAGCACATACTAGGTACTCAAAAAAAATTGAGTAAATAGAAAGATGATTTTAGTGTAAGTAAATCTGCATATTTGAAATCAGAAAAAAACTCCTATTTTTTTTTAATTTTTTTTTTTCATTTTTCTGAAGCTGGAAACAGGGAGAGACAGTCTGACAGACTCCCGCATGCGCCCGACCGGGATCCACCCGGCACGCCCACCAGGGGCGACGCTCTGCCCACCAGGGGGCGATGCTCTGCCCATCCTGGGCGTTGCCATGTTGCAACCAGAGCCACTCTAGCGCCTGAGGCAGAGGCCACAGAGCCATCCCCAGCGCCCGGGCCATCTTTGCTCCAATGGAGCCTTGGCTGTGGGAGGGGAAGAGAGAGACAGAGAGGAAAGCGCGGCGGAGGGGTGGAGAAGCAAATGGGTGCTTCTCCTGTGTGCCCTGGCCGGGAATCAAACCCGGGTCCTCCGCACGCTAGGCCGACGCTCTACCGCTGAGCCAACCGGCCAGGGCCAAAAAACTCCTATTTGGTAGCATTAGTTTAGGAGAAAGGTGAAATTATATGCTGACAGTGAGGGGAGGTATTAAATAAGGGGTATAGGTTTAAGGAGAGTGGATTGGAAAACTTGCTGGAGTGGGTGAAAAATTTGAAGAGAAAAATGTAAGACTGCCTGGCTGTATGGAGGGTTTATTTTATTTGGGTGATCATGAGATTTTAGTGAAATCTATCCATTCTATTGTTCAAAAGTCTTCAGCAATGTGTAGCTTCTCAGAGGTGCTACAAAGTGAATAGTTGGGCTAATTTAGCTGAAGTTTGCCAGAGGCAAAGGGTTTAGGGTACAGCCTCAAACTTGGCTGCACTTTAGTATCTATTTCTTGGAGAAACGTTGCATTGATATGGTGTTTCCCTGGAGGTTTTTATTCTTCTTTTCTAAATAGTATTTTTTGTTGCAGTTTTCTGATTTTTACCCACATATTGAATGAAAGCTTCATATTATAAATCTAAGAACAAAAAGGGTCTCCTTTTATTTATGTATTATAGTTAGTTAAAAGATAAACTCCATAAGAGTAGGATCAAGTAAATTAGATTTTGCTATGATCGAAAGACATGATACAGAGAAGTTCAATGCTTAAAAAAAATTTTAATCAATTTTAGAAAAAGGAAAGGAAGGAAAGAAACATCAATTTGCTGTTCAACTTATACATTCATTTGTTGATTCTTTTTTTTTTAAAGTGAACCATTCAAGCCATTGGCTATGAGAGGGGAAAAGAGAGAGAACTGGGAGAGAGAGGGGGAGAGAAGCAGATGGTCAATTCTCTTGTGTGCCCTGACTGGGGATCAAACCCAGGGCATCCTCCCCACACTGGGATGATGCTCTATCCACTAAGCCAACTGGTCAGGGCCCCATTGGTTGATTTTTATATGTACCCGGACCCAACCACAACCTTGGTATATCAGGATGACACTCTAACCAACTGAACAACCTGGCTATGGGTGCTTAATGCTTTTTTTGAATAAATGATAACCACCAGTAGTGAAACATACATGTGCCAGGTGCTAAATTATTTATGTAATTTACTATTTGCAGATGGCCCTAAATCTCATCAAACCAATTGCTGATACAAGCAAGCGTAATTTTTGCAACTTTAATAATTTGGCCAAGGTCACATTTCTAATCAGTCAGTGATGTAGTCAAAGCTCTATACTATGTCATTCTGATTCCAAAATTTATGATTTTAATAACTATACTATGTCAAGTTTGAGAGGATGGCAAGGACAAAATAAAGAAAGAAAAAGAAGTAGATAAAATTTTCAGGGATTACATCCTTATTTTGTAACCCTTTTGAAATTTCAGCAAAATATTTTTCTTTTCTTTTTTTTAAGGGAGAGAGAGACAGGGAGAGAGATGAGAAGCATCAACTCATAGTTGTGGTACTTTAGTTGTTCATTGATTGCTGAAATCCATTCCCTTACGGCATGTCAGGTTGACACTTTATTCACTGAGCAATCCAGCGAGGGCAAGGATTTCACCTTTTGATTCTTCCTTCAACAACAGGATCACATTAAATTCAGGGTCACCTATAGACTATGGTCTAAAAATTCTCTCCCTCTGTTGGTTGATCAATGTTAACCTATTGGTTGAAATATGGGTATTTTGCTCATATACAAACTTGAGTTCATTCATTAAAAATAAAAATGGCCTCCATAAGATTTTATACATGCAAATTTATATACTTTTTCAAATGTGGTATGTTACAATATAATATTTTATCTGTATCAGAAATAACCCAGCTTTCTTTCCCCCATTGTATTTGTGACAGTAGGAGTGGATTTATAAAGCCATTCTCTTAGAAAGCAAGCAGAAATAGAACCATATGTCTCTGTCTTATAAGAATTATAATACCCCTAGTCAGGTATCTTAGTTGGTTAAAGCATTTTCCTGATACACCAAAGTTGTGGGATCAATTCCCAATCAGGGCATATACAAAAATCAACCAGTGAGTGTATAAATAAGTGGTCCAACAAATTGATGTTTCTTTCTTGCTTGCTTTCCTCTAAAATCAATAAATAAAAAGTTTAATGTGAATACTTTATTTTCTTTGTTCATACTATTGTACAAATACCTTTTCTTTCAACAAATATTTAATTGATGTGTCACATACAGCTTTCATTCTAGTGGGAGAGAACCAATAAACAACATATTATGTGGCAAACACACTACATAGGAAAAATAGAAGCAGGATATAGGAGTGAGGGTGGTGAGGCACCTTTTATATAGAGCTCTCAAAGCAAAGAGCTTTGTGATAATGTGAGATTTGAGCAGAGAACTAAAGAAGTGATAGTGTGAGCCAAGTAAGCACCAGATGAAGAAGAGCATTCTAAGCAGGATAACAGTGCAAACATCCTGAGACAGAGAAAGAGACATGCTTGATATACTGGAGAAAAGGGGAGGATAGAGTGGTGAGAAAAGGATGAGTAAGTAAGAAATCATTGGACATGAAGTCAGAGGTTACATGGATGAGGGCAGTTTACACATGGCCTTGTAGAGTCTACATGTGAGAGCTTTGGAGATGGGAAGCTATTGGTTGGGTTTTAAGACAACAATGATACTGACATTTAAAAAGATCACTGTGCTGTTGTGTGAGTAGATAGACCATGTGGAAGCAGATGTGAAAATGGGAGACCAGTTAGGAGACCTTTACTATGGTCCTTGTATAAGAGGACAGTAGCTTGGACCAGAGTGAATGTGATAAGATTAATAGAGTTTCGATTTGGGGTATATTTTGAAAATAAAACTGACAGGATTTGCTGATTAAGTGAATATGAAGCATGAAAAAATGATGACTCCAACATTTTTAGCCTCAACTGGAAAAATTAAGTCGCTATTTGATCAAATAGAAAAGACCTGATGAGGATTGGTTTGAGGGGGGAAATTGTTTGGTTTTGGATATGTTTAGTGTGTAATGCCTGTTAGGCATTCAAACAGTGCTGTATTGCAGGCAGTTGAGTGTGAGTCCAGTGTTTAGGATAAAGGTGTGGGCTGCAGATTCAAATGTGGACTCATTTAGCCAAAGGTCTGGATGGGACTGCCGAGGAAAGAGAACAGAGAGAAGCAGTCCGAGTTATGAGATTTGAATCCTGGGGCATGCAAGCATTTAGCAGCTGGAAAATGAGGAGGAACCAGTGGGAAGACTAAGAAATAGGAAGGAAGAGAAAAAAAGAAACTAAAGTCAAGATAAGGCACTTCAAAAAGAAGAGAGTGAGTCATCAGCTGTTTGAAATGCTGCTGAGAGGTGAATTGAAATGAAGACTAAGGAAATTTGAATTTCAGAACATGGAGCTACTGCTGATCTGGTGCAGTTTCAGTGGAATGTGGATTCAAGAGAGTAGCAGAAGTGGAGATGAAGTTTTTCTGTAGAGGAGAGCAGATCACAGCAATGGGTAATATCTGGAGGGAAACACAGGTCAAGGTCTGTTTTATTTTGAAGATGGAAAGCATTAAATAATGCTTATAAGTTGAAAGTGATCCATTGACAGGGAAGAAAAACTCATAAGAAAAGCAGACAAGGAGTGACATAAAGAAATGGCCTGTGAGGAGCACGACTGACAAATCTCCCCAAAATTTCAATAAGTTCATCAACCAGAGACAGAAAAATCTATCCTTGCAGCATATGGAAGTTCCACACACTAAAGGGGGAAGATAGGATCGAGTGAAAAATTAACTAAATATATAATCAACCCTGAAGGAAATAAGTCGGACAAAGAAACACACTGCCTTCCTTCCTCACTAACCTGAGCAAAGGCTGCTTTCACTTGGAACTGAGAGTCGGGGGGAGCTGAGGGTGTGGAGGAGGCTAGGCTGCCACACGGACTTTCATTCAAGCCAAGAAAAGAGTGCCTGTGGTGAATCAGCCCACGTGAGCAGCCGTCTGCGTGCCAGGAGCAACCCAGCCACCCACGCACCGCAAGCATCCCAGCCGCCCCTGCGCACCACGAGAAACCGCCTGCGCCATGAGCAGCAGCTGCCAGCGGTACGCAGGGAGTGTGCCAAAGCAAACCTCCCTACAACTGAGCTTCTCTAGGTTGGTGTGGCGCCTCACCCAACCATTCAAGCTAACAATCAAATGTCGGGGGAGGGGCGCGCGGGCAGCTTGCAGTCCTTTCTGAAGCAGATCAGCAGATCCAATCACTAAAATTAGCTTAACCCACAGTCTGCTCACCTCCCAACTGACCTACACGGCTCTAATTGACAAAATTTCTCTCAGTTCAGCGATCCAAGACAAGAGGCATGATATTTTTTAGTGCCTCTTGCTAAAGGGGTGGGGGAAACTTCTGATTGGCAGAGCTTTCATACTCAGGGATATATGTTAAAAAGAGGGACTTGGCAGATGTTAAGACCTCTGTACTGCAGGCAGCGACTGGGGAATCTTCTTCCCAGCCAAAACTGGTTACAAAGTGCGGAAAGCCTGGAGAGAGTGGTCCCACAGAGTGCTAGGTGTGCTGAACAGGCCTGGAGGCTCATAGAAAGTCACCTTGAGAGCAATTGGCTCCCAGCCCTGCCTGATTACGCTGGTGGCTCTGACTGCCAGAGCCTTACCCAGAGCCAAGCATTGAGTGGGGATAGAGTGGGGATTTGCCAGCTCTTTGAGCCTCTTACTCCCCAGGCAGAGGCAGGGGCAGCCTCATAGCTGGATCATCAGGCTGCTAATTCAGGAAGGAGACATTAGGAGAGAGGCTCCAGGAAAACGGATTCTCTCATTGTCAGAGCCTGCAAATGCTAACAAGCCTTGACTACCAATGAGACTGAAGCCAAATATATGACATTGCCGTAGAGTCTCATCAACTGCAAATCCCTACCTAAGCGTGCCACAGGGGGAGAGCCTGGGATACAGAGTCATCAACCAGGAAGAGGGAGAGGAAAGAAAAAGGAAGAAGAAGTTAATCTCTCAAAATCAAGAAAAATCCACAGACTTTATAACTTGTTTTACTATTTTTTTGTTTCTTTCATCTTCTTGCCTTTATTATTATTATTTCTATTTCCTCCACCTTGGTCCTTTTATTCTCTGCACATCTTATTCTTTCCTTTTCTTGACCTACACTACCCATAAGTGTTACATTTTATTTCTTTTCTTCTTCCTTACTCTCCATGAGGGTTACACTCCAAAACCCTTAAATCTCTCTTTTTTTTCTTCCTTCCCTTTTCCCCTTTTTCTTATTTCTCCCTTTCTATTAGTTTCTTCTTTTCTCCTTTTACTTTTCCTGCCATTCAATAATCATTCAAAACAAATTATTTAATTTGGAACCCAATTTTTTTGTGGCATTTTGAGTGCTTTTTACTTCACTTCACTAGCATTCCTCCCAACCCAGGATCTCCATTCTATTTAGTTTTTGCTCCACTTATTACAATAGTTTTTTTTCCCTTTTTCCCATTTCCCTCTTATCCCTTTCATTATATCTCTTAGTCAACCGTCACTTACAAGCAAATCCTTTTATACTTGACACAAATTTTTTCATTTTTTGCATGTTGTGGGTCCCTACTTCCCTTTTGGCCCCTTGAACACTTCCCCCCAACTCAATCCCTCCATTATAGACAGTTTTTGTTCCATTTAGCATAATATAATTCACAATTTATCATGATATTTTCCTAAGGAGGAGGGGAGAGGAGGAAAAAAGAAGAAAGAAAAGGGGAAAGAAAATGATAAATTATTATTGTTTTTTCCAAATTTTTTCCCATTTTTTTTTTTTTATTTTTATTTTTTTTTTTACTTTTTATTTTTTACTAATTCTCATTAGTGCTATCAACAAGACCACACTCAGATGCCATTAAGAAAAAGGAAATCCAATATCATGGATACAAAAATAGAGAAGTAACATAGATGTGGAAAAATCTAAGGGGAAAAAATTTAATATATTGGAAACCTTGGAGCTGAATGACAAAGAATTTAAAATAGAGATCCTAAAAATACTCAGAGATATACAAGAAAACACAAAAAGGCAATTTAGGGAGCTCAGAAAACAACTCAACAAACACAAAGAATATATTACCAAGGATATTGAAACTATAAAAACAAACCAAAGAGAGATGAAAAACTCAATTCATGAACTGAAAAATGAGGTAACAAGCTTAGCTAATAGAACAGACCAGATAGAAGGTAGGATTAGTAACATAGAAGAAAAGCAACTTCAGGAACAACAGAGAGAAGAAGAGAGAGACTCAAAAATTTAAAAAAAAAAAATGAGAAAGCCCTACAGGAATTGTCTGACTTCATTAAAAAGAATAACATAAGAATAATAGGTATATCAGAGGGAAAAGAGAGAGGAAAATGGAATGGAGAATATATTCAAACAAATAATAGATGAGAACTTCCCAAGCCTATGGAAAGAACTGAAGCCTCAAATTCAAGAAGCAAACAGAACACCGAGTTTTCTTAACCACAACAAACCTACTCCAAGGCACATCATAATGAAAATGGCACAAACCAAGGACAAAGAAAAAATTCTCAAGGCAGCCAGGGAAAAGTAGAATACAACATATAAAGGAAAGCCTGTTAGATTACCATCAGATTTCTCAGCAGAAACTCTACAAGCTAGAAGAGGATGGACCCCAATTTTTAAAGCCCTTAAAGAGAGAAACTTTCAGCCAAGAATACTATACCCATTAAAGCTATCCTTCAAGTATGAAGGAGAAATAAAAACATTCACACATACAGACAAGATGAGGGAATTTATCATCAAAAAAACCCCATTCCAGGAACTACTAAAGGGGGTTTTCCAACCAGATACAAAGAACAAAACAAAACAAAACCACAAGTAAAACCTCCACCAAGAACACAATAAAACCAAATTTGAACTGTGACAACAAAAGAAAAAAAAAAAGGAGAGAGGATGGAGATTAACAGTAGCAAAGGATGATGGAGTGCAGAAACACTCATAAGATAGGGTACTATAATGAATATGGTGGTACCCTTTTCATTACTTAATGGTAACCACCCTTGTAAAAACCACCACAGAAGCACATGGCTTAAAAAAGGTACCAACAGAGGAAAGATGTATGGAATACAAACAAACAAAAACAAATAATAGAAAAACAAAAGAGAAGAATCAAACAAGATACAAAACTAACAGAAAGCAATTTATAAAATGGCAATAGGGCCCCCACAAGTGTCAATAATTACACTAAATGTAAATGGATTAAACTCACCAATAAAAAGACACAGAGTAGCAGAATGGATTCAAAAAGAAAATCCAACTGTATGTTGCCTATGAGAAACACATCTAAGCAATAAGGATAAAAACAAATTCAAAAGGAAAGGCTAGAAAACAATACTTCAAGCAAATAACATCCAAAAAAAAGCAGGTGTAGCAATACTCATATCTAATAATGCTGACTATAAGACAGAAAAAGTGCTCAGGACAAAATGGTCATTTCATAATGATTAAGGGGACACTGAATCAAGAAGACATAACAATCCTTAATATATATGCACCAAACCAAGGAGCACCAAAATATATAAGACAGCTACTGACTGACCTAGAAACAAAAACTGACAAAAATACAATCATACTTGGAGACCTCAATACACCACTTATGGCTCTAGATCAGTCATCCAAACAGAAAATCAATAAAGATATATTGGCTTTAAACAAAACACTAGAGCACCTGGATATGATAGACATCTATAGGACACTTCATCCCAAAGTGACAGAATATACATTTTTCTCTAGTGCACATGGAACATTCTCAAGAATTGACCATATGTTGGGCCACAAAAATAACATCAGCAAATTCAGAAAAATTAAAATTGTACCAAGCATATTTTCTGATCATAAAGCCTTGAAACTAGAATTTGACTGCAAAAAAGAGGGAAAAAACCCACAAAAATGTGGAAACTAAACAACATACTTTTAAAAAATGAATGGGTCAAAGAAGAAATAAGTGCAGAGATCAAAAGATATATACAGACAAATGAAAATGAAAATATGACATATCAGAATCTCTGGGATGCAGCAAAAGCCGTAATAAGAGGAAAGTTCATATCATTTCAGGCCTATATGAACAAACAAGAGAGAGCCCAAGTTAACCACTTCACTTCACACCTTAAAGAACTAGGAAAAAAAAAGAACAAAGGCAACCCAAAACCAGCCGAAGAAAGGAAATAATAAAAATCAGAGAAGTAAATGAAATAGAGAACAGAAAAACTATAGAAAAATTAATAAAACAATGAGCTGGTTCTTTGACAAGATCAACAAAATTGACAAACCCTTGGCAAGACTCACCAAAGAAAAAAGAGAAAGGACTTATATAAACAAAATCCAAAATGAAAGAGGAGAAATCACCACAGACATCAAAGATATACAAAGAATTATTTAGAATACTACGAAAAACTATATGCCACCAAATTCAACAATCTAGAAGAAATGGATAAATTCCTATAACAATACAATCTTCCCAGACTGAGTCATGAAGAAGCAGAAAGCCTATACAGACCAATTAGCAGGGAGGAAATAGAAAAAAATATTAAAAACCTCCCCAAAAATAAAAGTCCAGGCCCAGACGGTTATACTAGTGAATTCTATCCAACATTCAAAGAAGCATTGGTTCCTATTCTACTCAAAGTCTTCCAAAAAATTGAAGAAGCAATACTTCCAAACACATTTTATGAGGCCAACATAACCCTCATACTTAAACCTGGCAAGGATGGCACACACAAAAAAAACAACACTACAGACCAATATCTCTAATGAATACAGATGCTAAAATACTAAACAAAATACTGAAAAATCAAATACAACATCATATTAAAAAAATAATACATCATGATCAAGTGGGATTCATCTCAGAATCTCAAGAATGGTTCAACATACATAAAACAGTTAAAGTAATTCACCATATCAACAAAACAAAGAACAAAAACCACATGATCCTATCAATAGATGCAGAAAAGGCATTTGGTAAAATACAACACAAGTTTATGTTTAAGACACTCAACAAAATGGGTATAGAAGGAAAATATCTCAACATGATAAAGGCCATATATGATAAACCATCAGCCAACATCATATTAAATGGTTTAAAACTGAGGACTTTCCCCTTTAAATCAGGAACAAGACAGGGTTGTCCACTCTCTCCACTCTTATTTAACATGGTCCTAGAAGTTCTGGCCAGAGCAATCAGACAAGAGAAATAAATAAAAGGCATCCATATCGGAAAAGAAGAAGTAAAAGTATCACTTTTTGCAGATGATATGATCCTATACATTGAGAACCGCAAAGACTTCACAAAAAATTTACTAGAAACAATAAACCAATACAGTAAGGTCGCAGGATACAAAATTAACATACAAAAGTCCATAGCTTTTCTATATGCCAACAATGAAATATTAGAAAACGAACTCAAAAAAACAATCCCCTTCACAATTGCAACAAAAACAAAAAAATAAAATACCTAGGAATAAACATAACAAAGAATGTAAAGGACCTGTATAACGAAAACTACAAAGCATTGTTAAGGGAAATTGAAAAAAGATACAATGAGATGGAAAAATATTCCTTGTTCTTGGATAGGAGGAATAAATATTATCAAAATGGCCATATTACCCAAAGCAATTTATAAATTTAATGCAATTTTCATCAAAATTCCTATGACATTTTTTAAAGAAATGGAACAAAAAATCATCAGATTTATATGGAACTATAAAAAACCCCAAATAGCCAAAGCAATACAACGCTGGGGGCATTACAATACCTGACTTTAAACTATATTATAGGACCAGCACAATCAAAACAGCATGGTATTGGCAGAAAAATAGACACTCAGACCAATGGAACAGAATAGAAAGTTCAGAAATAAAACCACATATATATGGTCAAATAATTTTTGATAAAGGAGCCAATAACACACAATGGAGAAAAGAAAGCTTGTTCAACTAATGGTGCTGGGAAAACTGGAAAGCCACATGCAAAAGAATGAAACTCGACTACAGCTTGTCCCCTGGTACTAAAATTGATTCAAAACAGATCAAAGACCTAAATATAAGACCTGAAACAATAAAGTACATAGAAGAAGATATAGTTACTAAACTCATGGACCTGGATTTTAAAGAGCATTTTATGAATTTGACTCCAAAGGCAAGAGAAGTCAAGGCAAAGACAAAGTAATGGAACTACATCAGACTAAAGATTTTGCTCAGCAAGAGAAACTGACAACAAAATAAACAGACAGCCAACTAAATGGGAAATGATATTTTCAAACAACAGCTCCGATAAGGACCTAATATCCAAAATTTACAAAGAACTCATAAAACTCAACAACAAACAAACAATCCAATAAAAAAATGGGAAGAGAACATGAACAGACACTTCTCCCAGGAAGAAATACAAATGGCTAACAGATATATGAAAAGATGCTCAGCTTCATTAGTTATTAGAGAAATGCAAATCAAAACTACAATGAGATACCACCTCCACCTGTTATATTAGCTATTATCAACAAGACAGGTAATAGCAAATGCTGGAGAGGCTGTGGAGAAAAAGGAACCCTCATTCACTGTTGGTGGGAATGTAAAGTAGTACAAGCATTATGGAAGAAAGTATGGTGGTTCCTCAAAAAACTGAAAATATTACTACCTTATGACCCAGCAATCCCTCTACTGGGTATATACCCCAAAAACTCAGATACGTAAAGATACATGTAGCCCCATGTTCATTGCAGCATTGTTCACAGTGGCCAAGACATGGAAACAACCAAAAAGCCCTTCAGTAGAAGACTGGATAAAGAAAATGTGGCACATATACACTATGGAATACTACTCAGCCATAAGAAATGATGACATCGCATCATTTACAACAAAATGTTGGGATCTTGATAACATTATACAGAATTAAATAAGTAAATCAGAAAAAACCTAGAACTACATGATTCCATACATTGGTGGGACATAAAATCGAGACTAAGAGACATGGACAAGAGTGTGGTGGTTACCAGGGGTGGGGGGAGGGGAGGAAGTGGGAGGGAAGAAGGGAGAGGAGAAGGGGGAGGGGGAGGGGCACAAAGAAAACTAGATAGAGAGTGATGGAGGACAATCTTACTTTGGGTGATGGGTATGCAACATAATTGAATGACAAGATAACCTGGACATGTTTCTTTGAATATATGTACCCTGATTTATTGATGTCTCCCCATTAACATTAATAAAAATTTATTTATAAGGAAAAAGTAGGCCCTGGCTGGTTGGCTCAGTGGTTGAGTGTCAGCCTGGTGTGCGGAAATCCCTGGTTCGATTCCCGGCCAGGGCACACAGGAGAAGCACCCATCTGCTTCTCTACCCCTCCCCCTTTCCTTCCTCTCTGTCTCTCTCTTCCCCTCCCACAGCCAAGATTCCACTGGAGCAAAGACGGTTCGGGCGCTGGGGATGGTTCCATGGCCTCTGCCTCAGGCGCTAGAGTGGCTCTGGTTGCAACAGAGCGACGCCCCGGATGGGCAGAGCATTGCCCCCTGGTGGGCGTGCCGGGTGGATTGTCTGACTGACTGCGGGAGTCTGTCTGACTGCCTCCCCGTTTCCAGCTTCAGAAAAATACAAAAAATAAAAATAAAAAAAAGAGAAAAAAAGCAGACAATTCCAAGAGTAAAATGGAACTCAGTGCAAAGTGGCAAGTTTGGTCTTAGGAAATTTGACAGTTTACCCAATTGCTGGAGCGTAGCATTATATTCAGCTGTAGGAAGGTTGGTAGGTGCAACAGTAGGAGGATGCAGAAGCTATTACTGGCTTCTGATTTCTTCTATTTTCTAGAGATAAGAAATAGGGTAAGGACCTATGAGTGAGGAGAGGGAAGGAAGAAAGAAATTAATGCCCTGACCTGTGGTGGCTCAGGGGATAAAATGTCAACGTGGAATGCTGAGGTTGCTGGTTGGAAACCCCAGGTTTGCCCAGTCAAGGCATATGCAAGAATTGATGCTTCCTGCTCCTTCCCTCCTTCTCTTGCTCTCTTTAGAAGATGTGATACATATACACTATGGAATACTACTCAGCCATAAGAAATGATGACATCAGATCATTTACAACAACATGGATGGACCTTGATAACATTATACTGAGTGAAATAAGTAAATCAGAAAAAACTAAGAACTGCATGACTCCATACATAGGTGGGACATAAAAATGAGACTAAGAGACATGGATAAGAGTGTGGTGGTTATGAGGAAGGGGGAGGAGAGGGAAGCAGAGGAGAAGGGGAGGGGCACAAAGAAAACTAGATAGAAGGTGACGGAGGACAATCTGACTTTGGGTGATGGGTATGCAACAAAATTAAATGACAAGATAACCTGTAGATGTTTTCTTTGAACATATGTACCCCGATTTAGTGATGTCACCCCATTAAAATTAATTAAAATGTATAAAAAAAGTTTAAAAAAATAAAGAAAAAATAAAAATCAATAAATAAGCCAGGCAGAAAAAGAAAAATATCATATGACCTCACTCATTTGAGGAATCCAAGGAATAATGAGAACTGAGGAATGAAATTGAGACAGTGGAGGGATCAAAGGGACCAGAGAAAAAGAGGACAGAGAGAAAGGGGATGATAGGATGGGATAAACCTGAAGAGAAGGGGGGAGGGCGCTGTAGGGAGGGGGGCAAGGGAGATGTTGAAGGGAATAGGGGGGAGGGGGGAGGTATTCGAGGTGACCCTAGAATCTATGTAAACACAATTAAATAAAAAAAAGTAAAAAGAAATCAATAAATAAACAAATCTTGGGGAAGAAAAGATGTTAAACAACGGATTAGGAAAATTAGTGTGAGGGGGTGATATCACTTCAGAGTTAGCATGTCTGCATGTTTTTTTCCAGCCAAATTCAACAGATCTGAAGCAAGTATACAGTGAATTAACTAACCAAGGTTGTGGTTTGGACAGGTAAAGTGGACAAAGAGAAGGTATTTGTAAAGAATTTAAAACAATGGATAAAAGAATCTAAGGTAGGCAAAGAATTTTTCTAAATAGTACTATATAACATTTAAATGTGTCTATAATGCCGGTGGCCAAGGCCAGTCAGGTTCCCATTAAATTCAAGCAGATGGCAGGGAAACTGCAGAGCCGGAAAGTGTCAGGCCATACCTGTTCATTAGAAGCTCGCAAAAACAGGCGAGTGAATAAACAACAAAAAAGGCAAAAAACAAAAACAAAGGAAAACCTGCTATTCACAGTAAGGGGAAAGGAACAAGGAAAACCACACCTCACATTGGCGGGAGAGCCATCTGGGAGAGTCGCCGCCCAGGAAAAGACCACACACACATGGTGCTGTCACGCATCCACACACCAGTCAGGCAAAGAGCTTGCAGTCGGTAAATCTGCGAGCAAGCCTAACATAGCCGTTTTCCCCCACATTTCACCCCTTTAGGGTTGCTCGCCTCACAATCTCTGTGACAGGTTTCTTCTGCAATGGTCTCTGTGCAAGAAGTGAGGTAAATTACAAAAATCAAAACAGTTCATTCTACAGCAACAGAATTACAAACACAGCTATGGGCAAAATGATAGAATGGTCAGTGGCACCAAGAGAGGCAAATCTTTCCCTTCTGGCAGAATACAGGCCCAAGTTCTGTCTGTAGACAGCACAGTAGCAGGTACCAGAGGCCGCCCAGGGCGGGCATACCAAACCTTATCGGCCTGCACACCAGGGTCTGCCGGTTCAGTGTGCAGCAAGATGGGAGAACTCATTATGGGCCACAAAGAAATTACAAAGGTGCCCTTCATAATGCTGCTCCCTGAGCACTCAAGGGGTAATACACTTGTACCTTAGGTGGCCAGGTGCTGGTTGCCCAGGGAGTTAACTGGAGGTCCACTTCTAGTCCCCTATCCCACAGTGCCAACAAGGCCACCCACCTCAGGTGGGGGACCTGTACTGTCCAGGGCCTGTCTATTGAATCTGTTGGCCTTTAAGGAGGGTTATTGGGGCAGCCAAAAACATGTTGCCCTGCTGTCCAAAGCCCAGCTTGAGCAAAGCATCCTTGGTGCGTATCTGCAACTGGATGGGAGCAGTTGCCCAGTGCAGGAGGGCTTTCACCAGAGCTGGGCTTCCCCCCGGTCAACATCTCTCATTCAAAATCTGGAGTACTGTCCATAAATGGCATGTTCATCCAGTAAGGGGGCCAGTGCCCCCCTCCTGTCGCAGTCCCTGCTTTAAGAGTCCATTATACCACTCAATGATATCAGCAGCCTGGGGGTGGTAGGGAACATGGTACTTCCAGCCCACCCCCAGCTTTTGAGCCCATTGCTTCACTGTTGAACCAGTGAAGTGGGTGCCATTGTCACTTTCAAGGAGCAGTGATCGCCCATATGCAACACTCGGGGTCAGAGCCTGTATGACTGCCTTTTGGTCTGAGTTATGGGCAGGGTAAGCAGCAGGCAGACCGGTGACAGTATCTACACATGTGACTGCATACTGGTACCCATCTGACTTTAATAAGGGTCCAGTGATGTCTATCTGCCACCATGTCAGTGGAACACAACCCCTCTGGATCTGGCCAGGTAATGCCAGTTGTCTCTGTGGGTGCTCCTTGGAACACACTGCACATTGCTCACAGGCTGCAAATACCTCTGCATAGGGCACAGGCCAGTTCCATGCCACATAGTTTTTTGTCCTGCATGGAGCAGATGCTGGTGGAGCCACTGTGCCATGTCACCTGTAGGTGCAATCTCCAACCACTGTACCTTTGCCAAAGTGTCTGCCTCAGCATTCCCAGGATGGGCTAGAGGGGCATGCCCTGTGACATGATATACTGTTGCCTGCTTCTGGTGTCCTATTTCTTATAAAGCCTGCCACATGGACTGACCCCATAGTGGACAGTGCATTACCATCCACTGGTTAGTGTGCCAAGTAGCAATCCAAAGGGTCAGTCCATGATAGAAACTTGAAGTTAATTACTTCAGTGGACTAGTTGCCAGTTGCCTACATCGCACCAGCTGGACCCATGTACTCTGCCTGTTCCTACTGCAGACATCTGCTTCTGTGTAATGCTAGCTCCTTGTGCACTCAATTCTGTCCTCTCATCCTTCCCAAAACATTGCTCCCTCAGCTCTCTATTCTTCCTTGTCATCACATCTCTTTCTCTGTTGGCTCATCCCCATCATCATACCATTTGCTGTTATATCAAATGAAAAAAGACTGCATTTGACTCGACTCACTTAGCCAGCAACAACTCCATTTGTTTCCTTCTGCAGTAAATGAGTTGTCTGTACTCACTGTCTTCAATTTCCCTGCTTTCACTTTCTTTTTTAAGTTTTATTTATTTTTTAAATTGATTTTAGAAAGAGGATATAAAGAAAAAGGTGAGTGGAGGAGTGGGAAGCATGAACTTGTAGTAGTTGCTTCTCATATGTGCCTTGACTAGATAAGCCTGGGGTTTTGTACCGGCGACCTTAGCATTCCAGGTTGACACTTTATCCACTGCGCCACCACAGGTCAGGCTCATTTTCTTTTTAATCTACTTCAGTCAGACTTTCAGCCCCATGAATTGAACTTAACATTGGAGTCAGAAACGTTACTAACCATCTTTAGTTGCTGTTGTTGTATTATAAAGAGGTACTAAAAATGGTAACAAATTTCAATTGCTCTTGTTAAATACTGGGCATCATATTGCCTTTGCAGTATTGGACTTCATGTCTCTTTTTGTGACTCTTCCTCAATCCTTCCTAGGACTAACAAATTGTCTAGTTTTGATCAAGCAGATGGTTTCAAGTTTTTCTCTAATATGTTGAATGAAGTTGCAAATGAATAACTGAGCTGAGCATAAAAATAATTAACATGCACCCTTGAAGAATAATTTTCTTTTTTGACAGAGACAAAGAGAGAGTCAGAGAGAGGGACAGATAGGGACAGATAGACAGGAAGAGGGAGATGAGAAGCATCAATTCTTCATTGCAGCTCCTTAGTTGTTCATTGATTGCTTTCTCATATGTGCCTTGACTGGGGGTTACAGCAGAGCAAGTGACCCCTTGCTCAAGCTAGCGACTTTGGGCTCAAGCCAGTGACCATGGGGTCGCGTCTATGATCCCACGCTCAAGCCAGCTAACCCTCACTCAAGCTGGTGAGCCTCCACTCAAGCCAGATGAACCCACGCTCAAGTTGGCAACCTTGGGGTTTCGAACCTGGGTCTTCCACGTCCCAGTCCAACACTATCCACTGTGCCACCACCTGGTCAGGCAGTATAATTAAATTTTGTGTTGTGAGGTTTAGTTCGAGTGCCAGACAAAGCCTTGTGCAGTACCAGTTACAGCTGTTAATTCCAGACAATGAGGCACAGTTCAATGGTTGTGGGGTAGTATCTTTGGAAATAAGCCTGCAAAGATGCTTCCATTAGCAGGCATTTAAGAAGAGTTTATCAGGGGAAGGCTATTTTCATTAATGAATATTAGGGTAGGAAATCACACTTGTCCTTGTAGTGTTAAAAAAAAATGATTCGAGTGCTGATGGCCATTAGGGATGTGGAGACAAGAGGGATTAGCAGGGTTCAGATGTGACATGTCAGTAATTTCGATGATTAGCTCTTTGGAGTAAAATCCTGTTAGAAAAAGTATTCCTGTTAATGCCAACCTTCCAATGAGTGCAGTGCTTTGAACAGTGTGTCTATCTTTTGAACATTTTATCACTTAGGCTGTTAATAGAAGAACCTGAACATAGAAATAGTATGGCTTAAAAAAATGTGTGCTTAGATATGGAAATGTGCTTAGATATGGCTGGTTAATGCCTATGGTTACTATTATTAGGCCTAGTTGGCTTGAGATGGAGAAGGCTGTAACTTTCTTAATGTCATTGGGTGAGGGCATAGATTACTATAAATTGTGTGGTGATTGCTCCTAGGCATATTATTGTTTTAATTAGCTTATTATTTTCTGTTAGTGGGTAGAACTGGATTAGTAGGAAAATGTGTGCTCTGACCACTGTGCCTGAGTGGAGTCATGCTGAGACAAGTGCAGGGATTCATGGCAGAAGGCAGGCATTGGTAAGCCAAATCAGGCAGATTTACTGGTGGCAGCGAGGAGCACTCCAGTTAGCAGAAAGTTGTCAAAGTTGAGTACAACAATCTATTGTAATTCTCATGAATTGGAGTTAATTAGGAACAACGCTATGGATACAATAAATCTTACATCTCCAGTACAGTTATGTAAGATTGCAGAGCGGCAGTATTAGTCTGCTCTGCCAGATCATTAGTTCATTAACAGGAATGATGTAATTCCCACTCCTTCCAACCAATAATTAAAAAAGATTGTTGGTGGTAACTAGAATTAGTATTGGATGAGAAATATTAAGGTACTTAAAGAATCTATTGATGTCGGGATCTGAGATATCATATTGAGAAGTCCATAATAGATCATGTGACAAATATTGCTGATATATATATTATTGAGAAGTAGTTTAGTTTAAAGCTGAGAGTTTCATAGTTTAAATTATTCAGTGTCAATTAGAAATTACTATTTCTTGGCCAGAGTAGATAAATGTTATAGTGGGGATTAGGCATATGAGATTACAGTTTTTACAGAGTTTGGGTATGGAATATATTCCTGCATGTTAGAGATGATTATTATGACTGATATAGTTAGTATAAGTAGCAAAATTATTATTGAGGAGGCAAATGGATTTATTACATTTATTTGGAGTTAGACCAATTTTTTGGTTCTTAAAACCAGTAGCTAACTTCCATTCTCTAAAAGTCTGGAAAAGCCACACTATTAGGTGTGGAAGCATGAGTTAGCAGTTCCTATATACTTTTTCGATAAGAATTTTTAGATTCTATTATTAGATTCACAATCTAATATTTTGGTTAAATTATATTTACAATACAATGTCCACAGAATGATCTTGGAGTTAATAGTTACGAGCAGCAGAGGTTATTTGATGCATTATTATGAGGGTGTTTTCTTGTGTAAAGGATGGTTTAATATTATTAATAAAGTATATGGGCCTCATTGGGTAACAAGTAGCATGCTAAGGAAACATAAAGCAGTAATATCAATGGTAACTCCTTCAAGAATGATGGATGGGATCAAGAGAATGTTGATAGAACTACCACAGCTCTCCAATCAAGTTGACTGCAGGAGGCAGAGCTAGGTTGGTGAGACTAGGTCATGGAGAATGGTCATCATGATGCTGTAAGTGGAAGAACTGTTTGTAGGGCATGAGCTAAAATGATAGTTTGGCTATAGTTTTTTTCCAAGCATTTTACTTTCAAAATAAATGATTTAATTTCTTTCAAATAGAAATAGTTGTATTTCCAAAGTATTTAGAGATCAAATACCAGGGCAATCTAAAATGTTAGAGTAGGTCAGTAAATCACCAGAAAGAACTTAACACTAAGAAGTGTATTACTATCAATCCTATTTCCTATTTATTCCACCAAATGCTGAGGGTTCAGAGCCCACAGCAAATCCCTAAGATCTGTTATCAGTGACAGCTGCCTTCTTAGCTCTGGTCTCTCAGTACCTCCCCCTTCTTCCCACAAGAACTGGATGGTGCTCTCCCTCCCGAGGTGTCAATTATCACTGTCCTCAACTTCATTTTCCCCAAAGACCAAGGCAGCCATGACCTCCAGACTACCGGTGCTCTGTGCTGCAATGCTGAAACACTGCCCAGTCTTTCCAGCTGGCAATTCTCCTTCCTCGGAAAGGCAGTATTGACTTCTGAGGGAAAACCAGTGTTTTACTAAATCTGAATTAAGAAGACGATTCCTTTGACTAGGAGTCTGAGGAGGTGGGAAGAAGAAAGAGAAGAATATAGTTATTTTAGATTACTGATTTTAAAAGATATGCCTTCACTGTTTTAGAGAGCTAAAAACAATATGTAGCATCTGCTAAACTACAATTTTCATGGTTCAGAGAATATGAGGTGTTATTTTTTTAAATCTACCTACATATTGTCATCATCTGAAATCTTTAGTTTCAGGGAAATGGAAAACTCTTCTATGAGGGATCTATAGTACATGTTTAACCTGCCTCCTACCCAAACCCAAAATGGTTAACATTCACAGCACTGTAGAATGTTACAGATACTTTTTAAACCATCCGTCCATACTGATCAAGTTTAGAAGGTACTGCGTTCACATGATGTGGTTTCCTCTTTAGGTGTCATATTAACTAAGAGCAAAAGGAAGGTAATGTGAACTGAACTGATTGCCGTGCCATGCCTGGTGAGTGGACTGATGTAGGGAATGTTCAGTTAACAATATTTACACGTGAGTCCTATACGATAAGATGACTACACAGCAAAAGTTAGATCAGTGATTTCAACCTTTTTCAGCTTGTGGCACACATGAACTAATTACTAAAATTCTACGGCACACCAAAGAAATAGGTATAATTTTGCTTCATTCACACCGGACAATTTATTATTGGCTGTTGTCATTTTTGATAATCTAAGGGAAAAAATGTCAGTGCTCCTGACTAAACAGTCTGTACTGTGTGTTTTAAGAATTCTTGAGGCACACGGGTTGAAAATCGCTGGTCTAGATTGCTGTCTTATCTTAGAAAAGTCTAAGAAAAGTTTCCAGAATAGGAAGTGGGGTGGGTTTGGGGATAAGCAATCTTATTCAAATTAGGACAGTGGGGCTCAGCCACCAATATCCAGCAGAAACAATCAGGCATGGGCACAGGCCACAAGAGGCCAAAACCAGCTTTCAAGCCTTCCCGAGAGGGGCCAGAGTAAGTGACTGTGGGTCTACGTCCATCTACCTCACCTACCTACTCAGCTGCCTCTAGCTCCCGCATCCCCCACTCTGGTAAACTTAGAGCTGGCTGAAAGTGGGAGCACCACAGAGCCTGCATATAGTAAATGCTCAGTAAATGTTTCTACCACAACTTCCCTGACCATGGGGTTCATGACAGCTACTTTGGCTTCACCCTAATAACAACAAGGACATGATAACTATTATTGACTGAGCTCTTTTTTGCCAGGCAGTGTGCTAAACATTTTATTTTACTTAACAACAGTGATGCTGGGAGATATGGACTACTATTATTGACTACTATTTGAAGAGCTGTATTCCCACCACTACCTGACACTGCCACTCCACTTGATCAGGTAACATTTTATTTACCCACTTTCCTCTATTAACTAAGTCCTCTAACAGTGATTCTTCACAGTTATCTGGGTAGGACACTGTACAAGAGTCATTAGTCCTCACTTTTGGAAAACCAGACCCAAGATTTTGGGGCAGTGACAAAAGCAACGGCACCTTTCTCTTCTGCTTGCAGGGATGGAGCTGGGAATAGCAGCCCCCCACAGGTCACATGAGGATGAAACTCGCAGGCAGAACCAGCAGCATCCCCGCTCTTGGCTGGTTTGACAATCCATTTCCCCACCTTGACCTGGATGCACTGGCATTACTTAATTTGAACTTATGTTGATACAATATACCGTCTTGGTTTTTCAAACTTTTACTTCCTGTTAATTCTATCTATTTTAGGAGATGACAAATACAAAAATTTACCCTCCTTAGAAGATAAAAGCAAGCTTTGGAATGCAAGAAAAATAACACGAGTTCATCATAACATTTACATTCAAATTCTATTGCAAGATGCAAAACTTCAGCAACATTTAAAGACTATAAAGTTTCATTAAATGGTTCCATACTTTTGTTGAAATATATAAAAATATTTTCTAAAAATATGACATTAGACAATGTAAAAATCACCATTTTACAGAAAGATATTTTATACCCTCAAATGTTCCATTTACTTATTTATTTATTTATTTATTTTCATTTTCGAGAGGAGAAAGACAAGAAGGGAGAGAGATAAGAAACATCAACTTGCCCTGGCCGGTTGGCTCAGCGGTAGAGCATCGGCCTGGCATGCGGGGGATCTGGGTTCGATTCCCAGCCAGGGCACATAGGAGAAGCGCCCATCTGCTTCTCCACCCCCCCCCCTTCCTCTCTGTCTCTCTCTTCCCCTCCCGCAGCCAAGGCTCCATTGGAGCAAAGATGGCCCGGGCGCTGGGGATGGCTCCTTGGCCTCTGCCCCAGGCACTAGAGTGGCTCTGGTCGCGGCAGAGCGATGCCCCGGAGGGGCAGAGCATCGTTCCCTGATAGGCAGAGCTTCGCCCCTGGTGGGCATGCCGGGTGGATCCCAGTCGGGCGCATGCGGGAGTCTGTCTGACTGTCTCTCCCTGTTTCCAGCTTCAGAAAAATACAAAAAAAAAAAGAAAAGAAACATCAACTTGTAGTTGTGTCACTTGAGTTGTTCACAGATTGCTTCTCATATGTGCCTCGACAGAGGCGGTGGGGAGCTCAAGTTGAGCCAGCAAACCCTTGCTCAAGCCAGTGACTTCGGGGTTCAAGCCTCCTGCACTCAAGCCGGCAACCTTGGGGTTTCAAACCTGGGACCTCAATGTCCTAGGTCCATGATCTATGCACTGTGCCACCATCAGTCAGGCTCAAATGTTCCTTGTTAATCATCTAACTGCAACTTTTAGGTGTAGAGGGAAAGCGTCATTTTAAGCCTCCTTCTGTGACCACTGTCTACACATTTAAATTACAGAGAAAAGTCTTAGAACATAGTTTGACTACATATTTAAAATAAAAGCAAGATACTGAAATCAGTTTGCAGTCAGATATGAAATGAAAACCAAGTCAGCTCCCAAACCCAGGAGTTGCATCAGGTAGAACCCAGAGTCTAGAAACTCCATTTTTCTCATTCCTGTTGGCAATTCCAGAAGTCCGTACCATGCTCCCGTAAGCTTCTTATTGTGATCTACACATTGTACACAGATCTCACAGTGCATTGTACTCCACGCACTTCGATGGATCTGTGGGAAAGTGCTTCTGGCAAATTGTCATTAACCTCTTCAATCCCTAAGAAAATAAGGAAAATAAAGGTTGGTTATGAGACAGTTAAACTTTTATTAATTGCCCTCCTCTGTACTACTCATTTGGTTTACCAATGTCTCCATTAACATATGGCAGTCCCCAGCAATATCACCCAGGTGTACTTATTTACAAGATGATCAGAGCAAATTGTTCACAAACACAATAGCAAAAGAACTGGAAACAACCCCAATGTCCATCGTAGGAGAATATGTGAAAAAACATTAATATGCTGCCTGACCGGTGGTGGCGCAATGGATAAAGGGTCGGCCTGGGACGCTGAGGTCCCAGATTCAAATTCTAAGGTTGCTGGCTTGAGCATGAGCTCACCAGCTTGAACATGGGATCATTAATATGATCCCCTGGTCGCTGGCTTAAAGCCCAAGGTCGCTGGCTTGAGCAAGGGACCACTGGCTTGGCTGGTGCCCCCTGGTCAAGCCACATATGAGGAACAGACAACCAACAACTGAAGAGACAAAACTATGAGTTGATGTTTCTCATACCTCTCTCTTCTTCTCTGTCTCTCTCACTTTAAAAAAATAAGGCATAAGTAGGCTCACAAATGGAACATTTTACAGCTTTAAAAGTGAATTAACTAGAGTTACATAGAACAACCGAGTCTTTCTCCACCAGGTTCCAGTGGAGAATTAAAACCCACTGCCTAGCCTAAAGCACCCACTGTACGGAATGAGACAGCTCCTCTCCTGTGTATCTAAAGGGTGCTACTTATGTACCATCCTTGAAAAACATGAGAAAATAGGCACTCAAATCATCTTCTGTGTTCTGTGGTCCAGATGGAGAACTCTGGTTGAGAACAACTGATATACTGAATACATAAATCTTAGAAACAATGTTGAATGTAAACAGTTAAGTGGCAACAGCTGCATCCAGTATAATGCATTTTAATAAAACTTTAAAACAAGTTAAAAAATAACATATTCCTTAAAAATACACATACAACATGGCAGAATTATTTCTGAAAAAGCAAGGAAGTGACAAACATAAATTAAGATAGTTACTTCTGGGGTAGAGAAGGAAAATACAGATCCATAATCTACAAAAATGCATAGTTCTGAAACTGGGATCAAGGCCTTTAGATACTACATATGTTTTGTATACTTCTTAACTTACATATTATATGGGTTTCTTTGTATGCATAAATACTACATAATAAAAACATTTTTATATCATAAAAACTGAGTACTGTACAACATTCCAAATGTGACCTGGCCAATTCTGAAGTCAGTACTAGGCTACTGCATAATCTTTGTTCTGTATCTTTGGCATCTGTGTTACCATGGACTTGTTTTGTTTTTCTTTTAAATTTTAATTAATTTTTTTAATGAGGTGACATTGCTTAATAGGATCATACAGGTTTCAGGTAGACATCTCTATGGTACGATCTGTATATTGCATTGTGTGCCCACCACCCAAAGTCAAACCATCTTCTGTCACATATTTTTAGGCTCTTTTATCCTCCACTTCAATTCTTTTTGGACAACTATTTACAATATACACCACAAATTCCCACGACCTCACAAATTTCAAGGGCTTTCTATCTCTTCTGCAATTAGGACAGTTTTTGTCTAGTCTATAACTTTATAGTGATACTTTTACCTGCTGACAAGAACTATCACTCTTAAAATTCATTCAATCTCTTGAAACTCATCTTTCAATCTGTGATCTTTTAAAACCCTTAGTTGACATTTTGTTTCCAGTTATTCCTCTTAGCTTTCTCATCCACCAGTAAGCAAACTTGCCTCTAAGTCACCCCAAATTCACAAACAAGCCAGGAACAAGGACCGAAGCCTGAGACATGCCGCTCTCCCTCTCTCTAGAACAGGTCTGAGAAGAGTTCTGCAACCAGCAATGAATCCTATTAAAATGTTTTATCTACCAGCCTACACATGTCCTTGTTTACAAGGAAAGACTTTGTAAAATATCCTACTGAAATCCATGTATCTACAGCAATATTGATTAGTCATTACAAATAACAACAACTGGCCCTGGCAGGGAACTTCAGTTGGTAGAGCATCATCCCGACAGTCTGAGGCAGTGGAGTTGATCCCCAGTCAGGGCACATACCAGGATCAATCAATGACCGTATGAATAGGTGGAACAATGAATTGATGTTTCTCTCTGTCTCTTTCCCTTCCTATCTCTATAAAAGTTGATGTAAAAATGAAATATATATGAATAACCAAGAACAGCAGCACTTAATTTTAATTACCTCTAGTGCAATTTTTGGCACAAATTATTTTAAGGTTTCTCAGCGTGGGTTCACAAAAATTAAAATCACCCAATTCCTATCATAATAACAAGAATAATGAAATTCTATCGGAGGCCAAAGGTTGACTATGTGCATTAATGATAATAATTATGAAAGTGCATATATAGTACCTGCCTGGTACTTAGCTAGTATTCCCTCCAAATTCACTTTCTTGCCTCAAAATCATGCAGTGAAATATCATCTGCTCTTAAAGGAAGAAAGAACTTCATGACCTAGTGGGAAGGCAGAGCATGTGGCTATAACTGCACAAATCAACAACAGAAGACCATATCTGAATCTCTGAGGAGGAATGGTAAAAAAATCACCTTGAAATGTTTGCTGACGTAACAGGTACCTGAAACATCACCAAGCATTTAGAGCTCTTGATTACTATGTAAGCATTCAAATAACTCCTCTACATTCAAAATAAAAACAAAATAAATCATAACAAAAATACCTGACAAATCGCTTTGGAACCACAGTAAAAACAGAGCACAAATATAAATTATTTCTATGCACTGAGCATTAATCTAATAGATTCAACATCAAGAAACAGGATTTTCAAACATCTTAAAGCCCTTCGTGTATTCAAAGATTGTCCATACAGTGCTATTGAAGAATTGGGAATGTGGAGGGAGGTTATCTTTTATCCAAGGGAAAGAATTTACAACAAAGACAGACCATGTAATTTGCTTTGCTCCTCATTTTTTTTTATTCCCTGTGCTAATCAGGTATTTGCTTTAGATGAAGACCATTCCTTCTCCTGCTGAGAATTCTAATCATGTGTATGTAGAATTGTGATCTGCAGTCATGGGAATGAGTGATATCACTAATTTGACATCTGAGGTTTCCTGATGGGATAGGTAAGAAGAGAGGCAAAGAAAAGGAGAACACCCTGACGGAATACAAACAGCTTAGGCAGCAAAACATGGCAAGAATTATGAGAAGCAAAGAAAAGGCAAACTGATGTTAAGACTGATGGAAGTAATTTTCTTTATAAGCAATAGAATCTTAGGTGTTTTCCCCTTAAAGAAGGTATCTTGGCTCTGTGGCCTCTGCCTCAGGCACTAGAATGGCCCTGGTTGCGGCAGAGCGATGCCCTAGATGGGCAGAGCATCGCACCCTGGTGGGTGTGCCGGGTGGATCCCGGTCGGGCGCATGCGGGAGTCTGACTGCCTCCCGTTTCCAACTTCAGAAAAATACAAAAAAAAAAAAAGGTATCTGTGATGTCTATTTACCCTAAGTAGAATCTGATCTAAAAATAAATGCTAGTGTCCTGTCAAATCTTAGCTGCCGAAGTATTTGAAAAATCAATGGTCTAAGTCATAAGTAGTTTACATTACAATAACTTGTGCAGTAAGGATGACAGTGCACAGCACAGATTTGTAGAGGGGCATAATCTCCCAAAACCATATGGTTATTTTCCAAGTAGAAACAAATCTTTTCAATTAGATCGCTCAGGATTTCAGTTTCAAATAGCTTGTGGATGCTTACACCAGAAAGACGAGCTGTTTAACTTACTGCAAATACTTTCTTTAGGGGATGGCCCTGGAAGCTGTCCTCTATTTTCAAAGTCAATTATGCAATACTGTCAACAGGCAAGAGGAAAGAAAGAAGGGATTTTTTTAGAATGGAGGATAAAATCGGAGATCGTTATTTGGAAGAGTGCGAAAGCTGGTATAACTGAACAAAAGAGCTTATTCTGAGAGTAGCTATGAAATATGTCAATTTGACATAATAAATTTGCTACTGAAGCTCAAAATATGGTATTTTAATATAATTTTTATTTTTATAATAGCAAAACATTATTTATTAACTCTTTTATTCAGTGCCTACTATGTGCCAAGTACAATTCTAGGCTCTGGGAATACAGATGGGAACAACAACAAAACCCAAGAACCAAAAAAACTGCACTCTCAGTAAGATTATGCTCTTAATAGGGAAGACAGGCAAGAAACAATGTATATAAAACAGACAAGAAACAAAACCAGTATGTAAAATATCTAATATGTTAGGTGATGGCAAATCCTACGGAGAAGAAGCAGGGAAGGGGTGTGTGGGAATGTGGAGGGCGGGGCCCGTGAAAGGACTTTGTCTCTGACTTCAGGTGAGCTAGGGAACTACCGTGGGGCTCTGACCAAGAGGGCGATGTAATCTAGATTGCGGTTTAACTAGATCACTCTGGGTGCTGTGCTTACTCCGAACTGAAAAGGAGCAACAGAAGCTCAGAGACCACAGAGGAGACCCTGCAATACTCCAGAAGACAAAGAGTGGCACCTGGACCCACGTGGCAGCAGTGAGGTGATATGATGGGATTAGATTCTAGACACACTTTGAATACAGAACCAGCAAGGTTTGCTAACAGATACAATATGGGCCGAGACAGAGCGAGAAAAGTCAAAATAATTCCATGTTTTGTGTGCTCATTATTATTTTAAAAATCACATAGCTCTTCCATCAAATAGTAACAGTCCCTTGCCTCACCATTTCTAATCCCTAGTTCCAGCGCCCCCGAGGCAACCACTTCACACCTCTTATGTGCTTCTTCTGGTCTTTTCTGCCATATTCCTAAGTACTATGCTGATAGTGCTTGATGTATTTCTGTTTCTAATTTTTTATCTACTGACATCCTACTATGAAAGCTGAGGACTGAATTATCCATCATGCCGGCTGGCTCCACATAAGCATGCACACACCTACACACTTTCCCTATCTCCCCAAATCACAAGTCTTAGTTCACACAATAATCAGGATTTACATCATAACATCTACACAGATACTCTTCAAAACAGAGCCGTATAGTATATTACACAATGATATGCTTTTCAAAGACATTTTTCTCTTTGCTCTTCCATGTAGATATCACAAGTCATATCTGTGAGATAACTCTTTCTATGACCAAACACATCGGTAATGTATCTGTCTGGGTTTTTTTCTGGAGCCTTCTATCTGTTCCAATCTAGACCATCTGGATATCAGACCACCTGTTCTGCTACAATCGAAGAGCATCTCTTCACCTTCAACCTGGGGGCTCCTTTTCCCAGTCCTGGGTGCACCTCTTTTCTTGTTGTTTTGTTTGTTTCCTTCACTTTGGTGGAGGACCTTCAAGCAGAGGAAATATAACATAGTGGAATGAAGACTACCCAGGTTCAAATCCCAATTCCACCACTTACTAGCTGCGTAGTCTTCAGAACTTAACACTCTGTGCCTCAGTTTCCCTACTTGTAGAACAGAAATCATAATTCCATCCTCATATTGGTGCTCTAAAGTGGTAAAGCTAAGCACATAGTTGGCATTGCAGAACTGCTAACTATCATTATGATGATCCCAGAGAATGGGTATGGGAGAGGACACATTTTGAGACTTCAACTATCTTGAAATATCTAGATTCACACTGATTTTTAGTTCAGCTGGAAATAGAATTTTGAGTTGGATATTATTTCCCTCACTGTTAAAGAGGTACTGCTCCACTGTCTTCCAGCTTCCGTTACTGTTAATGAGACGTAGGGTGGCACTTGAATCCCTGAGCCTTTGTAAACAACCTTTTTCTTACCTCCAGAAGCACGTAAAATCTTCTCTTTATCAAAAAACAAACAACAACCAAAAAACACTTTACTCTTACCCTGCAATGTTTCACGATATATATTTTGCCTTGCTCTGAAATCTTTCCTATTCACTTCCTATGTATTCAGGGAGCTCTCCTTTTCCTTCTAGAACCTCATGTCCTTCAGCTATGGGAAGTTTTCCTGCATTCATTCTCTATTTCTTCACCTTCCAAGTTCTCTGTTTGCCTTTTCCTGGAATTAGAATTGTTGCAGGCCTTACAGATTGACTCCATCATTCTCTTAGCTTTTTTTTTTCTCTAATTTTAAACTTTTATTTAGAAAATTAACTTTAACAGGGTGACACTGATCAGTAAGAGTACATGGGTCTCAGGTGAACATTTCTATAGCATTTGAATTGTTGATTATATTGTATACCCATCATCCAAAATCCTTTTATCCTTCATTCCTTTGAGAGTTTCTCAAATTTATCTTCTATCCATTTTATTTAATCTTTGAATTTCTGCCATAATGTTTAATTTCTAAGAGCTCATTTTCACTCGCTGCCCCTTTTTTGTTTGTTTGCACATTGTTCTTATATCATGGCTATGACTATAATGATAATAAATTTTTTTCTTTTTTTGTATTTTTCTGAAGCTGGAAATGGGGAGAGACAGTCAGACAGACTCCCGCATGCGCCCGACCGGGATCTACCCGGCATGCCCACCAGGGGCGAAGTTCTGCCCACCAGGGGCGATGCTCTGCCCCTCTGGGGCGTCGCTCTGCCGCGACCAGAGCCACTCTAGCACCTGGGGCAGAGGCCAAGGAGCCATCCCCAGAGCCCGGGGCCATCTTTGCTCCAATGGAGCCTTCGCTGCGGGAGGGGAAGAGAGAGACAGAGAGGAAGGAGGGGGTGGGGGTGCAGAAGCAAATGGGCGCTTCTCCTATGTGCCCTGGCCGGGAATCGAACCCGGGTCCCCCACATGCCAGGCCGACGCTCTACCGCTGAGCCAACTGGCCAGGGCCGATAATAAATTTTTAACTGAAGGGTTTTTTTCTATTCCCTATTCTGTAACTGTTTCTCTGAACTCCTTCTTTTTATGTGTTTATTTCAGTATCTTTCGTCTTGAAAACTTTCTCTGAATTTCTGAGGATTTTAGGTGAGCATTTATTTTTCTGAGTAAGGCACCACAGAGCTAAAGGAAACTCCCTAAATGGGTAGGTTTGTCAATGGAACTTCACTACAGGACACTATGGCAGCAGCTAGTTTTTCATTGGAGTAACACTTAATGTTAGTAATTGTAGGTCTTTTCTCTTAGTCAGTTCACAAATGAACCAATCTCCTGACTCAGGTTAAAAGCCTGGCTGCCAGCAACAAAGGAATCCGTGGAGAAGAGGAACTAGAGGCCTCCTTTGCCAACACACAACTTTTACTCAAGTCTCCTCTCCTGAGCATGCAAATCCCTCAGAAAGTAAAGCTGATTTCTGCCAGAGTGGGAGAGGGCAGGAGGGCCCACCTGGACAGGGTAGGAGGAACCTCTGGACTATTTATCCTAATTCTCAACCACTCCCTCATTCTAAACCCCGTCCTGTAGTCTAGCCTCTTAGAAGCGCCTAACAGCCTGACCTGTGGTGGCGCAGTAGATAAAGCGTTGACCTGGACTGCTGAGGTTGCCAGTTTGAAACCCCAGGCTTGCCTGGTCAAGGCACATATGGGAGTTGATGCTTCCTGCTTCTCCCTCTGTTCTATCTCTTTCATCTCTCTCTCTCTTTCTCTCTCTCTCTCCAATAAAAATGAATAAATAAAATCTAAAAAATAAAATAAAACACTACTTTAAAAAAAAGTGCCAAAAGCCCCAAGTCCTGAGCCTTCCCAGAATCTAGAGATTCTATATGAATGGTTCCTTAATGACTTATTCCCCACACAATATTGAACTAAATTAATTTTTTAAATCAGTATGTTCCCAGGAAAATAGTCTGCATTTAAAAATCCAACTGATGGCCTGACCAGGAGGTGGCGCAGTAGATAGAGCATTGGACTGGGATGCGGAGGACCCAGGTTCGAGACCCCCACACTAGCTTGAGCACAGGCTCCTCTGGCTTGAAAGCAAAATTAAAAAAAAAAAAGCTCACCAGCTTAGACCCAAGGTCACTGGCTTGAGCAAGGGGTTACTCGGTCTGCAGAAGGCCCACAGTCAAGGCATATATGAGAAAGCAATCAATGAACAACTAAGGTGTCCCAGCGAAAAACTGTTGATTGATGCTTCTCATCTCTCTCTCTCCGTTCCTGTCTGTCCCTATCTATCCCTCTCTCTGTCCCTGTAAAAAAAAAAAAAAAAAATTCCAACTGATGAACTTTACACTTAAAAATAGATAAGAATGGTAAATTTTATGTGCATTTCAGTTTTAAAAAAGTAACTGAAAGCATTATACAATATTCTGAATAAGGTATAAAAATATCAAATACAGATACAATTTGGTGTATCATAGCACATGATATAGGATACAAATCCTGAATAATGAGATTTGTTTATATCCAGATAATCAACAAACTATTAAAACAACCTGATCCACTAATTTTATTTCTGTAGAAAACACTTAAAAATTTTTTTATTTTATTGATTTTAGAGAGAGAGAGAAAAGGAGAGAGAAACTGATTTGCTGTTCCACCTAGTTGTACATTCATTGGTTGCCTTTTTTTTTTTTTGTATTTTTCTGGAGATGAAGGGAGGTAGACAGAAAGACTTCCACATGTGCCTGACCTGGATCCAACCGGCAAGCCCACTAGGGGGCGATGCTCCGTGCAACTGGAGCCATTTCAGCACCTGATATGGAGGCCATGGAGCCATCCTCAGAACCCGGGGTCAACTTTGCTCCAATGGAGCTTTGGTTACAGGAGGGGAAGTGAGAGATAGAG
Organism: Saccopteryx bilineata; assembly: GCF_036850765.1. NCBI lineage: Eukaryota > Metazoa > Chordata > Mammalia > Chiroptera > Emballonuridae > Saccopteryx > Saccopteryx bilineata. The sequence continues at coordinate 147,221,795 of NC_089494.1, forward strand.
AAGGAGAGGGGGAAGGGTGGAGAAGCAGATGGGCGCTTCTGTGTGCCCTGGCCATGAATCGAACCTGGGACTTCCACACGCCAGGCTGATGCTCTACCACTGAGCCAACTGACCAGGGCTCATTGGTTGCTTCTTGTACGTGCTCTGACCAGGGATTGAATTGCAACCTTGGTGTGTTCAAATGATGCTACAACCAACTGAGCCACCCGGGCCAAACCAACTATAATAATAACTCTTTAGTTAGATCTGCCTTTTCTTTCAGAAACTATCCGTTACAGAACTTGTAAAAGAAATTTTTAGGTAATCTTTTTATTGAGTATAAAAAAGACGTTTTATGAAATCATTTTTTCTGCACCTGTCACTAGACGACACTATAACAACACAGCCTGAAGATGAAAGCAGAGACCCATGTAGTGGTGCAGCCTAAGAACCTGAAGAGTAAGATATTAGCTGAGTGACATTTCCCACGTAGTGTTTAAAAAATCCTGTCAGTGAATTGCCGAAGTTCTAATAAAGACATGAATTAACATGAGATACTTAACAATGCATGCTAACTTCAGACTAAAGTAATACGTCCTTGTTTGACCTGTACTGTGATAGTCAAAGAATGTGCAACAAGAGACATTCCAGTATCTCAGTGCTGACAATACTGGGAAGTCGTTCTAAGGGGCCATCGGAGGAGGGTGGTCACTGAAACCCAGAGAGGGTAACCGTACGGAGACAGCCACTAGGAGAAGATACAGCCTTGGGGGAAGAGTGCAGGCATGACGACTCCACTGGCCGGAACCCAGGGAAATAAGTACCCTAAACTCATTCTTCTCCTGTCTACAAAATGCCTTTCCGTCTCTCTCACTACCTGCCCCAATCAGAAGCCAGAAGGCAGGGAGCCTGTCAATGATGTTCATGAAAGCCAGGTTTCTGGGATATAGGACAAGGTGAAGAACGGTGGAGAGGGCATCTAGAGAGGCAAATGGCCATCTGATGTCAATTTCACCATTTCATCCTTCCCTTCTTTACTGACAAGTAAAGAACGCCTAAGATGTGAACGTTCTCAAGAGAGGTCTTGAAATGACTGAATTAGTGCTCGCTTCGGCAGCACATACACTAAAAAACTGGAACAACACAGAGATTAGCATGGACCCCGTGCAAGGATGACACACAAATTTGTGAAGCATTCCATAAAAAAAAAAGAAAAAGAAATGATTTATAAAGTCTCTAAATAATCAAGCACTTCCTATAATCTGTATATAAGAAGCTTTATACTCATATCTGGGCCAACAGCTACATTTGTATTTAGCAGAATGAGAAAAGTCTTTGAAGTTACTTATTACCATCAATTAAATCTCACCCTAACTAATAAGCTATACAAATTTTCTTTGCTCTGCGTGGTGAGAAAATCCTCCCTGTTCTGTGTTTAATTTTTGTCAGAAAGGAAACACTTCAAAAATTCAGATTAAATTCCAGAGGTTTGAATAAAATTAAAAGATGAAGTCATGTTATAGTAAAATAAACCCTTAAATTGTTTTCTATCATATTTCATAAAATAGATATTTCTCGCCAATATTTCTAAATAAAATAATATTTATTCTACACATTGCAAGATTCCACTAAAATGTCCGAGAACAAGAAAGATTAATCAATAATGACAAGGTCAGAATAGTGGCTACTTCTGATGAGAGGAGGAGGATTCAGGCTGGGAAGAGGCATGAAGGAAACTTCTGAGGCCCTGCTAGAAATGTTCTATATCTAGATTTGTTTTACATCTTGATATATGTATATTACACATTTCAAGAATCATTAAACTCTACAATTAAGATTAGTACACTTCACACACTACACTGTTGTGGAGGTAATTGCAAAAGTCATTTAATGGAGTAATTATTTCTTTTTAAATTGAGATAGACCATACCAACAAACAAATACCTTAATGTAGAAAAGGTTTGGGTTTATACATTTACCAGGGGCCAGCAAACTGTGTCCCTCAAGCCCCTGCCTCTTACATAAATGAGGCTTTACTGGGACACTGTCATAGGCTGCTGTTGACTGCAGCTGCAGGGTGAGTAGTTGCAACAGAGACCAATGATCCTTTAAGAAAAGGTCTGCCAACACCAGGATTAAACATCAAATAATATATTTTAAAAATTGTTAGCCCTGACTGGTTAGCTCAGTGGTAGAGTATCAGCACCAATCTGCTTCTCCATCCCTCCCCCTCTCACTTCTCTCTCTCTTCTCCTCCTCACCTGCAGCTACGGATCCATTGGAGCAAGTTGGCCCCAGGCACTGAGATTGGCTCCATGGCCTCTGCCTCAGAAACTAAAAAATGGCTCCAGCTGCAATGGAACAAGAGCCCCAGATGGGCAGAGCATCACCCCTTGTGGGCTTGCCTAGTGGGTCCTGGTCAGGGTGCATGTGGGAGTCTGTCTCTGCCTTCCAGTCCTCTCACTAAAACAATTTTTAAAAAATTGTTTTCCATTGCTTTGAGAGAGGCGAGGGGAAGGAAGGGGGGGCAAAGGGGGTTGAGAGAGAAGCAACTCGTTTCACTTAGTTGTTCCATTTAGTTGTGTACTCACTGACTGCTTGTCATATGTGCCTTGATTAGAGGTTGAACCCTCAACCTCTGGTACACTGGGTTGACGCTTTATCCACTGTGCCATCTGGCCAGGGCCTCAAATAAACTGTCCCTTTTTCTAGAATAATTCAAATCAACCTCACCTAAATACCAAAGTAACAGGAAGATTCATAAGAGAGCTTAGAAAATTAGTTAACTGTAAGTAAGAATTTCATAAAACTCTAACATGGGGGAGGTGGCATTCTTTTGCCTTGAGCTGCACTATGGGTTTAATGAAACACACCACACATTTTTCTTGGCCTTACACAGTGTTAATTTTTTTAATTTGGTGCTGATACTTTAACAACAGGAGTGTGTACTTTAAAAAATAAAAATCAAGGTTTTGGTTGTTCATACAGAAGAAAAGAAGATGGAGCAACATTGCAATAATATTCCCGGGAAGGGAACAGCGAGCTCCAGCGACTCCAACAATCCAACACTGCAGTAATATTCCTGGGAAGGTAACAGCGAGTTCCAGTGACTCCAACAACACTGCAGCTAAGCACCGCCTGACACTTAACACGCGCTTGCACGGTCCACTTTTCTCACAGCACAGCAGAGCACACGAAATACTGCTGCTGCTAGTGCCTGCATGGAAAGTAGGCAAACAAAAGACAGCACAGGTCAGGTGTTCCTTAACACTCAGCTCACTTGTTACCTGACTGTCATGGGCATGCAAATTACAAATTTAGTTTTAAGCAATGGCATCTGGGGAAATGGCAGAAAAGAATCAGAGATCTCCAAGGGCAAGAAGGACCAGAAAAGGAAATAGTTAACTCAATGCTTGCAAACATCAGTGGGAGGGCTCTCCCCCACACATTCCAAAGTGGCCCTATTCCTATCTCGTGTAATTCTTCCTGGTAGGAAGTTTCTTGGTACTATTTTTGCAACCTCTGTGAGTCTACATTTATTTCAAAATAAAATGTTTAAAAAAAATTCATCTCACACTGATTAGAAATCTGTCTTGCTTTCTGTACCTTAATCAGTCCCTAACCATATATGACAAGTTTAATCCATCTTACACCAGAAAACTCTTCCATTATCTACAACTCTGAGTCTCCTTCCTTTCTCAAGGACTCACCTGTCATATTCATTCAATCAGCAAATATTCATTGAGCACCCACCATAAGTGTAGTACGTTCTAAACTCTGGGGTGTAACAGTGAACTATGTTCTTGCCTTGTGGAACCAACACTAAATTATTATGTCTGATTATTAGACATAATACCATTAGACTTTCCAGTGGCCCTATCAATTGATTATGTGAATGAAACGTAAGTATAATAAATAAACATTTATCACTTGGAATTGAAATATAAACAAAAAGATAATTCATGGATATGGTAATAACTGTTCTCTCACAAAATATGAAAGCACTTTATGCATTTTCAGTGAAATTTTAATTTTAAGTAAACTTTCAGAATACCATCTTCAAGCTTTAGAATTTAAAATCCAGCAAAAGTCATTATCCAAACACAACCTGGGATTCTTGATAATTTGTCAAAAGCTAAGAACAGAGTTGATTTTTCCCACTAAGAAGAAAAATTTAACTAGTAACAGTGCACTTAAATTCATGTGAGGTATAAACAACTAAGAAAATAAACTATAAACATTTTAGAGCTATTTGTGTAGAGAAGTGTTATAAGTTACTTAAAAATTATGTTTATTAAAACCAAATTTTTACCATTCAAAACCTTGATCCTAGGTGTCAAGTCTATCTTAAAAGTATCAAAACAACAAAAGTAACAAAACAAGATTTACTGCAAAATATTCTAAATTTGCTGTTCTTCAATAAGCTCCCAAAGGAAACTGGAATAGCCTTATGTCAGTGCAAAGGTGATTAGAGCACTTCACACTGCCTTGTATCGTACACAACATTTAAAGATATTATTTTATTCAGTGAAGAAATCTTAAACACAAGTATTTATAAGTACTGAACTTATAGTCTATCATGCTATGTCATATTTACAGTAATTCTTTTGCTTTCAAAATATAGTTTTAGACTTGTTTCCCTCCAAGCTGCTTACCTGAATATATTTTCGCTGTGTTTCATCATTTAAAACATGGGCAACATGCTTGGAGAAGATCTTTTCTCTACCAGTTCTGGCATGGATACCAACCATAGTGACACCAATGGGCCAAGGGGCATTTCCAATGGCCATCTGAAGATAAGCATCATTAGCCTAAAAAAAAAAGAAAAAGATTAAGAGATCAGAAAAACAAAAGTATTATTGTATTGTTCCAAATTTTTATTTCAAGTGTTTCACGGCTCTTACTGATGTAATTTTCATCCATCTCTTAAGCATGCTGAAAACATTACCATTTTCCTTATTCAAACAAAAGAAATTAAAATATATCCCTGCCCAGCACCACAAATGTCTGGAAAAACAGAAACCAAAGCTAACCTTGTGATAAAAAATTACAGCCTTTGTGCACTGAAAATACATGCTCAGATCTAAAATTACCAAGCAGGTAATTCGATGTACTGACAGTACCTCTAGTTCGGACCTCCTTTCTCCACAGGTGGTCACACAGAAGACAGAGACTATATAGTTTCACAATCCACCCTGAAACTCTGTCCATCCCCACACAGCAGTCAGATTCTGAAAGCAGTGGGGACTCTGCTGGCCGGGACGATTGCACAGGGCCCACGGCAGATGCATGAACAGATTAAATGCTGGCCCTTGAGTCAAACAGCTAAATGTTGAATTCAGTTCACTCTTGCCTCCCCAAACCTCCCACCTGCCAAGAACCTAAAATAAAAGCAACAAAATGTAAAGACAAATGAGGAGAAATGGCTCATTTTCTAAACCAAGCCTAGCAACTAGTAAGTAAGGAAAAGAAGAAAAACCAAACAGAAAGCAAGAAAATTCTAAAAACCTCCCAAAGGTTTCAGAGAAGCCTATATATCCAGGCTTCAAACAGATTTTAATTATTTAAAAAAATCAAACTCCTACGTGTCTGATATGCAGAGGTGATTTTTAAAACAATCAGGTACGACAAGTAGGTTAACTAAAAGATTGTTTCCACCCTAAAGATAAATTTGAATTTAATCTACTCAGTTTTGTTAAAGCTTGATTTTAAAAGGGCACATACTCATTTCTGCCATTGATTCCCATGGGTTCAAATTTTAACACTGGATTATTAACTGATGAAATTTCCAATATTTAATTTCCCTAAATTTCCAAAGAAAACCCCCAAATAGGTCATTAAAGTTTCTTGGTACTTTTCTTAGTTTACACAAAATAATCTTTCACCTGATTCTCATACATGAGAATGAGAAACGTAACAAGAGGAAAAGCAAGTGATCTGAATTCCTTCTGCAGTGATGGTGACCTAGCCACCCACCCCAATGCTGTCCTTAGTAAGCAGCATGCAGCTAACAGAAACTATCCAAGAATAAAATGTATGGCCATAGAACAAAAACATCATCTTTCATGAAACTAACTAGCTCTCATACAGAGGGCATAAAAACAATACTTTAGCCCAGTGGTCGGCAAACCACGGCTCGGGAGCCACGTGAGACCCTTTGGCCCCTTGAGTGCGGGCACAAAGGTCAGCTTAGGAGTACCCTAATTAAGTGAATAACAATGTACCTACCTATATAGTTTAAGTTTAAAAAACTGGGTTCTCAAAAGAAATTTCAATTGTTGTACTGTTGATATTTGGCTCTGTTGACTAATGAGTTTGCCGACCACTGCTTTAGCCTCATCAGCATGAGCCTCTGATCATGGAGACCACCCAGTCACCCAGCAGCCCCTTCTCGTGGGTATACTCAGAGCACAGAAATAGCAATGTCATTCCCACCTCTCTGTCAGGGCCTTGCCTACTGTTCTGGAACTGTCACTGAAATCCTCTACTGCTACTCTCTTGGGAGGCACAGCCACCAGAAGGCCCCCTCCTCACCCTCAGCTTATGGCCCACCAAGCAGTGTCCTATTTCCATCTCCTCTACCAACTGACAGCTGTCCACTCGACCCGTTCTAAACTGCCCCAGCAGCTTGGACACCAGAGCTCGTTCCCCAGGCCGTCTCCTTCCAGGGCCCCTTCAGGAGGAAGACACTGAGCACGGGGAAAGTCTTCCCCTACAAGGTGTCTGCTACGATCGCAGACCTGAAATGGGAAAGATGAATGCCCGCAGCCTCACTCGGAACATTTCCTCAAAGAAACAAGTATAAAGTGTGGTCACACTCCACTGCACAATTAGTACAACAGTACAGCTATATTATGAATAAAGTAGGTGTTTATAGCTACACAACATTTGTCTACGGGACAATTTGTTCCAAGCTGTAATCACCAATCTACAATTTTTGAAATTCAGTCCCAGTCATGAAATGTACCTTGCCCATATCCAGTTCATGATCTGAAGAACCTTTACACCTATCTTAAAAATAACTAAAAATACAGTGTGGTCTGAAAGCTTAATATTGAATGTACCACAGTAAAGCTGACAATACATAAGAAAAGTTTTGTTTTTTATTGATTTTAATTTATTGTGTTTACTTTGATTCTGGTGTCGACCCGAATGTTTTTGTTTTTACTAACTCATTTTACATTTCTTCTTAAGTCTCCTAAATAAAGCACTCCAACAATAAATTAACATATTATGTACACAACCTAGATAGGCAGATAACCGTAATTCTGATGCATAGCGTGGTAATGTACCTTCACATATTCTCTCTGCAACATGAATTTAATAATATCGGTTATGGATTCTTTAATATCAGCAGGAAGATTCTGGAAAAGAATAAAAAGCATTATTAATTTTGAAAGCTAATGTGTGTAATGACAGACTGCATTTATTCTAATTTTATATACTCTATTTTTAAAAATCAATTTATAAAAGCTTTTGGAGAAACCTCACCCTTTTTCGTAGCTTTCTGAAAAGGGGTCTGAGATAGGACTCGGTCTGTTTCTGAGTAGCACTGTTCAATTTACCCTGCACACTGCGCTTCACATAATCTTCTCTCGCATTCAGTTCTTTAGCCCAAACACCGAGAAGGAACTGTTGAAGAAGGGGTAAATTCAGACTACAATGCCACCCAGTGGTTGAACATGTTTAAAAGTTCCATAACGTACAAAACAATATACTATGATCCTTAGATTAATTTCTCAACTGATTCTAATATCATCCACTAATTATTTAAATAGTCAACTATACCTGCTTATTCTGTCATGTTTTTAAAATACTTTTAATATTTTTTATTTATTGGTTTTAGAGAAAGATGAAGAGACGGATTGCAGGGTGGGGCAGAAAGGGAGGGAGAGAGAGAGAGAGAGAGAGGAAGATGGAGGGAGAGGAAGATGGAGGGAGAGGAGGAGGAAGGAAGAGGGAAAGGGAAAGGAAAGGGGGGAGAGACAGACACATTGATTTGTTGTCCTCCTCATTTATGCAGTCATTGGTTGACTCTTGGAGCACGTGCCCTGGCAGGAGATCAAACCTGCAACTTTGGCATATTAGGACAGTGCTTAACCAACTGAGCTACCTGACCAGAGCCTGTCATGTATGTTTTGAAGTAGTGTTTTTGGCAATTCACAAACTTACCCTATTCTAAAAATATGCCTAGCTCAAAGATAATCCATGTCCCTAAAAAGAATTACCAAATTACATGAATAACTACTTGACAGAAACGTTTACTTTTATTTCTATTACATAAAATTCACCCCACTTAGATTACCAGCCATAATAACATATATTCTGTGATATTTATTCAATCTCCCAACTATGTGTTGTATTTGTCTATACTGCAAAAATAACATTCCACTTTTACAGTAGAGACAATAATTCAATTAAAAATTCCCACTAAAGTGCCTAACTAAAGGAGAAGGAAAGAAAAGAAGGAAGAGAAATAAAAGAAACGCTGACCCATACCCTCTCCCGACCGCACCCCGGAACACGACCGCAGGGACCCTTGGGTTCGGTTCCCCTGTCCAAAGAGCAACTTCTAGAGGCAGACAGACGGGGAAAGCTGAGGAGAACATGCCCCCCCAGGGCAGTCCCTGTGCCATCCTATGTAAGGAGAGACGTCACTCCAGGAGAAAATTCTAGTTCATAGCTAGTTCCATGCCCCATCTAGTTCCACATCATCTCCTGAATAGATTCAGAATCCTGATGACTAATATGCTGTTCTTAACCTGTAAATGCAGGTAAAAGCATCTTGCATTTCAGTCTCGTGACCAAACACAAATAATTTGTAAATACATGCTGAAATGAACCTGGGATTTGCACACACTCTACCTAAACTGCCAAAGACAGGACTGCCGAGAAGAAAGGTGGAATGAGCATTTCACAGCACAAATAAGCAGCTTTCCGCAGAGCTGCGAGAATGAACAGTCTCTGAAAGGTCACTGATGTGTCTGCTTTTATCACTGCCAATGTCTTCCTACCTCCTTCCTTTCCTTATGTCATCACCCCTCAGAGCTACTAGCACTCTCCCCGCACAGCACTCCTTCCCAGAGGTTGTAAATAAATATAGAACTCCCCAAACTTCGTGCTCACTCCACTGCTGTAATCCTTTCCTTTGTGTTAACATTAATAAGTCAGCTTTAAAGAAAGTGCCACGAGGAGCATAAATATACACGGTCTTCGAATAACCCGTGTCCAAGTGCACAGCAGTGTCCCCAACAGTGTGCATGCAGAAGGGCTTCCTGAGCTTCTCTTCCCCGTCTTTAGTCCTTGACATCCCAAAATACAAGAACGGTTCTTAACCAACCAAAATGCCTTCCTTTCTTATCCTAAAAGTACCTACCTTAAGGAATTTGGTGATGATGTCCATGTCTTTATGATCATCACCTTTTCCTAAAGACTCTCCCAGGGCCTGCAGAAAAACAATGCTCCTGCTCATGAGTAAAAAGCAAAACTAGAATATGTATGCTGTCAACACTAGTCTAAACACAGCTCTTCATTACACAGACTGTCCATTTATATTTAAAAGCCTAAAGAAACTTCTAAATAAAATTTCTGAAAAACACCAATTTGCCATTTAAATTTTGAAAGCATGTTATCTTTTTTTTAATCTGTTATTATTTATTTATTTAGAAAGATAGAGAATGAGAGAGAGACAAGAAGGGAGATTGAGGGTAAAAGCATCAACTCATTGTTGCCTTCACTTTAGCTGTGCATTAACTGTTTTTAGTATGTGCCCTGACCAGGGTCAAGCCAGTGTCCTTTGCTCAAGCCAGCGCCCTTGAGCTTTTTATACCAGTGACCTTTGGGCTCAAGCTGGTGAGCTTTGGTAATATGTGGATGATTCCCCTGCTCAAGCCAGTGACCCTATGCTGATGAGCCCGCGCTCAGAGCCAGCGACCTCGGGGCTTCAAACCAGCAAACCTAGCATTGTGGGTGGATGCTTGAACCACTGTGCCACCACCAATGAGGCAAAAGCACGCTATTTTTATGAATCAAAAGACAGAAGAGGGGTAAGGAAAAATGATTGCTAATGCACAGGAGATTCCTTTCCAGGGGAACAAAATTGTTATAGAATTATATTGTGATAATAATTGTACCACCCCATGAATATACTAAAAACCACTAAATTATGTACTTTAAATTGGTAAATTGTATGGTACACAATTTCTCAAAAAGTTGCTAAAGGAAAAAAAAAAACCAGAACTGGTTGCTTACATCAATTATTCCAATAAAACTAGTCTACAGATAGAGTAAGGGATGATGAAAGGAAAAGGAAAACTAACACTCAGCATTTTCTTAAGTATTAAGATCTTTAAACTAAGCCATATTATTTGCTCGAGCTAGTTATTTGGATAATACAACATTCATTTTAGCTGAGATTACATATATCACCCCACATTCAACATACTGACAAAAATTAGAAAGCAAAAGACTGCCCAGTGTTGACAGGGATGTAGGATGTGCTGGTGGGGTACAGACTGGTACGGCCATTCTAGAGAGCAACTTAGCCAAGTTGAATAAATGTAAACCCAGCAATCCCACTTCTGAATTCATGGGGTTGATGTACAAGATTATTTATCACAAAGTTGTCTGTTGTAATAGAGAGCTGGGAACAATCTAGTTCTCCATCATTACAGGAGAACAAAAGTAAAAGGTAGTGAATGCTATTATAAACTATTACTTGATTGGGTTGCAGCCAGGGTCCCTAACCCCCTCCTCATGAAAAGAATTCTGACAAACAGGATGATCTGGATCACTGCCCCCGACATCAGGGTTGACTAACTCAGATATGGGACTATCCCGTAACCCTCTAAGGGTAAAGCTTACATCCACGGCCAAAACCACATTTCCCTATTCCTCTAACGCCTGCTAGCCCCCACCCAAGGGTTCCCTATTTAACCCTGCATGTTAGAGAGACCGCTTCCTTAGAGTCAGCCCAGCAGAAAACTCCTTAATAAAGTTTTCTCGCCTGAACTCAGGTGTATTTCCCCTTTGGCCGACCTTTCATTACTCAGCAGTTAAAAGAAAAGGTTTAGATGTACATAAGACAGCAAGGATGGATATTTAAAACACAGTTCCAAGTATAAAAAGGAAAAGTAAAAAACAAAGTAAAAAATTCACAGTACAATACCATTTAAATGTAAATACGAATCAAAAACACATGTTCACAAACACTACTGGATTTAGAAGACCACCAAAAAATAAAACAGTGTATATCACACATATTAGAATGACTACTTTTGAAGGCAGGAAACAGAGGTAAGTGAGTGGAGAATGAGGAAAAAGGAGTGAAGCATGAAACAAAAGAAGGGCTTTTGTGGAAAGACCAAAGACCACACTGTGCTCTGAACTGAACAATCTGATGAGCTCAACTATTTGCTCCAAGGAATGAAAGGTGTGACAGAAAATGAGGTACAGTGAGTGTCGAGATTACCTCTAATTCTTCAATTGTGGTGTTTTCTTCATGAACTTTCAAATCATTCTGTGTATCTTCCTCTCCAGGTTCTTGACCACCCACAAGTTCATTGAGGTATTGTTGATCGATCTTATCCAAAGCTGCTTTTAGATCATTCCTCAATCCCTAAAAAAGGTAAAAAAAATTACACCTTGTATGAAGTTTCACTGATGTTTCATTTGACATTTTTATTAATAAGTATATATAATTTTAGAACACTAGTCAAGATGACAGAGTAAGTCATAACACTATACTTGCCTTCTCCCATGCCCACACCAAAATTACAACATAAATGATGTACATCATCACTGAGAATCACCTGAAGATTATACTCAACTCTGAAACATTCAGAAATGTCAACGGTATAAAACTAATGTTTCCTCTATATCACAGGCTATCACATTTCTAAGGACAGCAAATTCCACATTCTATTCATATCCAGTTGTGACCATTTAATAAAAATAGTCTTCAGCTAGATCCTGACCTTATACCACATACAAAAACTAACTCAAAATGGATCAAAGACCTAAATACAAGAGCTAAAACTGTAAAACTCTTAGAAGAAAACATGGGAGGAAAAGTTCGTGACAGTGTATTTGGAAATTGTTTCTTGTATACATACCACAGCACAGAATACAACAATAAAAATACATAAGATGAACTTCAGTAAAATTAAAAACGTTTATGCATCAAAGATGCTATTAATAGAGTGAAAAAAATAAGCTATGGGAAGGGAGAAATTATTTGCAAATTATGTATCTGATAAGAATTGATATCTAGAATACAGAAACTCCTACAACTTAACAAAAAACAAATAATGTGATTAAAAATGGGCAAAGGACTTGACAAGAAGAAGACATGCAAATGGCCAATAAGCAAAGAAAAGGAAACCAACATCACTTAGTAAGTAGAGACATGAAATCAAAAACACAATAAACTACCACTTCACACCCATTAAAATGGCTATTAAAAAAAAGAAAGAAAAAAGTCTGACGAGGCAGTGGTGCTGTGGACTGAGCATTAGCCTGAGATGCTGAGGACTCAGGTTCAAAACCCTGAGGTTGCTGGCATGAGCATGGGGTCTCTGGCTTGAGCGTGGGATCACAGACATGACCCCATGGTTACTGACTTGAGCCCAAAGGTCACTGCCTTGAAACCCAAGGTTGCTGGCTTGAATAAGGGGTCAATGGTTTGGCTGGAGCACTCTAGTCAGGGCACGTATGAGAAAGCAATCAATGAATAACTGAGGTGCCACAACTATGAGTTGATGCTTCTCATCTCTCCCTTCCTTTCTGTCTGTTCATATCTCTTTCTCTCACTAAAACAAATAAAAACAAACCTCAGTGACAACGGGAATCCTCAAGGCAGCTATGGAAAAGAAGAACTTAACATACAAAGAAAGGTCCATTGCCTCACCAGGCGGTGCACAGTGATAGAGCAGTGTTCGGTAAACCGCGGCTCGCAAGCCACATACAACTCAATCAGACTGAGGACATTTTTAGCAAAGGCCAGCTTAGGAGTACCCTAATTAGTTAATAGCAATGTGCCTACCTATATAGTTTAAGTTTAAAAAATTTGGCTCTCAAAAGAAATTTCAATCATTGTACTGTTGATATTTGGCTCTGTTAACTACTGAGTTTGCCGACCACTGGGATAGAGCATCAGACTGGGATGCAGAGGACTCAGGTTCAAAACCCTGAGATCACTGGCTTGAGCACAGTTCATCTGGTTTGAGCACAGCTCACCAGCTTGAACCTAAGGTTGCTGGCTTGAGCAAAGGGTCACTCAGTCTGCTGTAGCCCCCCAGTCAAGGCACATATAAGAAAGCAATCAATGAACAACTAAGGTGTCACAATGAAGAGTTGATGCTTCTCATCTCTCTCCCTTCCTGTCTGTCCGTATCTGTCCCTCTCTCTGTCTCTGTCACAAAAAAAATAAAAATAAAGGCCCGTCATCAATTAGACTCCTCAGCAGAAACTCTATAAGCTAGAACAGGGGGCCCAAACATTTATAGTACTGAAAAAGGAATTACCAAGCCAAGAATATTATATCCATCAAAGTTATCCTGCAAATATGAAGGAGAAATAAAATTCTTCCAGACATACAAAAGCCGAGGGAATTTATCACCAGAAAACACTCATTGCAAGAAATGGCTTTTCTACCAATACAAAGAACAAAACACAAAACTGTAAGTAAAAGTTCCAACAAGATTACAATATAAACAAGGACAATCTGTGACAACAAACACACAAAAGAAGAGAGGATAAAGGGCTGAAGTAGTAAAGGAGGATGAAGTGGGGAAGTACTCAAAAGATAAAGGACTTGTGTGTATATGAAAAATTTTTTTCTTAATAAGCTAACGGTAACCATCCATGAAAAAACCAAAACTGAAATACATAACTTTAGGAAAAGAGGAAGTAAGAGGAAAGAAGCATGGAATACCACCAAACAAAAATATCTGATAGAAATACAAAGGAAAAGAACCAAAGAGACACAGAGCCAGCAGAAAACAAAACATAAAAGGACTATAGAAAATCCTCAAGCATCAATAATTACCCTAAATGTAAACGAACCTGAACTCACCAATAAAGAAGCACAGAGTAGCAGACGGGATCAAAAAGCAAAACCCAACCATATTCTGCCTTCAAGAAACATATCTGAGCTGCAGCGGCAAAAGAAGACTTAAAATAAAAGGATGAAAAGTAAATAATGCCCAGAGAAGAGTGGGGATAGCCATAATTATACCTGGTGATACTGACTTAAAAGACAACAAAGGTGTGCTCACTTCGACAACACATATACAAGACGACAAAGGTAACAAGAAACAAAAATGGACAATTCATAAGATAAAGGGGACACTGTATCAAGAAGATATAACACCTCTGAATATATGTGCACTGAATTAGGGAGCACCAAGATATATACAGCATTTACTAATAGATATAAAAATAGAAAAAGACAAAAACACAATCATACTTGGAGAACTCAACACACCATTGATGGCATTAGCTAGATCATCCAAACTGAAAATCAATAAAGAAATATTGGCCTTAAGCGACACACTACATCAAATGAATACAGTAGACATTTACAGGACATTCCATCCCAGAACATCAGATTATACATTCTCTTCTAGTGTGCATGGAACATTCTCAAGGTAGACTTTATTGGGCCACAGAAACTAGCCTCAACAAATTCAATAAGACTGAAATTAAACCAAGCATATTCTCTGACCATAAGGCTTTGAAATTAGAATTTAATTGCAAAAGGAAGTAAAAAAAAAACACACAAAAAGGACAAATTAAATAACATGCTTCTAAAAATGACTAGGTCAAAGAAGAAATAAAAGCAGAAATCCAAAGACATATACAGACAAGTGAGAATGACAACACAAAATATCAAAACTTCTGCAATGCAGCAAAAGCAATAACAAGAGAAAAGTTTTTATCATTACAGGCTTATAATGAGAAACAAGAGAGATTCCAAGTAAACAACCTAACATCACATCTGAAAGAACAAGAAAAAGAACAAAGGCAACTCAACTTTAGCAGAAGAAAACAGTAAAATTAGAGAACTAAATGATATAGAGAACAAAAAAAAACTATAGAAAAATTAATACAACAGAGAGCTAGTTCAATAAAATTAACAAACCCCTGGCTAGACTCACTAAAGAAGAAAAGAGAAAGGACTCATATAAACAAAATCTGAAATGAAAGAGGAGAAATTACCATAGACATCACAGATATACAAAGGACCATACTTGAATACTATAAAAATTATATGCCACCAAATTAAACAAACTAGAAGAAACGGACAAGTTCCTAGAACTATACAACCTTCCTAGCCTGAAGCACAAAAAAGTGGAAAACCTAAATAGACCCTAAGCAGGGAGGAAACAGAAACTATCAAAACATTCCCCCAAAATAAAAGTCCAGGGCCACAATGGCTACACTAGTGAATTCTACCAAACATTAGAGAAGATTTGGTACCTATCCTCAAAGTCTTCCAAAAAATAGAAGCAGCAAAACTCTCTAACACATTTCATGAGGCCAACATAACCCTCATACCAAAACCTGCCAAGGACAATACAAAAAAAGAAAACTACAGACCAATATCTTTAATGAATACAGATGCAGAAATGATAAACAAAATACTAGCAAACTGAATACAACAATACGTTAAAAAATAATACAAGCTCTGGCTGGTTGGCTCAACGGTAGAGCATCAGCCAGGCGTGTGGAAGTCCTGGGTTCGATTCCCAGTCAGGGCACACAGGAGATGCACCCATCTGCTTCTCCACTCTTTCCCCTCTCCCTTCTCTCTACCTCTCTCTTCCCCTCCCGCAACCAAGGCTCCACTGAAGCAAAGTTGGCCCAGGCACTAAGGACTGTTCCATGGCCTCTGCCTCAGGTGTTAGAGTGGCTCCAGCCACAACAGAGCAATGCCCAAGATGAGCAGAGCATCACCCCCCCAGTGGGCATGCTGGGTGGATCCCAGTTGGGCGCATGTGGGAGTCTGACAGCCTCCCCGCTTCTAACTTTGGAAAAATACAAAAAATAAATAAAAGATAATACAACACAATCAAGTGGGATTTATCCCAGGGGCACAAGGGTGGTTCAACATACACAAATTAATCAATGTAATACACCACATCAACAAAACAAAGGACAAAAATTATATGATCATATCAATAGATGCAAAAAAGGCTTTCAATAAGACACAACATCCATTTATGTTTAAAACACTCAATTAAATGGGTCTAGAAGAAAAGTACTTCAACATAATAGTCATCTATGACAAACCATCAGTCAATATCATACTAAATGGTGAAAAACAGAAAGTTTTTCCTCTAAAATCAAGAAGACAAGGCTGCCCACTCTCTCGACTCTTATTCAACATAGTATTGGAAGTCTTAGCCAGAGTAAACAGGCAAGAGAAAGAAATAAAAGCCACCCTTATTGGGAAAGAGAAGTAAAGGTATTATTTTTTTGGCAGATGACATGATCCTATATATAGAAAACCCCAAAGGTTCCACCAAAAAAATATAAGAAACAAACGAATACAGTAAAGTCGCAGGATACAAAATCAATGTACAAAAGTCTATTGCTTTTCTATACATCAACAATGAAAATTCAGAAAATGAACTAAAAATAAAAAAAATTCCTTTTATAATCGCAACAACAAAAATGAAATACCTAAAAATAACAAAAGATATTAAGGACCTATATACTGTAAACTACAAATCATTATTAAAAGAAATTGAAAAAGACACAACAAAATGGAAAAATATTCCATGTTTATGGATTGGAAGAATCAACATACAATAATTAAAATGGCCATACTGCCCAAAACAATATATAAATTTAATGCAATTCCCATCAAAATACCAATGTCATTTTTTTTTATTTTAATGGGATGACATTGATAAATCAGGGTACATATGTTCAGAGAAAACATCTCCCCGTTATTTTGACATTTGATTATGTTGCATACCCATCACCCAAAGTCAAATTGTCTTCTGTCACCTTCTATCTGGTTTTCTTTGTGCCCATCCTTTCCCCCCACCCCTTCCCTCTCCTTCCTCCACCCCTCTGATGTCCTTTTTTTAAGAAATAGAACAAAAAATCACCTGATCTGTATGGAACCAAAAAAGACTCCTGAATAGCCAAAGCAATCCTGAGAAAAAAGAATGGAGCCAGAGGTATCACAGTACCTGATTTCAAATTATACTACAGAGCCACAATAATCAAAACAGCATGGTATTGGCAGAATAACACACAAACAAACCAATGGAACGGAATCAAGAGCCCAGAAATAAAACTACATATATAGAACAATAATCTAAAAGGAGCCAAGAGCACACAATAGAGAAAAGAAAGCTTCTTCAATAGTACTGGGAAATTTAGAAAGCCACATGCAAAATAATAAAAGAAGATTACAATTTGTCCTCATGTACAAAAATTATTCAAATTGGATCAAAGACCTAAATATAAGAACTGAAACAATAAATTAGAGAAAAAAACACAGGTACTAAACTTATGGACCTTAGACATAGAGAACATTTTATGAATTTGACCCTGAAGGCAAGGGAAGTAAAGGCAAAGATAAATGAATGGGAATATCTCAAACTAAAAAGCTTCTGCACAGCAAAAGAAACTGACAACAAAACAAACAGGCAGCCAACCAAATAGGAGTTGATGTTCACAAAAAACAACTCTGATAAGGAGAAAATATACAAAATACTGTATTTTCCCAGATATAAGACATTCCTATGTATAAGATGCACCACCTTAATTTTGAGGCCCGAAATTTGAAGGAAAAAAAATGTACTACATCAAGTTACTGAACTCAAGTTTTATTCATCATAAAATTCATATAACTCCTCATCATTGTCAAAACTCCCATCCATTAGCTTGTCCTCATCTGTGTCTGATGACAAATCACTGTCTTCAACAAGTACAAAAACAAGCGCAAAAAAAGTGGGAAATGTAAGTAAAAAAAATCAACCGCTGTGTAAGACCCAATTTTTAGACCCCAAATTTTTCAGGAAAAGATGCATTTATACATGGGCAATACATTATGTAAAGAACTCACAAAGCTCAACAGCAAACAAACAATCCAACTGGAAAATGGGGAGAGGACCAGAACAGACACTTCTCCCTAGAAGACATACAAAAGGCCAACAGATATATAAAAAGATGCTCATCTTCATTAGGTATTAGAGAAATGCAAATCAAAACTACAATGAGATAGCACCTCACACCTGTTAGATTAGCTATTATCAACAAGACAGGTAATAACAAGTGTTGGAGAGGCTGTGGAGAAAAAGGAACCCTCATTCACTGCTGCTAGGAATGTAAATTGGTACAGGGATTATAGAAAACAGTATGGTGGTACCTCAAAAAATTAAGAATGGAAGTACCATATGACCCAGCTATTTCTTTACTGGGTATCTACCCCCAAAACTCAAAAACAGGTACGCAAAGACACGTGCACCCCCATGTTCATCGCAGCATTATTCACGATGGCCAAGACATGGAAACAACCAAAGTGTACTTCAATAGAGGATTGGATAAAGATGTGATACATATATACAATGGAATACTACTCAGCCATAAGAAATGATGGCATATTGCCATTTATGACAATATGGGTGGAACTTGAAAACATTATAGTAAGTGAAATAAGTAAATCAGAAAAAGCTAATAACTGTATGATTTCACACATACATGTCATATAAAACTGAGACTTATGGACATAGATTATAGTTAAGTAGTTACCAGGGAGAGGAGGCAGGGGGAGAGGAAAGAAGGATAAATATACTATGGTGGAAAATGATTTGACTTTGGGTGATGGGCACACAGCACAATCAACAGTTCAAATGGTGTAGAAAGGTTCACTGGAAACCTATGTACTCTTACTGATCAAAGTCACCCTGTTAAATTTAATTTTTTTTAAAAACTTACATTCAACAGCAGTAATATGGCTACTGTTTCCATTTTGTGTTTAATGCAATTGGTCAAACTGTCAAACTCCATACTATTCTAGTTTATTGGGACAGTGATATTCTGCTAGCTTTGTTCTGACTTCTTACCTTGTTAACTTCTGGTGTGAGGATCTCTATTTTTCTTAAACGTTGAAAAGCATCATAATCAGTTTCTCCAAATAGTCTGATTGGTTCTCCTCTTTCTCTCAATCTTCTGATAACCTATTAAAAAAACGAAAACACATTAGTAATTTCTTATTTTATTAGTAATAGTAATTCCTATATTTTAGGTGAACAAACACTTATTTTGAAATGTCAATGCAAAAAGTTGTGTTCGTTTTTCCTTTAATTTTCCATGAATGAATATACAGGGTAAATGAAACATCTTAAATAACCTTAATGGTTTAGGTCCTTTGGCTGTTTCAGTAAGTATCAATCTGTGCAGTAGAACAGTGGTCCCCAACCCCCGGGCCACAGACCAGTACCGGTCCGCAGAGAAAGAATAAATAACTTACATTATTTCTGTTTTATTTATATTTAAGTCTGAACGATGTTTTGTTTTTAAAAAATGACCAGATTCCCTCTGTTACATCCGTCTAAGACTCACTCTTGATGCTTGTCTCATAAGTTCAACAATTATATTTTAAAATACCATATGGTGGGATCTTGATAACATTATAAGGAGTGAAATAAGCAAATCAGAAAAAAACAAGAAATACATGATTCCATACATTGGTGGAACATAAAAATGAGACTAAGAGACATGGACAAGAGTGTGGTGGTTACCAAGGGTGGGGGGGGAGGGAGGACATGGGAGGGAGGGAGGGAGAGAGTTAGGGGGAGGGGGAGGGGCACAGAGAACTAGATAGAGGGTGACGGAGGACAATCTGACTTTGGGCGAGGGGTTTGCAACATAATTTGATGACAAAATAACCTAGACATGTTTTCTTTGAATATATGTACCCTGATTTATTAATGTCATCCCATTACCATTAATAAAAATTTATTAAAAAAAAAAAAATACCAGTTTTTATGCTGGTCACATAATTTTATTTTGTGCATTTATCCGTCCCACCCTAAAGGCCGGTCCGTGAAAATATTTTGACATTAAACTGCTCCGTGGTCCAAAAATGGTTGGGGACCACTGCAGTAGAACACATAAGAAAAACAGTAAGATGGGAGCAAATGATAATATTGATACAGACAAGGAAAATAAAATTTAGAGTCAGCTGGTAACTCAATGACCATAGCTAAGGTCAGCGTTGCAGTACTCAATACTACATTTTAAACCAAACACTTGTTTCTCAGAAGAGAGACTGAGTATGATCAGAATGCGGAATGTACAGGGCTTTGGAGAGGCTGGTAATATTCTATGTCTTGACTTAGGTGAAGCTTATATGGGTGCTTGCTTTATAATTATCCAATATATTGAACATATGTGTTTTATACACTATATACATGTTTTATCTCTTAAGAAGGAGAAATAAAATTTATAATTAATAAAGGTTGATCCAAACTAAATAAAAATACCAAGAACTTCACCTGGGAATCCACTTAGAAACCACTACCTGGGCTCTCTATGGATTAACTGAAAGCCTGGTATTAAAAAGAAACTGAGGAGGTTATCTATTGCTTTCTCTAATCAATGCAGAAATGATCTCAAAAACACCTGTCAGGTCCCTTCCTGACAAATGACAGGAATCACATCTCTTCATGAAACAGCCCACTCCATTTTGGGGTATGTTTTGCTTCTCAAAATAAAGTAAAATCTACCTGCCTTAAACTTTTACCCATTTACCTTAGCTCTACTATATGAAACCCATTTACCTTAGCTCTACTTAATGAAACCACAGAGAATACTCAATTCCTTTTCAAAATTAGAGCTGTTCTAATTTTCACATGACAGCTTCCAGAGTCAGCAATCCTTTCCGCTAAAAGTTTTCTTTTATTCAAAAGTTCATTTTTGTTTTGTACCTTCTAATAGCTTGAACTCTTTATATCACATAAATATAATTTAGAAATATTTTAAAGAAAATAATAGTTGATATTGACCAGGGTATGGGCAAACACTACAGACGAGAATATAAAATGGTGGAACAGATATAGGGTTCTCTGGTAATGAGTATCAGAAATCTTAGAAATGTAGAGAGACTTTAATCTTTAGTATATACACACCAGAAATCACGCTTCTAGAAAACTTTTCAAAGGAAATAGTCACACATTATTATGCATGAGGAGCACCAGTGGCGCAATCGGTTAGCGGGCAGTACTTATACATTATTATGCATGCAAGGATGTCTACAGAAAGATGTTTCTTTTAATATGATTTATAATAGGGAAATGCTGAAGCAATCTAAATGACCAATAATAAATTGGTTTTAAAAACATTATGGGAAATTATAGTCACAAAAATTATATATATACTTCTATATTTTGACCTAGAAAGAGCTCTCCCTATATATATTTTTTTTTTCTGTGTGTGACAGAGACAGAGAGAGAGAGAGACAGATAGGGACACACAGACAGGGAGATGAGAAGCATCAATTCTTTGTTGCAATGTCTTAGATGTTCGTTGATTACTTTCTCATATGTGCCTTGACCAGGGGACTACAGCAGAGTAAGTGACCCCTTGCTCAAGCCAGTGACCTTGGAATCAAGCCAGCAACCATAGGGTCATGTCTATGATCCCATGCTCAAGCCAGAGACCCTGCGCTCAAGCTGGTGAGCCCGTGCTCTAGCCAGATCAGCTGTGCTCAAGCAGGCAACCTCAGGGTTTTGAACCTGGGTCCTCTGCATCCGAGTCTGACACTCTTATCTATCCACTGTGCCACCACCTGGTCAGGCAAGATCTCTATATTGTGACCTAGAAAGATGTATTAAAGAAAGTTACAAAATAGTATATTTAAAATAATTTAGAAAAATAATTTATAATTTTTTAGAATATGTACATTTAAAACAATGTGTTTAGTTCTTAAAGTATAAAATAACTACTTAAAAAAGTTTAATATAAGTAGCATCAAGAAAAGCAGAGATTAATTTAGAACTTCACAAAGAAAACTGGCCAACTGCAGAATAATTGAGTTTAGTAAGTTATCTTATATGGGAATGACATAATATTATAAAACTATTGGATAGAACTACAGATAAATGTAAATGTTATGGAGAGGTTTTTTTTTTTTCTTTTCATGAAACACTATACAGAAACTTACCTCTTGCCTAGAAAGAGTCATGGGTAATTTTTCCTCCGCCAGTTCAAGTTCTAACACTGGATTTGATGAAGCTAATGGTTTCTGGTCCTCCTCTTTTGGCTGTATCTACATTAACAGCAAAAATAAAATAAAATAAAATTCAGCTTTTAAACTGTAGGTAATCCTTATTATTCTACTATTCTACTAGATTAGCTGTTTCTGAAAGTTAAATATGTTTTAACTGCTGAAGGTCTTCTGAATGTTACTCCAAGGAAAGAGCTCATAATAAACGTGCAGCTCTAAGAGCTTGTCAATTCTGTCCATTCCCAGAGCAGCAGGAGGAGGAAGCACGCCATCAGCATTCTGCTCCGGAAGAGTGACACAGTATAATGGTTTCCAAAACCAACCTTAAAGAGCTGAATTTTAGACTTTCTTCCTCAACTCTAAAAAATGTTATTTTTTTCTTGAAAAACTATTAACCTGTTTCTTCTCTTTGAGAAAATCATCTACAAGGTTGCCTGATCCTTGCTCTGGGTTTAAAATGAAGGCCAAAGAAAACTGCTTTCTAAAAGAAATCTATGAAGCTTCAAGATCCAGCTTTTTGAAAAGTATTATTCCACATATACAGAAATCACAGAAATTTCTACTTTTGGACACGTAGAAAAATTTCCAATGCTATCCAGAACTTGCTCATAAACTGAGTTACAAACTTTGTGAGACAATAATGAAATCACACCTCTCTATTCATACCACACAAAGAAAAAGTGGACATTCCTTTCTGTTCATCTGAACCTGCAGGGAAAAAAATCTCTTCAAATATTTTCTTGAATCTGCCACCTCACCGTTTAAGAAAACTGAGTTAAGCAATTTATAAGCCCCATGGTGTGTTCTGTAAAAAGATACTGAAATATGGTTTCCCAACTGACCATAAGACAAATCTAAAATGCCAAAAGATCACAAAAACATAAAAGATCAACATTAAGGAAAAACTCACATTCAACTAAGAAAGGCTATACAACTAAAATTATGTAATTTATGATTCCACAGTTTATGGTTAATAGTTAGGTTTGTCAGTATTATTAGTGTAAAAGAAAACTAAGATAAAAAAAAACTTGTATATTTTTACAAACCAAATCAGCATCAAGCCTTTTAAAAATGGAAACCAGTTTCTGTAAAGGAATAAAAGCCCTGAAACACAGAGGTTGCCAGGTTCAATCCTTAGACAGGAACAGATGTTCCTGTCTCTTTCCTGCTGTCTCCTTTCCTCCCAATAAAATCAATAAAACTAACATTTTTTAAAAAAGGAATAAAAGCAATACATGCTGTATTTTCATTACTACCAAGAAGGAAATATTAAAAATCTTTGAGAAACAACCCGTGCCTTCTCTTTAAGCATAAAAATAGGTTACTCCTGCCCTGGCCGGTTGGCTCAGTGGTAGAGCGTCAGCCTGGCGTTTAGGAGTCCCGATTTCGATTCCCGGCCAGGGCACACAAAGAAGCTGCCCATCTGCTTCTCCACACCTCCCCCTCTCCTTCCTCTCTGTCTCTCTCTTCCCCTCCCACAGCCAGGGTTCCACTGGAGCAAAGTTGGCCTGGGCATTGGGGATGGCTCTGTGGCCTCTGCCTCAGGCGCTAGAATGGCTCTGGTTGCAACAGAGCGATGCCCCAGATGGGCAGAGCATCGCCCCCTGGTGGGCGTGCCGGGTGGATCATGGTCGGGCACATGCGGGAGTCTGTCTGACTGCCTCCCCGTTTCCAACTTCAGAAAAATACAAAAAGAAACAAACAAACAAAAAAACAAAAAAACCAGGTCATTTCTCCAAAAATTTTGGATGAAAAGTGGTTTCAATTATGAAATGGCAGCTGGACTCAACATTACAAGCAACACTTCCCAGTAATTACTTTCCTTCAGTGCTTTCCTCCATGTAAGCAAGAAATACTGCTGTATTGGCAGAGTAACCCAAGCAAAGCAAAATTGCCACATTGTTATAAATTCTTTTCCTACCTTATCAAAAAGCTGAAAGGTTCAAATTTACGAATCAGGCAAAGTAACAAGTCAGTAGACTAAACTCAGGGTAAGTAATTCTTATTCTAAATCTAGTTAGAGTTTGACAATGTTGGGGCAAGCAAAAAATGAGAATTTTTTCTGAATATTTATTCAATGGTTAGTCAAACAAAACATTTTAATCTCCTACATTAGAAGTAAATGAAATCAATATATTCATGGTAAATGTCAAAATACAAATATAAACTTTCATACTATAGGAACCTATCAGAAATAGTATAACTACATTTTTCAAACTGGCCCTCTCCCAGCACTACAAAATAGAACCAAATGCATATACATACCACTTGCACTACTCATGCTTCTCTCAGAAATGCTATGCCAGATAAATTAATTTCCAGAACTTTCAAGACGACATGCATAGAGTAAATATTTTATATTGGTGTTTCACAAGCAAAAAGTTTATTTCAAATTCATGATTTGGCAAAAGTATTTCAAAGAGCTTCTGAAATTTGGTTTAAAAAATTATAAAACTAGACATAGTCTTTTAAAAATAATTTAAACATAACTTCACTTCATAACCTTTAACCCCTCCCAATAAAAAACTCAATGTTATTCAACTAGGTAATTTCAAAGATGATTACAGTCATTCTTGAAAAACAATAGTCTTCCAGACAACTCATTTGTTTCTAACACATATTTCAATAGTACATTTTCTATCCAATAGCCTGATCAAGTGTTTGAAATGTGGTTCTTTATTACATAAAAGCATATGCTATATGACACTATACTTCAGGCAGAGGTACTTAAAACCAAAAGGAATTATTAACAATGCAAATGTAAAAACAATGGCTTAAAATATTCAGGAGAAAGCAGAAAGAATTCCACTGTTTATACTATCCATTGTTGTTGAATGAATAAAATGTTTTTAGCCCTTTAAATAGACTTTTATTGGGAGAGGTGGGAAGAGAAGTAGTGGTAGAGATAAAAATGATCCAGGACTTAATTTAAAAAACAAAGTCAAGCTTTGATCTCAAGCCACTTCATGCTGTCCACTGAAGGCCAAACCATTCCAAGCCAAAAGTCATGCATGTATTTTCCTGAATTCAAGAAAAAAAAAGAAAAAAAATGAAAACAAAAACTCATACCTCTCCAGATGGCTTCTCACTTATAGGCTAATGTATAACATTGATAAATTAAACAGAGATCAATAATTTTGTCACTTTAAGAACAGCTGTATAAATTTAAACTGAGAAATAGACAATTTAACATAATAGCAGGAATTTGTACCTTGTAGCCACATCTTTCATAATATGCTTCCTCTTCTTTTTTTGCAAGTTCACTACGCTTGAAATATTTTTTATTTTCCTATTGAAGAAATAAATATGTTAATAATATGTCCTTGGGTAAAATTTCATTTCCCAGAGTCATCAACTGGAAAACACTCTTCAGTTTTTCAAGAAATTGATCAAGATTTTTAGTTCCATAGAGGTTATACTGATTTCCTAAACTTGCCACCTGTCCTCAACTTCTAGTCTAAATTTGAAGTACTATTTTTCTTGCAGTGTCATTTTAACAGACATATTCAATAGCAAAGAGAAGAAACCAACAACATTTTCCAAATGTTCATAGTTTTCATTTAATTTTCCAAGATTTGAGTTCAACAATCATCTCTATAAATGGATTCATTATGAACCACATAAAATGAAATGTTTTAATTATATTTTTTAACAGAAGTAATCAAACAAAAATTATGGCATCTATAGCGAACATCTTAAATCTCATTACCAAGAGAGCTCCAAGAGTGTGTCCAAATTCTTTTTGTCATTTGGAAACTTACTGTATCATTTAATAGTATTTTATTAATTCTTAAAATTGTATTAATCCTTAAAATCATTCTGACATAGATTTTAGAGTCTTTTTTTTAATTAAAAATACAGTTTAAAGGTATTTGTTTTAATAAGACTTGATGTTAGGAGACAAGCTCTGAATCTACTATGACAGGAGAAAAAATGTTAGTGCTTTCTGTACCATATAAAAAATTACCCTTGCTGTTAAATCTACAGTTACTAATTTGGAGGCTTGTTACTATCAGCAGCTCTTATTCCATTGATGATTTTGCTCAAATAAAGATATTGCCCTATTTTATTAATAGTATCTCAATACCACCTCTACTCATGTATGTAGCACCTCATAGTCCAAAGCTCATTTACTCGGCAATGACTTTCAATGGAATGATCAGGCTGCCAATACTTGAACATACTGATCATGGCTGGCACCAAAAACCCAGGCGCCTGACCTGTGGTGGTGCAGTGGATAAAGTGCTAACCTGGAATGCTAAGGTCACAGGTTTGAAACACCAGGCTTGCCTGGTCAAGGCACATACAAGAAGCAACTACCATGAGTTGATGCTTCCTGCTTCCCACCCCTTCTCTCTCTCTCTCTTCTTCCTAAAATTAGTAAAATAAAATCTTTATGTACTTCCTATGTGATACAACATTCTTTCCAGAAAGGTAAATATAAAACTAATCAAGCTTTTAGGTCTAACTACCAGTTTACCAGAAATGTAGGGAATAGAGGGACAAGCTAACTAACACCAGGGAAACCATCAAGCACTGGAAAGTGTATAAAACTAGCTCCAGTTTCTCCAAGTTAATAGCATCAAAAAGGAGCGAAGCTGAGGGAATAAAAATGTTCTCAATTAAAAGAAACCAAGAGTCATAATAAACAAATGCTATGACTGTACTTTGTGTGGGTTTGATTTGAACAAACCAACTGTAAAAACATATACATGAATATATTTTAATTCAATTGGAGGTATGTAAATGAAAAAGAGTATCTGATTATAATAAGGACCTAATTTTAATTTTGCTAGGTGTCATTTCATTTATATAAAAACATACTGCTATTTCCTAGAGTTACAAATGTATTAGGGGGAGGGGTAGACAGGAGCTTATTATATAATTATATTTATGTATATGTTTAAAACTTTCATAATAAAGTTTTTTAAAAGTTCTTTCATTGACTCAATGAATACTATCACATACCAAATGCAGCATTACGATGTAAAGATGAAGAAGACACTACCTGGGGTAAAGAACTGATGGTATCAGTTGAATATCAAAACTACCCTGACAAAAGGTAGGAGCAAATAATATTACAGTAATCCCAAAAGAGGGGTGAGAAACCTGAGAATTAGAAAGGGTAGGTGACATTCCCAAACTTAACCTCATGAGTAACAGAGGCAGGACTAGAACTCTGGTCCTTAAATCCTTTGTACTGTTCAATATTCCAAGCTACAGTTCTTCGCTCCCAAAATGTTATTTCAGCATCATGAATTGCTCCTTTTATGTAGCAGATAACTGTCATAGTTCAAATAAACAAGTTGACAAACATGTGGTGTCTCTCAGAAAAAGATACATAGGAGGAAAGTAAAAGGACTCTCCAGCTCACAGTCCACAGTCTAATCAATTACTGTATCTGTTACTTTCATGTGTTTCATTGAACACAACTAATAAAATCTTAAATGTAGAACATCAATTCTCAAGCTGTGGTTGATAAAATCCTGGGAGTACCTTAGACCTTTTCAGAGATTCTGCAAGGTCAAATTTATTTTCATAATATGTTATGTGCCCCCTTTTCACTGTGCACACATTCGCACTAATGGTACTAAAACGATGGTAAGGAAAACTACTGGAATCTTAGCATAAATAAAGGCTAAGTACCTTATTTATAGAGCTGTGGTCATACTCCTCACTACCATGGACTTGCAGTAAAATCAAGAAGTCAGTTCTTCTTATATCTTGATAAAGTACAATTTTACTAAATCTCAACTCTTGAGTTTTGGTATAATGAAATAAGCAAAGCACTTCTGCTACATAATGAAATGGGATCATTGTCTCAAAGAAAAGCACTTGTGCAATAATTATTCAGATATGCATATTGGGTATTTTCTCAAAACTGAAGAGAGCAAGCCTGTCACTTCAAGAAAAACTGATAGTACTTATCACCTATGATAAAATTCCATCTTTCAAGCAAAACTTAGAATGTTGGAAAATATGTATCCATCACTGTGAATTTGATTGTTTCCCAATATTTAAAGGATTTTCTGATCAACTAGGAATAATATTAATGAATGGGATTTTCTTTGTATCATCTACTGAAATCTGTCAACATTTAAAGATCTACTTAACTCAGCAAACCATGATGTTATAAAGCCAAGATGTTACAAAATCATGCATAGGCAGAAGATGTATGAACAGATTAGATCAGAACAGATATAGAGCAGAATATATCAATAGATTTTATATACAAAAAGTCATTGATCTGAGTTAGAATCCACACTCTTAATTAATCTTTAAAAAATTTACCATTTGTCTACTTGTGGTATAATAACAAAGAACCACATTATCTGAAAAGGCTATTAAAACACTCCCCTTTCCAATTACCTATCTGTACGAGGATGAAGTTTCAGCATATAATTGAACAAAAACACCATATCGCAGCAGGTTGAATTGAGAAACGCATGGGAGAATCCAACTGTCTCCTAATATGCCAGAGATTAAAGAGATCTGCAAAACTGTCAAATACACCATTTTTCTAAATTTCTTTTTTTTCTGAAAACATAGTTTTCATAAAAATGTAATATTTGTTAACTTATGATGAGTTTCTATTGTATTTCTACATGAAATATATACACGGTGGAGCAAAAGTAGGTTTATAATTGTACGAAAAGTAATACAATAATTAAGAAATAATAATACAAGAATAAACTCTGTGTTTCATGTACTCACAACAGTAAATCTACATTTGCCCCACTCTGTACAAACATTTTTAAATTTCCCAGTTTTGCCCTGGCCAGTTGACCCAGTGGATAGAGACACGCAAACATCCCAGGTTCAATCCCTGGTCAGGACACACATGAGAAGCGACCATTTGCTTCTCTTCCTCTCCCTCTCCCCCTTCTCTCTCTCCTGTCTTGCAGTCAGTGGTGGTTTGAGTGACAGCCCCAGGCACGGAGAACAGCTCAGTTGATTCAAGCATTGGCCCCACACGGGGTTGCTGGGTTGATCCCAGTTAGGGCGGGAGTCAGTCTATCTCCCCTCCTCTCACTTAAAATAATAATAATAAAAAAATAAATAAATTTACCTGTTTTAATTTCTTTCTTTCTTTTTTATTTATTTACTAGCTGTACTCGGCCACGCGTTGCTGTGGCTCAGTCTGGTTAAATGGAAAAGAAAAGAGAAAGTGCATGTTTCTAATATGTTTAATTTCACAATGCTTGTGGGTATACAATTTTTTTGTTGTTCCATTGTCTGTGCAGATATAGACTGTCTGGTCTGCCGACTCTAGAACACGCAACATATAACTGTCCATGTGAGAAGCAATCTGTGTCTAGATCTAAACCGCACAATTCTGAAGACTGGCCCTGAGCTTTGTTGATGGTGATTGCAAACGCCAATCGAATTGGGAACTGCAATCTCTTAAATTGAAATGGCATATCCATTGGAATCATAGGAATGCGAGGAATGAGGACATCTTCATCTTTGAAAGGTCCTGTCAAAATTGTTGCTTCTATGATGTTGCTCATTAATTTTTTTACTGCAAGCCACGTGCCGTTGCAAAGCTTTGGCTGGTTGATATTTCACAACATGATAATTGGCAGCCGATTTTCAATTGCAGTACATGCGGTGGCATCCCTGGCAGATCCAGTGAATTCAAAAATTCTGTTGGATAATTAACCGCTTCATCTGTGTTAATTAAGCGACACAATACAAGTGTCGACGGACTTGTATGTGACTGCCTCACTTTGAATGTTAGACTTTATAATATTAAGTTAGTAGACGTCTTTGTTTTTGGCCGCAAAAAATAGCTCGTTCACTCAGCCAATTGTGATTCTTATAATTGGTTTGAATATTGAGAAATACTTTTTCAACCAATTCTTCTTTTGACGTCACTAAATTGCAGAAGTTATGAGGTAATTAAATTCGTCGTAAGGTCAGATCAACCAGCACCTTTCCATTCCCAATTTCCAGAAATTGATGTGAGAATATCTCAGCTGATCAATTGTTATGCAGCTGGACATGCATATTTGTAGTTAATTTTAACGTCTTTATGCATCATAACAAAGTAGAGTATTACAGGCAATCATTTATTTCATCCACTGGTATCCATCAAGGAATTACAGGTAATATTTGCCTGAAATCTCCTGCAAGCAATATTAATGCGTTCCCAAATGGTCTGACGTTTCCACGCAAATCTTGCAAGGATCAATCAAGAGCCTTGCGCGATTTTTTGTGCGCCATTGTGCATTCATCCCAAACAATAAGTTTGCATTTTTGCAATAATTTTCCCATGCCGGATGCTTTGGAAATGTTGCACGTGGGAGTTTCAATGAATTGCATGTTCAACGGCAATTTCAAAGTGAAACAAGCAGTTCTTACACCTGGTAGCAATGTCGCAGCTATTTTGGGCGATGCAAGAGCTAAGGTTATGTCATTTTGGGATCAAATTGCTGCCAGAATCAATCTAATTAGGAACGTTTGACCAGTTCCTCCTGGTGCATCTAAGAAGATTTCTCCAACCCCATTATTGACAGTTTGCATTATTTGATCATAAATGCCTTTTTGCTCAAGCGTTAGCTTAGGAATATTTGATTGCACATATGACAAAAGATAACCCATGTTTTAATTTTGTTCATGACACAATTCTACATCGAACGAAGCAGCAGCAGATTGATTCAGTGATGGCATTCCCAATTGATTGAGAACTTTGTTCGTGATTTCTAAGCACAAATCTTCAATTGTCCTTGAGCACTGAGGTTTTTGGTTCTATTTTCTGGTCAGGGCACACACAGGAGCAGCTCAATGTTTCTGTCTGTCTCTCTCTCTCTCTTCCTGCCACTCTCAAAAAAATAAATCTGTCCATCTATATAAATAAAAATGTAAATGTTCATTTGTTCAAAATCTTAAAATCTCCAAAAGTTCTTAAATCTCCGAAGCATTATCAATGCTTTGTTGTAGATTTCTGCTGTGAAATCCATGTTCATATTTGAATTTTCTTGCGTATTCAACGGAAAATATCTTCAGCCATGTGTGATTTATATTTCTCCCATAACATTGAAATGGAATCGTAAAATATTTAGTATAGTGTGTGTTGCTTTTACATCCAACAGATGGCGCTGTTTTTCAAAAAAAGGATGTTTTTATCTGTCACAGGTGTGACATCTACATAATAGTAGGTATATAAAAACATAAAAACACATGCATATTTGAATGCAACATTGTGTCAAAATTTCAAAGCAATCAGTGTAGAACTTTTGGAGATTTAAGATTTTGAACAAATGAACATTTACGTTTTTATTTATATAGATGGACAGATTTATTTTTTTGAGAGTGGCAGGAAGAGAGAGAGAGAGAGAGAGAGACAGAAACATTGAGCTGCTCCTGTGTGTGCCCTGACCAGGAAATAGAACCAAAAACCTCAGTGCTCAAGGACAATGCTCCAACCAAGCTATCCGGCCAGGGCATAATTTTTATTGATTTTTAGAGAGACAGAGAAAGAAAGGGAGAGAGAGGTGAGGGGACGGGAAGCATTCATATATTGTTCCACTCAGTCGTACATTCCTTGGTTGCTTCCCATGTGTGCCCTGATCCAGGATCCAATCTGCAACCTGTCGTTTAAAGACATGCTCCTAATCAACTGAACTGACCAGCCAGGACCCCATTTTTTATGTCTAAGAAAGTCATTATCAATAAACACACCCTACATAATCAAAAGCTCTCCAGAACTACCAATAAAAAGTCTGTAAAGAGGTCCTGAGACCAGTGAGTGAGAACACTGTCCTAGCAGAATCTTCTTGTTGGAATTCTCCATGCCTGCACCTAGGGTGCTAAGCAATACTGGGACACCATTTGGGCCCCAATGGTGTCCTCTGATCCCGGTGTACTTTACCACTGTTTTCTCTCCTACTGTCTACACTGATCGTTACCCATTCCCCATTCGCTTAAACCTCTTATCCCTTCATTTCTCCTCTCATTTTCAGCATATAACTAAGCCAATCTACAAAGAAATGAAAACCATCAAACAAATATTTCTGCACATTCCTTCCAGCACCAATCCTTACTTGCACCTGTATGGATCCCTTCATTTCAGAATGGAAGGGATCCTTCCTGATTAAGACCAATACCTTCCAACTGTATTCCATCAATTCCTCCTGCCTTTCTCAGGAATGTCTCATAATCAATTATCTATTTTCTCTTCTGCATCTACACCTTTCCCCTCTACTGGCAGCAGACAACCATTTCTTACAAAAGCTCAAGATGGCAAACTTAAAGGAAAAATTCTTTACTCTGCACTGGGTACCATGCTGAGTGCCATTTACAGCAGAACTACACTAAAATATTTCTCTCCTCTGTCTCCATTTCCTCACCTCCAATTCTCTTTGCAGTCACCAAACAATTGGGTGTCCTTTCTTATTGCTCTACTGAAAAATACTCTGAGGTCATAAACAATATCCAAGGTGCAAACCCGAAGAATCCTCTCTGACTTCTCTTATGCTTCATCTGCTTTCCTCTCTCAGCTGGCAGACAAATTCCTTATTTCTTTCTCACTTACAGATTCGTTCTCGTTTTCTATTTCTTTTATTTCTTTTTTAGTCATTTACATAACTTTGATTTTCCAATTTACTAGAATATATTGATACATTATTCTCCCTAATTGTTTATTATTTTCCAACTATCTTCCAAATTGGTTACTACAGTTCTTCCCTTTATTGTTTCAATTTCAGGATTTTGTCAGTTTTTGTTATAGGAGTTTTTTTTTTTAATTAGGTGGGTTTTACATTTTCACAAATGAAAACCCTATGTAGTAGTGAGTGGCTCTTATATGCTATCATTTGTATTAAAAATGGAGAAAACAGACTCTGGTCAAAATGGCAATGTAGGTTTAATGCTCTGCAGGCCTCCTCCCAAAATCATATCAAAATTACAAGCAAATTACAGAACAACCATCAGTGAGAACCACCTAAAGAATAGGTGAACAGAAATCCTACAACTAAGGATATAAAGAAGTAACCACTATGGGACTGTAGGGTAGAGACACAGAACCCACAGTGTGGTGGTTCAGAATTAGGAGGAATATCTCAGTACAAAGGGTCCCCTTTGAAGAGTCAAGGGTCCAGTACCACACTGGGTTCCCAAACCCAGAATACCAGTGCCAGGAAGGAGTCTCCATAACATCAGCCTGAGAAAACCAGTGAAGATGGTTTCTAAGTAAGAAAGAGAGCTAGTATAGACCAAAGCATCCTCTTAGAGAGCCTGAGAACAGACCCTCTTACTTTTAAACTTACTCTAGGCTCCAATGCACAGGCAGCAACAGATAAAGCACTAGGGACGTACAGGGAAGAATTAAATTGAGTAGATTCAGAGTGAGGGTGTGAAGGGCAGAGGTCAGGCAACTCTCTCCTGGGAGGATGAACTGACAGGTGCCATATCTCAGCTCTCCACTGACCTGGCTAATAGTGCTGACCACACCTTGGTTATTCCATGAGACCCTACCCCAAACAACTCACACACATGGTTGGAGCCATTTTCAGAGGCTTTTCCACATAAGTGACCTGCCTTGGCTTGTCCTGAAGACTTCCCTAAAATCTGTCAAAGCTCCAAAAATACCAAACAAGCAGCAGATGGCCTTAATATTCCCTATACCTCTTGCTAAGCAGGTGCAAGCCCAACACAAACAGTGACCTGTCTCAACTTGTATTGTAAATCCCACCAGGTGGCCCCAAACCTGGCAAAAAAGGTCTCAGTTCACACTATGGTGCCCACCAAAGGGTCCCAAGGCTGACATTAGTGGCAGCTGGCCTCGGTTTGCAGCACAGGCTCTCCCAAGGACCTCCAAGTCCAGCACAAGCAACAACCAACTGCAATTCACCCTCTCAAGAGGTTCCAGATCCAACATACCCAGTGGCTGGCTTCAGATAACACGGAGCATCACACAGCCAGCACCACAATGACACACCTGAAAGGTAGACTTAGCTGGCACCAGAGCCTCGCTAAAACAACTCTCACACCATGTGGTCAACCCCACACAACAACTTGTCTGCTCTTGTCACAGAACCCTCACTGCCAGTCAGCCTGACATCCCAACAGCAATCAAGGCTCCATAACAAGAGAGGGGCACATACAACCAACCCGACTCAGGTGACCAAGGAGACTTCACCACAGGGCTGCACAGGACACCTTCTACATAAGACCAAACTGCCAAGAGCAGGAGACATAGTAAATCTACCTAATATACAGAAACAAACACAGGGAGTCAGCCTAAATGAGGAGACAGAATTGGTCCCAAATAAAAGAACCAAAAAAAACCTTTAGAAACAAAAACAAAACTTAAAACAATGGAGATAAACAATCTACCAGATACATAGTTCAAAACACTGGTTATAAGGGTGCTCAATTAACTTAGGGCCCTAGCCGGCAAACTGCAGCTCCTGAGCCACATGCAGCTCTTTGGCCCCTTGAGTGTGGCTCTTCCACAAAATACCACATGTGGGAACTACCTCGATAAGGAATGTACCTACCTATATAGTTTAAGTTTAAAAAATTGGCTCTGAAAAGAAATTTCAATCTTTGTACTGTTGATATTTGGCTCTGTTGACTAATGAGTTTGCCGACCACTGACTTAGGGGAAAAATAGATGAACTCAGTGAGAACTTCATCAAAGAAGCAGACATGATAAAAAACAACCAGTCAGAAATAAAGAAAAAAATAACTAAAATGAAAAGAATGTTAGAGGGAATCATCAGTAGATTAGATGAAACAAAGGATCAAATCAACCACCTGGAAGATAGGCAGCAGAAAACACCCAGTCAGAACAGCAAAAGAAAAAAAAAGCCCTGGCTAGACTACTCAGATGGTTACAGAATCACCCCAAAGCACAGAAGTTGTGGGTCCAATCCCCACCCAGGGCACATACAGAAACAGATGGATGTTCCTGTCTTTCCCCTCTCTCTGTTCCTCTCTTGCCAAAAACAGTGAATACATTAAAAAAAAAAAAAACCCTAGCTGGTGGCTCAGTGGACAGAGCATTAGCCCGACATATGGATGTCCCAGGTTTGATTTCCGGTCATGGCACACAGGAGAACTGATCATTTGGGGCGATTCTGTAACCATCTGAGTGGTCTAGCCAGGGCTTTTTTTTTCTGCTTCTCCCCACTCCCACTCCCCATTCTCTCCCTTTCCCTCCCACAGCCAGTGGCTCAACTGGTTTGAGTATTGCCCCATGCACTGAGGATAGCTCAGTCAGTTCGAGTGTGTCAGCCTAAGGTGCTAAAAATGGCTTGATATGGCCCTGGCTGGTGGCTCAGTAGATAGATCATCAGCCTGGTGTATGCACACAGGAGAAGTGACCATCTGCTTCTCTCTCTCCCTCTTCCCTTTCTCTTCCTCTTCTCCTTCTGCAGCCAGTGGTAGGATGGGTTTGAGTATGGCCCTGGTGCTGAGGATAGCTCCTTCAAAGCACAACAGCCTGGGGTGCTAAAGATAGCTTGGTACTCAAGTGTCAGCCTCAGATGGGGTTGCTGGGTGAATTCTGATCAGGGCGCATGTGGGAGTCTACCTCACAATGCCCCTCCTCTCAGCTAAAATAAATAAGTATATAATAATTTTAAAAAAACAGCTCTGGGACAAAAATAAGCATACCAACATTCACATCATAGGGGTACCAGAGAGAGAACAGAGAGAGCAAGGGTTTGAAAACCTATCTGAAGAAATGATGGCCAAAGAGTTCCCTAACCTGGCGAAGGAAATAGACATACGAGTCCAAGAAGCAGAGAGAGTCCCAAACAAACTGAATCCACAGAGGACCACACCAAGACACATCATAATTAAAATGAAAAAGGTCTAAGATAAAGAGAGGATCTTAAAAGAAGCAAGAGAATAGCACTTAGTTTCATACAAGGGAGATCCCATAAGACTGTCAGCTGATTTCTCAAAAGAAACACTGCAGGCCAGAAGAGACTGGCACAAAATATTCAAAGTAATGAAAAGTAGAGACTTCACAATGAAGATTACTTTACCTACCAAGGTGATCTTTTAGAATTGAAGAAGAGATAAAGAGTTTCCTAGATAAGAAAAAGTGAAAGGAGTTCATCACCCCTAAACCAATATCACAAGAAATACTAAAGGAACTATTTACAGTAGAAAATTAAAAACCAGAAAATATGAATAGTCAAGTATAAGAAAAAAAATTTGGCAAAGACAAACACTTAATAAAAGCAATGGATCAACCAACTGTAAAGCTAGTACAAAGGTTAAAAGGCAAAAGTAAGAAAATCGTGTAATTACAAGAATAAATAAAAAGATATAAACATATACACACAAAGGATGTAAAAAATAATGACAAAAACATAAACATGGAGAGGATGAATAAAAACTACAGTGATTTTAGAATGTACTCAAATTTAAGAGACCATCAACTTAAGATAGTCGGCTATAAACTCAGCTTAATATATATATATATAAAGCACATGATAGCCAAACACCAAAAACCTGTAAGAAATATACAAGAAATAAAGGGAAAGGAATCCAAACACAACACTATACAAATCAACATATAAGAGAGCAGGAGAATAAGGAACAGGCAAGAATTACTAAACCAATCAGAAACAATAAAATATCAATAATCACATACCAATAAATAATTGTTTTAAGTGTAAATGGATTAAATGCTCTAATCAAAAGACATAGATGGCCAAATGGGTAAGAAGACAAGATCTGTACATAAGCTACTTACAGGAGACCTACTTCAATCGAAAGACATATATGGATTAAAAGTAAAGGGATGAGGCCCTGGCCAGTTGGCTCAGAGGCAGAGTGTGGGCTTGGCATGTGGAAGTCCCAGGTTCGATTCCCAGCCAGGACACACAGAAGTGTCCATCTACTCCTCCACCCTTCCCCCTCTCCTTTCTCCCTGTCTCTCTCTCTTCCACTGCTGCAGCCAAGGCTCCCCTGGAGTAAAGTTGGCCTGGGTGCTGAGGATGGCTCCATGGCCTCCCCCTCAGGCACTAGAATGGCTCTGGCTGCAGTGGAAAAATGCCCCACATGAACCGAGCATCACCCCCTGGTGGGCATGCCGGGTGGATCCCGGTTGGGTGCATGCAAGAGTCTGTCTACCTCCCTCTCCCCTGCCACTTCTAACTTCAAAAAAATACAAAAAAAAAAAGTAAGAGAATGAAAAAGGATATTTCAAGTGAAAACAAGAAAAAAAAAGCTGAGGGATACCAAGATGGCAGCAGAGTAGGCAGACGCACAGAATCCCATCTTACACCACCAAACTGGATTACAAATTAATTTAGGAACAATCAGCAAGAAAAACTAACTTTGGACTAAAAGAACAAGTCTCAAAAACCAAGGAGCAAAGAAGAAGCCACCCAAGCCTGGTAGGGTGTGTGGAGGCACGGTGGGGGCTCACCTGCTTCCAGGAGGGAAGGGGGTGAGGCTGAGTGCCCAGAGGGCTCTCATTACAAGAAGAAGAGCAGAAAATATTGCTCACAGCCACTGCCTGGGGACCTGGGAAGGAGATGGGCTGAGAGGACTGGCTTGTCTTCCAAAAGGAAATGGGGGAAAGAGGCAGATGGTGACGGGCAGAGGAATGCATGGGATGACCTGAGAAGCTGACTCATCCAGTGCAGAGGTGGCCATAGCTGCAGGAGGGGTTGATCCCTCCACACAGCACAAGCCTAAAGTGGTTCAGGGTGACCCACCTCCAGAAAGCTTTCCAGCTCCAATCAGCGCAAAAAGACACAGCTGAAAACAGAAAGTGGGGAGGAGGGGCAGTAACTCAGGTCTCCATGGAGATCTGAGATACACCCTCCCACACACACACTGAAGCTGAGAAAGTACCCGCCCCCAGAGAGTAGCTGGCAGAGTCTCAGAGGTTATACCCACCGCATTCCTGGATACACATTCAATTAAGCTCCCTGCTCAGATTAGTAAACTACTGGACCTGATAAATGAATTCAGCAAGGTGGCAGGATATAAAGTTAAGAAAACTGCGAAGAAAACAAACATCAAGACTTCAAAGTGGCTCTACTAGGTAAGGAGATCACAACTGGAAAAAGCCTACAAGTCGCCTGACCTGTGGTGGCTCAGTGGATAAAGCGTCAACCTGGAAATGCTGAGGTCGCCGGTTCGAAACCCTGGGCTTGCCTGGTCAAGGCACATATGGGAGTTGATGCTTCCAGCTCCTCCCCCCTTCTCTCTCTCCTCTCTCTCCCTCTCTGTCTCTCTCTCTCCCCTTCTCTCTCCTCTCTATAATGAATAAAAAAAATTTTTTTAAAAAGCCTACAAGTCATACATAATGGGAAGGCAGAGAAGCATAAGTCAAATTCAACAAGATCACTCCTCAGAAAAAGTCCTGGATGAATCGGAAATAATCAAATTACCAAATGCAGAGTATAAAATAATGATTATTTGGATGCTTAAGGATCTCAAAGCTACAATGGATGGACTTAACACCTCAATAAAGAAACTGTAAGCATCAAAAAGGACACAGAAATCCTAAAGAAGAACCAGACAGAAATGACAAACACAGTATCAAAAATGAAGACTACACTACAAGGAATTAAAAGCAGGCTGGATGAAGCAGAGGATCGAATCAGCAACTTAGAGGACAAGATAAGCGAAAACACGAATACAGAAAAGCAAAAAGAAAAGAGGATCAAAAAGACTGAGAAAACTCTAAAAGAGCTCTGTGACAACATGAAGAGAAACAATATCCACATAATAGGGGTTCCTGAAGGAGAAGAGAAAGAACAAGGACCAGAGAAGTTCTTTAAGGAAATTTTAGCTGAAAATTTCCCTAAATTGATGCAGGAAAGTCGCACAAGTTCAAGAAGCAGAGAGAACCCCATTAAAAAAGAAACCAGAGAGACCCACACCAAGACATATCATAATCAAAATACTAAAGCTAAGAGATAAAGAAAGAATATTAAAAGCTGTAAGAGAAAAACAGTCAATCACCTATACAAAGGAACACCCATACGGATGGAAGTCCTAGCCACAACAATCAGACAAGAAGAAGAAATAAAAGGCATCCTAATTGGAAAAGTAGAAGTAAAACTATCATTATTTGTAGATGATATGATATTGTATATAGGAAACCCTAAAGTTACAGTCAAAAAACTACTGGACCTGATAAATTAATTCAGCAAGGTGGCAGGATATAAAATTAATACTCAGAAATCAGAAGCATTTTTATACACCAACAATGAACTGTCATAAAGAGAAATTAAGGAAACAATCCCCTTCACTATTGCAACAAAAAAAATAACATACCTAGGAGTAAATTTAACCAAGGAGATTAAAGACTTGTATTCAGAAAATTATAAAACATTGATAAAAAAAAATCAAGCAAGATACAAACAAGTGGAAGCATATACCATGCTCATGGTTAGGAAGAATAAACATCATTAAAATATCTATATTACCCAAAGCAATTTATAAATTCAATGCAATACCAATTAAAATAACAATGACATACTTCAAAGATATAGAACACTTATTCCAAAAATTTCTATATAACCAAAAAAGAACATGAATAGCCTCAGCAATCTTGAAAAGAGGGTATGACAGCCCTGGCTGGTTGGCTCAGCAGTAGAGCATCAGCCTGGCATGTGGAAGTCCTGGGTTCAATTACTAGTCAGGGCACACAGAGGAAGTGACCATTTGCTTCTCCTCCCTCCTCCCTTCTCCTCCCACAGCCATGGCTTGAATGGTTCAAGCAAAGTTGGCCCCAGGTGCTGAAGTTGGCTCAATAGCCTCAGCCTCAGATGCTAAAAGCTAGGCTACCAGGGCGTATACTGGAGTCTGTCTCTACCTCTCTGTCCCTCAATAATAATTAAAAAAAAAAAAAGAGGCTATGACTATCCTAAACATCTATGCACCTAACATAAGAGCCCTTAAATATATAAAGCAAATACTGACAGACCTAAAGGGAGAGACTGACAGTAATATAGCGATAGTGAACCCAAGGTCACTGGCTAGAGCTAGGGGTTACTGGCTCGGCTTGAGCCACCCGGTCAAGGCACATTATAAGAAAGCAATCAATGAACAATTAATAGTGCCACAACAATGAGCTGATACTTCTCATCTCTCTTCCTGTCTGTATATGTCTCTCTCACAAAAAACAAACAAAAAACCACCCCCAAAAAAGAGGAAACTGATAAGTATACAACTAGATGGGACAACTAAGTAAAACAAGTTGATGTATTTCTGTCTCTGTCTTTCCCTTCCCCACCCTGTTAAATCAATGAAAAAATTTAAACAAATAAATAATTTAAAAATAAGTCTTAGTGTGAATAAGCTACATGGTAGTGCATACAAAATTTAAAGACACAATGCTTTTGAAAATTAAAAACAGCCCTGGCCGGTTGGCTCAGCGGTAGAGCATCGGCCTGGCGTGCAGGGGACCCGGGTTCGATTCCCGGCCAGGGCACATAGGAGAAGCACCCATTTCCTTCTCCACACCCCCCCTTCCTCTCTGTCTCTCTCTTCCCCTCCCGCAGCCAAGGCTCCATTGGAGCAAAGATGGCCCGGGCGCTGGGGATGGCTTCTTGGCCTCTGCCCCAGGCGCTAGAGTGGCTCTGGTCACGGCAGAGTGACACCCCGGAGGGGCAGAGCATCGCCCCCTGGTGGGCAGAGCTTTGCCCCTGGTGGGCGTGCCGGGTGGATCCCGGTCGGGCGCATGCGGGAGTCTGTCTGTCTCTCCCCGTTTCCAGCTTCAGAAAAATACAAAAACAAAACAAAACAAACAAAAAAAATGGTAGAGTCAATGAACATTGTTAGTTAGGCAATATGTTTTTTCAATGTCAACCAAACTAGAAAACTATTCAATACATCAAAATCCACCTTGCAGGAGTGAATTCTATTTATTTTATAATTACATGTATTTACATAACTATATATTGGGTTGGGGAATAAGTTCGTAGCGTTTTTATATTTTCTTTTATTTTACAATGATTTGTTTGCTGTTTGGCAAAGGGTAAGTATTCATTCGATAAAACTCTTTCTGCTCTACAAAACTATGTTAATTGTATTTTTGAGTTATTTAATTTTTTATTAGTTTTGAGGCTTAGAAATGGAATACCCAGGAGGCAAAAATCAACATTTTCAACACCTGCTCTTCTTTGCTTTTCATCGGGGTCAAAAAGCTGCCGAAGCAGCCCGGGACATTTGCGATGTGTATGGAGAAGGTGTCATAGGCGAGTCTACAGCATGGAAATGGTTTGCAAAGTTCAAAAATGGCGACTTTGACGTCGATGACACGTGCCGCAGCGGAAGGCCTTCTGAATTCAATGAAGAACTGGGAAATGCTCGAAAAGAATGCCACGGTCAACAAGGAGCTCTACATTGCCCAGCTACACCGCGTGAATGAGGCTATTTGACTGAAAAGACCTGATCGACATGGTCAAACCATACTCCTTCACGACAACGCCAGGCCCCATGTTGCACAAGTCGTCAAAGCCGCACTCCAAGAGCTCGAATGGGAGGTCCTTCAGCATCTGCCATATTCTCCGGACCTTGCACCGACCGATTACCATCTTTTCCGCTCCCTGTCAAACCATATGAAGGGTGTTACCTTCGATAACAAAGAGGTCCTTAAAAACTGGCTCAACTTCTTTGACACCAGACCAGGCGATTTTTGGCAAAACGGCATCAACAAATTGGTCGAGAGGTGGGAAGAGGTTGTAAACAGCAACGGCGAATATATAATTGATTAACTTATTGATATAATTATTGTTTTTTGTTTAAATAAAAGTCTTCGGTAAAAACGCTACGAACTTATTCCCCTACCCAATACAATATAAAATAAATAAAATTATATAATAATGTAAACAGAAATAACACCAGTCTTACAAAAACTCTTTAATAAAGTCAAACACAAACTTACTATATGACCCAACCATTCCACTCCTAAGCATTTACTCAGGAGAAATGGAAGTATATGTCCATACAAAATCCTGTACACCAGTTCATAGCAGCTTTATTGTAACAGCCAAAAATGAGAATTATATACTCATACAAGAGTGGAACGCTGCTCAGTAACAAATATAATGAATTTCTGATATATACAACCACATGAATGAGTCTCAGAATTATCTGGCTGACTGAAAAAAAGAACATATTAGACCAGTTTGTTTACATAAAACTCTAGAAAATGCAAACCAATTTAAAGTAACAGAAAGCCGATCTGTGGTTCCCTGTGAACAGGATGGAATTGCAGTGCAGGAAGGGATGAGAAGATGGATTACAAAAGGGCAAAAGGAAACTTTGGAGTGAGACGGACATGTTTACTCTCTTTACAATGTTTATAGTTGCACAGTTGTATACATATGTCAAAACTCACCAAATGGTACACTTTAAATATGTGAGGTTTACTGTATATCTAATATATCTCAGTAAAACTGCTATAAAAACAAAATATCACAAAGAAGAATTACAGTTAACAACAAAAAAAAAACTAGTAGCAGTGGTGGTAGCATTTACACTGCCTGCCTTGAAGACTCACCATAATGCTGCAGTAATCAAGACAGTATGGCACCAGCATAAGGATCCAAAACAGGTCACAAGAACAGAATAAAGCACCCAGAATTGGAGCCATACAAATAATTACTTGATTCTTGTACAACATGGGTTTGAACCGTGTGGTTCCACATATACGTGGATTTTTTATCCACGTATTACAGTATTTTTTTAATACTGTAAATGTATTTCTCTTCCTTATAATTTTCTTAACATTTACTTTATTGTAAGAATACAGTACATAATACAAACAACATACAAAGTGTTTCAATGAACTGTTTACATTATTGGTAAGGC
This sequence comes from Saccopteryx bilineata, assembly GCF_036850765.1. Lineage (NCBI taxonomy): Eukaryota > Metazoa > Chordata > Mammalia > Chiroptera > Emballonuridae > Saccopteryx > Saccopteryx bilineata. The sequence goes on from NC_089494.1 coordinate 147,264,825, forward strand.
TTCCACTCAACAATAGGTCATTAGTAGTTAACTTTTTGAGGGAGTCAAAAGTAATACAAGGATTTCTGACTGCATGGAGTGTCAGCACCCTTAACCCCCTACATTGTTCAAAGGTCAAATGTGTTCATTTCTGATTATGCCAAAATTATCTAAGGGGGAAAGAAAACTATTTTCAGTAAATGGTGCTCAAACAACTGGGTATCCACATGTAAAACAATAAACAATACCCCTACCTCTTACCACAGAAAATATTATTTAAAAAATTTTAGGCCCTGACTAGTTGGCACAGTGGAGAGAGTGTTGGTCTGGTGTGCAGATGTTCCATGTTTGATCCCTGGTCAGGGCACACATGAAAAGTGACCATCTGCTTCTGTGCCCTCCCTCTCCCCCTTCTTTCTCTTCCCCTCTCACAGCCAGTGGTTTGGTTGGTCCAAGTGTTGGCCTCAGGCACTGAGGATAGATAGCTTGGCTGATTTGAGCATCAGCCCCAGACAGGTGGTGCCAGGTGGATCCTGGTTGAGGCACATGCAGCAGTCTGTCTCACTATCTCCCTTCTTCTCACTTAAAAAAAATATAGTTATTTTAACTTTCTTTAAAACCATAAAGCTTTTTGAAAATAATACAAGAGATTATCTCACTCTGTTGAATAAATGTTTAATAGTGGAATGGTTTAATCATAAAGCAGGTGTATTTTTATATTTTAAGAAACTGCCAATCTGTTTTCCAACAGGTTATACTATTTTATATCCCCATATAGTACACAGAAAATAGTAGCCATAAAAAAATTGATAAACTGTGCTTTCTCAAAATTAAAAGCTTTTGCTTTAAAAAATGAATAGAAAACGTACAATCTGGGAGAAATTATTTCACAAAACATATACCAGGCAAAGGACTGGTATCAAAAATATATAAAGAATGCCTTCTGGCCCTGGCCGGTTGGCTCAGCGGTAGAGCGTCAGCCTAGCGTGCGGAGGACCCGGGTTCGATTCCCGGCCAGGGCACACAGGAGAAGCGCCCATTTGCTTCTCCACCCCTCCGCCGCGCCTTCCTCTCTGTTCTCTCTTCCCCTCCCGCAGCCAAGGCTCCATTGGAGCAAAGATGGCCCGGGCGCTGGGGATGGCTCTGTGGCCTCTGCCTCAGGCGCTAGAGTGGCTCTGGTCGCAACATGGCGACGCCCAGGATGGGCAGAGCATCGCCCCCTGGTGGGCAGAGCGTCGCCCCATGGTGGGCGTGCCGGGTGGATCCCGGTCGGGCGCATGCGGGAGTCTGTCTGACTGTCTCTCCCTGTTTCCAGCTTCAGAAAAAATGCAAAAAAAAAAAAAAAAAAAAATGCAAAAAAAAAAAAAAAAAAAAAGAATGCCTTCAAATAAATAAGAAAGAAAATAAAAGAAAAAAGAAAACAGGCCCTAGCCGAGTGGCTCAGTGGATAATGCACTCTCCCAGCCTGCCAAGGTTGCAGATTCGAACTCCAGTCAGGGCATGCAGGAGGAGCAATCAATGAGTGCACAGCTAAATGGAACAATTAAGTGGAACAGTGAGTTGATGCTTCTCTACCTATCCTCCCTCCTGCTCCCTCCCTCTCTTCCTTTCTCTCTCTCAAATCAATGGGAAAATCAGAAAAAAAAAAAATACGTAAGCAATTTTAACACTTGGCCCTGGCTGGTTGGCTCAGCGGTAGAGCGTCAGGCCAGCATGTGGAAGTACCGGGTTCAATTCCTGGTCAGGGAACACAGAAGAAGCGCCCATCTGCTTCGCCACCCTTCCCCCTGTCCTTTTTCTCTGTCTCTCTCTTCCCCTAGGGTCCATCTGCTTCTCCACCTCTCCCCCTCTCCTTCCTCTGTCTCTCTCTTCCCCTCCCACAGCCAAGGCTCCATTTGAGCAAAGTTGGCCTGGGTGCTGAGGATGGCTGCATGGCCTCCCCCTCAGGCGCTATAATGGCTCCAGCTGCAGCAAAGAAACGCCCAGATGGGCAGAGCATAGCACCCTGGTGGGCATGCCAGGTGGATCCATATAAGGCGTATGCGGAAGTCTGTCTCACTGCCTCCCAGCTTCTAACTTCAGAAAATACCGAAAAATAAAAAAGTTTTTTTAACACTTAACAAAAGATAGTAAAAAAAAAAAAATACTTAAAAAGTACTCAACACCTCTTGACAGATGGTGGCACAGTGGATAGAGCACTGACTTAGGACGCAGAGGTCCCAAGTTCAACCCCAAGGTCACTGGCTTGAACACAGACTCATCCTGTTTGAACATGGGATCACTGACATTTTCCTATGGTCTCTGGCTTGAGCCCAAGGTTGCTGGCTTGAGCAAGGGGTCACTGGCTCGGCTTGAGGTACCCCCCCACCCCCGTCAAGGAACATATAAGAAGCAATCAATGGACAACTAAAGTGACGCAACTACAAGTTGATGCTTCTCATCTCTCTCCCTTCCCGTTTCTGTCTCTCACTCTTGCTTTAAAAAAAAATTAAAAGTCAGTACCATTTATTAAGAGGGAGATGCACAATGAGATACCACAATACATCTACTCTAATAGCTGAAATTAAAAAGACTGACAAATCTTTGAAACAATGTAAGGCATCTGAACTCTGTACTTTGCGGTCAATGTGTAACATAGTTCAACCACTTTGGAGAAATATCTGCTTGCTTTTTATAAAAACTAAACACACAAGTAACTAAGATCTACCAAATCCACTCCCTGGCGTTTTCCCAGAAGAGAAAACTTAAGACTTGTACAAAAAGATTCACATAACAGCCAAATCTTGAAAATAGCCCATCATCAGTAATATGGAATAACAAACAGGGTATATGTAGATTAAATACTACTCAGCAATAAAAGGAATAAACAACTGATACATATAACAACATGAATACAACTCAAAACATTATCCTGATTAAACAAAATGGGCCATAGAAACAACAGCCTGGTTTTCCACATAAATGAGGCATTGTGTTGAGTGAAACTGGTATTTGAGCAGTTACCTCAGAGCAGTTACCAGGCAGGTTTTAGGACAGGTGGTAGGAGGCTTATCAGTGTCTCCAGCTTAACAACAAAGTGAGCCTGCTACTTCTGGGAAACAACTGATTACATTTGCTGTCTATGATAAAATTCCAGCTTTCACATGAAAATGAAAATTGTGGAGATCCTAGACCTGCCATCATGAGCTTGAAAGTGTCCCAATACTTAGATATTTCTCATGATGTCACTGGTAATATTAAATAAGGTGATCTTTTACGGTAAATGAAATATATCAACATTTGGAAGATCTGTATAACTCAGTGCACCACTACTTTCAAATAATCAATAAATTAATACATAAATCTTTAAAAAGCTTCTAAGTTTTAACTTCTAATACATTAAACACCGATAAACACATAAACAAAAGCCCTTTGGGATCCTCAATAATTTGAAAGAGTGTAAAGGGGTCCTGAGATTAAAAGCTTTGAGAACCAGTGTTATTGTTAAGCAATAAGGTAACAGAGATCAACTTAAGGAAGTTCCTAAATCACATAATTCTTACTCCTCTTTCTCCACTGTTTCTAAATCACGTAATTCTTACTCCTCTTTCTCCACTGTTTCTCCAACAGTGTTAGCCTTCCTTTCAGTGACGAGCTGACCAACAGACTTTTCTATGTGTACTTGGGGCTGGGTGGAATGTAGTAAAAAACGGGTTTCCCGGTAGAAAGGACTCAAAGACCAATTCCGAGGCTACCCTTCCTCTAGGTCTCAGCGGGGCACAAACCCTGGTGAAGCCACAGGCTTGAACGACAAGACCTGGGACAGCGCTGGGAAGAACACCGACAGATGGGAGTGAGGACAGGGGCACTCAGAGAAACAGTGAGGGAATGAGGGGCATCGGGGGCAATTGTCGAACTCTCGCGTTTTCCTGCACCCCCCCAACACACACACACACACACACACACACACACACACACACACACTTCCTCCCTAAGGCTCCCCAGTGCGGTGTCGGAGTGGGCTGGAAGGGCCGCGCCAGGGTCGCAGGGCGTCTCGCTAAGCCCCGCGCCCGCCCACATACTCGCACTACCTCCCCTCACTCGGCCCCGCTCTGCTGTTCCCTCCACAGCCCCGCGCCGGCGACCCCAGGGCTCCTCACCACCAACAGGTTCCTGTCCTCCACCAGCTGCCGCTTCCGGAGGATCTCCGACTTCAGAATGTCCATGTTGTCGCCTGGCTTTGAGCTCCAGGTTTCCTCTTCGGCGCCTTGAGACAAGGCTCACCCTTCCAGGCACACCCGACCAAGAAAAACTGCGAGCCCCAATACTGGCTGCAGCACTGACAGGGCGCTTCCGGCGGAAGCTGAGGTAAGCGACAGGAGGAAAGAGAGCGCCCATGGCGCCCGTTGTTGACGAAGCCTCTGTGATGAGCGGCGCCTGGTGGCGCCCTCCAGTAGTGCCCCTGTAGTTTCCCAGCTATAGATACAAATGACCGTGGACTTGAAACAAGAGTCTTCTGAATGGCGTGGGGGTCGACATGCTTCATTTTTCATGAAATAATTATTATACCTGCTTGTACTGGTTCGTCTAGGTCCAAAAACCTCCTGGCAGAACACTTTAATTATGTAAAATGCCAGAAGCTTACTTATTATACCAGAAGTTCACATCAGAGTTTCTGAAGTTACCTTCTTGCCAAAATTAATGTACTAGATCAGTGATTTTTAACCTTTTTTGAGCTGCGGGACATTTTTTACATTTACAAAATCCTGGGGCACACCACCTAGCAAAATGACACTCTAACACAGTACATATTATGCATATAGTTAATAATATAGTTTCTAAATGTATTTATACTCAGTGTGAAACCTGGGCCTGTTTCTATGAACACAAAAGGGATATCCTGGCAGGAATGGTAGAAAGACACACATGAAGCTCTTCCTCAACAGTTCTCAGTCTCTCTCTGTTTTTAGTTTTTATCGCAGTCAAGTTTGAGAAGCTCAGCTCACATAGATATGTGGTTGAAAACGGGAGCAATGTCAAAATAGCTTTGTTGGCCAGAATGGGGAACTCCTTGGCAACAGATAACCAAAAACTATCCAAAGGAAGATCAGCAAACTTTAGCTTTAAAGTTAGATAACATTGTGATGCATTGTAATGCATTGTATATCACCCTCTGCGGGGGCCTCTTTTAAAAAGAAAAAGGTCGAATATCTATATACACCATCAGGATAGACATAACCAGCTGAGGCTGAGGCTTCATCTAGTGGTGGTAACATTTACCTCCAGTCCTGACCAGGATTAGAAATCGGGACCATGGGGAGGAGTAGCAGCTTCAACTACTCACCGCGGCCACACAATGACAAGTGCGCAGCAGCCCGAGTGGGGACCTTCCTGGGTGTGGATGAGAGGCAGCCTACTATTGGTTCATCGCTAGTGGTCAGGATGAGTCCTAGAAGGTGATTGGTCAGTGAGCGTTCCCTGTGCCTCCACTCTTCCTGTCGCTGATAGCTGGAGGGATTGTGAGGGGAATGTTTATGTTCGGGTGGAGGCAGCTGGCGGCAGGCCGGATAAATAGCCTCCACGGGCCATATCCGGCACGTGGGCCATAGTTTGGAGACCCATGTTTAATTTCCCCACGGCACACCTGACCATGTCTCACGGCACACTAGTATGCCGCAGCAGTTTTTCAACCAGGTTGAAAAACACTGTACTAGATGATAGATATATGAGTTTATCAGAACTTCCAACTGCCCTTTGGTTGTTCTGCCTGGCTTCCTGACCTCACCCTTACTTACTGGACAATCATCCCTGAGGCAGAATAGTTCCAGGAAGTTGTTCAACCGCCTCAAGAAGGAGTGTTCCAGAAAGCCAAAACCATAAAACTGTAGAAGGGAACATACCAGAACTTCTGACTCAGTATCTCCTCAGACTCTCCCAAGCCCTATAAAATTAGCCTTATATTCTGTACTGGTGCCCTTTTCCCTGGAGAAGTGCCCAGCAGGGTTCCTTTCTTCCTTTCAATAAAGCCTGTTTCTCTGGTCTTTTCAGACTCCCATGGATTCCAACACTAGAGAGTGAGAAAAACTTGAACAATACGACTAGCTCATCCATATAAATTAAAAGAGAATGCTAGCCTATTATAAAATTATTTGATAAGAAAAATGTAATTTTTTCTAATAGATAAAAATGACAAAAGATGACCAGAGAGTTGAAAATGCAGTTATAAATACATTGTTACAGTAGACATAATTTTATTCAGCAAATACGCTTATTAGAAGTACGTATGGCCCCCAATTATTATTATAATTCTATTTAATATAAAATAGCTGAAAGCTGTAAGCTATATCATCACAATTACAATTCTGTTGTGAAATTATCTCTTATCTCTTCCTTCTCTATGCTTTGTCTGTTCTTTCTTTTTATTTTATAGAAAGAGAGTCAGAGAGAGGGACAGGCAGGAACAGAAAGAGAGGAAGGGAGAGAGGTGAGAAGCATCAACTCATAGTTCTGGCACCTTAGTTGTTCATTGATTGCTTTCTCATACTTGCTTTGACCATGGGGCTCCAGCTGAGCCAGTGATCTCTTGCTCAAGCCAGCAACCCGGGGCTTGAGCCCATGATCATGAGGTCATTTCTATGATCCCATGCTCCAGCCAGCCACTTCGGGATTTCAAACCTGTTCTTCAGCATCCCAGGTCAACGTTCTATCCACTGTGCCACTGCCTGGTCAGGCTGTCCTTTCTGATCGACAACTAGGACATCAACTCTCATCTTTGTGCTGATGATTCCCAGAGCTGTGTGTCCAGCCCTCACCACTCTTCCCTGTGTTCCAGATCTGCACTATCATCTCTCCAGGTAGAAGTTCTAACAGGTCCTCAGTCTCATTTTATGTAAAACCAAACTCATGTTCTCCCTTCTTATCACTCCAGACCTACTCCTCCTTAATTCCTTCTTTATTTAATCACCATTTATCTCTTTCATCAGGCTAGAAACCTTTAACTGTGATAAGGTGCCAAGAAATTGGAAAAATTGTCAACATTAGTATTTTAAATGGAAGAGTCAGGCCCCTTACCCCTCCTTTCTGAGGAGAAAAAAAAACAAGAGAAAGAGATTAAAGGGGCAAAAGTTAGTTAGTACAATAGTTAGTCATAGTTTAACTATACTTCTCTGGAAGGACTGAGGCTACTTGCTAGACAGAGCAAAGAACGTAGGACTTATCTGAAAACTTCCTCTTCCCCTTCCTTAAGAGACTTTAGGAGACAATGTTTACATATCTTAATTAAAAATTCCTATAACTCTTTCTCCCTCCTGGAGTCCTGAGAGTGAGGTATACCTCTAGACAAAGGGATCACGAGCCCACTCCCCTTGCTTGAAAAACCTGCATTCTGTAACATTTTATATGCTTTCTAATAATCATCCTTTTTGAAATTCTTTATATGTATAAAACTTGTAAACTAAGCAAGCAGGGACTAGCTTATTAAGCCCCAACACTTTTAGCAAAGGTAATTTCATTCAGCTTCTCTCCTTATCCTAAGCTAAACATTTCGTTTCCCACTATTGTGGTGACAGGGATAGGTAGTAGACCCTAGAAGATTTGGGAACATCTTTGCCGGGTATGTAAAACATTTATCACTACTGTGTTATCTTGTGGTCTTGGTGTGTGGGGATGTTTTTGCTTTTTAATAGATCCTATAGATAGATGTTGTAAGCTTGCTAGTAAATGACTTTTGTACCATGCTCCCCTTCCTTACCCACCCCAACCAGTACTTGATTTTGTATAAAAGCAGGCCCAGAACTGTATGAGAGCCTACATGATTTGGGACTATGCCCCATGTAGCTAGCTGGATAATTAATAAACTCCTCAAAATTTCTCCTGTAACCTGCCTTGATGTCTTTAAGTAATCCATGGATTACAGTACTTTAAAACATAAGGAAGCTGTGACAATTTCTTCACCCTTAAATACATTGATTTTTTTATGTCTTTTTACTGTTTCCTCTGCTCTGAATTTTATTCTTATCCTCTCTTGACTTGAAAATCTTACTACATATACTTAAAGATTCATCTCAAATGTTGCCACTTCTGTAACACAGTTAGCAGATGTTATTATATTATTATGTGTGTTTGTGTAAACAGAGAGAGAGCACAGATTTATTCATCTGTCTCCCTTAATAACTTATTAGCCTTTGTAAGGCAGATACCATGTTCTATTTGTCTTTATTTTCCTAGTCGTAAGCACACTGCCTAGGTTTATTCATAGAAGAGACAGTATCAACTGTCTATGTTTCAAGTATTATGCAAGTGGATTCACTGCTACCCACTAGTGAAATTTACAAATTATAATTAGCATATTCATTTGTTTTTCTAAAGCTAAGTCACTTCAAATCAGTCATTTTCTATGAATATGTTTAAGTACCTTTTCCCCTTTTATTCTTACCAATAATTCTTTAGTTTCGGGGAAAACGCCTCCATTAAAAAAGATAATACTAAAAATTAAAAAAAACATAATACTGAATATAAAGTTTTATAAATACATTTTATAACATCTGAAGTATCACAAACCTGATCTAATGTTATTTGTTTTTTGAGAGAGAAAGAGAGAGAGAGAGGAAAAGAGAGAGAGGGAGAGAAGCATCAACTCATAGTTGTTTTCACTTTCGTTGTATTGATTGCTTCTTATACATGCTTTGACCAGGGCTGTGCCAGTGTCCCCTTGCTTGGGGTCCTTAGACTTTTCATGCCAGTGACATTTGGGCTCAAGCTGGTGAGCTTTGGGATCTTGTAGATAATACCCTGCTCAACCAGTGACCCCATGCTGAGTAGCCTGCACTCAGAGCCAGCTACCTCGGAGTTCTGGGTGAATGTTTAATCCACTATGCCACTGCTGGTGAGGCCTATCTAATGTTATTTTATAATGAGTAGTACTATAATGATGACTTACAAAATTTTAAAAAATAAATCTAGGTTTTAAGTATAGTTCGGAATAAAATTTTTTATGTGTTCCTTTTTTAAAGGTTTGTATTTATTCATTTTAGAGAGAGGAGAGAGAAAGAGAGGTGGATTAGAGAGCAGAATGCATCAACTCATAGCTGCTTCTCATATGAACCTTGACCAGAAAACCCAGGGTTTTGAACCAGCGACCTCAGCATTCTAGGTCGACATTTTATCCACTTTGCCACCACAGGTCAGGCAGGGCTAATATTTTTCATATAAAACATATACCAATACATACATATATACTTCCATATATGTAATTTAAAATTTTTTGTGTACTGATATAATACTAACTATTTTTTACAGAACTTCTTGATATACATGAACAAGCAACAGACTGGAAGGGAGAGAGATGAGAAGCATCAACTCATAGTTGTGGCACTTTAGTTGTTCATTGATTGCTTCTCATAGGTGTCTTGACTGGGGGACTCCAGCCAAGCCAGTGACCCTTGCTTAAGCCAGCGACCTTGAGCTCAAACTAGTGACCATAGGGTCATGTCTATGATCCCATGCTCAAGCCAGTGGCCCTGTGCTCAAGCTGGTGAGCCCTCACTCAAGCCAACAACCTTGGGGTTTTGAACCTGGGTCCTCAGAGTCCCAGACCAATGCTCTATTTACTGCCATCACCTGGTCAGGCTTAACATTAATGGAAGCTTTAAGATACTGTAAGGTAATTTGATGTTTAAGGTACTTTGAATGGTTTTCATTCCCATGGTCACTGTGAGGTCGGTTGGCAATGGAGGAAGATCATGTGAGGAACCAGGTCTGGGGACCTTGGCTGGAACTGCTCATACCCATGCCTGCCAAAAGAAACTTCCCAGGACCACTTTGGAAAAGAATGACTGTCTGTCAGCCAATGAAATTTCACCACATCATATCAACTCAACCACCCTACAGACGCTATAAATTCCCACCCCTTGGGAGAAGCCATGCGACTTCTCTGGCCCGTCTCATGGACCAGAGAACCTCACCCAGGATGCGCTATACTAAATAAAGCTTTTGCTATTCCACACTTGGTAAATACACCCTTCTTTCTTCCTCAGCAGGGAAATACCTTACAGTCACTGTTGTGGATAATATTTTCTCCTGTGTCAACACATTTTAGCTCCTACTGTTATTCTACACCCTCTTCAGACTCTTCCTAGTTTCCCTTCCTAAACTGACAGGATTATTAAGGGAAGAGTTAAATTGGGTGAACAGGCTGAATTTTCTGCTTTTTTTTAATAATTTTATTTTATTAATGGGGCGACATCAATAAATCAGGATACATATATTCAAAGGTAACATGTCCAGGTTATCTTGTCGTTCAATTATGTTGCATACCCATCACCCAAAGTCAGATTGTCCTCTGTCATCTTCTATCTAGTTTTCTTTGTGCCCCTTCACCTCCCCCTTTTCTTCTACCCCCCCTCCCCCCGTAACCACTACACTCTTATCAATGTCTCTAAGTCTCACTTTTATGTCCCACCTACTTATGGAATAATGCAATTCCTGTTTTTTTCTGATTTACTTATTTCACTTCGTATAATATTATCAAGATCCTACATTTTGCTGTAAATGACCCGATGTCATCATTTCTTATGGCTGAGTAGTATTCCATAGTGTATATGTGCCACATCTTCTTTATCCAGTCTTCTATTGACGGGCTTTTAGGTTGTTTCCATATCCTGGCCACTGTGAACAATGCTGCAATGAACATGGGGCTGCATGTGTCTTTATGTATCAATGTTTCTGAATTTTGGGGGTATATACCCAGTAGAGGGATTGCTGGATCATAAGGTAGTTCTATTTTCAGTTTTTTGAGGAACCACCATACTTTCTTCCATAATGGTTGTACTACTTTACATTCCCACCAACAGTGTATGAGGGTTTCTTTTTCTCCACAGCCTCTCCAACATTTGCTATTACCTGTCTTGTTAATAATAGCTAATCTAACAGGTGTGAGGTGGTATCTCATTGCAGTTTTGATTTACATTTCTCTAATAACTAAAGAAGATGAGCATCTTTTCATATATCAGTTGGCCATTTGTATTTCTTCCTGGGAGAAGTGTCTGTTCATGTCCTCTTCCCATTTTTTTATTGGATTGTTTGTTTGTTTGTTGTTGAGTTTTATGAGTTCTTTGTATATTTTGGATATTAGGTCCTTATCTGAGCTGTTGTTTGAAAATATCATTTCCCATTTAGTTGGCTGTCTGTTTATTTTGTTATCAGTTTCTCTTGCTGAGGGAAAACTTCTTAGTCTGATGTAGTCCCATTCATTTATCTTTGCCTTCACTTCTCTTGCCTTTGGAGTCAAATTCATAAAATGCTCTTTAAAACCCAGGACCATGAGTTTAGAACCTATGTCTTCTTCTATGTACTTTATTGTTTCAGGTCTTATGTTTAGATCTTTGATCCATTTGAGTACAGGAGACAAACTGTAGTCCAGTTTCATTCTTTTGCATGTGGCTTTCCAGTTTTCCCAGCACCATTTATTGAAGAGGCTTTCTTTTCTCCATTGTGTGCTGTTAACCCCTTTATCAAAAATTATTTGACTATATATATGTGGTTTTATTTCTGGGTTTTCTATTCTGTTCCATTGGTCTGAGTGTCTATTTTTCTGCCAATACTATGCTGTTTTGATTGTTGTGGCCCTATAACATAGTTTGAAGTCAGGTATTGTAATGCCCCTAGCTTCATTCTTTTTCTTTAGAATTGCTTTGGCTATTCGGGGTTTTTTATACTTCCATGTAAATCTGATGATTTTTTGCTCCATTTCTTTAAAAAACATCATTGGAATTTTGATAGAAATTGCATTAAATTTGTATATTGCTTTGGGTAATATAGCCATCTTGATTATATTTATTCTTCCTAACCAAGAACAAGGAATATTCTTCCATCTCATTATATCTTTTTCGATTTCCCTTAACAAAGGTTTATACTTTTCATTATATTCTTTGTTATGTTTATTCCTAAGTATTTTATTTTTTTTTTGTTGCAATCGTGAAGGGGATTATTCTTTTGAGTTCGTTCTCAAATGTTTCATTGTTGGCATATAGAAAGGCTATTGACTTCTGTATGTTAATTTTGTATCCTGCGACCTTACTGTATTGGCTTATTGTTTCTAGTAGTCTTTTTGTGGATTCTTTGGGGTTTTCGATGTATAGGATCATAACATCTGCAAAAAGTGATACCTTTACTTCTTCTTTTCCGATATGGATGCCTTTTATTTCTTTGTCTTGTCTGATTGCTCTGGCTAGAACCCCTAGTACCACATTAACTAAGAGTGGAGGGAGTGGACAACCCTGTCTTGTTCCTGATTTAAGGGAGAAAGCCCTCAATTTTGTGCCATTTAATATGATGTTAGCTGATAGTTTATCATATATGGCCTTTATCATGTTGAGATATTTTCCTTCTATACCCATTTTGTTGAGAGTCTTAAACATAAAACTGTATTGCATTTTATCAAAAGCCTTTTCTTCATCTATTGATAAGATCATGTGGTTTTTGTTCTTTGTTTTATTGATATGGTGTATTACGTAAACTGTTTTACGTATGTTGAACCATCCTTGAGATTCTGGGATGAATCCCACTTGATCATGATGTATTATTTTTTAATATGTTGTTGTATTTGATTTGCTAGTATTTTGTTTAGTATTTTAACATCTGTATTCATTAGAGATATTGGTCTGTAGTTTTCTTTTTTTGTGCCATCCTTGCCTGGTTTTGTTATGAGGGTTATGTTGGCCTCATAAAATGTGTTTGGCAGTATTGCTTCTTCTTCTATTTTTTGGAAGACTTTGAGTAGAATAGGAACCAAGTCTTCTTTGAATGTTTGATAAAATTCGCTGGTATACCTGTCTGAGCCTAGACTTTTATTTTGGGGGAGGTTTTTAATGGTTTTTTCTATTTCTTCTCTACTGATAGGTCTGTTTAGGCTTTCTGCTTCTTCTTGACTCAGTCTAGGAAGGTTTTATTGTTCTGGGATTTTATCCATTTCTTCTAGGTTATGGAATTTAGTGGCATAAAGTTTTTCATAGTATTGTACAATAATTCTTTGTATATCTACGGTGTCCGTGGTAATTTCTCCTCTTTCATTTTGGATTTTGTTTATATGAGTTCTTTCTCTTTTTTCCTTGGTAAGTCTTGCCAAGGGTTTGTCAATTTTGTTGATCTTTTCAAAGAACCAGCTCTTTGTTCTATTAATTTTTTGTATAGTTTTACTGTTCTCTATTTCATTTATTTCTGCTCTGATTTTTATTACCTCCTTTCTCCGGCTGGTTTTGGGTTGTCTTTGTTCTTCTTTTTCTAGTTCCTTAAGATGTGAAGTTAACTGGTTCACTTGGGCTCTCTCTTGTTTGTCTATATATGCCTGAAGTGATATGAACTTCGCTCTTATCACTGCTTTTGCTGCATCCCATAGATTCTGATATGTTGTATTTTCATTTTCATTTGTCTGTATATATCTTTTGATCTCTGCATTTATTTCTTCTTTGACCCATTCATTTTTTAAAAGTATGTTGTTTAGTTTCCACATTTTTGTGGGATATTTTTATGCTTTTTTGTAGTTGAATTCTAGGTTCAAGGCTTTATGATCAGAAAATATGCTTGGTACAACTTCAATTTTTCTGAATTTGCTGATGTTGTTTTTGTGGCCCAACATATGGTCAATTCTTGAGAATGATCCATGTACGCTGTAGAAAAATGTATACTCAGTCATTTTAGGATGAAATGTCCTATAGATGTCTATTATATCCAGGTGCTCTAGTGTATTGTTTAAGGCCACTATATCTTTGTTGATTCTCTGTTTGGATGACCGATCTAAAGCCGTCAACGGTGTATTAAGGTCACCAAGTATGATTGTATTTTTGTCAGTTTTTGTTTTAAGGTCAATAAGTAGCTGTCTTATATATTTTGGTGCTCCTTGGTTTGGTGCATATATATTAAGAATTGTTATGTCTTCTTGATTCAGTGTCCCCTTAGCCATTATGAAATGGCCATTTTTGTCTCTGAGTACTTTTGCTGTCTTGTAGTCAGCATTATCCGATATGAGTATTGGTACGCCTGCTTTTTTTGGGATGTTATTTGCTTGGAGTATTGTTTTCCAGCCTTTCACTTTGAATTTGTTTTTATCCTTGTTACTTAGATGAGTTTCCTGTAGGCAGCATACAGTTGGATTTTCTTTTTTAATCCATTCTGTTACTCTGTGTCTTTTTATTGGTGAGTTTAATCCGTTTACATTTAGTGTAATTATTGACACTTGTGAATTCCCTATTGCCATTTTATAGATTGCTTTCTGTTAGTTTTGTGTCTTGTTTGATCCTTCTCTTTCGTTTTTCTATCCTTTGTTTTTATTTGGTTGTATTCCATACATCTTTCCGCTGTTGCTATCTTTTTTAAATCATGTGCTTCTGTGGTGGTTTTTTCAATGGTGGTTACCTTTAAGTAATGAAACGGGTTCCTACTCTGTTCATTGTAGTGCACTGTTTTGTGAATACTTTTGCACACCATCGTCCTTTGCTACTGTTAATCTCCATCCTCTCCCCCCCTTTCTTTTTGTTGTTGTCACAGTTTAAATTTGGTTTTATTGTGTTCTTCTTGGAGCTTTTACTTGTGGCTTTGTTTTTTTTTCTTTGTATTTGATTGGAGAACCCCCTTTAGTAATTCCTGGAGTGGGGGTTTTCTGATGATAAATTCCCTCATCTTTTCTGTATCTGTAAATATTTTTATTTCTCCTTCATATTTGAAGGATAGCTTTGATGGGTATTGTATTCATGGCTGAAAGTTCCTCTCTTTCAGGACTTTAAATATTGGGGTCCACTCTCTTCTAGCTTGTAGAGTTTCTGTTGAGAAATCAGATTATTATCTAATGGGCCTTCCTTTATAATGTTGTATTCTTCTTTTCCCTGGCTGCCTTGAGAATTTTTTCTTTGCCATTGGTTTGAGCCAATTTCATTATGTTGTGCCTTGGAGTAGGTTGGTTGGGGTTAAGAAAACTCGGAGTTCTGTTTGCTTCTTGAATTTGAGGCTTTAGTTCTTTCCACAGGCTTGGGAAGTTCTCATCTATTATTTGTTTGAGTATGTTCTCCATTTCATTTTCTCTCTCTTCTCCCTCTGATATACCTATTATTCTTATGTTATTCTTTTTGATGGAGTCAGACAATTCCTATAGGGCTATCTCATTTTTTTATTTTTTTATTTTTATTTTTTGTATTTTTCTGAAGCTGGAAACCGGGAGAGACAGTCAGATAGACTCCCGCATGCGCCCGACCGGGATCCACCCAGCACGCCCACCAGTGGGCGACACTCTGCCCACCAGGGGCCGATGCTCTGCCCCTCCGGGGCATCGCTCTGTTGTGACCAGAGCCACTCCAGCACCTGGGGCAGAGGCCAAGGAGCTATCCCCAGCACCCGGGCCATCTTTGCTCCAATGGTGCCTCACTGCGGGAGGGGAAGAGAGAGACAGAGAGGAAGGAGAAAGGGAGGGGTGTAGAAGCAGGTGGGCGCTTCTCCTGTGTGGCCTGGCCAGGAATCGAACCTGGGACTTCTGCACGCCAGGCCGATGCTCCACCACTGAGCCAACCGGCCAGGGTCTCATTTTTTTTAATTTTAGAGTCTCTTTCTTCTTCTCTCTGTTGTGCCTCAAGTTGCTTGTCTTCTATTTCACTAATCCTACCTTCTATCTGGCCTGTTCTATTTGCTAAGCTTGTTACCTCATTTTTCAGCTCGTGAATTGAGTTTTTCATGTATGTTTGATTTGTTTTTATAGTTTCAATTTCCTTGGAAATATATTATTTGTGTTCATTGCGTTGTTTTCTGAGCTCCATAAATTGCCTTTCTGTGTTTTCTTGTATATCTCTGAGTATTTTTAGGATTTGTATTTTGAATTCTCTGTCGTTTAACTCCCAGGTTTCCAATACATTAATTTTTTTTCTATAGATTTTTCCTCATCTATCTGTGTTACCTCTCTTTCTTTTGTATCCATGATATTCGATTTTCTCTTCCTTAATGGCATCTGAGGGTGGTTTTGTTGATAGTATTAATGAGATTTAATAAAGAATAAAAAGTTAAAATAAGAAAAAATCGAAAGAGTTGGGTTTTTTAAATTAATAATAAAATAAAATAAAATAAAATAAAATAAAAAATTTTTAAAAAAGGAAATTATACCCCCCTCTTTTTTTCCTCTCTTCTCCTCTCCCCTCTTTCTTGAGAGAATCTTGTGGTGAACTGTGAATTATATTGTACTAAATGGAACAAACAATGCCTATAATGTAGGGCCTGAATTGGGGAGAAGTAATAAAGGGGCAAAAAAAAAAAGGAAAAAAAGGGGTATGGACCCACAAAAAGCAAATAAGGAAAAAATTTGGGTCAAGAATGCAATGATTTGCTTTTAGGTGTTGGCTGACTAAGAGTTATGATTAGAGGAATAAGAGGAAAACAGGAAAATGGGGGGAAAAATTAAAAAAATTACTATTGTATTTAGTGGAACAAGAACTAGATAAAATGGAGAACCAGGGATGGTTTCACTGCTAGTGAGTTAAAAAGGTGAAGTAAAAACCCCCCAAAATGCCACAAATATAAGTTTGAGTCCTAGATAAGATAATTTGTTCATTATTGAGGTTTGAATGAGAGGAGACATAAAGGAGAAAGGAAGAAACTAATATAGAGGAAGAAAAGAAAGATAGAGAGAAAAAAAAGAGGGAACCACTAAAAGAAAAAAAAAGAAAAAATAGGAGAGAGAAAGAGTTAAGGGTTTTGGAGTGCAACCCTCATAGAGAGAAAGGAAGAGGAAAGAAAAGATAATGGGAGATGTAACACTTATGGGTAGTGTAGTTCAAGGAGAGGAGAGAGTAAGACTGGCAGAGAGTTAAATGACCACATTGGAGGAGGAAAAAAAAATCAAGAATGAAGATAAAAGAAACAAACGAACAAATATAATAAAATGGGATAGGTTATAAAGTCTGCAGATTATCCTTGATTTTGAGAGGTTATCTTTTTGCTTTTTCTTTTCTCTCCCTCTTCCTGGTCGGTGACTCTGTACCTTGGGTTCTGCCCCTTTGGCACGCTCAGGTAGAGGTTTGCAGTTGATAAGTCTCTATGGCGATGTCATGTATTGGGCTTCAGTCTCGTTGGCAGTCGAGGCTCATTAGCATTTATAGGCTCTGACAGTGAGAGTCTGTGTTCCTGGAGCCTCTCTCCTAGTCTTTCCTTCCTCAATTAGTAGCCTGATAATCCAGCTATAGGGTTGCTGCTGCCTCTGCCTGAATAGTAAGAGGCTCAAAGAGCTGGCAACTCCCCACTCTATTCCCACTCAGCACAGGGCTCTGGGTAAGGCTCAGTCAGTCAGAGCTGTTAGCATAATCAGGCGGGGCTTCTGCCCACTCAAAGACCTCTGGCTTTGCCACTCTTTCCGGTAACACAGGCAGGCGTCCACTCCCGGGGCGCTTGGAGGAAACTCTCCCTCACTATCTGCATGCGCAGACCAGGATATCAGGCCGGCAGTCTCACACTCTGAGTGAAACCCCTGCCTGCATGGGAAAGTTCCAGCATTGGAATTGGCTCTCGCTCCCTCCCCGTGCATGGCTTTTTCAGGACGCTGGGGCAGCCCGGAGATTCTGCTTTTGGCCCACACAAAGGCCCCTGACTCTGCCCCTCTGTGGGATAACATGGGCATGCACTGCTGAGGCACTCAGAGGAATCTCTTGCCCACTCTTCATGCGCACCAACCGGGATATCAGGCCGGCAGTCTCACCCTTCGAGTGAAACCCCTGCCTGCACGGAAAAGTTCCAGCATTGGAATTGGCTCTCACTCCCTCCCCATGCGCGGCTTTTTCAGGGCACTGGGGCGGCCTGGAGATTCCGCTTTCAGCCCACACAAAGGCCTCTGACTCTGCCTCTCTGTGGGATAACACGAGCACCCACTCCCAGGGCTTTCAAAGGAATCTCTCACTCACTATCTGCGGGCGCCAACCAGGAGATCAGGGAAAATGGCTGCCCCACTTGTCTTTTTTTGTCTGGGTTTGGCGCGAGTGTTAGCTTGTATTGACTGGGTTGTCACAGGCACAGTTTTTCCTTGGCTTGGATCTCCGTGCCACAGCCTGGTTCGGCCGTTTGTGCCGCGGCCTGGATCTATTCACCCCCTTTGCCCGCCTCAGTTTCTATATTCATGGATCCCAGAGAAAGCCACCCTGTTTAGGCTAGTGAGGAAGGCAGAGCATTTCTTACTCCCTATTTCCTTCGGGGTTTGATTATATATTTAGCCAATTTTTCACTCGACCATACCTCCCAGTGTATTGTGAAACATCTGGAGGCTCCAAGGATAGGTTTTCCTGTTTCTGGTTGTAGATCTTGTTGAGTTTTGGGGGAGATTTATCAGTATCATTTCCTACCGCGCCATTACTCTGATGTCATCTCCCAAGTTTTCTGCTTTTGAGGTTTGTTCCTTTTTGAGGATGGGGAGAAGAACCTAGTATGAAATAGTTTATGAAAATAGATACATCTCTTGTTGATTATAAATATATCTGTTGGTAAAGTTAGGGGAAAGGATATACTGTTTCTTCCTCACCAGCTAACTGTGCACTTCACTGAAGCTACTGGAAACACTGGATCAGACAATGAAAGAGAATCTTCTCAGTGCCCCAAATTCTGATGTTTGTTCCATGTGAAAAATATTTTTACACTAAAAAAGAGAAATTCCAAGCACTTAGCAGCACTAAACACTTTAACATGTGCTAAATTTAGGAGCTGCCATGAAACTCATTCATCAGTATATATTTCATTGCTTCCCTACTGTAAGGCCAGAAGCCGCCATCGTGGCCATTCACATGCAGGTTCACATCAGATTCGGACAGACGGTAATGAAACAACAGAGCTAAGAACTGGTGAGCCATTACATTTAATCCTAGCTTGCACCCAGTGAGCAAGAAATACACACAGTGAGAAAACACTTCTCTTTCCATTCAGGGCTCCCAAGGCCACTGAATTATCTGAGTTTTCCTAGGATCAAAGGTATCTACCTTACCAGCCTTATTCACCTCTGTTACCCATCTCCTTCTCTCTGCACAAACTGGCTTCTCCTTCAGCACTCTGTCATCTTGGCTGCTTCTCCTGGCCTCCTCCACGTGGTCTTTCTCTGCTCTCCTTTCTGCTTTCTCCCCTAATGCTAATCTCAGGAACCAAGAGAAAGCAAGCTCCTGGTCTCCCAACTTTATAGCATAGAAACCAAAACCTTTAATTCAATATACAAACAAGGAAATCTCTGATACAAAGTCACTTAGCTGAGGCAAAATGGGATTCCTCATGAGAGTGCACCACCCTACATCAAAAAGCATGGGAAAGGCTTAGTCTCAAAACCAAGCCCCAGGCTACAAAAATCCTGCTTGCCCACAGCCCACCTCCAACATACATTAATATAATCACACCCATCCCAAGCAAGAAGGGCAACTAATGTCACTGGGGCAATGGGCTTCCATGTGGGCAGCACCATCTTTAACAAAGTGAGCATAATATATTTTATCTGCCCAACACCTACCCAATCTGAAATAACTATTGGATATTCAACATAATTTTAAATAATTTGTGATTTTCACTTAACCTGTCCTCATTTTCTAGGAAAAAAGAAGACCTAACTTTCTTTTCCAATTTAGAATGGTGGTTCCATGGCAGTAGTTCTGGTGGTGATTTATTTTTAGTAACAATATAACCAAAAATCTGGCTACCTGTCCTAACAAAAGTCAGAATCCTGAGAAGTGGGAGACTGCAAGTTGACAAAGATCCTTGCAGTTTAAGGGTTAAGCCAAAGGCTAAACTCTTCCCCACAATTCCATGTTAGCTGTGATACTGATTGTTTCTACTCCTCCCATCCCCCTACCTCATTTGCTTGATTAAGTTACTAGAGGCAATTTACATGCCCTTCCTCTCACCCTTTGTTTGTTCTGCTGTTTGTTGAAATGTTATGCTTGATGGGAGGTTCCTGTTTGTGCCTTATGAGAATTCCTGTTTATACATTTGGAGAATTCCTGTTTATGCCTCAGATATGTGACTTTGTATGGAGACTTCCTTACTTTGCATATGGCTCTGCACTATATAGTAAAGCAAATCAGGAGTTTCCCTTTGCTCTGACTTGCCATCAGCCTGCGAGGTGACCTCTGGATCCCGTTCTTTTTTTCTCTGTGTTTATTTCCTAAACCCACATAGTTCCCACTCAAGACTGAGACAGTGCTGATGCAAAAGGAAAGAGATTTATTCAGGTGCTACAGCATGTGGAATCCCATCAAAAAGACCATCTCCCCTTCCTGCTCAAGCCTGCAGTTATTATTATTATTGTTGTTATTGTTGTTGTTGATTTTAAAGAGAGAGCAGAAAGGGGGAGAGACAGAGAAAGAAAGAAAGAAAGAAAGAAAGAAAGAAAGAAAGAAAGAAAGAAAGAAAGAGACATTGATTTGTTGTTCCACTTATTTATGCATCCACTGGTTGATTCTTGTATGTGCTCTGACTAGGGATCCAGCCTACAACCTTGGCATATTGGGATGATGTTCTGAGCAACTGAGCTAATTGGCCAGGGCCCACATATGCAGTTCTACTAATAGTTTATGATAGATATATGAATTTACCAGAACTTCCAACTGCCCTTTGGTTGTCCCACCTGGCTGCCTGACCTCACCCTGAGGCAGAAGAGTTCCAGGAAGCTGGTCAACCTGCCCCAAGAAGGAACATTCCAGAAAGCTGAAATCCTAAAACTGTAAAAGGGAACATACCATAATTTTTGACTCAGGCTCTCCCAAACCCTATAAAATTCTCTCCTAGTCTGTTACCAGTGTCTTTCTCCCCAGAGAAGTGCCCAGCAGGGTTCCTTTCTTCCTTTCAATAAAGCCTGTTACTCTGGTCCTTTCAGACTCCCATGGATTCCAACATTTGGTGCCAAAACCTGAAACAGGGTAATAACTGCCTGGACGATCCCTCTTTGCTGCCCAAACTTACAACCAGGGAAGCAATGGACAGTGGCAGCTCATCCCAGGCTTACTCCCTGATTCTGTTTGGATGTGTAGTTGTAGGTTGATTGGCTGGTGATCTGTCCCTGTCCTGAAGCTCTGCCAGACCAGAAAGGTAAGGAGTTTCTCCCTTCCCTCTACTGGTTGGCTTTAATTTGATCCATAAGTCCCCAATCCATTGTCAGATAGCTTTCTCTGATCAGCCTCACATTTTGAGGAGTGTGCCATTTTTCTGTCTCAGGAGCCAGCACATTCCAAAAGTCTAAGCGCTTAGTCAAATCCCTCCACGTTCTCTTTGAGCCCCTTCTTGGGCGGTGACGACCCCTAAGTAGGATGACTCCACATTCCCAGGAGAGCTTTCTCCTTTGAGATTGTGATTGGAGGTGGGGACGCCCTCTCTAAATCACTAATCCCCACAATGGGCTCTTTGGAGTCAAAGCCGTCTGACCAAACCCTGTTGGGCTGTCTTTTCTACTCATTTTCTTTTGCAATACTGCTTGGCCACAATATAAACTAGACAACAACTCCCACTGGCCTGAAAATGGGACCTTTGATTCAACATACTGAGAGATCTAGATAATTTTTGCCACCGGACAAGAAAGGCTTCTGAAATTCCTTACGTGCAGGCTTCCTTTTACTTTTGCTCCTGTCCTTAATTTTTGTGCCTTCTGTTCTACACGCAGGCCATTTTTGGCCAAAGAAACCTCATCCAAAACCTCCACTCCTAATCTTTCCTTCTCTGTGGACTCCCAACTCTCTCCCCTCCTGCCTGACCCCCGGGGGCACCCCTCTCTTGAGACCCCTCTCTGGTCCCTCTGCAAATCTCTTTCACTTGAGTCTCTTCCCCCCAGAAATCCCCCTCCCTTCGCAGGATCCTCTTTTTTCATTCATCTGCAAATACCATTCTCTGTTTCTCCTCCCCTGCTGGCCAGGGGCCCCTCCTTTCTCCACTGTGTTCTTAAACCCCTCCTCCCTCCTTACAGACTGGCAGGCTCTGTCTCTTTTTCTTCTTTGACCCATTCCACCCTCCCCATTGGCTTCGGCTCTATCTTACCAATCCTCCCACCCCACCAGCTTTGGCTACAGCTATGCCTTTCTCCCCCTTGTCCTCTCTCATCTCTTCAGAGCTCCAAATCTTTTTGACTCCTCTGACCATGTGGCGCCACCGTCAGCACTTTAACCTCCTCCTCCTCTACCTGCAGATTCTGACCTTCCTTCTTTTTTATCCAGCTGCTTACACTGTTCATCCATCTGCTTCCTCTCTTCCTCCCCTCTATGCTGACAACTCCCTGCCATCTTGAAAAGCTTAAAAAGCAGAGTTGTCTATTGAGCTGTGTGAGTGAGTAATCTGTTTTGTCTCTTTGTTTGTTAGAAAATATCTCTAGTACAATTTAATTGAAACAAGTAAAGTGCACTCATTTAAATTCCTTAATTCATAATTTTTATGTGAAGTCTTTGTTTAATGTGTAACTGTGTCTGTTTCTAAGGCCTTAAACTAATAATTACCCACCTCTTAAATTAAGGCTTACCCATCCCCATGGATTCTCCCTGCAATATCCCCACCCTAGATCAAATTCAGACCCTCCACAATCTCCAACCACCTATTACCACATATCAAATCCTTCTTTCCTTGGTCTAATAGGCTTCTTTAGACACTAGATTTCTAATTTTGCTCTCTGAGTCAAGCCCCTCAGTGAGATCTTCTGAGCATGGCTTTTAAGGTCTATAATGGCCAAGGAAGTAACAGAAAAGGCAAATAGGGCCCAAAAGAGTTCAGAAAACACCAGCTTTTGGCATACACTTTTAAAGGCTCCAGAGCCCTAAAGGGCTTCATTGGATTCCATCAGGGCCCTGCTTCAAGAGTGGAAAGAATGGTCATTGAACTGAAGCCTGTGAGGCTTCCCGGCCCACCAGTTGATATGTCTTTGCTGTGGAAAGAGGGACACGAGAAGGTAAGCTGTCCCCTTGCTCCATGGAAGGAAGGTTCAGTCTCTTCTAGCCCTGCTCCAGCTACCTGTGACCTGACCTTGCCCAGCATGCTAGGAATTGCCACAGAAGGCCCAAGGACATTGTTCATGAGCCTAAGGTATTTCTTCCAAGTAGAGATAAACTGATCTCATTTCTTTTAAGCACAAGGGCCATCTACTATGCCTTGCCTGTATATTTGAGTTTTATTTATCCATCAAAGATCTCTACTGTGGGGATTGACAGTCTAATTTTGATTGCTTTATTTAATATATAGTGTCTCCTTTATTTCTCTGTCTCAATGCCCCATGCCTATTTTAGGCTGGGACCTGCTGCTAATTCCAGCTAGAAGCAGTGGTCACTAGGACTTAAACTCTAGCCGCAAAGTGTAGAAATGTAACCACCCTTTCCCTAAGTACTTGCAGGATTTACAGGTTACTCAGCAAACTGTTCAAAGACTGTCCAAGAGGTCTTCCAGCAGTACATTACCCAAGGACTGACTTTCACATGGACAGGTCCACACACCATGATCCTGACAACTCCCACTGCTGCTAAGGGAGACTCTTTCCTCTACCCTGACCATCTGGAGCTCAGAATCAGAGAAATGAAGCCAACCCCTTGTCCTTCTATTCTCTATTCATCTCTCATCCTATATTACCCAACCAAGGGCTTTCTACTTGTGTGGGACCAACATCTATATGTGTCTCGCTACTAATTGGACAGAAACCTGTACCCTAATCTATCTCACCCCAAATATTAACCTAATCCCATCCCATGAGCCTCTTTCCATTTCTAGTACACTACCCGTTAATCTAAGGACCAAATGAGCTGAACAGGTAATCCCTCTTCTTGTTGCTTTAGGAATTTCTATAAAAATAGGTCTAGAGGCAGGGGACTGGCCACTGCCCTGTCTGATTCCTACTCGAGAAAGAGAGAGAGAGAGAATTTGTAAAAAACAAACCAAGTCATGGAATCAACAAACTGGTTTGGTTTCGCACAAACTGGGTGTCTTGACTATTGCCTTTCATTGGTCCACACACTCTCCTATTTATTTTTCTAACTTTTGAACCCTGCCTCTTACATTTGTTCCCTAGTTTTTTACAGAACCACATGCGGACCTTTGTCAATCAGAAAATTGGAAAAATCTACCTAACCCTACACACCAACCCTAAAAGCTGCCCTCGTGAAACAGAAAAATATGGAACCCTATAAAAACACTGCTACTCTGAACAATGGTGGAAAACCCCTTGTTCTCGATGCTAGCACCAATTATAAGACCAATCCTAATTTTGACCTAATTTTAACGCTTGCTTCTTTCTTTATCAAGTACCTGCAGGCTCGAATGAGGAAAATCACCAGGATTACCTACAATCAAATACTTTTACAACCCCTACTCCAACTGCCCCAGGAGGGGTTCACGAAGAAGGCCCCCAATTGGGATAACAGGAGGAAGTAGTTTCAGAAGATGGCTGGTCTGAGACAAACCTCCTTCCTGAACCCCATGCCCTTTCCTTCCTCCACCTCTTTTCCTTTTTATCATACCACAGAGTTGAGAAATGATAGATACATGAATATACCAGAACTTCCCACTGCCCTTTCGTTGTCCCACCTGGCTGCCTGACCTCACCCTTACTTACTGGACACTCGCCCCTGAGGCAGAAGACTTCCAGGAAGCTGGTCAACCCGCCCCAAGAAGGAGCATTCCAGAAAGCTGAAATCCTAAAACTATAAATGGGAACATAACAGAAATTTTGACTCAGTACCCCCTCAGGCTCTCCCAAACCCTATAAAATTTGCCCCTAGTCTGTAACTGGTGCCCTTCTCCTTGGAGAAGTGCCCAGCAGGGTTCCATTCTTCCTTTCAGTAAAGCCTGTTACTCTGGTCTTTTTGAACTCCCACAGATTCCAACAGTTTATAGATTAAAATCAGGACTAAATAGTGAATTTCTATTCAATATAAAACTCATTTGTAAATCAATTCAGTATAATCTTCATTCACTTGAATAAAGACTTATTGGACCCTGGCCAGTTGGCTCAGTGGTAGAGCATCGGCCTGGCATGCAGGAGTTCTGGGTTCGATTCCTGGCCAGGGCATACAGGAGAAGCATCCATCTGCTTCTCCACCCTCCCCCTCTCCTTCCTCTCTGTATCTCTCTTCCCCTCCCGCAGCCAAGGCTCCATTGGAGCAAAGTTGGCCCGGGCACTGAGGATGGCTCTGTGGCCTCTGCCTCAGGTGCTAGAATGGCTCTGGTTACAACAGAGCGACACCCCTGATGGGCAGAGCATCACCCCCTGGTGGGTGTGCCAGGTGGATCCCGGTTGGACGCATGTGGGAGTTTGTCTGACTGCCTCCCGTTTCCAACTTCAGAAAAATACAAAAAAAAAAAAAGACTTATTGGATCTGTGCAGTAATTATTTCAAAATTAAACACCACCGGATTGTCTGACCAGGCGGTAATGCAGTAAATAGAGTGTCAGACTGAGACGCAGAGGACCCAGGTTCAAAACCCTGAGTTCACCGGCTTGAGTGGGACTCACCAGCTTGAGCAATGGGGTCACTGAATTGAAGCCAAAGGTTGCTGTATTGAGCAAGGGGTCACTCGCTCTGCTGTAGTCCCTGGTCAAGGCACATATGAGAAATCAATGAATGAACAACTCATAAGGAGCCACAACAAAGAACTGATGCTTCTCATGTCTGTCTGTCCTTATCTCTCTCTCTCCCTCTCTCTCTCTGTCAAAAAAACAAACAAAAAAACACCACCAGATTACCGAGGACACATCTTTGATGATGAAATTCAGGGATACAGATTTCAACAACGAAATACACATGAAAACTAAGAGGAAGTTTCAAAGGCCTTTGTGTTCCTGGAAGATGAGGTTTTAATAACAACTTGGCAACCATTGAAAATGAATCCGTGAGGAGTGACGTCACGGAAATGGCGCCGTGAGCAGCGCGTCCGACAGATCTCCCCTAAATCACAACAAATTTATCAACTAGAAACAGAAAAATTTATCCTCGGAGCATTCTGGAGTTCCACACAAACTGAAAGCGAAAGGACTGTTATCACTTGAATCTGAGAGACGAGGGTGTGGAGGAAGCTACCGCAGCGACGTTCATTCAAGCCGCGAGGGAGTGCGCCTGTGGTGGGTCAGCCCACACTCGGGAGCCGCAAGCAGCCGCGGGCGCACGCCCGGTACGGTTGCAGAGCGAGCACCACCCACACTCCGGAGCGTGAGCAGCCACCGGCGTACCCGGTCCAGTTGCAGAGCGAGCACCACCCACACTCGGGAGCAGCGAGCAGCGGCCGGCGCACGCCCGATCCGGTTGCAGAGCGAGCACCACTAACGTTCCCAGCAGCCCGTGCACTGCGAGTGAGAGTCGCCAGCCACCGGTGCCCGGAGCACCCCATTTGCGCGCGTGCCCTGGGCATTCCACACGCCCAGAGCGCTTTACTGGCCCGCACACCCAGGGTGCCCCATTATCCTGCGCCTGGTGCGATTCAGCCACCAGCGGCAGGGTGAGCGGGAGAGGCACCAGGGTGGTCTTCTACTTGGGAGATTCTCTCCGTGGGCGGGGCACCTCACCCAGCCATTCAAGCTAACAATCAAGCATTGGGGGAGGGGCATGCGCAGGCAGCCTAAAATACCTTCGGGAGCACAGCTGCGACCCAATCACTGAAATTAGCTTAACCCATGAAATCTGCGCACCCTCGGTTCTAATTGATAAGATCTCTCTCAGTTCAGCGACCCAAGACAAGAGGCGTGATATTTTTTAGTGCCTCTCACTAAAGGGGCAGGGGCAACTTCTGATTGATAGAGCCTCCATATTCAGGGATAAACGCTAACAAGAGGGACTTGGCAGATAATAAGATCTATACTACACTAGTCGCAAGCAGAGACTAGTGCCTCTTCTTCCCAGCCAAAACAGGCTACAAAGTGTGGAAAGCCTGGGTTGAGGGGTCCAACTGAATGCTAGGCGCTGAACAGTCACCTTGACAACAATTGACTCCCACCCCCGCCTGATTACACTGGAGGCCCTGACTGCCAGAGCCTTTCCCAAAGCCTTGCACTGAGTGGGGATAGAGTGGGGATTTCCCAGCTCTTTGAGCCTCTTACTCCCCAGGCAGAAGCAGTTGCAGCCTTATAGCTGGATCACCAGGCTGCTAATTCAGGAAGGGGGGACTAGGAGAGAGAATCCAGGAAAGCAAACTCTCTCATCGTTGGACCCTGCAAACGCCAACAAGCCTTGACTACCAGCAAGACTAAAGCAAATTATATGACATTGCCATAGAATCCCATCAACTGCAAATCCCTACCTAAGTGTGACACAGGGGCAGAGCCTGGGGTACAGAGTCACCGACCAGGAAGAGGGAGAGAAAAGAAAAAGGAAGAAGTTAACCTCTCAAAATCAAGAAAAATCCACAGACTTTACAACTTGTTCCACTAATTTTTTTGTTGTTGTTGTTTGTTTCTTCTATCTTATTGCCTTTATTTCCTCCACCTCGGTCCTTCTATTCTCTGCCCATCTTATGCTTTCCTTTTCTTGAATTACACTACCCATAACTGTTACATTTTATTTCTCTTCTTCATCCTCACCCTTCTTTAAGGTTATACTCCAAAACACTTAACTCTCACTCTCTCATCTTTTGGTTTTTTTTTTATTTGCTTTATTTTGTTTTTTTCTCTTCCTTTTTTATTTCTTCCTCCGTTTTTCTCTTTTTCTTATTTTTTCCTTTCTATTCGTTTTTTCTTTTCTCGTTTTACTTTCCTCCCATTTAATCCTTAATCACGAACAAATTAGTTAATTTGGAACTCAAGGCTATTTTTGGCTTTATTTTTCTTTTTTGCTTTTGTTTTTGTTTGTTTCTTGTTTGTTTATTTTTGTGGCATTTTGGGTCCTCCCAACCGAAGGTCTCCATTGTATTTAGTCTTCGCTCCACTTAATACAACAGATTTTTACTTATTATTTTTATTTTTTTCTTCTTTATTATTCTTCTTTTGGTCCTTTTTTCTGGTTCCCTCTTATCCCTCTCATTATATCTCTTAGATGACCATCACTTACAAGCAAATCATCTTATGCTTGTCTAAAATTTTCTTCCTTTTTTTTTTTTTTTTTTTGCATTTAGTAGGTCCCTACTCCCTTTTTTTGCCCCTTGAACTCTTCACCCCAAATCAGGCCCTCCATTATAGGCATGATATTTCCCTGAGGAGGGGAGAGGAGGGAAAGAGAAGAAAGAAAAAAAGGGGAAAATAATAAATTATTACTGTTTTTTTGTGGGGTGTTTTACCTTTTTTTTTTTTTTTTTACTTTTTACTCTTTATTAATTCTAATTAGTGCTATCAACAAGACCACCCTCAGATGCCAATAAGAAAGAGGAAATCGAATATTATGGATACAAAAGAAAGAGAGGTAACACAAATAGATGTGGAAAAATCTATGGAGAAAAGACTTAACATATTGGAAGCCTTGGAGCTAAATGACAGAGAATTTAAAATAGAAATCTTAAAAATACTCAGAGATATACAAGAAAACACAGAAAGGCAATATAGGGAGATCAGAAAACAACTCAATGAACACAAAGAATATATTACCAAGGAAATTGAAACTATTAAAACAAATCAAACAGAAATTAAAAATTCAATTCACGAGCTGAAAAACGAGGTAACAAGCTTAGCTAACAGAACAGCCCAGATTGAGGATAGGATTAGTGAAATAGAAGACAAACAACTTGAGGCACAACAGAGAGAAGAAGAAAGACTCAAAAATAATAAAAAACGAGAAAGCCCTACAGGAATTGTCTGAATCCATCAGAAAGAATAACATAAGAATAATAGGTATATCAGAGGGAGAAGAGAAAGAAAATGGAATGGAGAATATACTCAAACAAATAATAGATGAGAACTTCCCAAGCCTCTGGAAAGAACTAAAGCCTCAAATTCAAGAAGCAAACAGAACACCGAGTTTTCTTAACCCCAACAAACCCACTCCAAGGCACATCATAATAAAGATGACACAAACCAATGACAAAAAAAAAGTTCTCAAGGCAGCCAGGGAAAAGAAGAGTACAACATATAAAGGAAGGCCTATTAGATTATCATCAGATTTCTCAGCAGAAACTCCACAAGCTAGAAGAGAGTGGACCCCAATATTTAAAGCCCTGAAAGAGAGGAACTTTCAGCCAAGAATACTATACCCATCAAAGCTATCCTTCAAGTACGAAGGGGATATAAAAACATTCACAAATACAGAAAAGATGAGAGAATTTATCAACAGAAAGCCCCCACTCCAGGAAATACTTTTTATTTTATTTTATTTTATTTTTTACAAAGAGAGAGAGAGAGAGAGAGAGAGAGAGTCAGAGTGGGGGAATGACAGAGACAGACAGACAGGAACGGAGAGATGAGAAGCATCAATCATTAGTTTTTCGTTGCGCATTGCGACACCTTAGTTGTTCATTGATTGCTTTCTCATATGTGCCTTGACCATGGGCCTTCAGCAGACCGAATAACCCCTTGCTCGAGCCAGCGACCTTGGGTCCAAGCTGGCGAGCTTTTTGCTCAAGCCAGATGAGCCCGCGCTCAAACTGGCAACCTCGGGGTCTCGAACCTGGGTCCTCCGCATCCCAGTCTGATGCTCTATCCACTGCGCCACCGCCTAGTCAGGCTCTCCAGGAAATACTAAAGGGGGTTTTCCAACCAGATTCAAAGAACAAAAGAAAACAACACCACAAGTAACAGCTCCACCAAGAACACAATAAAACCAAACTTAAACTGTGACAACAAAGGAAAAAAAAGGAGGGAGAGGATGGAGATTAACAGTAGCAAAGGACGATGAAGTGCAGAAATACTTATAAGATAGGGTACTACAATGAATATGGTAGGTACCCTTTTCATTACTTAATGGTAACCACCCTTGAAAAAACCACCACAAAAACACTTGACTTAAAAAAGGTAGCAACAGAGGAAAGAAGTATGGAACACAAACAAACAAAAACAAAAGATAGAAAAACAAAAGAGAAGAATCAAACTAGATACAAAACTAACAGAAAGCAATTTATAAAATGGCAGTAGGGAACCCACAAGTGTCAATAATTACACTAAATGTAAATGGATTAAACTTACCAATAAAAAGACACAGAGTAGCAGAATGGATTAAAAAAGAAAATCCAACTATATGCTGCCTACAAGAAACACATCTAAGCAACAAGGATAAAAACAAATTCAAAGTGAAAGGCTGGAAAACAATACTCCAAGCAAACAACACCCCAAAAAAAGCAGGCGTACCAATACTCATATCTAATAATGCTGACTACAAGACAGAAAAAGTACTCAGAGACAAAAATGGTCATTTCATAATGATTAAGGGGAAGTTGAATCAAGAAGACATAACAATCTTTAATATATATGCACCAAACCAAGGAGCACCAAAATATATAAGACAGCTACTTATTGACCTTAAAACAAAAACTAACAAAAATACAATCATACTTCGAGACCTCAATACACCGCTGACGGCTCTAGATCGGTCATCCAAACAGAGAATCAATAAAGATATAGTGGCCTTAAACGAAATACTAGAACACCTGGATATGATAGACATCGACAGGACACTTCATCCCAAAGCGACAGAGTATACATTTTTCTCTAGTGTACATGGAACATTCTCAAGAATTGACCATATGTTGGGCCACAAAGACAATATCAGCAAATTTAGAAAAATTGAAATTGTACCAAGCATATTTTCTGATCATAAAGCCTTGAAACTAGAATTCAACAGCAAAAACGAGGGGGAAAATCCCACAAAAATGTGGAAACTAAACAACATACTTCTAAAAAATGAATGGGTCAAAGAAGAAATAAGCGCAGAAATCAAAAGATATATACAGACAAATGAAAATGAAAATACGACATATCAGAATCTCTGGGATGCAGCAAAAGCAGTAATAAGAGGAAAGTTCATATCACTTCAGGCCTATATGAACAAACAAGAGAGAGTCGAAGTAAACCACTTAACTTCACACCTTAAGGAACTAGAAAAAGAAGAACAAAGACAACCCAAAACCAGCCGAAGAAAGGAGGTAATAAAAATCAGAGCAGAAATAAATGAAATAGAGAACAGAAACACTATAGAAAAAATCAATAAAACAAGGAGCTGGTTCTTTGAAAAGATCAACAAAATTGACAAACCCTTGGCAAGACTCACCAAGGAAAAAAGGCACAGGACTCAAATAAATAAAATCCAAAATGAAAGAGGAGAGATCACCACAGACATCATAGATATACAAAGAATTATTGTAGAATACTATGAAAAATTATATGCCACCAAATACAACAATCTAGAAGAAATGGATAAATTCCTAGAACAATACAACCTTCCTAGACTGAGTCATGAAGAAGCAGAAAGCCTAAACAGACCAATCAGTAGGGAGGAAATAAAAAAAACTATTAAAAATCTCCCCAAAAATAAAAGTCCAGGCCCAGACGGTTATACTAATGAATTCTATCAAACATTCAAAGAAGACTTGGTTCCTATTCTACTCAAAGTCTTCCAAAAAATTGAAGAAGAAGCAATACTTCCAAACACATTTTATGAGGCCAACATAACCCTCATACCAAAACCTGGCAAGGATGGCACAAAGAAAGAAAACTACAGACCAATATCTCTAATGAATGCAGATGCTAAAATACTAAACAAAATACTGGCAAACCGAATACAACAACATATTAAAAAAATAATACATCATGATCCAGTGGGATTCATCCCAGAATCTCAAGGATGGTTCAACATACGCAAAACGGTTAATGTAATACACCATATCAACAAAACAAAGAACAAAAACCACATGATCTTATCAATAGATGAAGAAAAGGCTTTTGATAAAATACAACACAATTTTATGTTTAAGACTCTCAACAAAATGGGTATAGAAGGAAAATATCTCAAAATGATAAAGGCCATATATGATAAACCATCAGCCAACATCATATTAAACGGCATAAAACTGAGGACTTTCTACCTTAAATCAGGAACAAGACAGGGTTGTCCACTCTCTCCACTCTTATTTAACGTGGTGCTAGAAGTTCTGGCCACAGCAATCAGAAAAGACAAAGAAATAAAAGGCATCCATATCGGAAAAGAAGAAGTAAAGCTATCACTTTTTGCTGATGATATGATCCTATACATCGAAAACCCGAAGGACTCCACAAAAAGATTATTAGAAACAATAAACCAATACAGTAAGGTCGCAGGATACAAAATTAACATACAAAAGTCCATAGCCTTTCTATATGCCAACAATGAAATATTAGAAAACGAACTCAAAAAAATAATCCCCTTCACGATTGCAACAAAAAAAAATAAAATACCTAGGAATAAACATAACAAAGAATGTAAAGGACTTATATAATGAAAATTACAAAGCATTGTTAAGGGAAATCGAAAAAGATACAATGAGATGGAAAAATATTCCTTGTTCTTGGATAGGAAGAATAAATATAATCAAAATGGCCATATTACCCAAAGCAATATACAAATTTAATGCAATTCCCATCAAAATCCCTATGAGATTTTTTAAGGAAATGGAACAAAAAATCATCAGATTTATATGGAACTATAAAAAACCCCGAATAGCCAAAACAATCCTAAGGAAAAAGAATGAAGCTGGGGGCATTACAATACCTGACTTTAAACTATATTATAGGGCCACGATAATCAAAACTGCATGGTATTGGCAGAAAAATAGACACTCAGACCAATGGAACAGAATAGAAAGCCCAGAAATAAAACCACATATATATGGTCAAATAATCTTTGATAAAGGGGCCAACAACACACAATGGAGAAAAGAAAGCCTCTTCAACAAATGGTGCTGGGAAAACTGGAAAGCCACATGCAAAAGAATGAAACTCGACTATAGCCTGTCCCCGTGTACTAAAATTAATTCAAAATGGATCAAAGACCTAAATATAAGACCTGAAACAATAAAGTACATAGAAGAAGACATAGGTACTAAAATCATGGACCTGGGTTTTAAAGAACATTTTATGAACTTGACTCCAATGGCAAGAGAAGTGAAGGCAAAGATAAATGAATGGGACTACATCAGAATAAAAAGTTTTTGCTCAGCAAGAGAAACTGACAACAAAATAAACAGACAGCCAACTAAATGGGAAATGATATTTACAAACAACAGCTCAGATAAGGGCCTAATATCCAAAATTTACAAAGAACTCATAAAACTCAACAACAAACAAACAAACAATCCCATAAAAAAAATGGGAAGAGGACATGAACAGACACTTCTCCGAGGAAGAGATACAAATGGCCAACAGATATATGAAAAGATGCTCAGCTTCATTAGTTATTAGAGAAATGCAAATCAAAACTACAATGAGATACCACCTCACCCCTGTTAGAATAGCTATTATCAACAAGACGGGTAATAGCAAATGTTGGAGAGGCTGTGGATAAAAAGGAACCCTCATTCACTGTTGGTGGAACTGTAAAGTAGTACAACCATTATGGAGGAAAGTATGGTGGTTCCTCAAAAAACTGCAAATAGAACTACCTTATGACCCAGCAATCCCTCTACTGGATATATACCCCAAAACCTCAGAAACATTGATACGTGAAGACACATGTAGCCCTATGTTCATTGCAGCACTGTTCACAGTGGCCAAGACATGGAAACAACCAAAAAGCCCTTCAATAGAAGACTGGATAAAGAAGATGTGGCACATATACACTATGGAATACTACTCAGCCATAAGAAATGATGACATCAGATCATTTACAGCAAAATGGTGGGATCTTGATAACATTATAAGGAGTGAAATAAGTAAATCAGAAAAAAACAAGAACTACATGATTCCATACATTGGTGGAACATAAAAATGAGACTAAGAGAAATGGACAAGAGTGTGGTGGTTACCAGGGGTGGGGGGAGGGAGGACATGGGAGGGAGGGCGGGAGAGAGTTAGGGGGAGGGGGAGGGGCACAGAGAACTAGATAGAGGGTGGCGGAGGACAATCTGACTTTGGGCGAGGGGTATGCAACATAATTTAATGACAAAATAACCTAGACATGTTTTCTTTGAATATATGTACCCTGATTTATTAATGTCATCCCATTACCATTAATAAAAATTTATTTAAAAAAAAAAGAAAGAAAATGAATCCGTCAAAACAACAACAACGAGATACCTTTGACACATCTATTAGAATGGCCAAAATCCAAAATACTGACAACACCAAATGCTGACTAGGATGTGAAGCAACGTGAACTCTCATTTATTGTTAATGAGAATGCAAACTGATACAGTTGCTTTAGAAGCCATTTCTGAAAAATGGACAAAGCTGCTTAGAGTTATATAAAAGTAAACAAAAATCATCCTTCAGGGTCTGTCAAAAGAATCACCACACAAAAAGTCCCTGGAAATAATCAATCATATGTGTCTAAATTATAATTTTAATTAAACTGTCATCTTAACTAACATGTTTTCCTTTCAGGGCACCCACTCATTTTTCACTCTTCCTGATCCTCCCCCAGCCTCTGTCTGTCCTGTGTAATATGGCGTTTCATTCTACCCACTTCCTGCCAGTCTAAGCACTTCTCTTGTCTCCTTTTTTCCTAGAACATTTGCCATGCTAATTTCTTTTTTTTTTTTGACTAATTCTACCATCTACTTTCTGCCCTCCTCCCTCCAGGCTGCTAAACACTTGGGGGAGGGGATTATACAACTTCTGTTGCTGGGAGTCACCAGGTATAGTTGCTCTCCAGCCTGGACCTCGTCTTGTCCCTCATGCTAACTGCATGGCCTGGCTTACAGTCCACCATCTTATTAAGCCTGAGATTCTCAGTTTATAAAATAAAAGTAATATTAGTTACCTTGGTCAGAAAGTGGAAGAAAGAATGATGTTTCTATTACACTCAGAGATGAGAGGGAAAAAAAATTCCTTCTGAGAATTAAACTAGAAAATTCCCCAACAATGGAGATGACTGCATCTATGGTCTGTAAATCAAAGAGTGGTCTGTGAACATGTGACTTAATTATTTGGGAATGCATAAAACTCAATGCACAGAAAAATGCACAAAAAAGCCAGAAGGCAGGCAGTGATAGTTAACAGCCTGCAAACTGGAGACCTCCAGCATATGACAGTGGCTTGGTAGACAGCAAACTGCACTCGGAGCCTCAGGGCTCCGGGCCTCAATGTCAGGGCTCTGCCCACTCTACCTGTTATTTGATCGGGGGAAGAGATCCAGTCCTGACATTTTCTGTCTTTGCTCTCTAAGCCCAGAGCCAGAAACTATTGGAGGCATTTGATAAATTGAGTTTTTCTGAAATGTTCAGTGAACATATCCTATTTCAAACAAATTTCCCTTTCCTTTTTCATTAATCACATTTTAAGTCCTACCAGAAGCTTAACCTGAGTAGTACTCCAGTCCAAAGCATGTTATCTTACTATCAGAATGTTCCCCTTCCCATGGGGGATGAGAAGGGGAGGGTGATATCTGGAGCTCTGGAAATAATCTTATTCTAGGACTGAGCCTTTTTATCCTAATGCTGCACTAATATTTTACTTAGAGTTTTGGGATTGAGAATCTTAAGTGAGAATGGCCTACAGTTTTCTTCAGGCTGTATTTGTTGGGTATCACTACTGTGCTAGTTCCATACAGACATTTGAAGCTTTCCTTCTTTTTCTAGGCTCGGAAACAATCCATCAGAATTCATTGGCCCTCAAGGCTGCTCAAATTCCCCTTTGGAAACATCTGGACCTGGTGCTATTTTAGAGAGTAGCAATTTGCTCTTCCTCCCTTTTTCTCCTGTGTCAGTTGGTCTGTTTATATTGTATAACTCATTGAAAGTCTTTTCAAGAAATTATATTTTCCTGAACATTATTTATTTCATTCGGATATTCTAATTTATTTGACAAAACTGAACAGTCATCTTTATTATATGCGGCTTAAGTGTCTGTTTGTCGCCGATAGCTTATTGGTTGCTTGTGTAACTGTACTAGCCAACGGGGTGAAGTTGCCACGGCTTAACGCAAATTGAGGAGCTCAGGGGGAAGGTGAACATTTGTTTGCATTGGCAATCATCTGCTTTTGAAACAATTTATTTTTTTTTTTTTTTTTTTTCCATTTTTTCTGAAGCTGGAAACGGGGAGAGACAGTCATACAGACTCCCGCATGCGCCCTGCCGGGATCCACCCAGCACGCCCACCATGGGGCAACGCTCTGCCCACCAGGGGGCGATGCTCTGCCCCTCCGGGGCGTCGCCATGTTGCGACCAGAGCCACTCTAGCGCCTGAGGCAGAGGCCACAGAGCCATCCCCAGCGCCCGGGCCATCTTTGCTCCAATGGAGCCTTAGCTGCGGGAGGGGAAGAGAGAGACAGAGAGGAAAGCGCGGCGGAGGGGTGGAGAAGCAAATGGGCGCTTCTCCTGTGTGCCCTGGCCTGGAATCGAACCCGGGTCCTCCGCACGCTAGGCCGACGCTCTACCACTGAGCCAACCGGCCAGGGCCTGCTTTTGAAACAATTTAAGGCTGAACGCAAATTGAGCGTGTCAGGGGGAAGGTGAACATTTGTTTGCATTGGCAATCATCTGTTTTACATAAAAACTACATCTTAACGTAATTTCTTTTAAGAATGCCTCCTAGAAAATACAGCACTGAAGAGGAGAGAAAAGGAGCTAAAGCTGCACAAAAACGGCTTTCTCGACAGAAAGAAACCACTGAGCAGAGAAAGACAAGGCTTGCTTTAGTCGCAGAGCAAATGCGTCTTTCTCGGCAAAATGAGACTGATGAGCATAGAGAAACAAGGCTTGCCTCAGATGCAAGACAAAAAAGCCTGTCTCGGCCCTGGCCGGTTGGCTCAGCGGTAGAGCCTCGGCCTGGCGTGCAGGGGACCCGGGTTCGATTCCCGGCCAGGGCACATAGGAGAAGCACCCATTTGCTTCTCCACCCCCCCTCCTTCCTCTCTGTCTCTCTCTTCCCCTCCCGCAGCCAGGGTTCCATTGGAGCAGGGGTGGCCCGGGCGCTGGGGATGGCTCCTTGGCCTCTGCCCCAGGCACTAGAGTGGCTCTGGTTTCGGGAGAGCGATGCCCTGGAGGGGCAGAGCATCCCCCCCTGGTGGGCAGAGCTCCGCCCCTGGTGGGCGTGCCAGGTGGATCCCGATCGGGCTCATGCAGGAGTCTGTCTGACTGTCTCTCCCCGTTTCCAGCTTCAGAAAAATACAAAAAATAAAAAAAAAAAAAAAAAAAAAAAAAGCCTGTCTCAACAAAATGAGTCCCTTGAACAAAGGCAGGAGAGAAATGCAAAAAAAATGACAGAGTAATGCTGACCAAAACGCAAAATGGATTAAAGCAGTTTCAAACGGAGAAACTTTAATTTTTGAACATTCCTCTGGTGACATGAATATTAAATGTGAACACTGTCAGTCCTTAAATTTCAAGTTAGAAACTAATCGATTTGACTGTGGCAAGAAAGGATTTTCTCAATGTTGCAAGTACGGAAACATTGTAGTTCCAGTAATTGAGAATTATCCACCACTCTTGAATAAATTATTGACTAATCAGCATCCAAATAGCAAACAGTACATGGATAGCATTCGATCCATTAGTGGTTTCCTTCATTGCACTCTACTTTAAGCAATTAAGCAAGTAGAAGGGGGAATCCCCGTGGGGCACTAAGCAAAGGGGCATCCTCGCCGCCTGCCCTGGGTAATTCAGTTTGAATTAGCAGACACCTTTGCACAAATCATTTTAATTACAATTTATAATATCTAGAACAGCGGTCATTTCGTATGACCGCTGGGCTTTCTAGTCTCAAGATAAGAGTACTTCCCTCTGCACCTGGAGCCGATTCTCCATAGTCCATATTTGGTATATTTGTGCCTTTCTCTCTTTTTCCTGATCAGTGAACAGCTCATCTATTTATTTTCAAAGAATCAGTCTTGGATTTATTGTTTTAATTTTATATTTTTCTATTTTATACATCATCCTTTTATAATTATATCTTTATTACTTATATACTTCTGGTTTTCAAAAGGCTTATTTTGTTCTATTTCTAATTTCTTACATGAGTGCTTAATTAATTTAATTTATCATAGCTTTTTAATAATTGCGGTCATTTAAAACCATACACTTTGCTCTTATTTTAGTGAAACTCCATGGGTTCTGATATGTCATTTTCATTTTTATACTTGTCTAGGTATTATCTATTTTGTTTTTTGTTTTCCTGTTTGATCCAAATGTTATCTAAGAATTTTTAATTTTCCAAGACTAATTTATTTTGCTTTGTCACTAATTTCTGGAAAATTTTTTAAATTGTGATTAAATATTATCTATGTGGTTCTACTTATTGGAATATATTAAAATTTTCTCTGTGGCCTAAAATATGGCCAATAATTCTGAATGTTCCAAGGACACTTGAAATGATATCACTGTGTCAGGGTACAGAGTTTGATATATTAATTAGATCTATCATATTTGTTGTATTTTTAGGTCTACTCTAACCTTATTTTCCTCTTGTGCCATTCATCTGGAAAAGACTATACCAATTATTTCTATTTATTCTCTTTATATCTTCTATAATCTTTGCTTATAATTTCTTTGAATAATAAAATTTTGTTATTCAGTGCATAGATAATCCTATGTCTTCTTCATTGTGAATTATAATCCTTACGATTATAAAATTTCCCACTTTAAAAAAAAGATTATATATATTGATTTTTCAGAAAGAGGAGAGAAAAGGGTGGGGGAACAATAAGTATCAACTCCTAGCTGCTTCTCTTTATTTATTCATTGATTTGCTTGTCATATGTGCCTTGATGGGGCAAACCTGGGGTTTTGAACCTGTGACCTCAGCATTGACAGTTGAAGCTCTATCCACTGCTCCACCACAGGTCAGGCTAAAAATGTCTTCCTTCTTTGTGTGTGTGTGTGTGTGTGTGTGTGTGTGTGTGTGTGTGTGTGAGACAGAGACAGAGAGAAGGACAGACAGGAAGGGAGAGAGATGAGAAGCATCAATTCTTTGTTGCAGCTCCTTAGTCTTCATAGTGGTTTATTGATTGCTTTCTCATATGTTCCTTGACAGGTGTGGGGGGCTGCAGCAGAGCAAGTGACCCCTTGCTCAAGCCAGCGATTTTTGGGCTCAAGCAAGCAACCCAGCACTCAAGCCCACGACTTCAGGGTTTCAAACCTGGGTCCTCTACGTCCTAGTCCGACACTCTATCCACTGTACCACCACCTGGTCAGGCTAAAATGTCTTTCTTAATCTCAATGCTTTCTGCCATAAATTCAACCCTGTGTGGCAGTAAGTTTGTGATCACTGATGTCTTTATGTTTGCATATTCTTTTTTTTCTTTTTCTTTCTTGTGGGTGAGACACAGAGAGTCAGAGAGAGGGACAGATAGGGACAGACAAACAGGAAGGGAGAGAGATGAGAAACATCAATTCGTTGCGGCTCCTTAGTTGTTCATTGCTTAATTTCTCATATATACCTTGATGGGGGCGGGGGGGGCTACAGCAGACTGAGTGGCCCCTGAGTGGCTCGAGCCAGTGACCTTGGGCTCAAGCTGGTGAGCCTTGCTCAAACCAGATGAGCTCATGCTCAAGCTGGAGACCTCAGGGTCTCGAACCTGGGTCCTCCACATCCCAGTCAGACACTCCATCCACTGTGCCACCGCCTGGTTAGGCTGTTTGCATATTCTTTATATAGCTTTTCTATTCTTGTATTTTCAAACTTTCCAAATCGCCTTATTTTACATATTTTCTTGTATACAACACAGAGTTGTGTTATGTTTTGTGCTCCAATGTAAAACTGTATGTTTAAAATCAGCTGATTTAGCACATTTATGTTTACTCATGTAAGGTGTCTGATCTTAGTTCTGTCATATTGTTTTTTTATGCTGTTTTGTAATTTTTAAAAAAGTATTTCACTGTGTGATTTTGTTTAATTTGCTGTAGGTGTGTGTATGTGTTTTGCTCATTTGAAAGGTTTGTATTTTTGTTCAGGGTTACCATAATAATTATAATGTTACCTGGTGTCCTTAATCATCTATTTCTTTAGATTGTCTATTGAATCCTTACTCTATTTCTTTTCTCTTTTCTCTCCTTTTCTTGACCACTCGATTTTAGTTGACTATATTCTTTCTCAGCATGTGCCTTTGTCCTAAGATGTATAGTTAAATCTCTATTTATCAACTTGAAATATTTTACCCCCAATTATAGATATGAAAATCATATTTACAAAAAATCCCATTTTCTCTTTTCCTCCCAACTTTTGTTATATCGTTTTTAAATTGTGAGGCTTTATGGTTATAACACTTATGCAACCTTAAGCTCCGCATCTAGTGTTTGCTTAGTCGTACACTTAATTCAGCGCTTTTTGCCATTCCTTTGGCAGCAGTTTCCCACTCATCTTGCCTTTGGGGGTTATGTTCAGCACTGTGCATGAAGATGAATGCTTTTGAATTGAATGAGAACGAAGGGGGCTCGAGTGATTCTCCCCTCCTCTCCTATTAGAACACAGTTGGTTCCAAAGAAGATCTTTGCAGCCAGGACCATTTTCCTTCCTCACCTTGGGTCAAAGCAAACTCTCCCGTAAGTCCGAAATTTCACAAACTCGTGGCACTGCGACACCTCTTGGCAGAAAAGAAGGACGCCGGAGGAGGGGAGGTGAAGTGCGGTCCTCCCGCCAGCAGGGGGCGCGACGACTAGGCAGCTGCTAGTCGTCGCGCAGGGAGTCTCTCTCCGTGCCGCACGCTCTCCCTGACCCCGCGCCGGCACGCGCCTTGCGGACTTAACGTAGGGGTTGGCGCCGGCTTCTAGCACGACCGCCGCTGGCTTACGCCGAGTGCGTCCAGCTCTCCGTCTCCGCGGCCTCTCGGCTTTGGTGCGCCGCGGCGGCCCATGGGGAGAGTCGGCCTGGAGGACCGGGTAAGTCCCGGGACGGGTGGCCTGATGGGGAGCCAGGGCGGGAGCGCCTCCCTCCCCGAGGGGCTTTGAACGCGAGGTCGTGTCTTTAGGCCGCGCCGCCGTGGATGGAAGGTCCCGGGCCGGTCCCCGGAGGCGCCGGCGCCCTAGGACTACTCCAGGCAGGTCCCCGGCCCCGGCGACCGTCTGGGTTTCCCTTTGCGCTCCGTCGCCGCTTCCTTTATTTACCTCGGGTCACCAAGGCTTCGAACTCTTCCTCTCTGCTTCCCGTTCTTTTTTTCTCATCTACCGTCTCCTTGGAACCCGAGACGTTTCTTTTGCCCGTTGGTCATGTTTTGAAAAAGTTGCTGGATCACCTGTGGCCCAGCACACTTGCACCCGTGCGAGACCCAGGGAGCAGAGAGGAGGAAGCTTCCTGGGCCGCAGAACTCCAGAAATGCCTCTCTCTCAAAGACGGGGCGGGGTGGACGTGGGCAGGTGACGGAAGATAAGATTCCGCTGTTACCTTGGTCCTTGTCCTTTGAAAGCAGTGTTTAAGCTCTGATGTCCAAACAGCAAACAGTTTTTGAGCGTCACCTCTTCTCCAGACCATATGTTAGGAACAGCAGATGCGAGATCCCTGCTGGCGGAGTCTGGTCTGTAAGGAAACTTGCATAGAAAACACATGCCTGGATTGATCCGAAGGACTAGTGTGGAGTCTGGAAATGCTTCCCAAAAAGAGTGATGCTTATAACTGAGTCTTGGAGTGTTTTGTTAGGTATGCAAGATGGGGGAAAGTGGGGGGGAAAGTTCCCTGCAGAGGAAGGAAGTGTAAAGGTAGCCTTTGCTGCCAAAAACACCGTAGTGCATTCTGGGAACCTCAGGTAAGGCAGAGAGGTTTGAGGAGAGGTAGTCAGGCCCCATCAAAAGGTCTTGGAGCCATCAAAAGTTTCTTTGATAAGTCAGTAGAGGAGAGCCGCTGAAGGTACTTATTGGTAGAACCAAGCGTGTGGATGGGAAATATATTCTGGATAAAGGACAAAATCATGCACATATGCAGGTGGGTGAGGAATGGATCTTCCAGCAGCAGGTGGAGTTTTTAAAGGCTGCAGCTCAGTTTCCACATTTTTATAGCGTAAAGGCTGCAGACATTTTGACTATAATAAGAATATTCAGGGAGTATGGGGTAATAAATTAGTAACTTAAACCGAGGGTGTTTTATTTTTAGAATTTTATTAAGAAATGTGCTGAGTGCTTTACAGTTTAGAATAGACTGCAAGATAGAAACAATATAACCTGGTGCTATAGCAGTGTTAACAGTGAAGAGCTATTCTGCTGTGGAGTTCTGTGATGACTCCAGGTAGCCTTTATGGAAAAGAAGAATTGGGGCAGAATGTTGCATGTACCCAAATATAACTTTATAAAGTGGATTTCTTTTTACTTGATTTGTTTTAAATTATCTTCATGTAACAGGTGGTCCAGCACTAGTAATCCCTCAAGTCTTTCATAATAGTAAA
Organism: Saccopteryx bilineata; assembly: GCF_036850765.1. NCBI lineage: Eukaryota > Metazoa > Chordata > Mammalia > Chiroptera > Emballonuridae > Saccopteryx > Saccopteryx bilineata. Next base: position 147,307,138 of record NC_089494.1, read on the forward strand.
TTTTGAAGGACTTTCTATTATATGCCTAAATTACAGGTGACTCTTACGGACTTTGGAATATACTTCATCCCTTGACATTTTGGTAATGGTCAAGCCTATGAGAATTGATGGAAATACTAAACCTTAACAAGGATGTCAGAGGTGGAGATATAAGGAAAAAATTTAAAAGTAACTATAAATCTCATTCATGTGATAGATGCCTTGTGTCACCTATATTTTTTGTGGACATCAATATGCACTATTACTCATAGTTTTCTTCCTTTCTGTTGGTATATACTTCCCATAGACTTCTTTAGACTTCATTTTCACTTCATGATGCATGAATACCTTCAGTGTTAAGATCTCTTCTTACCACGCTTGCTTCATGAGGTGCTCAGAATTCAAACTTTCACTTATTATTATTTTGACTTATTAGTTGTATTTTTTGTCCCATTAATTATAGTATACTGTTTAAAATTTAGTATACTTATATCCCACCTACCAAAGTTAATATCCTTAAAAGGCAGATCTTATTGTTTCATAATAATATGACTTAAGTAGCTGATTAACATTTCCCATTAATTCACTTATACATTTAGAAGTGCTTACAATGTTCTAAGCATAGTGCTAGCTAGAGATACATGGATGAAGGCAAAAACGGCCCTTATATTTAAGGGCCTTACTGTATAGTGAGAGACAGATGTGTCGACCAGTAGGAGGTACAGCATGTAAAAGTAGTCCTGATCCAACTTAGTTCAGGAGAAACAGATTGGAGATTTATGTGTGAGTAGTAGCCACCAAAGGCTTCAAAATGCACTAGAAAGATGAGTGGGTGGGATACTTCTAAAAAGACTTCTTCCGTGTTCTTTTTGCTGCCAGTGGGGCATGTTTAAACAAACAAACATTGCCAAAAAATAAAATTGTCAATTTAGGAGTTTAGGTATAGTCTTGAAAAGTTATTGTCCTAGCAGAACCATGTTTATACTGTGTTTCTTCTTAAATGGAGTATATATGAAAGATATGTCGATCAAAAGGTAGTGTTATAATAAGAAGTAAATAGCAGATATTTTAAGTTATAAAAATCAGTTAATTGTATTTGCATTTGATCCTGGCTTCTTAAGGTAAATTTAAATATTAGAAAGTGCTACTTTTATTATGTGGCACAAGACCTCATGAAATAAGTGTGTTATATCATCCAAGTCTGGTTTTCAACCTTTTTACTCTTGGTGACCAGTGACCTAGTTGGCTGGAAATAGAAACACACAACGAATGGAGTTTTATCTTACCGTGCGTAACAGTGCAACACACCTTGCATAACAGTGCAGCAAAATACAAGCTGGTGCTTGATCTCCCAACTCCATATGTACGATGCACTAAATACTGTAGAGTTTGTCTGAATGCTTTTTTATTGCTCATGATTCGTAAATGCTCTGCATGGTGCAAAAAGTTGTTTGAACATGCTCCAAAGATGTCTAAGACAACCTTAATAATATTTTCATTGATAATACAGGGTAAGTGGCGATCGCTCTGAGCATAAGTGAATTTGATTGAGATCATTGGGTCTGTAATCTTCTTACAACATCAAGATGTTTAACTCTTTCATGGACTGGCAAGAAATTTCTGGGCCTGACCAGACAGTGGCGCAATGGATAGAGGGTTGGACTGGGATGCAGAGGACCCAGGTTCGAGACCCCGAGGTCGCCAGCTTGAGTGCGGGCTCATCTGGTTTGAGCAAAAGCTCACCAGCTTGGACCCAAGGTCACTGGCTCAAGCAAGGGGTTACTCCGTCTGCTGAAGGCCCAAGGTCAGGGCATGTATGGGAAAGCAATCGATGAACAACTAAGGTCGCAACGAAAAACTGATGATTGATGATTGATGCTTCTCATCTCTCTGTGTTCCTCTCTGTCTGTCCCTGTATATCCGTCTCTCTGACTCTCTCTATGTCCCTGTAAAAAAAAAAAAAAATTCTGGGGGACTGTACTGGTCTGCAGACCAGTGGTTGAAAAACACTGATCGAGGTAACAGCTCATTTGTGAATTAAGGTCAGGTTCTGACTGTTCAGCGGTTAAATGCAGTGGGGAGAATGAGTGAATTAACTATGGTATTTTTATAAGTGCTTAAAACAGCTTTTGTAAAACATATACACATTTTTTAAGGAATAGATGCAGTAAAGCTATGTAAATAAATTATATAAAAGGAGGAAAGCAAGGAGTTATTAAGAGTGGGATTCAGGTTGCTGCTCATTCCTGGGCCAGGGAAATCACCTGACTTGGGATTGGGGGGTAGAGTTTCATATGGAGTGAGTGGAGGTTCTTGTTCTAATCCTTTCTTTTGGATTGGGTGTTGAAGTCACTGATTAGTGCTTGTAGCATTACAATAATTAATTAAAAGCAGGCCATATTGCGTGGATGGATGATGAATGTGTTGTTGCTGTGATTAATGCAGTTCTGTGAATTTAAAGTTCAGTAAAAACGAGACAGCTGACTTCTGTATTTACAGTGATTCAGAAATCTCATTTATAAGCACTGTGTTGTAGAAACTAGCAGATAATGCTAAGATGTCATCAGTTCTAATTTAAAGTTTGTTTTTGAAGGTTTTGAGAATAAAGGAAAGGAACTTTAAATTAACATAAGATTTTTCTGCATAATGATTTCTGAAGCTTACCGATCAGAGCAAATCAAATGGAGTTGTCAAGAAACCATTTGCAATTTTAGAAATGGAATCAGAAGTATGAGGTCTTTTGAAACCTCCTTCATTCAGCCCTGAAATCTTTGTTAAATATTGGATTCTTTGATGAAAGAACTCTGTTGGAGCCAGATCCTCTACACTGCTTGGTTTTCTTTAACCCCAAAATTTGGGGAAATATTTCTATGAGAGATGATTTTTCTGGGTGGGAAATGTATGAGTTAATTAAACAGCAGTCTGTTAGCTCACCCCCCACCCAGTGCAGCTTCTTCCATCCCTTTTGCCCATTTGTTTAAATTGTAGTAAAATATACATAATGTAAAAGTTGCCATTTTTACCATGTTTAAGTGCACAGTAGTTTGGTGTTAAGTACATTCACATTATGCAACCATTACCACCATCCGTTTCTACAACCTTTTGCCTAATCTTTCCAGTGGAAGCTGTGGGCATTTTGTAGTTTCACTGGTGATTGAAGTGGCTAAATAGACTTTATTTGAATATCAATATTTCAACAAATGTTTATTATTTTTTTTTAATAAATTTTTATTAATGGTAATGGGATGACATTAATAAATCAGGGTACATATATTCAAAGAAAACATGTCTAGGTTATTTTGTCATCAAATTATGTTGCAAACCCCTCGCCCAAAGTCAGATTGTCCTCCGTCACCCTCTATCTAGTTCTCTGTGCCCCTCCCCCTCCCCCTAACTCTCTCCCTCCCTCCCTCCCATGTCCTCCCTCCCCCCCCCCCACCCTTGGTAACCACCACACTCTTGTCCATGTCTCTTAGTCTCATTTTTATGTTCCACCAATGTATGGAATCATGTAGTTCTTGTTTTTTTCTGATTTACTTATTTCACTCCTTATAATGTTATCAAGATCCCACCATTTTGCTGTAAATGATCTGATGTCATCATTTCTTATGGCTGAGTAGTATTCCATAGTGTATATGTGCCACATCTTCTTTATCCAGTCTTCTATTGAAGGGCTTTTTGGTTGTTTCCATGTCTTGGCCACTGTGAACAGTGCTGCAATGAACATGGGGCTATATGTGTCTTCACGTATCAATGTTTCTGAGGTTTTGGGGTATATACCCAGTAGAGGGATTGCTGGGTCATAAGGTAGTTCTATTTGCAGTTTTTTGAGGAACCACCATACTTTCCTCCATAATGGTTGTACTACTTTACAGTCCCACCAACAGTGAATGAGGGTTCCTTTTTATCCACAGCCTCTCCAACATTTGCTATTACCCGTCTTGTTGATAATAGCTAATCTAACAGGAGTGAGGTGGTATCTCATTGTAGTTTTGATTTGCATTTCTCTAATAACTAATGAAGCTGAGCATCTTTTCATATATCTGTTGGCCAAACAAATGTTTATTAAATACCTACTTTGTGCCATAAATTGGAGATGCAAAAATAAATAAGCCAATCTTTTCCCTTCATAGTTTGTGGGCATTTCATTAACCTATTTCATTGGCACTAACATTTGTAAATACCGTCTTTGACGAAATTCTCAAGATTTTATGAATAGATATTAGAAGTAAAGTGGACTTGGGTTGCAAACAAATTTTGATCATTTATATTTATGTTTTGAATTTCCCAGAAAGCATTTATATTTGCTTCCCAAAATATGCTAATCTTCCCTTGCCTTTATAAGAATAAAGAAAGAACAGATGAACCCATATTTTTTACTAGGCTTTGGTTTTGTGATTGGTTGGATGAAGAAGGCTCAAAAAATTAAACTAGGGTGAATGATAGATGCATGGTCATTTCTGAAGTGTTTTTTTTTTTTTTTTGAGAAGCACAGTGTTAAGCTAAAGTTTAAGGATATCTTATCTAAGTTAACATCTACATATGTTTTTGAATGCTAGGTGGGCTAGAGGGAAGTAGACTCCAGGGTGATTCCTTCTAAGCTTTGAAGACAAGGTTGTATTTCAGCCATACTTAATTTAAAAATGGAGTTCATTCCTTTTTATTTTGTAGCTTCAGTGACTCAAGCTTAATATGACAAGGCATTGCCAAGTTCCTGAATAGAATGTTCACTTTGGCACTGAAGGCAGTGGGCATTTCCCTGTTTGATATGCTCTCTAGGAGATTGTCCGTGCTGCTCTCAGCTAAGCGGGTGAGTTGTCAGAGAAGCTGTGTTGAGGAGAATGTGTAGGCATTCTTGGATTTTCAGGTGATTCATTGGAACAATCAGCCATCAGTAAGTACCCTGGGCTCTGATTTATTCACCCTGCGCCTGTGCTACCTTGGGGACCTTTCATTAAGACATCAGAGCAGCCTGACCAGGCGGTGGCGCAATGGATAGTGTCAGACTGGGATGTGGAGGACCCAGGTTCGAGACCCTGAGGTCGCCAGCTTGAGCGTGAGCTCATCTGGTTTGAGCAAGGCTGACCAACTTGAGACTAACGTCGCTGGCTTGAGCAAGGGGTCACTCAGTCTGCTGTAGCCCCCCAGTCAAGGCACATATGAACAACTAAGGAGCTGCAATGAAGAATTGATGCTTCTCATCTCTCTCCTTTCCTGTCTGTCTGTCCCTATCTGTCCCTCTCTCTGACTTTCTCTGTCTGTGCCGCAAAAAAAAAAAAAAAAAAAAAAGGAAAAAAAAAGACATCAGAACAGAGCTTTTAGGTAATCTGAGAGTTCAAATATTAAACAGCAACAGTTTCATGGGGCCCTGACTTCCAGGCAGAGAGCTACACTGCTCAAAACCAGAGTAGCAGTTCTGAAAGAGGAAAGTTGATATTCACCCCTGTCACCCCCATCCCACAGAGTGGAACCAAAGTGTTGGGGCAGCAGGGTCTTAGAAGACTAGTTGTAGAAGGGTAGAGATGTAAGAGAGAAATTTTTGCCAAGTCAGATGTAACTCCCAAGTCAGATGGGAGGGGTATTAATATTTTATTTCTTGTCTATATCACTTTCTTTTCCTGAGACATGTGCAGGTGGACAAGGTTTTGTATAACATGGTTTCTATGGCAGAATGCTGTCTAGGCCTGGGAACTGACAGATATTTGGAATGTGTTCATAAATACGAATCTACCTATGCTAAGCATTTCTTTGCAATTTAGGGATTTCAACCAAAAAAATTTTTCCATCTGTGAGGAAGATTGATTTCTTATCCTAGGAAGTGGTTCGTGTGGGTTTCAGAATGTTGAGGTTTTTTTAAAAGGTAACACTTTCTAGCAAAAGCTGTGGAGTTCACCTGATTGGGTTTGAAGTGAGTCTTCCCATTGTGACCTGGGGCAGATTTATTTTCTGAAGTCCCACCCAATTCCTCATCTGTAAACCTAGGGCAACGTTTCTACAGCAAATAGTGCATTTACCACCACACTGGGCTGGTAAGGTTTAATAAATGTTAACTATTGTTGTCTTTATTTTTATTGTCTTGTATTTCTCTATTCTGCAGGGATAATGTGTAGTGATTATCTCTTTGTAACCAATGCCATGAGGAAGTCACAATATTTAAGATATAACCCACTACTCTCCCTCAAAAAGCAATAATTGCCATATTTCCCCATGTATAAGATGCACCTTAATTGTGGGGCCCGAAATTTGAAAAAAAAAATGTATTACATAAAATTATTGAATTCAAGTTTTAGTCATCATAAAATTCATACAGCTCCTCATCACTGTCAAAACTCCCATCCATTACCTTGTCCTCATCTGTGTCTGATAAGGAATCACTGTCTTCAATAATGAGCACATAAACAAGTGCAAAAAAGCGGGAAATGCAAGTGGAAAAATCTACAAGCACTGTATAAGATACACCCAGTTTTTAGGCCCCAATTTTTTCAAAAATAAAGGTACAACTTATATATGGGGAAATATGGTAAATACAGCATTTGGTTGGATTTCTGTGAGTTTTTTTGTTTTTTTTAAGTTAGAGGCAGGGAGACAGACAGACTCCCACATGTGCCCTGGCAAGCCCTCTACCAGGCAGTGCTCTGCCCATCTGGGGTGCTGTTCCATCAGCCGATCTATTTCAGTGCCTGAGGCGAGGCCATGGAGCCGTGCTCAATGCCCAGGGCCAACTTTGCTGGGACCATTGGAGCCATGGCTGCCAGAGTGGGGGCGGGGGTGGGTGGGAAGAGAAGATTGAGGAGGAGGGGTGGAGAAGCAGATTGTCGCTTCTCCTGTGTGCTGTGACTGGAAATCGAACTTGGGACTTCTGCACGCCAGACCAAAGCTCCACCACTGAGCCAGCTGGCCAGGGTTGAGATAATTTTTTTTAAGTTCTAAGCATATGTTTAATTTTTTTCTCTATAAAAGGGTACCTAATTGTGCTAAATGAACATAGTATTTTTGTAAGGCTTCTACTTTTTGCTGTTGAGACCAAATACATTTTTTAAATTTGATGTATGTAAGTAATAGTGTCCTCAATCTAGAAGTTCCATCTTTAGCTCATGCTGTAGAACAGACCAATTTCACTCATGAACTTTTAATTCTAGAAGGTTATTTTTTAAATAAAATATGCATATTAGAAAGGGCAGTAATTGGTGATATCAGATATCTTGGCTTCTGTTGCTGAAGGTTGCTGGACTAGGGGATCACTTTTAATACATTTTACCTCTAAAATTCCTTGAAAATAAGATTTTAATATTTTACTGTATATTCCATTTTTTAAGCCCCCACCCTTGCCTTTCAGCTTTAAACTGAAAAGATGTCCCTGTATGATGACCTAGGAGTGGAGACCAGTGACTCAAAAACAGAAGGTTGGTCCAAAAACTTTAAACTTCTTCAGTCTCAGCTGCAGGTGAAGAAGGCAGCTCTCACTCAAGCAAAGGTAAGATAAGCCCGCAGTGTGAAAGCAGAAGTATACAGAGCAGGTTCCTCCTCAGATTGAGAGTAATATGGTTTTAGCTTGATTAGGTGATGGCACAGTGGATAGAGCGTCAATCTGGAATGGTGAGGACCCAGGTTCAAAACCCTGAGGTCATGGGCTTGAGCCCAAGGTTGCTGGCTTGAGCAAGGGGTCACTGGCTTGGCTGGAGCCCCAGGTCAGGGAACATATAAGAGCAATCAATGAACAACTAAGGTACTGCAAGGAAGAATTGATGCTTCTCATCTCTCTCCCTTCCTGTCTGTCTGTCTTTATCCCTGTCTCTCTCTCCCTGTTTCTCTTGCTAATGTGTGTATATATATATATATATATATATATGGCCTTTATTAATTATGTGGACTTAAACATTTTAAAGATTTATGGGGAGAGAGGCTCTTTGTAAAATAGAATAAGGAGCTTAAGGTCATTTTGCTTCTCTTGACTCCTGGGAATAGAACTACCATATTTTCTCATGTATAAGACGCTCCCATTTATAAGGCGCACCTTAATTTTGGGGCCCAAAATTTGAAAAAAAATGTACTACATAAAGTTATTGAACTCAAGTTTTATTCATCATAAAATTCATACAACTCCTCATCACTGTCAAAACTTCCATCCATTAGCTTGTCCTCATGTGTCTAATAACGAATCACTGTAGTCAACAACAAGCACAAAAACAAGCGCGAAAAAGCGGGAAATGCAAGTAAAAAACTACAACCACTGTATAAGACGCACCCAGTTTTTAGACTCCAATATTTTCGGGACAAGGTGTGTCTTATGCATGGGGAAATGCGGTATTTCAAAGATTCCAGAAAAGAAAGGCAGTACTCTTAGTTTCTAGCATGATACAGTTTACAGTTCTTCAGACTTTAGTACATATGTCTAAAGTAACTGAGAATTTGGTTAAAACATTGCTTCGGTAGCCATATTCCTGATATCCTGGTAAATTCTGGCTCTGGCTTGGGACCCCAGTAGTCTGCATTTTTGCATTTTGGGTAGCATTCCTGCTGTTGTAGGTAGTTTGGAATCAGCACCTTGAGAAAGGAAGCTCTGTAGTTATTACTGAGCTATATTAATGTGTATGCATCATGAGGGCTCAGATCGGTTGTGAATGTGCCAGGTGTGTGTAGTCTGGGGGATCATTGTTTTTGTTTCTATTGTATACAGGTTGGGATTAGCAACATTTTTGAAATTATTCAGCATGTAAAATATGAAACATAGTTGCCCACTGGATATTTGATGTTAAAATGTTACTGTCAAATAAGTTTAGGAATGAGAATGGATTGGTTTATGGTTTGCTTACTATTTTAAGGGCCTTTATGTTTTAAAGCATGCATCTCCAATGGAGGCAGCATCCTTCCAAATTGGACAAATATTGGTCCTAACAGGATAAATAAAAAGCTTGCTCTGTTTATGTATAAAGAACAAATATACATTAAGTACATAAACAGACAGATACATAGTATATCTGTGGTATTAAAATTTTATGGGTACGGGAAAATGTATTAAAAGGTTCCTTAAGGGGAAGGAGGCTATAAAATTTGAGAAAAAAAATGCATTAGAGATTCACATTGAAATATTTACTGATAATTGATGTAATTTCTGACATTTACTTTAAAATATTCCAGTCTGAGGCAGGGAGATAAGGATATACATGAATTCATTGGCCATGAGTCAGTCAGTAGTTGTTTAAGCTTGGTGATAGAGACTTAAGAATTCATTCACCATTTTCTTTAATTTTGCTTGAATTTTCCATAATAAGTAGGTTTTTTAAGTTGGGATTATTTTTCTTCTTCACTATATCAATAGATACTTATATTGAAGCACTTATATTTGATTGCTCAGTATTGTAAAAGGTTTTTAGGAGTAGCAACCCTGTCTTTAAATTTGTTTTTTGAATTCTATTGATTAGAGTTTTTGTCTTTTTCACATTCATCATTATAAGGTTTAAGTTTTTATTCCAGTTACTTATTTTTAGAGAAACAGAATTTTGTCTTTTTAAAGTAAGCTTTCATTCCACATGAAAGGAAGGAAATTTTTAAAGTTTTATATTTTTTTCTGTTGATTTGAGAGGGAGAGGAATGAAGGGGGTTGGTCGGAAGGGAGAGGGAGACAGAGGAACATAACTTGTTGTTCCACTCAGTTCCATTTAGTTGTGTGCTTGGTAATTGCTTCTTTTCTGTGCCCTGACCTGAGGTCAAACCTGCGATCTAGTGTACTGGGTTGATGCTTCATCCACTGAACCACCCAACCACGCCAAATGGAAGACTATTAACAAGTCATGTTCTTCCTTTTAATTTTTAAAAATTGATTTGTTTTAAAATGTTTGTAAGTTTTATGTTAGTTTTGATTTGCACACAGGAGAAGTGCCCATCTGCTTCTCCACCCCTCCCCCTCTCCTTCCTCTCTGTCTCTCTCTTCCCCTCCCTCAGCCAAGGCTCCATTGGAGCAAAGTTGGCCCGGGCACTGAGGATGGTTCCATGGCCTCGGTCTCAGGCACTAGAATGGCTCTGGTTGCAACAGAGCAACGCCCCAGATGGGCAGAGCATTGCTTCCTGGTGGGCATGCCGGGTGGATCCCAGTCGGGCACATGTAGGAGTCTGTCTCTCTGCCTCCCTACTTCTCACTTCAGAAAAAAAATAAAATAAAAAAGAATGGCCATAATTTTAGGAGATTAACCCTTTAAGTAGTATGAACGTTCATGTACATCCCCATGCCTCCTGACCATCCTGAGTACAATCATACATGTATGATGGCAACATTAAAAAAATGGTGGGCATGCCGGGTGGATCCCGGTCGGCTGCATGCGGGAGTTTGTCTGACTGCCTCCCCATTTCCAACTTCAAGGAAAAAAAAAGGCAAATGTATGTTTTTCTTGTTTCCATAAATTGGTTATTAAACACACATGATTTTAAGTTAATAAAACTGAAACTGGAACTAATTTCACTTTTTGGAAAAAAACTCACTCCCAGGGGTCAGTGAGCATGAAAAAACCTCACTCACTACCCAAAAAGTAAAGGATAAAGTATCCTGGTGTCTCCAAATTTCTTTTAGATGGTTCTGCATAAAATACAGGTCTAGGGTAAAACAAATATGGTAAAGTGTTAACAGTGATTGATAGTATATGAATGATCATGTTATCTTAAAAAATTATTTTTCTGGAAGTTCATAATAAGAGACAGGGTAGAATTTTATATTCTACTGAGAGGGGAAAACCTCTAAACCACAAGTATCTTTAGCCCAGGATATAAAATTACACATTTCTTGTGAAAGATCCAGGCTAGTCAGAATGAAATGTGGCGTTACTGAATTGCCCTCCTGGTCAAAGGAAAATCCATTGTAGAGCTGATTTCACATCCAAATTTAAGTAAAACTGACCAAGTTTACTATTATAACTTTTCACAATGGAGGAAATTTGTGTTGTTAAAAGAAAAGGCTAATGAAACTGGTATGTGGTTATAGCAGTAATTAAATTAAAGGGCTATTTTAAGATTATGGTTTTTGTGTCTGAAAAGTTTGTTACAGACACCCCCCCCCAAAATAAAAGCTTTGTTACAAATAGTATGAATTTTAATTAGAAGCTTTGGTACACTCTTGTTCCTCAATGATTTTAGAGCCAGAGAACAAAACAAAGTACAGTCCTTGCCCCAGTAATCGACCTAAAGCGAGGAGGCTCTTCAGATGACCGGCATATTGTGGACACCCCACCTCACGTAGCAGCTGGCCTAAAGGTAAGCCTCACCTCTGACTTTGACAGGCTTTCCTGCTTACTGTGTATGTCTTTTTTTATATGCATGTCTCTCTGAACACAGTCTCCTCAATAGGCCTTTGCAGTCTAGTCAGTATAATTTTTAACTTAATTTTTACTTTTGTTTTATCAAGTTTAAAACATTTAGTTTTTAAAATAAAATAGTTCATGATGGAAATTTCAGAGATATACAAAATAAAAACATGACTTCAATCATATCCAGAAGTTAAAAACTATATTTTGGAATATCTTTTCATTCTATACCTTCTCTGTCTACTGTTTTCTAACTTGCTTATCTCACTTAATAAAGTATGACTTTCTGTTTCACAAAGTATAGGACTCTACATTTACTCTTCATTGTATTCCCTTGCTTGAGTATGCTATAGTTCACATAATTTGCTTAATGCTGGATAGATTGTTTCCAGTTGTTGCTATCATAAAGAATATTAGTATTCATATAGAGTCAATTTTATCCTTTGTTATTCCACTTATCCTTTATTATCCTAGTGATTTTTACATAAGCTTAAAAACCAAGAAACATAGGTACAACTCTACAAATGGGTTAGTGAGGAGGAAGAAGATCCAGAAAAGGATAGTTCTAAATCATAATTAAAACAAGAGAGGCAAATGAATTAAATATGAACTATAGTTTGAATTATAGAAATATAGCAATGATGTTAGAGTAACATGGCATGAGAGATACCCTTGATCTCTCCCCTTGAAATTTCAACAAACTGGAGAGCTATAATGCAGCTGGACTCACAGGCTTGCCTATAAAGACCTGTGTGAGGAATCGACCAAAGGAAGAAGAAAACGAATACTGTGGCTACACAAGAAAGAGACGAAGTTCAGAAAGAATGTAATCTCTCAGAAAGCATTTTCAATCACATGGAAACCTTGAAGTTAAAAAATAGAGAATTTAAAATTGAAGTTCTGAAAATACTCAATGAGATGTGAGAAAACACTGATAGGCAATTTAATGAGCTCAAAAAACAAAATGAACAAAATGAGTACTTTACCAAGGAGATTGAAACTTTAAAAACAGATGAATAAAATACATGAATTGAAAACTGAGATACCAATGTTAGCTAATAGAACAGGCCAGATAGAGGAGAAAATCAGTGACATCTAAGACAGGCAACTAGAGATACTACAGAGAGAAGAAGAGACACATGAACTTAAAAAATGATAGAGCTCTATGAGAATTGACTGACTTCATCAGAAAGAGCAATTTAAGAATAATGGGTATATCAGAAGAAGAAAGGGTGAAGGGAATGGACAGCCTATTCAAACAAGTAATTGATGAGAACTTCCCAAGCTTGTGGAAAGAGTCAGATCCTTGAATCTAAGAAGCAAACAGAATGCCAAGTTACCTCAACCCAAAAAGACCTCCAAGGCACATTGTAATAAATTTGTCAAAAATCAATGACAAAGAATCCTCAAGGCAGCTAGGAAGAAGAAGAAAACATTATAAAGGAAAGCCCATTAGGTTATCATCAGACTTCTCAGCAGATACTACAAGCCAGAAGAGAGTGGACCCAAACATTCGAAGTACTGAAAGAGGACTTACAGCCAAGAATATTATGTCCATCAAAGCTATCCTTCAAATATGAAAGAGAAATAAAAATGTTTTCCAGTCATACAAAGGCTGAGGGAATTTATCACCAGAAAACCCCCACTGCAGGAAAAACTCAAAGTTATTCTACACGATATAAAGAATAAACTAAATCAAACCTACAAGTAAAAGTTTCAACAAGTTGGCAATAAAAATAAGGATAATCTGTAACAAAAGGGGAGAGGATAAAGATCTGCAGCAGCAAAGGAAGACTGAGTGCAGAAGCACTCATAAAACAAAAGACTCATGTATATGAAAACTTTTCTCTTAATAACTTAATGGTAACTAGCCATGGCAAAAACCAATATTGAAACATAGCTTAAAAAAAGAAGAAACAGGAGAGAGAAGTATGGAATACCACCAAACAAAAACAACTGACAGGAACACAAAAGAGAAGAACTGAAGGAGACACAGAGCTACCAGAAAACAAAACAAAATGGCTATAGGAAATCCTCAAGCATCAATTACCCTAAATGTAAATGGGTTGAACTCACCAATAAAGAGACACAGAGTAGCAGATTGGATCAAAAAGCAAAACCCAACCATATGCTGCCTTCAAGAGACACACCTAAGCTACAAGGACGAAAGTAGACTCAAAGTGAAAGTTTGGAAAATGATTCTTCAAGCAAATAATACCCAAAGAAAGCAGGTATATCCATACTCATATCTGACAATGCTGACTTCAAGACCACAAAGGTAGCAAGAGACAAAGATGGACATTTCATAATGATAATGGGGACATTATATCAAGAAGACAAAACACTTCTTAATATATATGCACTAAACCAGGGAGCACCAAAATATTTAAGACATCTAGTAACTGATCTAAAATAGAAACAGACACAAACACAACCATACTTGGAGATCTCAACACACCATTGATGGCTCTAGATCATCCAAACAAAATAAGTATTGGCCTTAAAAGACACACTAGACCAAATGGACATAATAGACATTTACAGACCATTTCATCCCAGAACATCAGATTATACATTCTTTTTCAGTGTTCCTGGAACATTCTCAAAGATAGACCATATGTTGGGCCACAAAACTAACATCAACAAATTTAAAAAGATTGAAATTATTTCAAGCATATTCTCTGACCATAAACCTTTGAAAGTAGAATTCAACTGCAAACCCACAAATGGCTCAGTGGATAGAGCGTTGGCTTGGTGTATGGAAGTCCTGGGTGTGATTCCTGGTCAGGGCACACAGGAGAAGTGACCATCTACTTCTCTTCCCTTCTTCCCCTTCTCTTGTTCTCCCCCTTCTCTCTCTCTCTCTCTCTCTCTCTCTCCCTCTTGCAGCCAAGTCTTGACTGGTTTGAGTGTCAGCTCCAGGAGCTGAGGATAGGTTGGTAGCTTCGATCATTGTCTGCAGATGGGTTGTTGGGTAGATCCTGGTCAGAGCACATGGGGAGTCTGTATCTCTCTCTTCCTCTCACTTAGAAAAAAAATTGTTTTAACTTCCATATTAACAATTTGTTCTCTCAGAAACTTTGTGATAATAGTATTACATAAATTTAGTGGCTAATCGTTAGTTTCTATCCTGTCTTAATGACTGAAAGGAAATCTCGGACATGTGCCTTTTCATTTTTAAAATATCTTTTGTCTGAAACAAATTTATTAACTACCTTTGGGGGCCCTATGTTTAAAAGATTTGTGTAAATCGTCCAGTGATTGGGCCTGTGAGGGAGCACATTTTTCTAATATCTTTTGTTCATCAAATCGTGTTTTCTGATTTTTAGTTATAAGAAAATGATGAAGTGTTTGTTTTACAATGCAGAATGTCAAGTGGAACAGTATAATGTATAATATTATGAAATGTCAAACTGAACAGGAGTTGTTGAATTTAAATTGATTGATACTGAACATACACTCTTTATCGGTTTTGTGTTCAAACCAAAATACATTTCACAGCCTTTCTGCCTTTGATAGTATTGGGCAGTGTACATCCTGAAAGAGATGCAGAGTAGGCACTTAAGGATGCTAGTGGTAAGCTATACTTGTTTACGAAGTCTGTGGAGACCAGTTAAAGGCTCTTATTTTTACAGATAATAAGAAAGAGTTACACTAAGAAAACACGGAGTAAGGAAGTATGGAGGTTTAGGAAACTTGGATTGTGCATTAGATCCGGGCTTCCCAGAACCCTGTGGAGATCAGATCCACCAACCTGCAGTGGTCGGCAAATTCATTAGTCAGCAGAGCCAAATATCAACAGCACAATGATTGAAATTTCTTTTGAGAGCCAAATTTTTTAAACTTTATAGGTAGGTACATTCGTTATCAAGGTAGCGCCTACACGTGGTATTTTGTGGAAGAGCCACACTCAAGGGGCCAAAGAGCCACATGTGGCTCACGAGCCGCAGTTTGCCGACCACTGACCTAGAGTAAAACCCCATTTCTAATAGTGTAACTTCTAATTGTCTGTATTCTCTGCCTTTTGTTTTTATTTCTTTGATAAGACTACTTCTTTTCCCTCAGTGAGTAAGTAATACCAGTTCCTAAATGTTTAGAAGAGAAATGCAAAATGTTATCATCTAAACCTAATGTTAGTGAACCTTAAAAACTTAATGACAGTGTGAGGAGAGGTACACCCACCTGTGCCAGGCTCCACAGGAAGCGCAGCCTACCTGGGAAGGGATGTATTCCAGAGATTTCAAAAAGCCTATGTAATCAAAATTTAAAATAGTCTGTTAAGTAACCACAAGAATGATTGTGTTATTCTGGATTTTTCTGGTTTTTAAGTTTTCATAAAGATAAATGAAAACAAAAATATTCATTGTTAACTATATAATCAAATTTGTTGCTTAAAATTTTCAATGGTGGCTATTTAGGAATTTCAGGGAAATGCCACTGGGTATTTATGTAATTAATACTGAACTAAACTGCTACCTAGTGAGGTGTGTGGCCATGTGAAGTCACTAACCCTCCTTAGACTTTTGTTCCTACATCTTTAAAACAAAGAGGCAGGTAGATGCTTATCAAGGCTCCTTCCACCCCTCAAATCCTTTGCCCTGAATTCTGTGAATAAAATTGTAAGACATGAGGATGATACCTTGGCATTTTTATCTTCCTCAGGATCCAGTACCCAGTGGATTTTCTGCAGGAGAAGTTTTGATTCCCTTAGCTGATGAATATGACCCTATGTTTCCTAATGATTATGAGAAAGTGGTGAAGCGCCAAAGGGAGGAACGACAAAGACAACGGGAGCTGGAAAGACAGAAAGAAATAGAAGAGAGAGAAAAGTAAGGCTTTGTTTGGATTTGGGAATATTTTACATTTGAAATACTTATTAGAATGTTAAGGAACTTCATTGCTGTCTTATGGCTGAGGTTTTCGTAGTTGATTTGAGCAATCATCAGAAGGAATCAGATTGTTTTTAAATATTTGTTGTTAAATCTAAGCATGAAAACAAACTTGAGAGCTAATTCATAGAAGTAGAAAACATAAAGTATAGGTTTTGGATGAGTTGTTAGAAAACTAACTTAGAATTCTGGTGTTGACCAATAGTTTCTTTCCTATGCTATGACTCTTCTATAATCCTAACTATTTAAAATACTTAAATTGTTATTTTTTTCTTTCTTTTTTTAAAAAATTTTTTAAGTGAGAAGAGGGGAGATAGACTCCTGCTTGTGCCCTGACTGGGATCCACCCAGCAACCTACATCTGGGGCTGATGCTCAAATCTACTGAGCTATCTATCCTCAGCACCTGAGGCCCACGCATGGATCAGCCGAGCTATCCTCAGTGCTCGGGCTGATGCTTGAACTAAGTGAGCTACTGGCTTTGAGAGGGGAAGAGGGAGAGAAAGGAGAGAGGGAGGGGAAAAGAAGTAGATGGTTGCTTCTCATGTGTGCCCTGACCAGAGATGAAATCTGGGACATTCACATGCCGGACTGACGCTCTATCCATTGAGCCAGCTGGCCAATACCATTATTCTCTTTTTTTGAGCTAGATGGAATTTTTTAAAAATGTTTATTGCCTGACCAGGTGGTGGCTTAGTGGATAGAGCATTGGCCTGGGATGCAGAGGACCCAGGTTCGAAACCCCAGGGTCACTGGCTTGAGCTCAGGCTGATCCGGCTTGAGCATGGGGTCACTGGCTTGAGCATGGATTATAGACATGACCCCATGGTCACTGGCTTGAGCAAGGGGTCACTGGCTGGGCTGCAGCTCTTGATCAAGGCACATATGAGAACACAATCAATGAACAACTAAGGTGCCACAGCAAAGAATTGATGCTTCTCATCTCTCTGTCCCTGTCTGTCCCTCTCTCTGTCTCTCTCTCACTAAAATAATAATAATAATATATCTTTTATTTATTTTTTTAAAAGTATGGGCAACAAGGATTTGTTTGTATTTTTTAAACTACTGAATATTGTTAAATAGTTTATAAAGTATTAATATAGTATTTCTCATTACTTATTGAATAATTTCATGTAGTGAGAGCATGTTCTAGAGCAGCAATTTTTAACTTTTTTCATCTGATGGCATAGAAAAACTAATTAAAATTCTGTGGCACACCAAAAATAGATTATACTTTTTTCTGATCTGATAAAAAAAAAATGGGTATGCCATATCTTTTCGCTCCATAAGACGTACCCCCCCCCCAAAAAAAAAGTGGAGGGGAAAATGCCCATGCATCTTATGGAGTGAAAAATACGGTATTTCATTAACTATTTTAACACACGTTGTGGTTCAGAATATTTTTCTTCTTATTTTCCTCCTTAAAAACCCTAGGTGTGTCTTATGGTCAGGTGCGTTTTATGGAGCAAAAAATACGATAATTTTTATTCATTCACACCAGGTAGTTATTGTTGTATTGGCTGATTTTATTTTTTTATTTGAGAATCTAAGGGAAAAGATGTCAGTGCCCCTGACTAAATAGTCAGGTATTGCATGTTTTAAAAATTCTGTAGCACATCATTGAAAATTGCTGTTCTAGAGAATAAAAATTGTTAAACTATTACCTGTCTTGATGTGCTTTAAAATTGAAAGAGGTAAATATCAAGGAAACTTTTTCTTTTCTACTTATACTCATATACCTATTAAATATGTGTTCAGTACATCTTCTGGATTTTTTTCACTTCTCATACTTTTGCTATTAGTCTTTAACCAGTTTTGGGTTTTTGGGGAGGGTTTTTTGCATCTACCCTCCTCCCATTAATAGCATAGTGTAAAAGGAAGGATTTGGGTGTTTTTTAGCCAAGAGAAAGTCAAGGTAATGTCGTTGAGTTGACAATTCTAAATTGGCTTGTCTATGATGAACATAGGATCTTTTATTATCACAGGAGGCGTAAAGATAGACATGAAGCTAGTGGGTTTTCACGGCGACCAGATCCAGATTCTGATGAAGATGAGGATTATGAGCGAGAGAGGAGAAAAAGAAGTAAGGCATGAACATACATAAATATTATGTTTCTAATGCAGTGCAATTCCACTATTTGCTTTTCATACTTAATCTGATAAATAGTTCAGTTGATATTGGTTTAGGTAATTTTCTCTCTGGAATTCCAGCAATCCACATTTGCATACAGCCTTAATTTATGCCATGTTTTCTTATATATTCTTCTTTGAACTTTCCATATGTATAAAGAAGTGCTCTATACAATACAGGTCCACTGTTCATCTTATCCAACATCTTCATTTACCTGAAAACCTCATTATAATGTAGTCCTCTTTAATGCAAGACCTAAGAATAATGTTGTTATAAAGCTGGAGTCTGTTTCCACATACATGAGCTCTGTTTTATGACCAGCAGTTTTGTAAGCCTAATCTGCCCAAGTGCATAGTTAAGGCTGTTTTAGTCTTTAAACTTTAAAATACTAATTGAGTTGGGAAGGAGTGAGTCTACAATAATTTAAAATTCTTAATTTTTCAGTGTAGATATGAATTAAATGTATTTATAGAATACTTAATGCAGAATAACAAAGTTCATGGATACAGAGAACAGATTGGTGGTTGTCATGGGTTGGGGTGGGGGAAACGGATGAAAGGGGTTAAAAGGTATAAGCCTCTGGTTATAAAATAAGTCATGAGGATGTAATGTATAGCATGGTGACTATAGTTAATAATATTGTGTGGCATGTCTCAAAGTTTCCAAGAGAGTAGATCCTAAAAGTCCTCATAACAAGAAAACAAAACTTGTAACTATGTATGATGACAGGTGTTAACTACACTTGCTGTGGTCATTATTCTGCAATATATACAAATATTTAATCTTGTACACTTGAACTAAAGAATACTTAGTGCATGCTGAAGATTGTTAGGCACTACATTGTTTTTCTGATGGGAGTGAAGTTAACATTTGAATGTGCTCTATTCCTCAGGTATTATGTTAAACATTTCATATTCATTATCTCATTAATCAATGAATCTTTGGCTTTTATTAACTTTTTTAGAATCCAGTATAGAGGTTGAATATTTGTTGGTCTCATCTTTTCAGCCTACAGATCGGCTGCCCTTTTTGTAAGGAGGTACACTGTGAAGGCCACTTATTTTCTTGAAGATTACCAGGAGCTATATATACATTAAATATTAGGGAAATAATGGCACTGCTGTTAACAGATAATGTTTATATTTTAACCTGATGAGTAGCAGATTTTTAGTAATTACCCTGAATTTTTAAACTGAACTCATTAAAGTAATCTCAATCAACAATCACTTAGGTCTTAGTGAGAAGATTGAAAGTGATAACAGGTATTTGAAAAGAAATACGAGAATGTTTTATTCCTAGTTCTCAGATGTTTTGTCTAGTCTTGGCCTGTTAATCATGATGCATGTATGCTGCTTTTAGACGAATTTCTTTTGTGAAACATTTCATGCTGGTGCAGCACTGGTTTTGTAATCAGATGTTCTGTTTGCTTGTTATTTTTTATTAGTTTTTGGACTAGTTCATTCAGTTGTAATACATATATTAGGGCTTACACCTAATGAAAAAAAAATCCTTATATTTTTCATTCATGTTCTCCATTCATATCAGATAGCAAATGGTTTTAGTTTGTTTGTGTCCACCCTTCTCTGTCCAGGAAACATGAGTAAGAATGGTGACAGCACAAGTTTCTATAAAAACCAGAAATACCCACACTTTGAAATCGTTATTTAGTTGGAGTGGTTTGATCCTTGGAAAGGAGTATGCTGTATTGTGGGGGAGGCTTGGAATCACTGGGAGCTGTATTTTATTCTGTCTCTGTCCTCTAACTCTCCTCTAATCATTTTCTCTGAAAATAGGTACAGTAATACCTACTTCAGTGGTTTATTAAGTTTAAATGAGATAATGTATATGAAAGAACCTGATGGCTAACATGCTCCCAGTAAATAGTTATGTTACTATTGTTCAAGTAATCTCTAATTCTCTGGGTTATGTTTTTTGTCTTAAAATTTATTTATTAACTACATACATTCTGGGGCTCTTTTCTTAGTTTTCTACATTTTTAATCCTAGATTCAGTTACTAAATTCCTTAGATGTTTGCTGGAGGGATGAAGTAGCAGTTCTTTTTTTCTTTCTTTTGTGGGATGTGTGTGATAGACAAATGGCATGTGTCACAGGCCTTGAAAGTCTGGCATCTGAAAAGTTCCTTTAATCAGTAGAATTTGTGTTTTGCAGGTATGGGAGGAGCTGCCATCGCACCACCCACTTCTCTTGTAGAGAAAGACAAAGAGTGTATGTATCTGTTTCTTGCCCTCTATTTTGACAGAAATCTTTAGCCCAGCCATGGGCAGCCTTATTTGCTACTGGCCAGGTTTCCTGAGTATAAAGGAAGATGGCCTGAAAGCCCCTCCTGGGGCCCTTACCTTGAGGCCCAGCACTGCTCCCTTCTACCCCTTATACTTTAGAAGTTTTAAAGCTTAGCTCTGAAACTTGGATTTTTATACAGTGAAATACTGTTCTAAAATTCATTTTGTCTTCTCCTACATTTCATATTTGGAGTTAGGTTAAAACAAATAATAGCTCCTCTTTTCAATTTGTATACTCAGTGGGTTAGAGGCTGTTAAATTCTTGACCTTCCACAAGGTGGCAGTGCCTTCCTCATTAGGTTTTTCTACCCTTAGTTTTGATTTCAGGGCCCAAATTGTGCCTTCACTTGCATTGACAGAACACTCCCATCTGCTATTTCCTCTCCCAGTGATCTGTTTTAGAATTTGTATGTTGGAAGTGAACTTTGATATATCATCTAGGTCATTTTCCTAACGTCTGGCTTGGACCATAACTAAACTACCCGAAAAATATCCACCATAGTGCTTTCTAATACCGGTTGCACTATTGATGTTATCTTTTTAAATAAGATAATTTTTAAAAGTATTGTTAAATATCTTTTGTGTGAAAACACCTGGCAAACCATAAACTCAATTGAAACCAGTCTCTGGGAGTGAGGCCCAAGCACAGGAATTTTTTAAGGCTTTTTTGTTGATTCTACTGTGTAGCTAGAGTTGGAAATCACTGCTCTTGTGTATGGTGTGTATCCTCAAAGACCTTTATTCTGTGCTAGGCTAATGAAGTAGGAAGACTAGAGACCTCAGACAGGTGTACAGGATGCTGTGGGAATCAAAAGAAAGTTTAATTGCATCTATCTGGAACATAAAAAAATCTTAAGGATTCAGACAAAAATTCTCATTTAAGAGTACTTTTAAAGGCTACAATTATGGTAAGATATGAGAAGGACATTTGAGGAGATAATAAACATCTGGAACAAAGCCAGAATTAGAAAAATAGTGTTATACCTCTATGCTTTTGAAAAGTTATATAGAGGCTATAAATTGAATTTTGTTTTTTCTCCTTATAGTAAGCTAAAAGTGTCAGTTAAATTAGTTCAAGATAACTTATTTATACAACTACAGTTCAGAACTTTTTCGTAGTGTTTTGGTAAACCTATATTATTTTTATTTGACAGTACCCCGAGAATTTCCTTATGAAGAAGATTCAAGACCTCGCTCACAGTCTTCCAAAGCTGCCATCCCTCCCCCTGTTTATGAAGAACAGGACAGGCCCAGATCTCCAACAGGCCCTGGCAACTCCTTCCTCGCCAACATGGGGTAAGGGCTGTCATCTTCGCAGGTGTAAGGATGAGACTCAGCCGAGATTCAGTGTGAATTGCTGGCAGCCCTTTCAGTAGGCATCTTGTTCAGAAGCGAGGGCATGCTCTGGTTTGTAGGGAAATGCTTTGTATGCTTGATCACATAATGGCATTCTTGAGAATCAGTGCTTGAGTCACATGGAGGGTAATGCACAATGCTGTTACAGTTTATACAAAGCAAAGCCTTCTGATCTAAGTTTAGGATGATTTCATTGCTGAACATTATATTCTTTAGGTAGGAACAGTTTCTGATAATTATTTACATTTCTTTTCATAACACAAATAAAATAGCTCAGATGACTAATACTATATACAAAGGGCGAATGACGTCTTTATTTCTTGATAAAATGAGCCATTTGCTTTAAGGTCATGGTTCTATACCTTTGGTCTAAAAACTTAATCATTCAAACTATAATTAGAGTGTTTGCTTGCATGTAAAAATGAGTTTTAATGTTGACTTTCAGATGGGGTTTGTGGAATTATTTTTCAGTCCCCACTGAATGTGCCATGCATTTTGGTTAAAAGAATGTTTTATGTTTTTTACAGTGTCTTCTTTCATGCATTGAGGGGTTATCAAGTGAAGCAGCATTACCCTAAGGCCTTTGTTCTGTGTCCTTTAAAAGGACACTGCCTATGACAGAAATACTGAGACCTTAATAATCACACTGATCTGCCCTTGCCTGTTTGCAAATGCTTTGATTCTTAAAGCCCTTGAGAGGTGACTAGTCAGTTGGAGTAGGTGGGGGTTCCTGCACTGTGAGATGTTGAGTTTCTGACCTTGACATCCATCTAGACCTGTGTTCTCTTATGGTAGCTATTAGCCACAGGAGGTTATTAATTTAAAACGAGTACAATTTAAAATATAGTTCGGCAATCATACTAGTCTCAATCTTATTATCTCAAGTGCTCAATACCACAAAGGCTTACAGCTGCTGTATTGGGCAGTACAGAGAGAGAACATCCCCATCATTGCAGAAAGGCTTATTGGACTGCCCTTAGAATGTATGCTGGAGGGTGGACAGACTTGAAACTTCTTTTTCTGTTAATGATGAAAATTGACCATTTGCTGAATCCTGTTTTAAACAGGAATTCAGTATTTATTTATTTATGACAGAGACAGAGAGAGGGACAGATAAGGACAGACTGACAGGGAGGGAGAGAGATGGGAAGCATTGATTCTTTGTTGTGGCTCATTAGTTGTTCATTGATTGCTCTATCATATTTGCCTTGACGAGGGTGGGGGCCACAGCAGAGTGAGTGACCCCTTGCTCAAGCCAGTGACGATGGGCTCAAGCTGGCGAGCCTTGCTCAAACCAGATGAGCCTGCACTAAAGCTGATGACCTTGGGGTTTCGAACCTGAGTCCTCTGCGTCCCAGTCTAACGCTCTATCCACTGCGCCACTGCCTGGTCAGGCTAGAATTCAATCTTTAACTTATGCCTAAGGAAGGTGCAAGCAATGTGGTACAGTTCAGCAGTTTTAAGTCTTGTATTTTTAGCCCTACAACAGCTTCAAATGACATTTTTAAGGAAATCACACAAACACGAGGCAATACAGGAGTAGTTCTAGTTAAAGAAGGGTTTTGTGGTTCAAGCCTAAGTAGCAATAGTTGCTGGGGGTCACCCTTGAGACCTTTGAGGCACCTCCAAGTGCAGTTTTGAAAGTTGTTACTATATTAGCGAAAAAGCAATAGCCTGACAATTAAGAGTTGTGGGTTTCAATTTCAATTCTACTATCAACTATAGGAATAATTTCTAAATGCTGTGTCTTGTTTTTTTTTGTGTGTGTGTGTGTGTGTGTTTTTAAGAAGAGGGAAGGTGGAGACCTACTCCCTTATGCACCCCAACCAGGATCCACCATCAAACCCACTAGGGGGCGGTGCTCTCCCCATCTGGGGTATTGCTCCATTGCTTAGCAACTGAGCTCTTCTTAGCACCAGAGGTAGAGACTATGGAGCCATCCTCAGTGCCTTGGGCCAACTCTCTCCAATTCCATGGCTGCAAGAGGGGGAGAGAGAGATAGTAAGAGAGAGACAGACAGACAGAGACAGAGAGAGAAAAAGAAAAAGAAGTAAGAGGGGGAAGGGTAGAGAAACAAATAGTTGCTTCTCCTATGTGCCCTGACTGGGAATCGAACCTAAGACATCCACACGCTGGGCCAATGCTCTACCACTGAGCCCACCGGCCAGGGCCTTGGTTTTGTCTATAATCAACTTTAAGCTAATTTTTTAATCTGAGCCTCAGTTTCTTTAATTTCCATTGATTAAATAAATGATCTCTAGGATCTTTTTATAGTCTGTCATTGGAAACTCTACTGTACTATATAGAAAAATTCAATCATCTTCATTGTGACATTTTTTTCTTTATTTTTTTAGTTAATTGATTCTGTTTACATAGAATCTAGTGTCGCCCAAATTGTATCCCATCTCCCTTGTATTCCGTATTCCCCTCAACATCTCCCTTGCCCCCTTTCCAACAGCTCCCTCCCCCCTTCCTTTCAGGTTTATTTCCATTCCTCAGTTCACATTGTTCTTTGGATTCCTCAAATGATTGAGGTCATATGATATTTTTCTTTCTCTGCCTGGCTTATTTCACTTAACATAATAGTTTTCAGGTCCATCCATGTTGTTGCAAAAGGTAATATTTCCTTCTTTTTAATGGCCCCATAGTATTCCACTGTATATATGTACCATAGTGTTTTAATACACTCATCCACTGACAGACACTTGGGCTGTTTCACTATTGCAAACACTGCTGCCATAAACATGGAGGTACATTTCTTTTTTTGAATGAGGGATATGGTGTTCTTGGGATATATTCCTAAAAGTGGGATGTCTGGGTCGAAAGTCAGTTCCCTTTTTAATTTTTTGGAGGAATCTCCATACTGTTTTCCACAGTGGCTGCACCACTCTGCATTCCCACCAGCAGTGCAGGAGGGTTCCCTTTTCTCCACATGCTCGCCAACACTTATTCTGTGTTGTTTTGTTAATGAGCGCCATTCTGACTGGTGTGAGGTGATATCTCATTGTGGTTTAATTTGCATTTCTCTAATGATTACTGATGTTGAACATTTTTTCATCTGTCTATTGGCCATCTGTATGACCTCTTTGGAGAAGTGTCTATTCATTTCTTTTGTCATTTTTTGATTGGATTGTCTTCCTGGTGTTGAGATTTACAAGTTCTGTATAAATTTTGGATATTAACCCCTTATCAGATATATTGTCAAATATGTTCTCCCATTGTGTGGTTTGTCTTTTTATTCTGTTCATATTGTCTTTAGCTATACAAAAACTTTTTAATTTGATACATTCCCATTTATTTATCTTGTCTTTTATTTCACTTGCCTGTGGAGATAAATCAGCAAATATATTGCTGCGAGAGATGTCAGAGAGCTTACTGCCTATGTTTTCTTCTAAAATGCTTATGGTTTTGCGGCTTATATTTAAGTCTTATTATCCATTTTGAGTTTATTTTTGTGAATGGTGTAAGTTGGTGGTCTACTTTCACTTTTTTGCAGGTAGCTGTCCAATTTTACAAACACCATTTGTTGAAGAGACTGTCTTTACTCCATTGTATGCTCTTACCTCCTTTGTCAAATATCAATTGTCCATAAAGGTGTGGGTTTATTTCTGGGTTCTCTGTTCTGTTCCATTGATCTATATGCCTGTTCTTATGCCAGTACCAGGCTGTTTTGAGTACAATGGCCTAGTAGTATAACTTGATATCAGGAAGTGTGATACCTCCCACTTCATTTTTTTTTTCAAGATTGCTGAGGCTATTCGTGTTCTTTTTTGGTTTCGTATAAATTTTTGGAATATGTGTTCTATATCTTTGAAGTGTGTCATTGGTATTTTAATTGATATTGCATTGAATTTATAAATTGCTTTCAGTAGTATAGACATTTTAATGATGTTTATTCTTCCTAACCATGAGTACGGTATATGCTTCCATTTGTTTGTATCTTTTTTGATTTCTTTTATCAATGTTTTGTAATTTTCTGAGTACAAGTCTTTAACCTCCTTGGTTAAATTTACTCCTTGCTACTTTATTTTTTTTTGCAATAGTGAAGGGGATTGTTTCCTTAATTTCTTTTTCTGACAGTTCATTGTTGGTGTATAAAAGTGCCTCTGATTTCTGTATATTAATTTTATATCCTGACACCTTGCTGAATTCATTTATCAGGTCCAGTAGTTTTTTGACTGAGACTTTAGGGTTTTCTCTGTACAGTAAGTATCATATCATCTGCAAATAATGATAGTTTTACTTCTTTTCCAATCTGGATGCCTTTTATTTCTTCTTCTTGTCTGATTGCTGTGGCTAGGACTTCCAGAACTATGTTGAATAAGAGTAGTGACAGGGGTCACCCCTGTCTTGTTCCTGATTTTAGAGGGATTGCTTTTAAATTTTGCTAATTAATTATGATGTTGGCTGTGGGTTTTTCATAGATGGCTTTTATCATGTTGAAGTATGTTCCCTGTATTCCCACTTTGTTGAGAGTTTTGATTATAAATGGGTGCTGGATTTTATCAAATGCTTTTTCTTCATCTACTGAAATTATCATGTGGTTTTTCTCCTTCCTTTTGTTTATGTGATGAATCACATTGATTGATTTGCAAATATTGTACCAGCCTTGCCTCCCCAGAATAAATCCCACTTGATCATGATATGATGTTTTTCATGTATTGCTGGATCCAGTTTGCTAATATTTTTTTGAAGATTATAGCATCTAAATTAATCAAGAAAATTGGCCTATAATTTTCTTTCTTTGAAGTGTTATCTTTGCCTGGTTTTGGAATCAGAATTTTGCTCGCCTCATAAAAGGAGCTTGGAAGTCTTCCTTCCTCTTGAATTTTTTGAAATAGTTTGAGAAGGATAGGAGTTAGTTCTTCCCTGAATCTTTGGTAGAATTCACCAGTGAAGCCATCCGGCCTAGGGCTTTTGTTTGTGGGGAGTTTTTTGATAACTGTTTCAATCTCATTTGGTGTAATTGGTCTGTTTAGGGTTTCTGATTCCTCCAGATTGATTTTTGGAACTTTGTATGCTTCAAGGAATTTGTCCATTTCACCTAAGTCATTGAATTTTTGGCATACAATTCTTCATAATATTTTCTTACAATATTTTGTCTTTCTGTTGTGTCAGTTCAAATTTCTCCAATCTCATTTCTAATTTTATTTATTTGAGTCCTCTATTTTTTTTTTCTTGGTGAGTCTGGTTAAAGGTTCATCGATCTTGTTTACCTTTTCAAAGAACCAGCTCCTAGTTTCATTGATCCCCTGTATTGTTTCTTTAGCTTCTATATCATTTATTTCCCCTCTGATTTTTATTATTTCCTTCCTTCTACTACCTCTGGGCTTTACTTGCTGTACTTTTTCTAGTTCTTTTAGATGCAGGGTCAAGTTGTTTATTTGAGCTTTTTTTTAGCTTTTTAAGGTATGCCTATAGTGCTATGAACTTCCCTCTCAGGACTGCTTTTGCTACTTTCCATAAATTTTGTGTTGTTATATGCTCCGTTATCATTTGTTTTGGGGAATTTTTAAATTTCTTCTTTGATCGCATTGTTAACCCATTCGTTATTTAACATCCTGCTATTTAGTTTCCATATGTTTGAGTATTTTTCAGTTTTTCTGTTGTGGTTGATTTCTAGTTTAATGCCATTGTGATCAGATAAAATGCTTGATATGATTTCAGTCTTCTTAAATTTGTTGAGACCTCTTTTGTGCCCTAACATGTGGTCTATCCTAGATAATGTACCATGAGCACTTGAAAAGAATGTATATTCTGCTACTTCAGGGTGAAAGGTTCTGAAGATATCTATTAAATCGAGTTGATCTAGTGTGTCCTTTAAATCCGCTGTTTCGTTGTTAATTTTCTTCCTTGAGGATCTATCTAATGATGTTAGTGGGGTATTGAAATCCCCTACTATTACAGTATTGCTGTTGATCTCACCCTTTATATCCATCAAAGTCTGCTTTATATATTTATGTGCTCCTATGTTTGGTGCGTAGATATTTATAATAGTTATATCTTCCTGTTGAATTGCTCCCTTTATCATTATGTAGTGACTTTCTTTATCTCTTAGTATAGCCTTTGTTTTAAAGTCCATTTTTGTCTGATATAAGTATTGCTACCCCAGCTTTTTTTTTCATTTCCATTTGCATGAAATATTTTTCTTCATCCTTTTACCTTTAGTCTTGTGTATCTTTTGTTTTGAGATGTGTCTCTTGTAGACAGCATATGTATGGGTCCTGTTTTCTTATCCACGCAGCTACCCTATGTCTTTTGATCGGATTATTTAATCCATTTACATTTAAGGTTATTATTGATATGTAGTTGTTTATTGCCATTTTATTCTTTAAAGCTATATTTCTCTTTTACTATATTCTTTTCCCCCTTTGTTCTGTTTACAACAGGCCCCTTAACATTTCTTGCAGCATTGGTTTGGTTGTAATGAATTTCTTGAGTTCTTTTATTGTCTGGGAAGCTTTTTATTTCTCCTTCAATTTTAAAAGATAGCCTTGCTGAATAAAGTAGTCTTGTTTGAAAGCTCTTGTTCTGCATTACTTTGAATATTTCTTGCCATTCCCTTCTGGCCTCAAGTGTTTCTTTTGAGATGTTGGATGTCATTCTTATGGGGGCTTCTTTGTAGGTGATAGTCTTTTTCTCCAGCAGCTTTTAATTTTTTCTCTTTATCTGTTATCTGTATTTTAATTAAGATGTGTGTTGGTGTAGATTTCTTTGGGTTTCTCTTTAATGGAATTCTCTGTGCTTCTTGAACTACTGTGTCTTTTTCCTGCATCATTTTAGGGAAGTTTTCAGCTATGATTTGATTGAACAAGGTCTCTATCCCTGTTCTTTCTCTTCTTCTTCAGGAACCTTTATGATGTGTGTGTTATTTCTCTTCATGTTGTCACAGAGCTCTCTTAGAGTTTCCTCAGACTTTTTGAGTCTCTTTTCTTTTTTTTGCTCTGTTTCCTTGCCTTTGTTTATCTTGTCCTCTAACTCGCTGATTCAATCCTCAGCTTCATCTATCCTGCTTTAATTCCTTCCATTGTGGTCTTCATTTCTGATACTGTATTTGTCATTTCTGACTGATTCTTTATTATTATTTTAATATCCTTTTGAATATTTGCTATCTTTTTATTTAGGTGCTTGTTATGTCCATCTATTGCTGTTCTAAGATCTTTGAGCATCCTAACAATCATTATTTTTAACTCTGCATCCGGTAAGTTTTATATCTGACTCATTCAAGTCCTTTTCTGGGGATTTCTCTTGATTCATTTGGGTTGCATTTCTCTTCCTTCCCATTCCATCTGTGTGTAAGAAGGGTGTGGCCACAGGAGTTCAAAGGGTGTTTCCTCTGTGTTCCCTAGGTGTGGTCTGTCTGCAGGCCTGCCACCCCCTAGGTATGAGCGTTGCTGACGCCGACCTGCTGCAGCAGTCACTGTGGTTTCTGCCTCTCCTCCATGGGCGGGGCTGTGTCCACCTGCCAGAGCTACAAGCCCTGGTGGGTCTTGGCCCTCTCCACCCCCCTCGAGTGGGGCTGTGCTCTGTGCTGGGGCTGCAAGCATTGGCATTACAGGCAGGGCCATGCACCTATGCTCAGCCATGGGTCTCCTCCTGTTCCCTGGTTTTCACCTCACCCTCAATGGCTGGACTTTCTTCTCTCCTCTCGGGTGGGGCTCCGTACCCCTGTAGAGCCGCAGCTGTCCGCTGGTTCATCTGGCCCACAGCTGGGTCAGTCTGCTTTCGTCGCTCCTTCCGCCCATGCCTGGCAGGACTGAGCTCACACCCTGCCTCAGTTGTGGCCAGCTGGCTTCTGCCCCCACCGAGGGAACCAGGCTTCCCTATCCGGCTGCTGCCCACCCTCTGGCGCACCCTCAGCAGTGTGGGTGGGGGCACTGCCACTCAGACCCTAGCACTCAATACTGTATCCCTGATGGCTCCCTTCATCTAAATGACTCTGCTCTGAGTGCCACAGGAGAGCTTGTTTGGCTAGTGTTCTGCTTCCCTTTGCTGGTATTACTGGTTCCAGGGGAAATATTCACTTTAGGTTTGGGGAGTGATTCAACCCAGGGGTTAGGGTGGCTGTCCCTCAAAGTGTTTCTCCCTGTGCCTCCTAGATTATTACTCTCTCTTCCTGCTACTCTGGTCTTTTCCTCTCTCCCCATCCCCTAGAGCCTCGGGTGAGTGGTTTTGAAAGAGATTTTCTGCGCAGCCCCTTTAAGAAGAATCCTGGTTCTGAGAAATCTTTCTCTTTCTCACAAACCATATCCTGGCTTGTTTTGCAGCTAAATACTGTTCATACACCTCTTCTAGTCTCTAGGGCTGCAGGCTGGGGCTTTGGTCCTGAAGCCCAGGACCCTCCCTTCTTTGCTAAACTCACTTCCCACCACATGAGTCCCTCCGGGCTGCTGTTCACGCCTGGGAGCTGGGCAGCCCTCTCTGTGTCTCTGCTTTTCCTACCAGTCTCAGATTGGCTTTTTAAGTGTTCGTTGAAGAGTTCTCTTAGTTTAGTCCAAAGTTGGTTTTTCCAGATGATGGTTCTTAAAATTAAGTTGTAGGCCTTACCTGTGGTGGTGCAGTGGATAAAGCATCGACCTGGAACTCTGAGGTCGCCAGTTCAAAACCCTAGTCTTGCCTGGTCAAGGCACATATGGGAGTTGAAGCTTCCTGTTCCTCCTTTCTCTCTCTCTCTCTCTCTCTTCCCCTCTAAAATGAATAAATAAATAAATAAAAATAATTTAAAATATATATATAATTTAAAAAAAATTAAGTTGTAATCCACTTTGGTTCTGGGAGTTGGAAGTTGGTACATCCACCTATTCCATCGCCATCTTGCCACCGCCTTCATTGTGACATTTTATACTCTTTTTTGTTTTGACAGGGACACTTACTTTTTTCTGGCTTTAAATTTTTATTCTGCCATTACAGTTGACATATGATCTTATCATAGTTTCAGGTGTACAACACAGTGGTTAGACATTATAGAACTTATCACCCCAGTAAATCCAGTATCCATTTGACACCATACGTGGTTACTACATTTTTTTTTTATTGTGAGAGAGACAAATGGAAGGACAGGCAGGAAGGGAGAGAGATGAGAAGCATCAACTAGTAATCGCGGCACCTTAGTTGTTCATTTATTGCTTTCTCATGTGTGCCTTGACTGGCGGCTACAGCTGAGCCAGTGACCCCTGGCTCAAACCAGTGACCTTGGGGTCATGTCTATGATCCCATGCTCAAGCCAGTGACCTTGAGCTCAAGGTGGTGAGCCTGTGCTCAAGCTTGTGACCTCCAGGTTTTGACTCTGGGTCTTCAGTGTTCCAGGCTGACCCTCTCACACTGCACCACCACCTCATCAGGCAGTTATTACAATATTATTGGTTGTATTCCTTATGCAGTATTTTATATCCCTGTGACTGCTCTATAACTACCAGTTATGTACTTAATCCCACCACCTGTTTCACCTATTCCCCCAACATTTCTCCCAGTAACAACTGTCAAAATGTTCTCTGTATCTGTGAGTCTGTTTATATTCTGTTCTTTTGTTAATTTTGTTTTTTAGATTCTACATGTAGGTAAAATCCTATGGCATTTGCCTTCCTGTGTCTTTATTCACTTGGCACAATACCCTGTAGGTTCATCCATGTTGCAGATGGCAAGATTTCATCACTTAGCCTGACCACAGTGGCTAGAGTGTCAACCTGGGACACTAAGGTCCCAGATTTAAACCCCGAGGTTGCCAGCTTGAGCGTAGGATCATTGAAATGATCTGATGATCACTAGCTTGAGCCCCATGGTCAAGGCACATATGAGAAGCAATCAATGAACTAAAGTGACATAACTACTAGTTGATGCTTCTTATCTCTCTCCCTTCCTGTCTCTGTCTCTCATTAAAAAAAACTAAACAAAAAACTCAGGATTTAATCATTTAAATTAATTGTTGATTTGTATTTATAGCCACTTATTCATATTTTTTATTTTTTTCTTCTTAAAGAAGACCCTCTAATATTCTTGTACTACTGGCTTGGTGGTAATGAATTCTTTAACGTTTTCTTCTCTGGGAAGCTCTTTATTTGTCCTTTAATTCTAAGTGATAACTTTGCAGGGTAGAGTAATCTTGGTTGTAGGTTGTTGCTTTTCATCACTTTTAGTATTTTTTGCCAATCCTCCTGGCCTGCAAAAATTTCTGTTGAGAAATCAGCTGATAGTCTTATGGGAGCTCCCTTGTAATAGACAATTACTGCTTTTCTCTTGCTTTTAAGATTCTGTCTCTATCTTTAATCTTTGGCTTTTTAATTATGATGTGTCTTGGTGTGGTTCTTTTTGAGTTCACCTTGTTTGGGACTCTACGTGCTTTTTTGACAGGCACATTTTTTAAGTAAACTGTGATCATAAGATATATACCAATGCATAGAATCTGAAGAATAATATAAACAAATAAAACTAACAGACTCATAGATACAGTGAACAGACTGATGGTTGCCAGAGGGTGTAGGGTTAGGGGACTGGATTGAAAAGGTTAAGGGATTGAGAAGTACAGATTGGTAGTTACAAGATAGTTGTAGGGATGTAAAGTACAGCACAGAAGATATAGTCAATAATATTGTAATAACTGGTGCCTGGTGGCTACTGCAACTTTCTGGGGGAACACTTTGTAAAAAGTACACAATTGTCTTACCACTATGCTCTACACCTGAAACTAATACAAAATAATATTAAATGTAAACTGTAATTGAAAAATATATATATAGCAATGCAGATACTGGAATAGACAAGAACTCTAGTGTTTTCTAACAGGGGTACTGGGGAAATTTTGTCAGGGAAACTAATATTTCCCTTACCTTAAAGATAATCTCAGAATGTCTAGGGGTTCAACATTAGTTTTATATATTTTTTTCATGGCAATATCTCCACAACTTCTGTCTAGTGGTCCATTGTTAATTATATGTGACCTCATGAAAGCCCTTATAGAATTTACTGTTTTTTCCAGAAGAATCATGTTATGATATAAAATCCAAGTTGTGCTCTAGCCAATGACTTCAAACGTAAAGGATCTTCCTCTTTTTCTTCCTCCCAGTGGCACAGTAGCACATAAAATCATGCAGAAGTACGGCTTCCGGGAAGGCCAGGGCCTTGGGAAGCACGAGCAGGGGCTGAGTACAGCGCTGTCGGTGGAGAAGACGAGCAAGCGAGGAGGCAAGATCATTGTGGGCGAAGCCATAGAGAAAGGTGGGTCTTCCCCAGAGGCATGGGAGGTGCAGTTCAGAGGGCGAGGACTGGCCTTCTCTTTACTAAAACACGAGAGCTCCTGATTCCAGTGCATTCCAGTTCTGTGTGGCTTATCTTTATTTGTTTAGAACAGATAGGGAAATAGGAAAGCCCATAGGAGAAAAAAGACAACAATTTTGGCAGAAAATGAGCAGTGCTCAAGACAATAAGTTTATGCCTACTTCTACTAGGCAAATAATCCTGTTAAATTGATGAAATCATAGTTATGCTTTTGTACCATGAAAGACAGAGCTATGTATCCATGATTATAGCTATTAGATTCCTATTCTGTAAGGGTTCTTACTGGTAGATGCCGTCTAGTTGGTGTTTTATTTTTGTTCTGTCATTACACAGCTTTAAGAAGCCGCCAGTCAGTCTAGAGTGGCCCTGGTTTGTAAAGTATCTGCAGTTAGCCAGCCAGTGAATTGATGTGTTCTGTTAACCCTCTCAGGGGTCCCCAAACTTTTTACACAGGGGGCCAGTTCACTGTCCCTCAGACCGTTGGAGGGCCGCCACATACAGTGCTCCTCTCACTGACCACAAATGAAAGAGGTGCCCCTTTCGGAAGTGCGGCGGGGGGCTGGATAAATGGCCTCAGGGGGTCGCATGCGGCCCGTGGGCCGTAGTTTGGGGACGCCTGCGAGTGAACTAAGCAAAAATTGTAGGTAACTGGCAAAGCTAAAAACTTCCAGAAATTACAATAAAAAACATATATCAAAGCAAAGCGAATGCTTCCATTACAGATAAGGCTACAATTTTCCTCAGCCTTAGACGCTTCTAAATGACTCTTAAGACATAAGGGGGTTGCTATTGAAATTAAATCATTCACTGTAACTTGGACTTGGTGTTCTAACACGTCTATATCTTGTGGTTTGTTTTCCTACAGAAGCAGCCAAGAAGTCAGATTCAAATCCACTAACTGAAATACTTAAGTGTCCTACTAAAGTGGTTCTACTAAGGGTAAGAAGCAGAAGGAAGAAACCTGTTTGCCCACCTTTAGGTGTCACTCCACCCTAACTTATCCCTTCATGTTTTCGGCACCACTGATATTATAATGGGTAAAGAAAACTGAAAATAATCCTTTTGCAAATGATACTTTTGGATGGATAGACTCCATATAAGACTGATAGAGTTCTTTTTTAAAAAACTAATGTTTTTTGGATAAATATAATATTTAAGATTACACTAATTACTTTAAAATATTTGAAATTGTTATAAGTATAGCTTGGTTTATGCTTTTTTATGCTTGCATAATTCCTCTTGTAAATGTGAAGCTTAGTGTATATGTGTGTGTATATATATATATGTATAATTTTTATTTTATTTTTTTAAAGAAGTAATTTTAGCCTGACCTGTGGTGGCACAGTGGGATAAAGTGTCAACCTGGAAGTGCTGAGGTCGCTGGTTCGAAACGCTGGGCTTGCCTGGTCAAGGCACATATGGGAGTTGATGCTTCCAGCTCCTCCCTCCTTCTCTCTCTGTCTCTCCTCTCTCTCTCTCTCTCTCTCTGTGTCTCTCCCTCTCCTCTCTAAAATGAATAAATAAAAAAAAAAAAAAGAATGTTAATTTTAGGGGACTATAGGGATGAAAATTTTCATCATATTATTTGGGATGGGTAACATTTGCTATCATAAAGTTATTTGTACATATTATTTATAAATTGTACTTTATACTTTTGTTTATAGAACATGGTTGGTGCAGGAGAGGTAGATGAAGACTTGGAAGTTGAAACCAAGGAAGAGTGTGAAAAATATGGCAAAGTTGGAAAATGTGTGATATTTGAAGTAAGAGGATTTTCTTTTGATATTTATAACCTGTTGTGATCAACAGATGACAAAACATTTTCTACAAATAAAGACAGGTGTGCTGTGCTTAAATAACACTGTCTTACTACAGAAGGTGACAGGTGTTAGTTATACTTAGACTTAAAGATAAAGACTTCAAATTTTATTTAGAGAAGAAATAAAAATTTCATTTTATGATTGAGTTTTAATCTGGCTGTTAAAAGACTTTGATTATAGTATGCCCATTAGTTTATAGTTACTTGGACAGGCTTTTGGCTTTATTCATTTGGCAAGTATGTATTTAGTACCTCGGGCATATCCAGTACTGTATTGTGAGTGTGGGGGATGTGCCACTTCTCAGTGATATGTTCAATTGAAACAACAAAACTAACAACATGTAAAAATAAAGAATGTTTTGTTGCTAGACTCAGTTGCATTGACTATAAGTACTGGAGTTGAGAAAAGGATTAGACTAACAGTAAAAACAGAGAAGCCTTCGTAACAATATCAGATTAGAGCTTAGCTTTGAATGTATGGATAGGATTTAGATAGAAAAAAAGATAATCAAATTAGGGTCACAGCTGGGAGATGGCAGGGCTACGAAATGAAATGACTGGTCTTGTTGGGGATTAACAGGAGATATGTTTACACAGATGGAATGGAGGGCATAGAAAGCACCACAAAGGAATTTAACCATGAAAGGCAATTAAAATACAGATCTTTTACCTTAAATTTCTGCTCTTATTTTTACTTCTGTATCATGTTGCCATTTGTTGACCACGTAATTAACAGATGTTCAGCTAATTTTTGATGACAAATTATACTTATTTCCTTGGTATTTGACTACTACTTGTTCATATGTGGTGATAATTGGAATACTTACAGACAAAAATCATTTAACCCTTTGAGTAGTGAGTTTTTTTCATGCTCGCTGACCCCAGGAGTGAATTTTTTTTCCAAAAAATAAAATTAGTTTTATTAACTTAAAATCATGTTTGATAACCAATTTATAGAAACAAGAAGAATATACATTTGCCTTTTTTTAATGTTGCCTTACACATTTTTAAAATAAAAATTTTTGTATGATTGCCCTGGCCGGTTGGCTCAGCTGTAGAGCGTCAGCCCGGCATGTGGAAGTCCCGGGTTCAATTCCAGTTCAGGGCACACAGGAGAAGCTCCCATCTGCTTCTCCATCCTTCCCCCTCTCCTTCCTCTCTGTCTCTCTCTTCCCCTCCCGCAGCCAAGGCTCCATTGGAGCAAAGTGGCCCAGGTGCAGAGAACGGCTCCATGGCCTCTGCCTCAGGTGCTGGAATGGCTCCAGCCACAACAGAGCAGCACCCCAGATGGGCAGAGCATTGGCCCTTGGTGGGCGGGCGTGCGGGGTGGATCCCAGTCGGGCGCATGCAGGAGTCTGACTGCTCCCTGCTTCTAACTTCGGGAAGATCCCCCCTAATTTTTTTTTTTTTTGTATGACCATACTCTGGATGGTCAGGAGGCACGAGGAAGTACGTGAATGTTCATTCTACTCAAGGGTTAAGGAAGAAAACTCATTAACTTTACCTGTTATATTTTTATTTCTTTGTCAGATTCCTGGTGCCCCTGATGATGAAGCAGTGCGAATATTTTTAGAATTTGAGAGGGTTGAATCAGCAATTAAAGGTAAGTTGTACAGCTAAATGTAAAGAATAAAAAAGTTTAATTTGTGATCTTGTTATAATTAAAATGTTTCTTGTGATGTGTTATAGGAACCTGCATTAACTCACTGTCTTTTTGTTTGCTTTTTAGCTGTCGTTGATCTGAACGGGAGGTATTTTGGTGGACGGGTGGTGAAAGCATGTTTCTACAATTTGGATAAATTCAGGGTCTTGGATTTGGCTGAGCAGGTTTGAGTTTCAGCACTAGTGCACGAGCTGCACACGGCACG
Source organism: Saccopteryx bilineata (assembly GCF_036850765.1). Taxonomy (NCBI): domain Eukaryota; kingdom Metazoa; phylum Chordata; class Mammalia; order Chiroptera; family Emballonuridae; genus Saccopteryx; species Saccopteryx bilineata. Next base: position 147,344,042 of record NC_089494.1, read on the forward strand.
CTGAGCTGAGAAGGTGATACCAGCCTGCAGGCTGCTGGGCACAGACTCTGGAAGGACTGCTAAGATACATGTCGATTAATCCCTTTTTTATTTTGTGTTTTTTTAATATAGTATAAAAATCCTTTTAAAAAAACAGTCTGTGTGCCTCTCTGGTTGTTTCTCTATTTTATTACCACTTCTGAGGTAATTAACTTTTTTTTGCTAGGGTTTCATGATAATTCTCAACATTTTCAGTGATACAGCATTTCTTGCACTTAAAAAAATAGAAAGTTTGGGATTTGGGGTTGTATTAAGTTATTCTTCACTTTTCTTTCTTTTCTTGACTGATTTAAATAAAACCTTCAAGTTACTATAGCTTAAATTCTATAATAAAGTATCATCTTGGCAGTCTGCCATAGGTGAAAATGTCTGCTTTCTCTAACAGAGAACTTTTTCTTATTGACTCCAGTAATAGATAAAAGTCTTGATGACCTGAATTAAGGTTGAAAAATCATGAACCTACCATGCTGTTCAGATGAATCGTTTCAATTAAGCTTAAGTCAGACTGTAGGATTTGTAATGGATTTAGGGTATAGAAATCAGTCTAGCATTTCTTTTTAGAGATTAAAGCATAGTCCTTAGCATAAATCAGAAATGACCAGTTAATTCAAAACCTCATGGGTACATTATAAATGTGAACCCATAATGTTTTGGAAATAGTGGTTCCTTGGGGGTCCCATTTCTACTGGCAAAATTTGTAATAGTGTTAGTTCTTATATGCAATTTTAAAATGTATAAAATTTAGCCACATTATCTACTTAAGTTGTACTGCCAAATAATATATTCCAGAATTATGAAAAATTGTACCATTAAAATGCAGTAGTATGTGTGGCTTAAAAACTTAGCAGAACCATGAAAAAGAAAACATAAAAATATATGGTACTGGGATATGTTGCCAGAGTAGGAAGTGTTTCCAGAAAATATCTGTGCCTGTGTTCTGTCTGTGCTTGCCTGAACATGAGTGTGGTTTTCCTGAGGGGGCAGCTGAAGGACATGCACCTCGGTGTCTCTCTAGGCTATGACAACGTGAAAGCGTGTTGTGACCCTTTGGGGAAAAAAGCACTCAACATTTCTTTGCTTCCATGGACTTGGTTTGGAGACCTAAGAAATATTCTGACCCTTTTTAAAAAAGGATTTTCTCATGTTTTTATTTAACAAATAAAGAATAACATTTTCTCTTTTGTGGTATTACTTTACTGAGTAAAATTTAATTGGGACTTGATTTTTGTGGTAAAAGTGCACATACTTTATAAAAATAAGTTTGGGTTAAAGATTATAATGTAGAATTACATAATTGAACACTTCGTGGGCATAAGAATCAACAGAATCCCTGACACTTGCGTAGGTCTTCCTGTGGACTCAGCTACTGAGCAATGATGCCGTATTTGGCTAACAAGTACCTAAATGTGCTTGTGCTTAGTACTTATGATGAATTAGTTTAATTTGTATTATGAACTTGAATGCTCTTATAGTATAAGTTCCAAACTGCTTTTGATGTCTGCATTACTATTATTTTGCTGCATAATAACGTCATTGTTTATTTGCATTTAGGTGGCTTTCCCAACATACCCATGATCAATAACCATGGAATGAAAAGAACTTATACTGCTTTAACTTTTAGTAACATGGACACAACTGAGAATATCTTTCTCCCCAAACCCTTTTTTTTTTTTTTTTTTTAGGTGAGAGGAAGGCAGATCCCACCTGCATGCCAACTGGGATCTACCTTGCAACCCCATCTGGGGTCGATGCTCGAGTACTGAGCTATTATTAGCACCTAAGGTTGATGTGCTCCAACAGAGCTGTCAGCACCTCAAACCAGTTGATGGGAGGGAAAGAGGGAGAGAAGAGGGACAGGGAAGGGGGGAGAAGCAGATGTCCCTTCTCCTTTGTGGTCTGACCAGGGATCGAACCCAGGATGTACATATGCCAGGCTGACACTTTGTCCACAGAGCCACTAGCCTGGGCCCTCACCAATATTTAATTATTTTTAATTTACAACTGCATTAATCATTTAGTGCATTATTTGCAATGAATTTCTGATACTATAACAATTTCTAAATCTGCAAGATAGTGTAAGAAATTTTAAATTTTCACTATTAACTAAAATTCAAATTTAACTTCAATGTAAATATTCCACTAGAAATTAAAACTTAAAAGAAAGGTTCAGTGTCATAGACATCCTTCTTGGCCTACTTGTGACCTTCTGAAAGTCCTTCCTGTGTTTGGGGAGTCTCCTGCATTCACCTTCTTCCCTAAGGTGGAAACTAGAAACTTACTTTCCCAGCATGTCTTGCAGCTAAGGCTGGCGTGTACCTCCCCCTCTCCCCCCTATCCCTGGATCTTCACATCAGCTCTGCCACTCTCAGGCTACAGAGCTGGTACAGGAGCCATCTTCATATTGGCCAGGGTAGGCCCAATGTTGTCTAGCCTTTGGGCAGTGGTAGCAGAGAGCTTGGCATCCCATAGTGGCATGTATTGTGATGGGGCCACTTGTGTGGCAGGGCAGTCTTTGGAGCAGTTCCTGGATGTGATTTGAGAGTTTTCTTGCTTTTTATGTAAAACCTCCAAGTGTGACTGGGGCCTATCTGGAAATTATATGCTATCTATTTTGTTTTTTGGCGGAGTAAAGGGTGGTGAATTCCTTTTCAATTTAAAACAAGCCAGAGTGAGTTCTCTTATTTGCAACTAGAAACAGCTGACTGATAAACAAGCTGGTCCTGGAATTGCAAATGACAAATCCTAAAAGATGGAGAAGTAAGACAGGAGAACCCACTATCCTAGGTTAGTCGGTGGAACTAGTTATTAGCAAAACATCTTGTCAAACTGTTACTGGACTTCAGGGTACAGACCAGACTGGTGGTAAGGGAAATAATGGGGCAACTGCGGAGTGTTGGCATGTGTTTGGTCACTTCTTAGGCAGCTGGATTGGTGTCAGATTGCACGGCTTCAAACCCTGGTTCTGCTTACTGGCTGTGTGACCAAGTGCCTCAGCTGAAAGTAGATATGCTACTCATACCTACTCTTTAGGATTATTAGGAGGATTAGACAAATATATGGAAAGCAGTATCACAGAAGTAGTGGATAGCTGCAAAGTCCAGCAGAAGAGCAGTTAAGTCAGACTAGAGGCTTGAAAGCAGGAAAGAAAACAGCCTTGGTAAGAGAAGCTTTCTCTGCCTGCATCCTGTAGTCTGAGTAGGTTGAGAGTTGCAGGGTTTAGCATCCTGCTGAGTTGGGAAACCTACCATAATTGAAACTCAACGGGGCCCAGCAGCAGCTGTAGCAAAAATTGAGATTAGAGATTGTGGTCTTGTAAAAATGGAACTAAAGATGTTGCTTTCCCACTTCAGATGACGGCTTTGAGTTGCCTCACGGTACGGTACGGGCAAGGGACTGGACAGTTCCAGAGACCAACTGTTGTAAGACAGAATCCTCAGCTGAAAGGCCATGTAGGTAAAGTAAGATCTTGAAGTTGATTTGAGCATGGAAAACGCAAGTATCCTGATTCTTTTTTGCCTTTGTACATTAGGTCCTTCGTTAAGGGCAGTTAACCTGACTTTTTGTCTGTGTGCCTGCAACATGTAGGGCCACATATGGACTTGATCAAGAAAACTGCATTTCGCCTGAGCTGGTGGTGGCTCAGTGGATAGAGTGTCGGACTGGGATGCAGGGCACCCGTGTTTGAAACCCCAATGTAGCCGGCTTGAGCCCAAAGGTTGCTGGCTTGAAGCTCAAGGTCACTGGCTTGAGCAAGGAGTCACTTGCTCTGCTGTGAGCAAGACACAGCAAAACACAGAAAGCAATCAATGAACAACTAAGGTGCTGCAACAAAGGATTAATGCTTCTCATCTCCCTTCTGGTCTGTCTGTCTGTATCAGTCTCTCGCTAAAAAAAAAAAAGGAAAGTGCATTTCACCCAGACATTTTGGACTGGAATCGGTAACTGGAAGAGACTTGAAGTCATCTTCCCTTAGGTTGAGAGTGAATGCTCTTAAAGTGTATGTGCAGAAAAAAACAGTGAATATTTTGAGAGGAACCAGAGAGGTTGAGTGCAGACACCACAAATCCCAAAATCCTTTCTATCTTACACCTCCATTTTAAAGGCTGGAAAATTTCTTATGTGGAGCTAGGGGCAGCCACGTGCCATTTCTGGCCATTGAGGTATAAGTGGCAATGCAGTTTACATTTAGGTAGTTTTATAAAGGCTTTACTTTCCCAGTTAAAACATGGCAATGCAAGCATTTAATGAACTTCAGGTAATTAGCCAACATGCCAAGGATGGTGAGAGGAAAGGTCTGGTCACATCAGTGAGGTGCTGCAACTCCCTAGGCATAACTTAGGTGGAGAAACTGAGCCATTTCCTGATGGTTTCTTTGGCTTGAAGGCAAATTTACATTTTGTTAATAAAATCTGTCTGCTTTCCAAAATGTGTAATAAATATATTTAAAAGCTGGGAAGGTAGAGGCAATTATTTTGCAGATAATTAAACGTCACCAATTAGTATAAAACCTTGCAGAATGTTTTGCCTCATAGTTTGCTTTTCTTATAAGTAGTCCCTGCCGAAACTGAAAGAGAATTCAGTTTTTCATTTGGATTCAACACATTTCTTTGTTAATTGCTATGTATAGTATTGCTTTTAAAACTGGGAATGAAAAAATGAATGAGGTAGTAATCCTTGCTTTCAGAGTTTATAGTTTATTTCAGAGAGAAACACACAAGCAAAACAGTGCAAGGTAAAACATGCTAAAACAAGATATGGCATTCAACTGAGCTCTCTGGGGTTAGTGACACTGTTTTTCTCTCTAGCCCCAGCATCTGGTGCACAGGAACTTGGCAGTAGATTTGCTGATTCTGTATACAGTACTAAGAGCTCACAGAGGACTAAGCAGATTTGTCAGGAGAGCTGAAGTCTGAGATGGCAATAAAGAAGAGGTGATTTGTGTGAGGTCTTGAAGGAAGAGTAAGGATTGCTAGGTGGAAAGGCAGGAGGAGGGCTTCCCAGACGGACGGACAAGAGGACAAAAGGTTAGTGGCACGACCCCATCTGTCATTGCTGTCTTGTGGCCTTCGAACATCGGGCTAGTTCTGATATGACCCCCAGCTTTAATGTTCTACCATATTTTTTAAAATAAACTTATTTTATGTATAAAGAATTATTGTGACAATAGTACAGTTCCCTTATATCAATATTCCCCTATTACTGATAGCTTACATTAATGTGGTACATCTGGAACAATTAATGAACCAATTTTGACACATTATATATTTTATAAGATTATTACATATTAGACACCTTATTCACATTTTTTTAGTTTCTGCCTAGAGTTCTTTTTCTGTTTTAGGATCCCATTCAGGATACTACATTCCATTTATTTAGTCTTATTTATTTGGACTCTTGTTGGTTATGACAGTTTCTTAGCCTTCCCTTGTTTTTGATATGGTTTTGAGTACCAGTTAAGTATTTTGAAAAATGTCCCTTAATTGGGATTTGTCTGATCTTTATCTCATGGTTTGACTGAGGTATTGTTTTTTTGGTGAGGAGACCACAGAAGAGAAATGCTATTCTCATCACACACTATGAACTTGACTTATCACTGTGGATGTTTACATAGATTAACTGACAAGTATTTGTGGGGTTTCTCTACTGTGAGGCAACTCTTTTTCTCCCTTTACATGCTCTGCTCTGGAAGAAGGTCACTGTACACTTCACACTTAAGGAATGGATAAGGTAGAGTAGCTACTTAAGTTGTTTGGAATTGTGCATGGAAGATTTGTCTTTTTTTCTATCAGTGTGAACTTACAGATATTTATCGTATACTCCAGGTTATAATCCAATATTACTTTGTGGCTCAAATTGTTCCAGTTTTGGCTAGTGGAAGCTTTTTCATTTAGCACCTGGATCTCTTTGGCCTTTGACATCCCCCTGCTGTGTGGTGTTTGGTGGTTAGTTGGTTGTTCTTAGCACTTCATTATTATCTGGTACAAGATACCCTAGGTTCATCTGCTCTTATTTCCTGCCTCAGCCTTAGACTCAGCCTTTCTCCAAGACTGGCGAATGGTATTAGGAACCAAGATCTGGGCATTAGGTGTGCTCATTGTTATTGGGGTGTTGTTGCTGCTAGACCCGCTCTGCTAATAGAGCAAGAGAATATATGTGTGTAGAATAACAGGTGTATATGTAACCGTCTGTATCTATATTAAGGTAAACATGAGTTAATACTGGTGTTTCCAACTCTAATCTCTTACTACATGAATCATCTTGCCTCCTCCCCTTGCTTTTCTGTAATCTCCAACTCCAACAGTGAAAAGCCCAACTCCCACCTTCTGCCTTCCATTTACTTAATTGTTCAACTCCAATACATACATACATACATACATATGTATGTATGTACGTACGTACATAGAACTTTCAGAATCTTTAGTCCACGTACTTGTGTGAAAGTTGATCAACCTGAGTACAGTGCATATGTACAGCTTATCATGCTTTTATAGTCCAATAGGCTTCACTCATTTCTAAAGCTACTTAGTCAACACCTTATCCCCCATCCCAAACTTCAGTGAGGTTACGTGTTTATAATACATTTAGAATTATTTGTCACATTCTACATTTCAACTTGGGATCCCCCAACCTCCTAAATGAGTTTTTAAAAATTTATATAGTTTAGTCTTTGAGCTGTAAAGTTTTATGGGGTTTTACTAATGCTTTAATGTCTTATATTCACCATTACTGTATCATACAGAATGGCTTCACTGACCTAAAGAACATTTCCTGTGCTTTTTCTATTCAAATCTCTCATGCCTGGCAACTACTTCATTTACTACCACTATAGTGTTGCTTTTTTTAGAGTATCATAATTGGAATTATACAGTATGCAGCCTTTTCAGATTGGCTTCCTTCACTTAATATTGTACTTTTTAGTCATCTATATCTTTTTGAGGCATGATAGCTTATTTTTTATCAGTGACTAATATTCTGTTTTCTGAATGTACTACGGTTTGTTTGTTTATTCCCCTATGGAACAACATCTTGGTCACTTCCAGGTTTGGGCAATTATGAATAAAGCTGCTGTAAGCATTTGTGTGCAGGTTTTTTGTGGACATCAGTTTGTACATTAGTTGGGTAAATATCTAGGAGTGTGATTACTGGATTGTATGGTAAGACTGTTCCCATATGTCCCCTTCCTAACTTCATCTACATGTACACTTTTCCCCATTATTAACATCTTGCATTTAGTGTGGACATTTGTTACAAATGATAAGCCCAAATGTCTCTAAATTTAGATAGAAGCCATTTCCTACCACAAGGCTTGAATCTGACAACCCCAAGGCTGTTCTTAAAGGGAGCACAATCCAACACAAAGGCAGGAAGTAGGTGAAATCCCATCTGCCAAATGGATTGCTTAACTATTTTGATGAGATACAGTATTTCCTGAAGTTGCTCCCACAGGCAGTGGGAAAGCAAGTTATCACTGATTAATATCAACTGCCATGCACATGAGTGAAGAGAATGGTAACATGCATGGCATCTATATTTGTTATGCTGGCATACCAAAAATATGCCCTATTGTAAAGCAGATGCTTGAATTCTAGATTTCTAAACAGTGGTGGAATTCAGCCAGTTTAGAACCAATATCTAATTTTTTGTTGAGTTCAGTGAACTAGTTGTTAAAATGGCACTTGTATTCAGGGTTCTCTCTAAGGTGGGCGCCTGGGCAGCTGCCCAATGTAGAAATCAGAAATTTACTTTCCTTACTCTTTTTTTAAACATTTATCTGCACGACAACATATTCTAAGCGCCCCTAGTAATGTTCATTCTGTCCATGGGTGAGGTGAAAAAAATTTGATAAAACTATGCTTGTAATATTTATTCATTTCCTAAAACTCATACCTTTGATGCAATACTACATTTTAATTTCCTCGTGTTTGTTACTTCAGTAAACAAACATAATGTAAAAAGTGCCAAACAACTTGTATTGTTTTTTGTCAGGTATTACTTAATATTTTTTTTCTTTTTCTTTTTTTTTTGTATTTTTCTGAAGTTGAAAACGGGGAGGCAGGCAGACAGACTCCCGCATGCACCCGACTGGGATCCACCCGGCATGCCCACCAGGGGGCGATGTTCTGCCCATCTGGGGCGTTGCTCGTTGCAACCAGAGCCATTCTCAGCGCCCGGGCCAACTTTGCTCCAATGGAGCCTTGGCTGTGGGAGGGGAAGAGAGAGAGAGAGGAAGGAGAGGGGGAGGGGTGGAGAAGCAGATGGGTGCTTCTCCTGTGCGCCCTGGCCGGGAATCGAGTCCGGGACTCCTGCACACCAGGCCAATGCTCTACCACTGAGCCAGCCGGCCAGGCCTACTTAATATTCTTTTCATTAGTATTTTAAAACTCTTTTATAATTTAATCTAATTTTGTGTATCTCTTTTATTGTTCTTATTTAAGTATTAAATGTATGAAATAATAAACTACCTTTTGGTATATTGCTTTTTATACTTAAAACAGTCACTAGGGTAGAGAACCGGTTGCTAAATTATTTGAATCCTACCACTGTCTCTCCAGCATCATTCTATGTCAGGGTGCTCATCTAACTGTTCATTCTGAACTTTAGGTGCAATAAAAAAAATTATTTTAACTTCCTGAAAGCAGCACTCTGAACTTGACAAAATCTTGAGATAATTCACAGCTTTGAAATATATTGCTCACAAAAATTAGGGGATATTTCAAAATAAATGTGAAGCTACAAAATACGCCCTAATTTTTGTGAGCAGTGTACATGATTTTAAGTGTCATTGAAGAACATTACTGACTTAGTTTTCATCAACTCAATCAATAGACATACAGTTGGCATTTTCCCCCATCGTCTTTTTGGCTGAAAGTAACTATTTTCATAATTGAATCCAATAATTTATTCCTGGCCTAAGTAAGTCCAAAATTACATGCTAAAAAATAAAAAACCAGAAAACAAGGTGGGGGGAAAATAATATTTCACATTTGATTGTTACATTTTATTTCGGTGGCTGTCAAAAACAATATATAATTTACGGTACTTTAAACAGCTGGCAGTTTGATTCATTTGAGTAATTAATATCTTAGAATTCTACCAATTCTGCTGCACCATAACTTGTATTTTTTAAAAAAAAAACTACTCAGAAAAATAGCTTTAAAAGAAATAAAGATGCGATCATTAGAGGTTTGATGTTATTAAGTTATCATCTGAAATGACAAAATTTTTAAAAATATGAGAAAAATAAAAATTTCAAGCTATAGGTACATTGCAGATACGCAACAAGTACTCTAAGGTGTTTCAGAATTACATTGATTTTGAAAGAGATGAGATTATTTGCTTCTTTAAAGACAGATTTGTAGGGAAATATGTTCTTATATTTTGGGGCTACTGATGATGGGAGCCAGCTTACCCTCAGTAAGGGAGAAACTGAAAGGAAAGTGCTAGAACGAACCATGTGGGATTGAATCAGAATGGAAATATTGGTAAAAACTCCTGCTTTTCAATATTGATACAGAACTACAGGTTAATGTGTGTGTGTGTGTGTATTTATGTGTATACACACAGTTCTCTGCTGCTCACTGAGGGGGCCTGTGAACAATGACAGCCCCCATAGCAATATGCACACCTACCGACAACTCATGCCCAGATACTGGTTTCTAAATATCACTTGCCCCTGAAAGAAATCAGGGCTTCTATGAAAAGTGGCTGACTCCGGGGCTGGGGGCAGAAAACCACAGGTTAAGCTTGGAACATCTTGTTGTCAGAGTAAGGAAGCGCTCAAAGAATAATGTCGACAGGTCAAAAGACATGAATTCAGCTTGAAGTGGCTACCACTGGCCAAATCTGGAGGACATTAACCACCAAAATAAAAAGTTTTCCAATCTCCCTGATTGTTTCACTGGTTTGGCTTTACATGCTTATCCATGTGGAAGGAATGATACAATATCATCATTTAGGCAAAAACATAGTAAGACTAATCAATTCAAGCAAGAATCACCAATAGATGCTAAATCTACTGGGGGAAATTTTAAGGATTAACCAAATATTGACAGAGACTCAAAGCACCTCCACATGAGCATTTATGAAATACAGAAGGAGAATAGTCATTTTACAGTGATCGAACCTGGCAGACACTTAACCCCATGACCAGAGTCAACACTACCAGCAATGGAACCATGCCTCCAGGTGTGCTGTACCGGGAAGAACTCTCATCACTTGTGTGAGATTCCCACCCAAACAGCATAACTGGAGCTCCTTATGAGCAAAGTTCATACAAACCTAACTTGAGAGAAAGTCTACAAAATTACTGACCTATTTATTCTCTTGAGAACATAAACATGAAAGCAAGGGTAATCCTAAAGAATTTTCCTCAACTGAAGGAGACAGGAACAGGACAATTGGATACAATGCAACATCTTCTGTGTTCTCTGACTATACAGTATGTCCATAAAGTCATGGTGCACTTTTGACCAGTCACAGGAAAGCAACAAAAGACAATAAAAATGTAAAATCTCCACCAAATAAAAAGAAAACCCACCCCTTCATTTGGAGTTAACCCTCAAGGACCCCTACCAGGGCAACTTTGGTAGATGGATGTTACTCATATACCTTCATTTGGCAAACAGTCGTATGTCCACATTACAGTGGATACATATTCCGGATCTATAGTAACCTCTGTCAGAACAGGAGAGGCTGCTAAGCATGTTATAGCTCATTGTCTGTATGCATTGTTCTAGTATTGGATTTCCTAAACTGGCTAAACTGAAAATGCTCCTGCATATGGAGCAAAAGCACTTACTGTATTTTGTCATGCTTACAATCTTTAAAGTTAAGGTATTATTAAAGTGTACTCAGCAAACATTTTAAGGTCAATTAAAAAAAATTCAAGAGGGGGTAGTCATATCCTGGAACTCCTACGGGTCTACCATATCATGTTTTTTACTTTAAAAAAAAATTATATTTCTTTTGAATGCTGATGAACTGGAGACACCAAATCTTTTTTGCCTGTAGACTACTACCTTCTTTATTAGATCCAGCTAATAACACAGTTTTGTCTTTTTCCAAATAGCTCTAGATATATGGAAAAGATTTATATAGGTGGATGGGGATCCTCAAACCCCTCAGCGAGATCTCCTGAGCATGGCTTTTAAGATACCTAGAGGCAGAAAAAGCCCAATAGAGATCAGGGGAACTACCAGCTTTTAGGATACACTCTTAAAGGCTCCAACGCCCCAAAGGGGTCTCATAGGATGCCATCTGGGTCCTGCTTCAATAGTGGAAAGGAAGGTCATTGAGCTGAAGCCTGCCAGGCTTACATGCCTCTGCTGTGAGGAAACAGGGACACTGGAAGGTAGGCTTCCCTCTCACTCCTCTAAGGGAGGGTTCAGTCTCTTCCAGCCCTGCTCCAGCCACCTATGACCTAACCTTGCCCAGAAAGCTGGGGTTTGCCACTGAAGGCTGAAGGTGCCCAGGGTCGTCGGCCCCATCTACGACACTGTGGACGAGCCTAGGGTATTTCTTCCAAGAAGCAGGTAAACTGATCTCATTTGCACAAGGGCCTCTTAACTATGTTTTGCCTGAATAGTCAGATTTTTTATTCTTCCCTCAAAGATCTCTGTTGTGGGTGTTGATAGTCCTATTTTCTGCTGCTTTGCTTAATATATAGTGTTTCCTTTATCCCTCCTACCTCAATGCCTCACTCATATTTCAGGCTGGGACCTACTCCTAAATTAGAGCTCTCTTTCCCCCTTTTGCCAACTTTTTTATGAATCTACCTTTGCCACCCAGCTTAGTGTATCCCAAGGTTCTCTTTACCATGCCACAGTCGCAGAGCTCCAGGGAAAAGCAACCTGGTCTCATCTCTCCAGGCAGAGGAGAACCTGGTCTCATCTCTCCAGGCTCCATATCCACGCATGCTGCAAATGGCTTTTCCAGTCTACCTGAACCATTCCCAGCTAGAAGCAGTGGTCATTGGGACTTGGATATGAGCTGCAAAGTATAGAATGGTGACAACAATTACAGTGCCATGCGGACTTTTCCTGGATGTGGACTTTTTCTGGAGTCCTGCTCCCTGTGACAGATCCTACAGACTGAACTGTGGTTGGGTTGCATTTTTCAGGGATTTGGCATGGTGATGGGCCAACTTGGACTCAGTGAACATGTGAAGGACACTGCTCTTTTATGGATTCTTGCTGTATTGGCCAAGAGTTTGCTTAAAGGCTTTTAATCACTGTAAAAAGAAAAAATAGAAGACTGGATGAAGAAGATGGGACACATATACACCATGGTATATTATTCAGCTAGAAGAGATGATGACATTGGATCACTTACAGCAGAATGGTGGAAGCTTGATAACATTATGCGGAGTGAAATAAGTGAATCAGAAAAAAACAAGAACTGCAGGATTCCATACATTGGTGGGACATAAAAGCGAGACTAAGAGACATGGACAGGAGTGTGGTGGTTATGGGGGTGGGGGGGAGGAAAGGAGGGAGAGGAGGAGGGGGGGAGGGGTACAGGGAAAACTGGATAGAGGGTGACGGAGGACGATCTCTGGGTGATGGATATGCAACAGAACTAAATGACAAGATAACCTGGAAATGTTTTCTTTGAATATATGTACCCTGATTTATTGATGTCACCCCATTAAAATAAAAATTTATTTATAAAAAAAGAAAAAAGAAAAAACCCTCCCAGTTTCTGTAGGATGATGTGGCAGCATGTGTGCATGCTCAGATGATGACGAAACACCGTGTATACAGCAGAGCAGCCCATGGCCATGCCAGTCGAGATGTGGATGGTACAGAGGAAATTTCAGTGTGTTCTGTGGCTCGCTAACTTCGAATCCATGACCAAAGTGCAACATGAATATCAGCGCATTTATAACGAAGCACCACCACATAAGAATAATATTACTCAGTGGGATAAGCAGTTGAAGGAAACTGGTGGTTTAGTGGAGAAACCCCATTCTGGTAGGCCATCAGTCAGTGACGAGTCTGTAGAGGCTATACGGGATAGCTACCTAAGGAGCCCTAAAAAGCTCTGTGCGTGAGCCCACATCGAACTGCACTGAATAGGTATAAAACTGGGAGAGTTTTCCTTTTATTTGGTGCAGATTTTACATTTCTATTGTCTTGTTGCTTTCCTGTGATGGTCAAAAGTGCATCATGACTTTACGGACACACTGTATATAAAGTATATTATTGAAACAATAGGAAAACTCTGAATAAGAGCCAGGATTACATATTAATACTGGACCTGGGCCCTTGCCGGTTGGTTCAGCGGTAGAGCATTGGCCTGGCGTGTGGAAGTCCCAGGTTTGATTCCTGGCCAGGGCACATAGGGAAGTGCCCATCTGCTTCTCCACCCTTCTCCCTCTCCTTCCTCTCTCTCTCTTTTCCTCCCACAGCCAAGGCTCCATTGGAGCAAAGTTGGCCTGGGTGCTAAAGACGGCTCCATGGCCTCTGCCTCAGGCACTCAGGCCTCTGCCTCCAGCCACAATGGATCAATGCCCCGGATGGGCAGAGCATCACCCCCTCTTGGGCATGTTGGGTGGATCCTGGTTGGGTGCATGCAGGAGTCTGACTGCTTCTCCACTTCCAACTTAAAAAAATACAAAAATATATATAGATATACTGGACCTGTTTTAATTCCCTGATTTTTATATAAAATATACTACATTATGTAAGATAATTTTTTTCCTCGGAAATACACACTAAAGTATTTAGGAGTGAAGAGACATCATGTTTGAACTTAAAAATGGTTCATATATTATACATATATAACATAACTACATTTATATTTATCTAGAAAGAGAAGGGAAAAAAGGAGAAATCAAGTACAATAAAATGTTAACATTTGGGGATCAGTATTCAGGAATTCTTTCTATTGTTGCAACTTTTTTTTAGAGAGACAGACAGGAATGGAAAGAGATAAGAAGCATCAACTCAGTTGTGGCACCTTGGTTATTCAGTGATTGCTTTCTCATATGTGCCTTGACTGGGGGGCTCCAGCTGAGCCAGTGACCTTGAGCTCCAGTCAGTTTATGACCCATGCTTAAGCTAGTGACCCTGAACTTAAGCTGATGAACCCATACTCAAGTCAGATGAGCATGTGCTTAAGCCAGTGATCTTGGGTTTTCAAACCTGGTTCGTCTGCATCCCAGGCCAACGCTCTATCCACTGTGCCACTGTCTGGTTAGGCACAACACCTCTATACATCTGAAATTGCCAATGCAAATTTTTTTAATTTTTTTTTTCCAAATGAGTGGAGAGGAGATAGATTCCCACATGTGCCCCAACTGGGATCCACCCAGTGACCTCCATCTGGGGCCAATGCTCTGCCCATCTAAGGCCATGCTGACAACAGAGCTATTTTATAGCACCTGAGGCATAGGCTACATGGAGCCAATGTGCTAAAACTATTTGAGCCATGGCTATGGGAGGAGCACAGAGAGAGAAGATGGAGGGGGAGGAGGAGGGAAGCAGATGGTTGCTTCTCATGTGTGCCCTGACTGGGAATCAAACCCAGGACATCTACATATGGGCCAATGCTCTACCACTGAGCCAATTGACCAGGGCTAAATATTTCTAAAAAAATAGTATTTTAGAAATGATTTTAACAAACTAATACCCATTGTATTACACACGGAAAAAAAGCCTGAATCCATATTGATAAAAATCAAAAGCTTATTAAAGAAATATTTACAGTTCCAAAGTACTTTCATATATATTGCTAATTGATTATAAAGTGAGAAAGAAAACCATACAGAGGAGAAATGCAGCAGATACTACCTTCAGTGAATAACATTTACGTCACCAAGAATGGCACATTGGAAAGTGTGGGTCACATCAAAGGAAGCAATGAGAAGAGTATAGGACCATTTCTGCGATGCTCTTGCTAAAAACATATGATCTGAATCTTATTGTAAGGAAACACCAGAAAAATCCACAATGAAGGCCATTCTACATGACTGGAACTTAGTTTTCTTTTGTAAGGATTCAAGGTCATGGAATCAAGGAAAGACTAAAGAACTGTTCCTGACTGAGGGAGACAAATGGGCACAACTAAATGGAATCCATGCATCTGAACAGGATACTTTTGCTATAACCCATACTCTGTAGACAAGTGGCACACATTGAAAAGACTATGAGGATGAAATAACAGGATGTACTGGTGTTATGTGAAGGTGGTGTGCTGGGCAAGTGCAGTTGTCTGACTGGTAGGAAGTAGACACTAAAGGATCAGGGATAGCAGTATAAAGTCACCAATTTGCTCTCATATGGTTCAGGAGAAAAGAGCTCTTTATTTTTAAAACTTCTAATTTTTAAAACTTTCAAAAAAATAAATAAAATATCAGTATGTCAACAGAAAAGGTGAAGATACTTTGGTAAACTATTTTTCTATGAGGAAATATCTATGAATCCATGTTTAAAATTACACATAAGTCTAATGGCACTATAAAAATTATAATTTCTCCAAACACCGATGGTGGCTATGGCAGCAGATATTAAGATTTAGATGTTTGTCTAAATATTTAAAACCAAATATAGTGATAAAATTGGAATATATTAAAAAGCTATCAACAGCACTAAACTATGAATGACAATTTGTGTGTTTAATTGTGGTTTAAACAGCTGGTATCATATTAGGCAGTTGGAATATATAAAATTCAATAGTGACAGCTTTCATTAACAAAATCTGCTTAAATCTTAGATGCCAAGAAACAGTTTAAAATACTAGATGAATTTACATCACATATATGCTCCAAAAATATTTTTCTTTAATAAAAATTTACACTTAGATAATGTCAGAGTAATGGTGGCCTGAGAGAGACTCCTGATCTCACCCCTTAAAAACTCAGCAAATTGAAAAATCATAACAGCAAAGGAATCGCAGCTGGGCTTGCAGGCACACCTGAAAGATCCATGCACAGAATAAACTAAAGGAAGAAGAAATCAAATACAGTGGTCCCTTGTCTATCACGGAGCTTAGTTTGCAGAACCCCCTGCGATAGGCGAAAATCTGCAAAGTAGCAACTTTATATTTTATTATTTACATATATTTTAAGGCTTTATAAACCCTCCCCACACTCTTATAAACCTTTACCACATTGTCATTAACCTTTCCCACATTCTTATAAATGCTTCCTATGCTCTTAAACACTTTCTATACTCTTAAACCTATATAATTTTAACAACACATAAAATTCTATATGGGTACTCACCAGTGAATACTAATATGTTTTAATATTTTTCATATTTTTAAATTTTTAGTGTAGAAAATGTTTATTTTACCACAAAAGTAGTTAAAATAATAAATTTATTAAAAAATCTATATACCACAAAATCCCCCAATATATTGAAAATCTGTGATACAAAATTAGATATATACAATTTAAAAAGCTGCAATACAGTAAGACCACGAAAAGTGAACCGCAATATGGTGAGGGACAACTGTACCATGGCTACACAAGACAGACAAGTAATTCAGAAAATGAAAAATCTCCAGAACATAATTTCAATCACATGGACACCTTGGAGTTAAATGATAGAGAATTCAAAATTGAAGTTCTGAAAATATTCAATGCAATGTGAGAAAACACTGATAGGCAATTTAATGAGCTCAAAAAACAAATTAATAAAAAAAAAGGAGTATTTCACCAAGAAGACTGAAACTTCAAAAATAGAGATGAAGAACTCAATACATGAATTGAAATCTGAGGTAGCAAGTTTAGCTAATAGAACAGGCTAGATAGAGGAGAGAATCAATGACATTGAAGACAGGCAACTAGAGATGCTACAGAGAGGAGAGACTCACAAATTAAAATGAGAGCCCTACAAGAATTGTCTGACTCCATCAGAAAGAGCAATATAAGAATAATGGATATATCAGATGAAGAAGAGAAGAAAAAAGGAATAGAGAACCTATCCAAACAAATAATTGATGAGAACTTCCCAAGCCTATGGAAGGAGTTAGATCCTAGAATCTAAGAAGCAAACAGAACACCAAGTTACCTCAACCCAAACAGACATTCTTCAAGGCACATCATAATAAAATTGTCAAAAATCAATGACAAAGAAATATCAAGGCGTTTTGGGAAAAGAAGCACATAACATAAAGGAAAGTCCATTAGGTTATCATCAGACTTCACAGCAGAAACCCTACAAGCCAAAAGAGAGTTTACCCAAACATTTAAAGTACTAAAAGAGAGGAATTACCAGCCAAGAATACTACATCCATCAAACTATTCAGAACTTCAATTTTGAATTCTCTATCATTTACTATATCCTTC
Source organism: Saccopteryx bilineata (assembly GCF_036850765.1). Classification (NCBI taxonomy): domain Eukaryota; kingdom Metazoa; phylum Chordata; class Mammalia; order Chiroptera; family Emballonuridae; genus Saccopteryx; species Saccopteryx bilineata. The sequence goes on from NC_089494.1 coordinate 147,361,374, forward strand.
AAATATGAAAGAGAAATAAAAGCTTTTGCAGATATACAAAAACAGAGTATTTATCAACAGAAAACCCCCACTGCAGGAAACACTAAAGGGAGTTATCCCACCAGAAACAAAGAACAAAACAAAAACTACAAGAATAAGCTCCAACAAGGTTACAATAAAAACAAAAATAATGTTACAACAATAACATAAAAGGGGAAGAATAAGTTTTGCAGTAGCAAAGGAAGATGGAGTGCAGAGGTACACATAAGACAAAGGACTCTTGTACATATGAAAATTATTCTCTTAATAACCTAGTAGTAACTAGCCACCCACAAATAAGCCACTACTGAAACCCACAGCTTAAAAAAAGAAGAAATGGGAAAGAAGTATGGAATAACACCACACAAAAACAATTGACAGAAACACAAAAGAAAAACCAAATGAGACAGAGCTACCAGAAAAAGTAAAAAACAAAATGGCTACAGGAAATCCTGAAGTGTCAGTAAGTACCCTAAATGTAAATGGATTGAACTCACCAATAAAGAGACACAGTACCAGATTGAATCAAAAAGCCAAACCCAACCATATGTTGCCTTCAAGAGACACATCAAAGCTGCAAGGACTCAGTAAACTCAAAGTGAAAAGTTGAAAAATGATTCTCCAAGCAAATAATACCCAAAGAAAAGCAGGTATATCTATACTCATACCTGACAATGCTGACTTCAAGACAACAAATGTAACCAGGAACAAAGATACTTCATAATGATAAAGGAGACATTGTATCAAGAAGACATAACACTTTTTAATATATATATATGCACTGAACCAGGGAGCACCAAGATATTTAAGACATCTACAAACTCATCTAAAAATAGAAACAGACAAAAACACAATCATACTTGGATATCTCAACACACCATTTATGGCTCTACATAGATCATCCAAAAGAAAGTAAACAAAGAAACATGGGCCTTAAAAGATACACTAGACCAAATGGACACAATGGACATTTTATCGCACAATATCAAATTATACATTTGTTTCCTGTGTGCAAGGAACATTCTCAAGGATAGTCCATATGTCAGGCCACAGAACTAACATCAACAAATACAGTAAAATTGAAATTATACCAAGCATATTTTCTGACCATAAGGCTTTGAAATTAGAATTCAACTGCAAAAAAGAGGTAAAGAAACCAACAAAAATGTATAAATTAACATACGTCTAAAAAGATGACTGAGTCAAAGGAGAAATAAAAGCAAATATCAAAAGATATATATAAACAAAAATAACAACACGACATCAAAATTTCTGGGATGCAGCAAAAGCAGTAACAAGAGGGAAGTTTATATCATTACAGGCTTGTATCAAGAAACAAAAGAGATCTCAAGTAAACAACCTAACATCACATCTTAAAGAACTAGAAAAAGAAGAACAAAGGCAAACCAACATCAGCAGAAGAAATAAAATAATAAAAATTAGAGTAGAAATAAATGAAATAGAGAACAAAAGATTTATAGAAATAATGCAACAAAAAGCTTTTTGTTTGAAAAGATTAATAAAGTTGACAAAACCCTGACTAGACTCACTTAAGAAAAAAGGAAAAGGACTCATATAAACAAAAATTGAAATGAAAGAGGAGAAATTACCACAGACATAATAGATGTACAAAAGGTCATAGTAGAATACTGTGAAAGATTGTATGCACCAAATTCAGCAATCTAGAAGAAATGGATAAATTCCTAGAACTGTACACTCTTCCTAGACTAACGATGTGGAAAACCTAAATAGACCCATAAGTGGAGAGGAAATCGAAACAACTACCAAAAGCCTCCCCAAAACGAAAGTTCAAGATCAGATGGCTTCGCTAGTGAATTCTACCAAAGAAGATTTGGTTCCTATTCCTCTCGAAGTCTTCCCAAAAATAGAAGAAGCAATACTGTCTAACACATTTTATGAGGCCAACATAACCTTCAAATCAAAACTTGGCAAAGACAATACAAAAAAGAAAACTACTGACCAATATTTCTAATGAATACAGATGCAAATATCCTAAACAAAATACTAGCAAATTAAATACAAAAACACATTAAAAAATAATCCATCATGATCAAATGGGATTCATTCCAGGAGCACAAGGATGGTATAACAAATGGAAATCGATCAATGTAATACACCACATCACCAAAACAAAGAACAAAAATCACAACCTATTAATAGATGCAGAAAAAGCATTCGATAAGAAACAACATCCCTTTATGTTTAAAACGCTCAATAAAAGGGTATAGAAGGAAAGTACCTCAACATAATAAAGGCTATGTGTGACAAACCATCAGCTAATATACTAAATGGTAAAAAAAAAAAAAAAAGAAAAAATTTTTTCTCTAAAATCAAAAACAAGACAAGGCTGCCTACTCTCTCCATTCCTATTCAACATAGTGCTGGAAGTTTGAGCCAAAAAATCAGACAACAGAAAGAAATAACAGGCATTCAGATCAGAAAAGAAGATGTAAAGGTATCACTTTCTGCAGATGACATGATCCTGTATATGAAAAACCCCAAAGACTCCACAGAAAGACTAATAGAAACAGCAAACCAATACAGTAAGGTCACAGAATACAAAATTAATATACAGAAGTCTATTGCTTTCATATATGCAAACAATAAAACTTTGAAAAATAAACTCAAAAATATAATCCCTTTTATTGTTGCAAAATAAGTAAAATGATATAAAATACCTGAGGATAAACTTAAAGAATGTAAAAGATTTATATACTGAAAACTACAAAGCATTATTAAAGGAAATTGTAAAAGGCACTATGAAAAGGAAAAATACTCCATGTTCATGGATTGGGAGAATCAACATAGTTAAAATGACCATATTATGCAAAGCAATATACAAATTTAATGCAATTCTTATCAAAATTTTAATATTATTTTTTTAAAGAAATGGAACAAAAAATCACCAGGTTTGTATGGAACCATAAAAACTCAAATAGCCAAAGCACTCCTGAGAAAAAGAACAAAGGTGGAGGTATTATAATACCTGGCTTCAAATTATAATACAGAGCCACAATAATCAAAACAGCATGGTATTGGCAGAAAAATAGGCACATAGACCAATGGAACAGAATTGAGAGCCTAGAAATAAACCACATATATGTAGTCAAATCATCTTTGACAAAGGAGCCAGAAACACTCAATGGAGAAAGGAAAGCCTCTTCAGTAAATGGTGCTGGGAAAATTGGAAAGCCACATGCAAAAGAATGAAACTTGACTACAGTTTGTCCTCCTCCACAAAAATCAATTCAAAATGGATAAGACATAAGATCTGAAACAACTAATTACATAGAAGAAAACATATGTGCTAAACTCATGAACTTTGGTCATAAAGAACAATTTATGTATTTGACTCCAAAGACAAGGAAGTAAAGGCAAAAATAAATGAGTGAGAGTGTATCAAACTAAAATGATTCTGCATATCAGAAGAAACTGATAACAAAACAAATAGCTAACAAAATGGGAGATACTTGCAAACAACGGTTCCAATAAGGGGTTAATATTAAGGTGACCAATCATCCTCTTTTAGGGAGGACAGTCCTCCTTTTATAACTTCCATCATCCCTTGAAAAGTGTCCTCCTACATGTCCTCCTTTTTGATATTGGAAGACTAATCTATAAATGTCCATACTTGATTAATCCAGAGTCAATCCATTGCATGTGATGTGATGTATTTGTATTTGACATGACAGTTCATTAAGGATCAGTACAGTGTGACGAGACATGACTATGAGACACATGCGCTTTGCACAGGAGACCTTGAGAAAGAGAGCGATATACCAAGCATGCAAATGGCTTTGTGTACTTCTTACTGAAACACAACATGGCACATATGACATTGTAGACTCAGTTATTTCTTTCTCAGTGAATATTCAATCATAGACAATTAAGCACAATTCACGTTTTATTAATTCATTGTCTATTTAATAATTTCCAAATACATATAATTTTACTTACAAGTATTTTTCTGAAATTCGAGTTTTAAAGTGGAAATCTAACCTCAAACCTATTAATAATGCATTTTGATTAAATAGTTGCAGAAAACAGACGTTTTTTAGTTAGAAAATGATAAACACACCCAAATAGTACTCCAAATTAGTGGTTTTGTTGGATATTTAGTTTTACTAAATGAGTACATTTTTCTTAAAATTATTATTAAAAATTAATAGGCATGTAAGCATAATTACAATATAAAATATTATAAATGTTTTTATTATGCATTTATATTTTAGTGTGTTATCGTTGCAGTGAATAAAATGTTTCTATTATTTACAATATTGTTTTCTTCAATTTATTTTTGTCCTTTTCATTGTAAAAATGTTGATCACCTGTTAATATCAAAAACATACAAAGAACTCACAAAGCTTAGCAACAAACGAGCAAGCAATCCAATTAAAAAATGGGATGAGGATATGAACAGACACTTCTCCCAAGAAGACATACGAATGGCCAACAGATATATTAAAAAAAATGCTAATCTTCACTAGCTATTTGAGAAATGCGAATCAAAACTATAATTTGATACCACCTCACAACTGTTAGATTAGCTGTTAACAAGACAAGTAATAAATGTTGGACAGGCTGTGGAGAAAAAGGAACCCTCATTCACTGTTGGTGGGAATATAAATTAGTACAACCATTATGGGAGAAAGTATGATGAGTCCTCAAAAAATTAAGAATAGAACTACCATATGACCCAGCAATACCTCTACTAGGTATCTACCCCCAAAACTAAAAAATATTGGTACATAAAGACACATGCATCCCCATGTTCATCACAGCACTATTCACAGTGGCCAAAACATGGATAGAACCAAAGTTCCCCTCAATAGAGGATTGGATAAAGAAGATGTGGTACAAATATACAATGGAATACTACTCAGCCATAAGAATTTATGACATAGGGTCATTTACAACAACATGGATGGATCTTGAGAACATTATATGGAGTGAAATAAGTAAATCAGAAAAAGTTAAAAACTGTATGATTTCACACATAAGTGGGATACAAAGGTGAGACTCATGGACATAGGTAAGAATGCCATGGTTACCACAGGGAGGAAGATATGGAGAGGGTTGAGGGAAGGCTGTTTAGAGGGACAAATATAAGGTGATGGAAAATGAGTTGGTTTCAGGTAATGGATATAGGAATGGCAAGATATATTCAAAGTAATGCAGAACAAGAACCTACAACCAAGGCTACTTTATCCAGCAAGGCTATCTTTTAAAATTGAAGGAGAAATAAAAAGCTTCCCAGAGGAAAAAAAAAAACTCAAGGAATTCACTACAACCAAACCAATGCTGCAGGAAATGTTAAGTGGCGTGTTGTAAACAGATCAAAGAGGGAAAAGAATGTAGCAAAAGAGGAATACAGTTTTAAAGAATAAAATGGCAATAAACAACTACATATCAATAATAACTTTAAATGTAAATGGATTAAATGATCCAATCAAAAGACATAGGGTAGCTGTGTGAATAAGAAAACAGAACCCATACATTTGCTGTCTACAAGAGTCACACCTTAAAAGATGCACCTAAACTGAAGGTAAAAAGATGGAAAGAAACATTTCATGCAAATGGAAATAAAAAAAAGCTGGGGTAGCAATACTTATATCAGACAAAATGGACTTTAAAACAAAGGATATAGTAGAGATAAAGAAGGCCACTACATAATTATAAAGGGAGCAATCCAACAGGAAGATATAACTATTATAAATATCTACACACCTAATATAGGAGCACATAAATATATAAAGCAGACTTTGATGGATATAAAGGGTGAGATCAACAGCAATACTGTAATAGTAGGGGATTTTAATACCCCACTAATATCACTAGATAGATCCTCAGGAAAGAAAATTAACAAAGAAACAGCAGTCTTATTAGACACATTAGATCAACATGATTTAATAGATATCTTTAGAACCTTTTATCCTAAAGCAGCAGAATATACATTCTTTTCAAGTGCTCATGGTACATTGTCTAGGATAGACCACATGTTAGGGCACAAAAATGGTATCAACAAATTTAAGAAGATTGAAATCATATCAAGAACTTTGATCACAATGGCATGAAAGTAGAAATGAACCACAACAGAAAAGCTCAAAAGTCTTCAAACACATGGAAACTAAATAGCAGGTTGTTAAATAATGAATGGATTAAGAATGAGACCAAAGAGAAAATTAAAAAATTCCTAGAAAGGAATAATAATGAGCATACAACAACTCAAAATTTATGGGACACAGCAAAAGCAGTCCTGAGAGGGAAGTTCATAGCACTACAGGCACACTTTAAGAAGCTAGAAAAAGCTCAAACAACTTAACCCTGCATCTAAAAGAACTAGAAAAAGAACAAGTAAAGCCCAAATGTAGTAGAAGGAAGGAAATAATAAAGATCAGAGCAGAAATAAATGACATAGAGGCTAAAGAAACAATGCAAAGAATCAATGAAACTAGGAGCTGATTCTTTGAAAAGGAAAACAAGATTGATGAACCTTTAACTAGACTCACCAAGAAAAAAAGAGAACTCAAATAAAATTAGAAATGAGAGTGGAGAAATAACAACTGACACAACAGAAAGACAAAATATTGTAAGAAAATATTATGAAGGGCTGTATGCCAAAAAACTAGACAACCTAGATGAAATGGAGAAATTTCTTGAAATATACAATCTTCCAAAAATCAATCTGAAAGAATCAGAAAACTTAAACAAACCGATTACACCAAGTGAGATCGAAACAAGTATCAAAAAACTCCCAACAAAGAAAAGTCCTGGGCCTGATGGCTTCACAACTGAATCCTACCAAATATTCAAAGAAGAACTAACTCCTGTCAATCCTAGGCTATTTCAAAAAATTCAAGAGGAAGGAAGATGTCCAAGCTCCTTTTATGAGGCGAGCATAATTCTGATTCCAAAACCAGGCAAAGACAACACAAAGAAAGAAAATTATAGGCCAATATCCCTGATGAATATAGATGCTAAAATCCTGAACAAAATATTAGCAAACCAGATCCAACAATATATGGAAAAAATTATACACCATGATCAAGTGGGATTTTTCTGGGGAGGCAAGGCTGGTACAATATTCGCAAATCAATCAATGTGATTCATCACATAAAAAAAAGGAAGGAGAAAAATCACATGATAATTTCAATAGATGCAGAAAAAGCATTTGATAAAATCCAGCACCCCTTCATGATCAAAACTCTCAGCAAAGTGAGAATACAGGGAACATACCTCAACATGATAAAGGCCATCTATGACAAACCCACAGCCAACATCATACTCAATGGGCAAAAATTAAAAGCAATCCCTCTAATATCAGGAACAAGGCAGGGGTGCCCCCTTTCACCACTCTTATTCAACATAGTTCTGGAAGTCCTAGCTACAGCAATCAGACAAGAAGAAGAAATAAAAGGCATTCAAATTGGAAAAGATGTAAAACTATCATTATTTGCAAATGATATGATATTGTATATAGAAAACCCTAAAGTCACAGTCAAACAACTACTGGACCTGATAAATGAATTCAGCAAGGTGGCAGGATATAAAATTAATACTCAGAAATCAGAGGCACTTTTATACACCAACAATGAACAGTCAGAAAGAGAAATGAAGGAAACAATCCCCTTTCCTATTACAACCAAAAAAATTAAGTACCTAAGAGTAAATTTAACCAAGGAAACTAAAGACTTCTACTCAAAAAATTATAAAACATTGATAAGAGAAATCAGGGAAGATATAAGCAAGTGGAAGCATATACCATGCTTATGGTTAGGAAAAATAAACATCATTAAAATGTCTATATTACCCAAAGCAATTTATAAATTCAATGCAATACCAATGACATACTTTAAAGATATAGATCACATTTCAAAAATTTATTTTGAACCTAAAAAGAACACAAATAGCCTCAGCAATCTTAAAAAAGAAGAATAAAGTGGGAGGGATCACACTTTCTGATATCAAGTTACACTGCAAGGCCATTGTACTCAAAACAGCCTGGTACTGGCATAAGAACAGGCATATAGTGGAACAGAACAGAGAACCCAGAAATAAACTCACAGCTTTATGGACAACTGATATTTGACAAAGTAGGTAAGGGCATACAATGGAGTAAAGACAGCCTCTTTAATAAATGGTGTTGGGAAAATTGGACAGCTACCTGCAAAAAAATGAAACTAGACCAAGTTACACCATTCACAAAATAAACTCAAAATGAATAAAAGACTTAAATGTAAGCTGTGAAACCATAAGCATCTTAGAAGAAAACGTATGCAGTAAGCTCTCTGACATCTCTAGCAGCGATATATTTTCTGATTTATCTCCATGGGCAAGTGAAATAAAAGAGAGGGTAAACAAATGGGACTATATCAAACTGAAAAGCTTTTGCACAGCCAAAGACAACAAGAACAGAATAAAAAGACAAACTACACAATGGGAGAACATATTTGATAATAAATCTGATAAGGGGTTAATAACCAAAATTTATAAAGAACTTGTAAATCTCAACACCAAGAAGACAAACAATCCAATCCAAAAATGGGCAAAAGAAATGAATAGACACTTTTCCAAAGAGGACATACAGATGGCCAATAGGCTTATAAAAAAATGCTCAACATCACTAATCATTAGAGAAATGCAAATGAAAACCACAATGAGATATCACCTCACACCAGTCACAATGGCGCTCATCAACAAAACAACACAGAATAAGTGCTGGTGAGGATGTGGAGAAAAGGGAACCCTCCTGCACTGCTGGTGAGAATGCAGACTGGTGCAGCCTCTGTGGAAAACAGTATGGAGATTTCTCTAGAAATTAAAAATCGAACTGCCTTTTGACCCAGCTATCCCACTTTTAGGAATATACCCTAAGAACTGTTCCAAAAGGAGAAATGCACTCCCATGTTTATAGCAGCATTGTTCATAATAGCGAAGATCTGGAACGAGCTCAAGTGTCTGTCAGTGGACAAGTGGATTAAAAAGCTATGGTACATTGGTGGAACATAAAAATGAGACTAAGAGACATGGACAAGAGTGTGGTGGTTACCAAGGGTGGGGGGGGAGGGAGGACATGGGAGGGAGGGAGGGAGAGAGTTAGGGGGAGGGGGAGGGGCACAGAGAACTAGATAGAGGGTGACGGAGGACAATCTGACTTTGGGCGAGGGGTTTGCAACATAATTTGATGACAAAATAACCTAGACATGTTTTCTTTGAATATATGTACCCTGATTTATTAATGTCATCCCATTACCATTAATAAAAATTTATTTAAAAAAAATAAAAAAAAAATAAAAAAAAAAAAGCTATGGTACAGTGCCAGCCCTGGCCGGTTGGCTCAGTGGTAGAGCTTCGGCCTGGCATGGAGGAGTCCGGGGTTTGATTCCCGGCCAGGCAACAAGGGGAAGCGCCCATCTGCTTCTCCACCCCTCCCCTTCTCCTTCCTTTCTCTCTCTCTCTTCCCCTCCTGCAGCCGAGGCTCCATTGGAGCAAAGTTGGCCTTGGTGCTGAGGATGGCTCCATGGCCTCTGCCTCAGGCACTAGAATGGCTTTGGTCACAACAGAGTAATGCCCCAGATGGGCAGAGCATTGCCCCCTGGTGGGCATGCCGGGTGGATCCTGGTCGGCCCGTGTGGGAGTCTTTCTGACTGCCTCCCCATTGCCAACTTCAGAAAAAATACAAAAAATAAAAATAAAAAACAATGATACATATATACTATGGAATACTACTCAGCCATGAGAAATGACATCGGATCATTTACAATAACATGGATGGACTTTGATAACATTATACGGAGTGAAATAAGTAAATCAAAAAAACTAAGAACTATATGAATCCATACATAGATGGGACATAAAAATAAGTCTCAGAGACATGGACAAGAATGTGATGGTAACAGGGGGTGGGGAGTGGGGAGGGGGCGAGGAAGGGTAAGAGAAAGGGGGTGGGGGGAGTGGAGGGGCACAAAGTAAACCAGATAGAAGGTGACAGAAGACAATTTGACTTTGGGTGAGGGTTATGCAACATAATCAAATGTCAAAATAATCTGGAGATGTTTTCTCTGAACATATATACCCTGATTTATCAATGTCACTGCATTAAAATTAATAAAAATAAGATTTAAAAATGTTACCAAATTGCTAAAAAGACTAGGTCCAATTGGTTCTCATTAAATTAAACATTTTTTATGCAATGAAGAAAAAAATTTAGAAATGTTTTTGAGTTTTGGGGGTATATACCCAGTAGAGGAATTACTGGGTCATATGGTAGTTCTATTTTTAATTTTTTGAGGAACCACCATACTTTCTTCCATAATGGTTGTACTAATTTACATTCTCATCAACAGTGGTTGAGGATTCTTTTTTCTCCACAGCCTCTTCAACACTTGTTGTTACCTGTCTTGCTGATAATAGCTAATCTAACAGGTGTGAGGTGGTATCACATTGTAGTTTTGATTTGCATTTCTCTAATAGCTAATGAAGATGAGCATCTTTTCATATATCTGTTGGCAATTTGTATTTTTTTCTGGGAGAAGTGTCTGTTCATGTACTCTTTTCATTGAATTGTTTGCTTGTTTGTTGTTGAGTTTCATGAGTTCTTTGTATATTTTGGATATTAGGCCCTTATCTGAACTGTTGTTTGAAAATATCATCTCCCATTTAGTTGGCTGTCTGTTTGTTTTGTAGCCCCATGTTCATTGCAGCATTGTTCACAGTGGCCAAGACATGGAAACAACCAAAAAGTCCTTCAATAGATGATTGGATAAAGAAAGATGTGGTACATATATACTATTAGAAAGCCCTGCAGTCATACAAAATGACCGCTGTTCTAGATATTATAAATTGTAATTAAAATGATTTGTGCAAAGGTGTTTGCTAATTCAAACTGAATTACCCAGGGCAGGTGGCAAGGACGCCCCTTTGCTTAGTGTCCCATGGGGTTTCCCCCTTCTACTTGCTTAATTGCTTAAAGTAGAGTGCAATGAAGGAAACCACTGGCGGTACATTTCATTACTCTGTCGTTTTTTTGCATTTCTCTCCTGCCTTTGTTCAAGGGACTCATGTTGTTGAGACAGGCTTTTTTGTCTTGCATCTGAGGCAAGCCTTGTTTCTCTATGCTCATCAGTCTCATTTTGCCAAGAAAGAGGCATTTGCTCTGCGACTGAAGCAAGCCTTGTCTTTCTCTGCTCAGTGGTTTCTTTTTGTCGAGAAAGCCATTTTTGTGCAGCTTTAGCTCCTTTTCTCTCCTCTTCAGTGCTGTATTTTCTAGGAGGCATTCTTAAAAGAAATTACGTTAAGATGTAGTTTTTTATGTAAAACAGATGATTGCCAATGCAAACAAATGTTCACCTTCCCCCAACACTCCCAATTTGCGTTCAGCCTTAAATTGTTTCAAAAGCAGATGATTGCCAATGCAAACATGTTCACCTTCCCCCTGACCTGCTCAATTTGCGTTCAGCCATGGCAACTTCACCCCATTGGCTAGTACAGTTATGCAAGCAACCAATAAGCTATCAGCAACAAACAGACACTTAAGCCACATATAATAAAGATGATGAAACACTACTCAGCCATAAGAAATGATGACACTGGATCATTTATGACAACATGGATGGACCTTGATAACATTATACTGAGTGAAAGAAGTAAATCAGGAAAAATTAAGAACTGTATAATTTCATATATAGGTGGGACACAAAATTAAGACTCATGACATGGATAAGAGTGCAGTGGTTACCAGGGAGAAGGGAAGGGAGGAAAAGGAGGAGGTGGGGTTAGAAGGGGCATAAAGAACATGAAATAAAAGGTGACAGAGGACAATTTGACTTTGGATGATGGGCATACAACATAAATGTCAAAATGATCTGGAGATGTTTTCTCTGAATCTATGTACTCTAATTGATCAATGTCACCCTGTAAAAATTAATTGTCTAAATAAAATTTTAAAAATTAGAAATGGATATGCCAGTGATTCCATTTCTGGAAATATTGTATATCTGGAAAAAAAAAACAAATTCAAAAGAATATACACCCCTATGTGTGCATTGCAGCATTATTTACAATAGCCGATATTTGTAATCAGCCCAGTGCCCATCAATAAATGAGTGGATAAAAAGGCTGTGGTACATTTACACAATGGAATTCTACACGGCTGCAAAAATGAAGGAAATCTTACCCTTTGCAACAGCACAGATGGACCTGGAGAGTGTTATTCTAAGTGAAATAAACTAGCCATAGAAAGACAAGTGCCATATGATTTCACTCATATGTTGAATCTAATAAACTTAATAAACTGGGGAACAAAAGAGTAATAGACTCATAGATACAGAGAATAGACTTATAGCTATCAGAGTGGAGGAAGATTTGCAGGGCTCAGTGATAAAGATGAAGGAATCAAGGGGAAAAAAGAACTCACAGACACAGAAAACTATGGTGACTACCAGAGGAAAAGAGGGATGGGGGAGATATAAGAAGGTACGGGGGGAGGGGGGATACATGGTGATAGTAGAAGATTTGCCTTGGGGTGGTAAACCACAATACAATATACGAATGATATACTATAGAATTGTACACCTGAAACCTATATAATTTTATTAACCAGTGTTATCCTAATAAATTAAACTAAAAATATTTCATGGCCCTGACCAGTGGGTAGAGCATCAGTCCAGCATATGGACATCTCAGGTTAGATCCCCAGCTCGCTCCCCAGTCAGGGCACATATGAGAAGTTACCATCTGTTTCTCTTCCCCTCCCTCTCCTCCTCCTGTCTCTCTTCTCCTCTCAGCCAGTAGCTGGGTTGGTCCAAGCGACGGCCTCAGGTGCTCCAGGTTGGTTGTTTTAAGCATCAGTCCTAGACAGGGGTTACCGGGTAGATCCCAGTCAAGCATCATGTGGCAATCTATTTACCCTCTTCTCACTTAAAAATAATATATGTTTTGCCTGACCAGGCAGTGGCGCTGTGGATAGAGCATCGGACTGGGACACGGAGGACCCAGGTTCAAGATCCCAAGGTCACCAGCTTGAGCGCAAGCTCATCTAGCTTGAGCAAAAAGCTCACCAGCTTGGACCCAAGGTCGCTGGCTCGAGCAAGGGGTTACTCGGTCTGCTGAAGGCCCACAGTCAAGGCACATATGAGAAAGCAATCAATGAACAACTAAGGAGTCACAACAGCAACGAAAAACTGATGATTGATACTTCTCATCTCTCTTCATTCCCGTCTGTCTGTCTGTCCCTGTCTATCCCTTTCTCTGACTTTCTCTCTGTCCGTGTAAAAAAAAAAAAAAAAAAAAAAAAAAAAAAAAAAATATATATATATATATATATATATATATATATATATATATATATGACCTCTATCACCTCAAACAGCTTTTGAATTAATAAAATCAGGTAAAAAGTAAGGCCCAATAAGGCTCAGCAGTGAATCTCAAACTCCAGTCTATTAACAAAATATATTTCAAGGTTAAATCTCAGAGATTCTAATTCACAGTATATGGCAGGGGTCGGGAAACTTTTTGGCTGAGAGAGCCATGAACGCCACATATTTTAAAATGTAATTCCATGAGAGCCATACAACGACCTGTGTACATTAGGCATTATCCAATAAAAATTTGGTGTTGTCCCAGAGGACAACTGTGATTGGCTCCAGCCACCCACAACCATGAACATGAGAGTAGGAAATGAATGAATTGTAATACATGATAATGTTTTATATTTTTAACGTTATTTTTTTGTTTTTTGTTTTTTTGTTTGGTTGGGTTTTTTTTTAAAGAGACAGAGAAGGATAGATAGGGACAGACAGGAATGGAGAGAGATGAGAAGCATCAATCATTAGTTTTTTGTTGCGACACCTTAGTTGTTCATTGATTGCCTTCTCATATGTGCCTTGACTGTGGGGCTACAGCAGACCAAGTAACCCCTTGCTCTAGCCAGAGACCTTGGGTCCAAGCTGGCGAACCCTGCCCAAACCAGATGAGCCCTCACTTAAGCTGGCAACCCTGGAGTCTTGAACCTGGGTCTTCCACATCCCAGTCTATTGCTCTATCCACTGCGCCAGCACCTGGTCAGGCGGTTATTATTTTTTTATTAAAGATTTGTTTGTGAGCCAGATGCAGCCATCAAAAGAGCCACATCTGGCTTGTGAGCCATAGGTTCCCGACCCCTCATATATGGGATGGGACCCCAAGACCTGAATTTTTAATAAGTGCTCTCAAGACAGTTGAGTGTGGTCAATCTCTGAGCCACAGATTATTCTAATATCATAGTCCCTTCCATTGTCTTTTGTCCTCTCCAAAGCCAGAGACCACAAATATTTAATAATAAGGAGATTTCACAAAGAAAGCCATATGTCTGTAATAGGTATTTCTGCTATAACATGATAAATGTTATCTTGAAAGACCGTGAAGTCTATAAAACTACACACTGCAAACAAAGCCTTATGGGAAAAATAGAGAAAAAAAGAAGAGGAAAAAAAGGCACTCAAAATTATGGAATTTTATTATAACCAAAATACTAAACTAGAGCATGAACAGCAGAGGCAAGCAGCTCAGCCTGGCTGTACATTGGTTCAGGAAATATTAAAAATGCAGAAAACATTAAGACAGAAATGCAGTTTGCCGGAGCTGAGAACATGGAAGTGAAGTTCTGAGCACTGACTGATCCATAGTTGGAATGAACAGAGAAAGTGTAGCTTGCCAGGCAGGGGCCAAGCTAGGCTAGGGAGCAGCTTAAGTTTGCTTTAGGCGTCTTGCTTGTGCAGCAGCTGGTTGAGGCTTTTTTCTTTCTATTCAAAGGTTTAACACTACTCCTGCTATTCTGACCCACCCTGCCTAGAAAGAAATTACATGTAATGAACCAACACAATTTCAGTCTATACTGATGTCATTCTCCAATTTACCAATTGTGTATGAGCTAATGGTGGTGAAAAGCAAAAGTTGTGGTAACAAGACTATTTCTCTTGGGGAGAGGGAGAAATGGATAAGATGATGTGTCAGTACCAGCTCCATTTGACAGTTCCCTCTAGTTGAGTTACTACTTCTAGATCTGTGCTAGTCAAATGACAGCCACTAGGCACAGGTAGCTATTCAGCAACTGAAATGCGGCTACTCTAAATTAAGATTTGCTATATGGCCCGGTCTGATAGCTCGGTTGGTTAGAACATCAATCTGGATATACAAAGGCTGTGGGTTTAATCCCCAGTCAGGGCACATACATAAACAGATCAATGTTTCTGTCTGTCTCCCTTCCTCCCTCTGAAATCAACAACAACAAAGATTTGCTGTTTGTGCAAAATGCACACTGGATTGAAAACTTAGTACAGAAAGAATGTAATACAGCACAGTAGTTATAAAATATTACATAATCAACTGTTTTTGATACAATGTGTTAAACAGTATGTATTATTAAAATTTATTCCAGCTATTGGCTACTAGAAAATAAACTGCATACACAGCTCACTGGACATGTATTCAGAGAACTCAGAGAGAACAGTTCCATGCAGTGATCAAGGTGATGAGTGCTGCAAATGAGTCTGGAAAGGTAAGATTTTCCAGAGGACCTGGAGTGGCTTCCCTCTGTGCTCACGAAATTCAAAACACCTGTCACGATCTGACATACAGGTTTCAGGCAAACAATTCTATAATACATCATTGGTATACTGCTTTTTGTGTTCACCACCCCAAGTCAAGTCTCCCTCTATCACCATCTATGCCACACACTTCTTTCCTTAGATGGCTGGTTACTCATCCTTCAGGTCTCAATTCACAAGTTACACCCTAAAAAGAGCCTTCCGCGACCACCTCCCACACCTGCCTACCTCCCTGCCATCACTACTTTCTTTATAGCACAAATCACAGTACAAAGTCATCCTGTTTCTCTACTTTATATTGTCTGTCTCCTCCATGAGGAGAGAAACTCCCTGAGAAAAGGGACCTTCCTGTCATGCTATGACTGTAATCCCTGTAATTACAACAGTGTTTGAGACTGTCAGAAGACGCTAAAGTAAAATACATGAATAAAAGGAGGTCCAATACTGAAAACAGGAGCTGCTCTTATCGCAGTGTGGCTAGTGTGGGATTAAGAATCCATTAGCCCAGTCACAGTCCTGGAACGTACTGGCTCAATATAGCTTCATATAGATCATCTCTATAGCAATGTTTTAACCTGCCAGTCCACAGACTGGTCCACCAGAAATTTTGTGCCAGTCCACGAAAGAGTTAACCACCCTAATGTTGTATGAAGATTATAGACCCAGTGATCTTAGTCAAATCCATTTATGCTCAGGGTGATTTCTGCCTTAGCAATCTCTGAAATAATTTTCCCATTTTCAACAGTTCCAAGTGTGAAAAGGTTGAAAACATTTGCTCTATACATTAATTGTCAAAAGGCCAGCAGCAGTAAGAAACCCTGTGTTGGCATATGCAGGTATATGACCTGTTTAAATAACTAATATAACAACAAAAAAAGCTTTAAGCCACTCATTACCTCCAAAACACACTGAAAATGTCTAACTATATACTTACCAATAAGAAAAATTGCTCTACCTTCTGTTCTAGAAGCTGTACAGCATAATATAAACTGCAAAAGTGCTTCTCTAAAAACTATGAGATTAGAAACAAAAAAGGCAGCATATTATGGCAGTTATCATAAAAAAAACACTGAGTAAATTTTCTCTTACAAATATATTTTTGTATTGCTCTATGTCTCTTAATATACACACACACAACATTAACTCTAAAGCTCCATCTGTTTCTGCGGTTTAGTCATCCTGCTTTTTTTGTGTTGAGACAGGGCTGCAGTTTTGGATACACTACTGGTATCCTAACACTGGGCTTGGACATTCCCTCCATGTGTTCACCTGTGAAACGGTGGTCTAGTTAAGGAAAAGTAAACATCGCCACATTGCCTAAGCCAATTTCATACAAATTAAGTGGCAGATGCAAATGTTACTTACTACCAGGTACTTGAAAAATAAAACCAGTGGCTCAGAATGATTAAGAGAGAAATGCCAACAGATCACATTAGTAGAAATGTTTAACCTACACACCAATTTCAGGGCAACATGCTTTGGAGAAATATTACACACTTCGCTCTCCCTTCTGTCCCAATCTTCCTATTACTTCACAACCCTCCTTGTCCAACCACAGCTCTAGCCAGACTTAGATTATATGTTAATTGAGGAACTCCTTCAAACTCTCAAGGAAAAAGTATGTAATTTCTGTAGTGTATAATCTGTTCCAGAAACAGACTCAATCATGAAAGTAACCAACTGCAGAATCCTGACAAAGATGACAAGAAGCATAGAGCAATAAGAAAATTAAGGGAATTCACAAATATATATACACCTCAGTCCAGAAATGAACAATGATTGAGTACTGAAAGACCTGCATGAATAGAATTTAACTTTTTTAAAATATGTTATCAACAGATATAAAGGGGGCATGTGATAAAATCTGACTTCTAACAAAGTATTAAAAAGAGAATAAAGAAAGTCATGGGGGAAGCTACTAAATAGGGACAAAAATATGGTGATGGAAAATTATTTGACCTTGGCTGACATGTATACAACATAATCAACAGTTCAAATGCTATAGAAATGTTTACCTGAAGCCTATGTATTCTTATTGATCAATATCACCCCCTTAATTTTCTAAATAAATATTTAAAGAAAAAAACAAACCACAATGAAATATCAAAAAAAAAGAAAGAAACAGAGAGAGAAAGAAAGTCATGAATATTTCTTGATTAGGAAAAAAATAAACTTCAAATAGGAATGATCTTTAGATAATGATCATTTATTACCAAGCAATACCATCTATTTATTTATTAATTATTTATTTATTTATTTATTTATTTTTTACAGAGAGAGAGAGAGAGTCAGAGAGAGGGATAGACAGGAACGGAAAGAGATGAGAAGCATCAATAATCAGTTTTTCATTGCAACACCTTAATTGTTCATTGATTGCTTTCTCATATGTGCCTTGACCATGGGCCTTCAGCAGACTGAGTAACCTCTTTCTCAAGCCAGCGACCTTGGGTCCAGGCTGGTGGGCTTTTGCTCAAACCAGATGAGCCCGTGCTCAAACTGGCGACATCAGGGTCTCGAACCTGGGTCCTTCGCATCTCAGTCCGACACTCCATCCACTGCACCACCACCTAGTCAGGCTAAGCAATACCTTTTAAAACCAGGATTCCCAAGTAAGAGCTTTCATCAGTTTTTTAAAATAGCAACAATTGTTATCTGATTTTCTAAAATAAAGAACAGGTATTACTATTATAACACTGGGGAACAAAATTTTTGTCGGATCCACAAAAACACTTGTTCTTACCTAATTCGAGTGTGCTCATCTCAAATCTGACATTAGTTTTTCTCTGTAAGCTACAGTTATTTTGCAATTCAAGATTTTAGATTTTCATTTTATTGTAAAATTTTAAACATTTAGTTTAACATAATGAAGTAGAATGTCTTCTTGGGCATCATCTTTGTGAAAATATAGCAATTTATATAATGCAGTAAATACACTAATACACTAAAAGATATGCTTGCACCAGAATTTATCTACAATTTTGAAATAGAACATATTAAAACACATATTAATCATAAAATTTGTGCAAAACTTATTTAAATTCTATTCAGGCAAAAATTTGCATTTGTAGCTCTTGCGTTTGTGTACTTGTTGAGGACAATCTCGTTTGATGCTCCAACAGTAGTCTGCTCATCACTAACAGCTCCAAGATTTTCAGGAAACTTATCAAGGTGTCTGTTCAGGAAGTGAATCTTAATGCTGTTACATCCAATGTCGTGGAAAGCCAACAGCATCCTTTGAACCAGAAGTTCATAGTTTTATGCTTTTTTGTTGCCAAGGAAGTTCTTTGTAACTGTCACAAAATACCGCCATGCTGCTTTCTCCTCTTTATTCATCTTCCTGGCAAATTCTTTGTTACGTATGAGGGTTCGAATTTGAGGTCCATCGAATACATTTGCTTTTATCTTCTCTAAAGAGAAGGCAGAAAAAGCAGAAATAATATGTTGAAAGCACTCACTTTCTCTATTCAAAGCCTGAATAAACTGCTTTATTAAGCCAAGTTTGATGTGAAGTGGGGAAAAATTATCCTATCTCAATTAACTACAGGTTCATTCACAATATTTTGCATCCCTACTTCCAGAGCTTCACGTTTTGGCCACTTCTTCTGTGTCCAGTGTTTCTCCCGAGCTCGGCTGTCCCACAAACACAGAAAGCAAGGATACTTTGTGAAACCTCTCTGTTGTCCTAGCAGGAAATTTACCATTTTAAGATCCACACAAATGATCCAGTTATGTTCCTCATACTTCAGAAAGTCGAGGACAATTTTTGTGTCATTCTTACTAAGTCATTCAATTCGGGTTGGCTAAACTGCTGAGGGGTTAATGACTGCTTGGCATCAGAAGAAGACCCCTCAGATTCTACAACCATTTCCTCATGCATCTTATCAAAATACACTTAATCACCATGTTCACTTTCTTCATCCTTAGAAGAAATAAAACCATTGAAAACTGGAACTGGGAGTGTCTCAGAGTGTGGGATAGGTCATATTGCTGAAGGAATATTAGGATATGCGATCATATGCCATTTTTTCTTCCCAATGCTCTTTGTATGAATCAGACAGAAATAACAGTCACTTCTGTGGTCCTTAGGTTCATGCCAAACCATGGGAATACCAAAAGGCATTCCGTTATATTTTCCTTTTGTCCAGTCAAAAAGCATATCCTCACAATTGTGACACACAATATGAGGAGCCAGTTCTTGTCTTGATCGCCAAGGGAAACTTGAAAATAGGCAATATATGCATGTGTCACAAATGATGAAATATTGCGCCTTTGACGTTGAAGTGTGTAACAGCCACATATATAACAGAAGGTGTCAAGACTATTCTTACATTTATGCCTACTCTAAGAAGCCATGATTCAGTCTTAAAACAAAATAAGAGAGTGTTTTTATCAGATAATAATTTTTACATTTAAAAACAACTACAATTATGTAAAAGTGATGTTTGTAAAACATTAATTGCCTTGTGGTTATGTTCAATCCAAGAGTCCTTTATTTAAAAACCAATGCATGCCATTAACTGTAACAAAAATAAACTAAAATTGCATTAAAACTAGAGCATTCTCCAAAAACAAATTTCAGATTTGGAATCAGCGATGCAGAAATATATAGAAGTAGTTATAAAACCTCATGCAACAGAAAATGAAAAAAAAAATTGTTCCCCAGTGTAATCAGAAACTACAGAAAAACATTAGGAAAGTTAACTCTATCCTCATTAGCTTTTTCCCACATGTACATATAATACCCAAAGATAGAATTATACTATACTGCTCACAAAAATTAGAGGATATTTCAAAATGAATATGAAGCTATAGAATATCCCCTAATTTTTGTGAGCAGTATACTTTATATGTGGATTTTTCTACTTAATATCTTCAGTCATTAACAAATGTGATTCTAATTATAATTATTTTTTAACAGAGAGAGAGTCAGAGATGAATAGACAGGGACAGACAGGAACAGAGAGATGAGAAGCATTAATCATTAGTTTTTCGTTGCGTGTTGCAACACCTTAGTTTTTCATTGATTGCTTTCTGGTATGTGCCTTGACTGCAGGCCTTCAGCAGACCGAGTAACCCCTTGCTTGAGCCAGCGACCTTGTGTCCAAGCTGGTGAGCTTTTGCTCAAGACAGATGAGCCTGCGCTCAAGCTTTCAACCTTGGGGTCTCGAACCTGGGTCCTCTGCATCCCAGTCCGATGCTCTATCCACAGCACCACCACCTGGTCAGGCTCTAATTATAATTTTTAATGGCAGTATTATACTCCCTGCTGCATGCATATATCATAATACATAATCAGAGGAACATTTATATTCTCCATTTACCATTTATCCAGATGTTGGAATTCCCAAGTCACATAAAAGCGGAATTGGCAATATCTAACTCTGAAAAGAACCATGCAAAAGTCTTCTTTTTTTTTATAAGTAAATCTTTATCTTTTTATTTTTGTTTATTTCATTTATTCATTTTAGAAAGGAGAGAGAGAGAGAGAGAGAGGAGACAGAGAGACAGAGAGAGAGAAGGGGGAGGAGCAGGAAGCATCAACTCCCATATGTGCCTTGACCAGGCAAGTCCAGGGTTTCGAACCGGCAACCTCAGCATTTCCAGGTCGATGCTTTATCCACTGCGCCACCACAGGTCAGGCCAAAAGTCTTCTTAAGAGACTATTTCTCAATTGACTTTAAAAGCCATTCGATAGGCCCTGGCTGATTGGCTCAGTGGTAGAATGTCAGCCCAGTATGTGGATGTCCCTGGTTTGACTCTCAGTCAGGGCATACACTTTGGCTCAGTGGTAGAATGTCAGCCCAGTATGTGGATGTCCCTGGTTTGACTCTCAGTCAGGGCATACACTTTGGCTCAGTGGTAGAATGTCAGCCCAGTATGTGGATGTCCCTGGTTTGACTCTCAGTCAGGGCATACACTTTGGCTCAGTGGTAGAATGTCAGCCCAGTATGTGGATGTCCCTGGTTTGACTCTCAGTCAGGGCACACAACAGAAGTGACCATCTGCTTCTCCACCCCTCCCCTTCTTACCCACCTCTCTCTCCCCTCCCATAATCACGGCTTGATTGGCAAGAGCAAGGTGGCCCCGGAGACTGAGGATGTCTCCTTGGCTTCTGCTTAGGAGCTAAAAATAGCTCAGTTGCTGAGTAATGAAGCAATGCCCCAGATGGGCAGAGCATCACCCCTTAGGGGGCTTGCCAGGTGGATCCCGGTCAGGGTGCATCTGGGAGTCTGTCTCTCTCCCTCCCCTACTCCCACTAAGAAAAAGGAGGGGGGGGAAGCCATTCAATGATTGGAATAATAAATATGTCTTAAATAAATCAGAGCAAAACATTTGATAATGAAAATTACATTAAAGGCAGCTATTTCCAAAATATAATGGCATAAAAATAGGTTTTATAGAGGGAAAAAATAGAAACATAAAAATTAACTAAAACAATTTAATGAAATCCAATAAGGAAGTAATCATCACAACCAAACAAACTTGTTCAAATAAATGGTTTCAAGAGACAACTAAATCCACACTCAAGGATAGAATAATACTGAAGGCCAACATCCAATTCCTCTACAGTCTATTAGGATTCATATTTTGAAAACTATGGCAGGCAGAAGAGGTGGGAGGAAAGGGTCAACTGACCCAACAAGTTGACTGTTTTTGAACTCAAGTAAGTAGAAAACTACCTGAATCAGAAGAACCCTGCCACTCTGAACGTTTGTGTAAACTCCCAGATTAGAAAATTAATCAAATACAGAGGAAGTTCACAGAAAACAAAATGACCTGCTACTTTTCCATATTATCACTCTCCTCCATACATGTGCCTCCCACACTTCTTTTTCTGATCTAGAATCAGGTTATGAACCACCAACTTCTAAGGATACAATCAAAATAGTGTCCAGGAGAATAGAGAAGATAAAAGAGAATCTAATCACGCTATACAGGGGTGGGCAAGAGTAGGTTTACAGTTATACAATATATAATAATACAAACCTAGGACATCTGCATGCCAGGCTGATGCTCAATCCACTGAGCAAACCAGCAAGGGCCATGAAAGCATTTTAAAAAAATTCTTGAAAAGACTATTTATAGACTAGTTCTGATATTTTATGGCATAAGAATGTGTCTTATGAGCAGTGGCACCCAACATTTTTTGGGCCATGGACCGGTTTAATGTCAGAAAATATTTTCATAGACCGGCCTTTAGGGAGGGATGGATAAATGTATCATGTGACCGAGACAAGCGTCAAGAGTGAGTCTTAGACGAATGTAGCAGAGGGAATCTGGTCATTTTTTTTAAATAAATCATCATTCAGACTTAAATATAAATAAAACAGAAATAACGTAAGTTATTTATTCTTTCTCTGCAGACCGGTACCAAATGGCCCACAGACCGGTACTGGTCTGCGGCCCGGGGGTTGGGGACTACTGCTTATGAGAACTACTGATTTAACTCCAAAATAATAGGCTCTGAGGCAAATTTATTTCCACCCTTTGCTGCCATTTTCTTTTTTTTTATTATAAATAAAATTTTATTTTAATGGGGTGACATCAATAAATCAGGGTACATATATTCAAAGAAAATATGTCCAGGTTATCTTGTTATTCAATTCTGTTGCATACCCATCACCCAAAGTCAGACTGTCCTCTGTCACCTTCTATCTAGTTTTCTTTGTGCTCCTCCCCCTCCCCTTCCCCTTTTCCCTTCTTCCCTCCCCCTTCCCCCTGTAACCACCACACTCTCGTCCATGTCTCTTAGTCTCGTTTTTATGTCCCACCAATGTATGGAATCCTGCAGTTCCTGTTTTTCTCTGATCCACTCATTTCACTCCGTACAATGTTATCAAGATCCCATCATTTTGTTGTAAGTGATCTGATGTCATTATTTCTTATGGCTGAATAGTATACCATAGTGTATATGTGCCACATATTCTTTATCCAGTCCTCTATTTTTTTTTTTAACAGTGATTAAAGCCTTTAAGCAAACTCTTGGCCATTACAGCAAGAATCCATAAAAGAGTAGTGTCCTTAACATGTTTGCCAAGTCCAAGTTGGCCCCAACAGGATGCCAAATCCCTGAAAAATGCAACCCAACCCCAGTTCAGTCTGTTAGGAGCTGTCACAGGGAGCAGGAGTCCAGGAAAAGTCCACACCCAGGAAAAGTCTGCGTGGCAGTGTTTGCTGCCATTTTCTAATTTTTCTGTAATAAATGTGTACTAACAGAAAAAGTTTAGTATGAGAAGCTCTATGTACAAGCATACTTCATTTTATTGTACTTCAAGATGTTACCTTTTTTAACAGATTGAAGGCAAGGCCCTCCCTCTGCCAGCAGAATGTCTGAAGTATGCCTGTAGTTCAAGAACCTATTAACTCCAACCTTGTCTGCCTCTGCTGCAGCCTGCTAGGGGAAGTGAAGACCTGAGTGGGGGCAATGGAGGATTAAGGAAAACACAGAGACATAGGTAGAGTTTGGGCCAGGTGGGACATTGTGCTCTGATGGAGTCACACTGGCCCCAAGCCTGGAAAACCCATTTATTCTATATGCTTAAACAGGAGGGCATTGTGCTGTTGTGCTGGGGGGAGGTCGGGGTAATAACCTCAAATCTAAAACCATACAATGCTGTATCCTACACCATATTGGGACATCCTGAGCCTGCGGTAGCACTGTGTGCTTGCCGCCCTGCTCTGGCATCAATACTGTAACAGCCTCCAAGTTGTTTCTGTGACCTTGTCCTGCCAGGTCACTCTTGGTCAAGCAGGGCCCTGCCTCTGCCGTCAGTGGCACATAGGCCAGACGCACTCAGACAGAATGGCTCTCTACACTTGTCTTGCACAAATATGGTATTTCAAAATTAAGGCATATCAATTTTTTCTTTAGATAAATAGGATTACTTGTAAAGCTAGACAGAACAGGGTGACCATGTTCTCCAGAACTTTGCTGTGCAATTCAGTAGCCACTGGCCATGTGACAAGCAGGGCCATGAAATGTGGCTAGTACAAAGTAAAACATGCCATGGGTATAAAACACTGGGCTCCACAGCCTTTGAACAACAAAGAGATTGTAGAGAATCTGGTTCTTTAAATGCCAAGTACATACTGAAGTAATGTTTCAGATAGAGTAGTTTCTATGAAACACTCCGTTTCACTTCCCCTTCACTTCAGTTTGGCGACTAGAGCACTACACACGGCTTGAAATTTGTGGCCCACATTACACTTCCATTGGACAGTGCTGCCCTAGAACTGTTACTCACATGAAGCCAGCAATGTGGGCACCATCTGGTTCCATTTAAAAAAAGGCAGACTCTTGGGTCCCATCCCAGAACCACTGAAGTAGAATATGCATTTTATCAAGATACCCAGGTGGTAGCATAAACATCCCAATCTGAGAACCGCTGTTCCCGAAAACTGCAATCACTTCCCCTAAAACATGACAATCCCAATATTCTTTTGTTTACTCATATATCACAATATTACAAGCTGCCAGGCACTGTTCTAGGCAACAGTGATATATGTGAATAAAACCGTTAACAAAATAAATGCATTTTCTGTTCTCATGGAGCTCATATTCCACAGAAGACAAGCAAACTAAAATACAGTCAGTTTTGCTAGTGCTACTGATGTATCAGAAAACTATCTGAGTGCAACACAAATATTCTAATTACTTATGAGTGATTTCACCTGTGAGAAAACTCTAGCTGCACCCAGCTGAACCACGCTACACAGGAATTCAGACAGACACACAACCTCAAACGTGCCAGGTACCTCAGATCACTGTGAGCTGTCATATCCATTCACACCTGTTACAACTTTCAGAGGGCTGTTTCAGATTACCCTCCTCCCATCACTTCACAATAATTTACAAGCTGCAACCCTTCCACAGATGCCCACTTCCATGTGCCTACTGCAGGTCTTTGTCAAGGTAAAGTGTCATATATATTATATTGTTCATATTTAATATGTTATGCTATAATTCTTCTTAGTTTATTTTGTTTTTTAACATGTCATTGACAACATTTTTAAATATTGTTTCCCCATTAAACACTTTGAGTAGTATGAACATTCATGTACGTCCTCATGCCTCCTGACCATCAGAATATAATTGGACATGTACGTCTCTAAACTTTGAGCTGGAGCTGTAAATGTATGTTCTTATTTCCATAAATTGGTTATCAAACAAACATAATTTTAAGTTAATAAAACTGTAACTGAAACTTATTTAATTTTTTGAAAAAGAACTCACTCCCGGGGATCAGCAAGCATGAAAAAAAAAGAACACCTCACTACTCAAAGGGTTAAACCCATTTCCCCCCATAAATCCTGTGGTATGATCTTCATAGTATGGTAACTTTCAGAAACACATGTCAGGTTATGGCAGAATGACTGTAAGTAAACAACATCAGGGCATCTTAAGCACAAGGAAGGAACAAAGCAGTAGAAAAGAAAGACAGTGACAAGTATGGTTGGTTGAGTGTGACCAGGAAAGGCAGGGAAATCCTCTGTGAGAAGGCGACATTTGGGGGCATTACAATACCTGACTTCAAACTATATTATAGGGCCATGATAATCAAAACAGCATGGTATTGGCAGAAAAATAGACACTCAGACCAATGGAACAGAATAGAAAGTCCAGAAATAAAACCACATATATATGGTCAAATAATCTTTGATAAAGGGGCCAACAACACATAATGGAGAAAAGAAAGCCTCTTCAACAAATGGTGTTAGGAAAACTGGAAAGCCACATGCAAAAGAATGAAACTCGACTACAGCTTGTCCCCTTGTACAAAAATTAATTCAAAATGGGTCAAAGACCTAAATATAAGACCTGAAACAATAAAGTACATAGAAGAAGACATAGGTACTAAACTCATGGAGCTGGGTTTTAAAGAGCATTTTATGAATTTGACTCCAAAGGCAAGAGAAGTGAAGGCAAAGATAAATGAATGGGACTACATCAGACTAAAAAGTTTTTGCTCAGCAAGAGAAACTGATAACAAAATAAACAGACAGTCAACTAAATGGGAAATGATATTTTCAAACAACAGCTCAGATAAGGGCCTAATATCCAAAATTTACAAAGAACTTATAAAACGCAACAACAAACAAACAATCCAATAAAAAAATGGGAAGAGGACATGATACTTCTCCCAGGAAAAAATACAGATGGCCAACAGATATATGAAGAGATGCTCATCTTCATTAGTTATTAGAGAAATGCAAATCAAAACTACAATGTGATACCACCTCACACCTGTTAGATTAGCTATTATCAAGAAGACAGGTAATAGCAAATGTTGGAGAGGCTGTGGAGAAAAAGGAACCCTCACTCACTGTTGGTGGGACTGTAAAGTAGTGCAACCATTATGGAAGAAAGTATGGTGGTTCCTCAAAAAACTGAAAATAGAACTACCTTATGACCCAGCAATCCCTCTACTAGGTATATACCCCAAAACCTCAGAAACATTGATATGTAAAGACACATGTAGCCCCATGTTCACTGCAGCATTGTTCACAGTGGCCAAAACATGGAAACAACCAAAAAGCCCTTCAATAGAAGACTGGATAAAGAAGATGTGGCACATATACACTATGGAATACTACTCAGCCATAAGAAATGATGACATCTAATCATTTACAACAAAATGTTGGGATCTTGATAACATTATACGGAGTGAATTAGTAAATCAGAAAAAAACAAAAACTACATGATTCCATACATTGGTGGGACATAAAAACGAGACTAAGAGACATGGACGAGAGTGTGGTGGTTACCGGGGGTGGGCGGGGAGAGGGGGCGCAGGAGGGAAGGAGGAGAGGGGGAGGCGGGGGAGGGGCACAAAGAAAACTAGATAAAAGGTGACGGAGGACAATCTGACTTTGGGTGATGGGTATGCAACATAAGTGAATGACAAGATAATCTGGACATGTTTTCTTTGAATATATGTACCCTGATTTATTGATGTCACTGCATTAACATTAATCAAAATTTATTAAAAAAAAAGGTGACATTTAAGCGGACACATTACTGAAGTGAGAGAGTGCCAGGGAAGACATGCAGAAAGATCAACATCCCAGAAAGCAGCAGTGGGACACGCAGAACACCTCAGACCACAGACTTCTTCCTGGAAGGTGAGTATGGACAGAGCAGTACAAACAGGGGGAAGAACGGCAGGGAAGAGGCTGGAGAAACACCCGGATGTCAGGCTGCACAGGGTCTTTTGTAGGTCTTGGTAAATAACAGTCATCGGAGGGTTCCGAGTGTAAGAGTGATGTAAACTGGCTGCTACTTTAACTGGACCACTCTGGCTACTGCATGGGGAAACAGCTGTCAAACAAAAAGGATGCAGGGACATCCTTCAGGAGACTCTTGCAGTGTCCTGATAAAAGAAGGTGGTAGCCAAGACTACAATACTTGCATTTTAAGTATTTTAAGTACTGACAAGTGGTTATACTCACTTTCCATTTCAACAATAGGCTGCAGATGTTTATTAAATCATACTTTCATCAGTGAAACAGGGATAATCTGATCAACATATTTCAAAAGGTTGTATAAAATCAGCTGAGAAACAAGTAAAAGGGCTGTGAAAATTATGAAATATCATATAAATCCTAAAAAGAAATGAGATTCTTCATAAAATATATTTTCAAGCCACCAATAATTGCATTTGAAATAACTGACAAATAGTATCTCCAGTTCTTAGTATAAAGTCCCAAAGCAGAACCCAGTCACAGATGTGGTCCCTGTCACAGAATCCCTGTAAAGATACCTCAACTCACTGCTATGTTCACTCTTTCCAGCATCCTAACAAAACAATACAGTACATACACCTAAACTGTTCTGTACAACAGAGTAAAACAACAGGGGTTTAACAGAGAGACAATCTAAAAATGTATAAATTTTCTGTGAATTATAGACCAAAATCCTAAGTACATGGGTGGGTAAAAGTAGGTTCACAGTTGTCAATACGTATAACAAAGGTGATACTTATATTATTGTACTCCTTATTTGTATCACAACTGCAAACCTATTTTTGCCCACTCCTGTATATTACACCAAGAAGTTTAAATTGGTCTTGTACAACTAAGAAACAGTTCAATTAAGACTGTCTTAAAAGATCAAAGTAAACCATTCCAGACATTTTAGTTTTGCTGTCTGCATTAATGGAAGAAGGTACACTGATGATCTGTTCCTTATACTACTAATACACACGCATGTTTTTCCTTCATGGTTCCATTCCTAACGCTGTTTTTTTTTTTTTACCAAAAAGCAAAATCTAGTATGGGTTTTACATATAAATTGGCATCCAAATCAAATCACGGCAATGTTTCTTATTGGACAGAAGCTGAACATTATGAATTCTGTTTTTAAAACGTGAAAGAAACAATGTGATGAAAATTGACAATGCATTTATACAATTCATTGTACAAATCACTGAAAGCATACTTCTTTACAGCGTAATATTTTTAAAGAAATTGCTGGACTTCTGAAAAAGTATGTTTAGTTATGCATGCAGTGAAAACATAATGCTCTCTATATGACTGAAAGAGTTTTCTGACACATTTTTACGGAAAGACTGAGAAAGAAGAGGAAGTTCACAGTATTGTTAGAATATCTTCTGAATCTTCCTATTGTATAAAGATTAATTTTAAGAGCAGAATAACATAAAGTATAAAGAAACATTTTATTTTAGTGCTAGAATACTTATGGATTCATCTATATGAACTAGCTATGCAGAACATTTTAAATGCTGAGGATACAATTACAGATCACATAATAGTTTAAAAATAGCTCTTTGATTATGCACATTTCCTGACCCATTTACAGTGTAATACAGTCAATATCTATAGTTTTAACTTTTGTGCCTATGTAACGATCCTGTGTAAATGCAGTTAAGTTGGATTTGCTGCCCATGTTAGCTAGATGGTTGAAGTTACCTTTAAACTCAGAGTTAACTGCTGTTTTCTTCAGGATCTATTTGTGAATCTGTTTCCACAATGCGGCTACTGTTTAACTTGAGCAATCTGATTTTATATAGAACTGCGTGTGAAGGCAAAAGTGCAGTGTATGTATTAAGCACTGTTAGCTTAAGAGAAGACTTTCTGTTTACTAAGCTTGGAAGATCTTTCTGAGAAGGAAATAGGGACAATATAAACATGAAAGCCAGAGGTTAACTTTCAAGTAGAAACAAACATGCACAAGAGAAAAGCTATGTCAGAACACTTGGAAGTGTATTCAGCAAACACCCGGATACAACGAAAAACTAAAGCGGACGTGTAATACATTGTTATCCATTTCCTGGAAGAATGCTATGTGTTCAGATGTATAAACTGAACTTTGTACAGGTTTTTACAAAGTATGTTCTTACAGTTCTTTAAAACAACACCATTTATTTCAGTTTAAGATTCTAAGTGCAGTTGGTATATGCACATTTCTCTGTATCAAAATTCTATTCTAGTTCAGTTTCCAAGAAATATTAGTGTTGCCTAGTACAACTTCTGCTAAATAGCAGAAAACCATTTAAGTCTACTCAATACCACAGAGTGTTTCAGTAATGTTTCTGTCGGTATTAGTTGTGAGTGAAATGAAAGCATTGATATCTATGGTCACTTTTAAATGTTTGTACACTGTGGTTGTTTTGGACAATGCTACAGCCTACAGAAAGCTTTAACATTCAAAAATAGTTTTTGACTGTGAACCAGAAATAGCATCTCATCATAAACAATACCTAACAACCATATTTTTAAAAATAACAAAAATGTTTAAATATATAAGACAAATGATGTATGTGTTCAAATATACAAATATTTAGAGCATTTTTTAATTAAGGAAAAAATACTGAATTGCAAAAATATTAAGATAGTTAATGTGTCAATCTTATTGTTTCTCTTGAATTGGAATACTTGCTTTCTATATCTTTTTAAATAATCTATGGAATTCCAATTCAAACATAGTTGCCTAGTTCATGATCTTCCTACAAAGCATCAATCAATAAAAATAGGTAATATATATCAATGATCTTCATTAGACAAAAAAATACTTAACATTAGGTAAAGGTGTTGAAATACAAATTTTAGTAAATTTTAGATTCTGTATAAAATTTCCAAATTGCTTTGTAAACAAGTCTCAGAATGCAAGAACTTGAGAAAACTGGCTTCTTTCTGGTAAAAATTTTTGCAAGCTTTCACATTAAAACTGGGACATGTGATAACTTAGTCTACTACTACATGCATATAATGTATTAATGTCAATTTCCTGGCTTTGATAGTACTATATTTAGGTAAAATTTAACCACCAGAGGAATGGGGGTGAAAGTATTAAGAGGATACATGCAAATCTTCCTTGAACTTATTCGTGCATAGTAAACACCCACCAAATGAGCTTTCAAAATGCCCAATGTTTTATCTCTGACAGCATATACAATGTACCAGAGAGAACTAATTTCTAGACTAGGCTGTCACTGTTTCCTCAATTTTATATAAGTAAAATTTTTTTCATCTGTAAAACTGTAAAACAGAGATATTATCTGATCTATCTACCTTCCAAGATTAAAATGAGGATCAGGTGAGACTTCATTTTCATATCACTCTCTAACATTACAAACACAAAGCATATTTTACTTTATTCAAAACCTAGTTATTAAAATTACCAGAGAGCCGTGTTGTAAAAGTACCACAGTCTATTATCCAATGTGAAGATTCAAACATTACTAAATTATATTTAAAAAGCTATAAAAACACCAATTATTCCCATATGATCCTACTGAACAATTCCTTCACACACTAATTATAGTAATCTTTGTTTGAAAATTAGATAAAAATATATTTCCAAATTTCTTCAGATATGGCTAAATGACAAAACAAGACAAAAACTTTCACTGTGCAGCTAAAAAACTTTAAAATATTTTGAAAAATACTTAACAAACCACAAGGGTAATTTTCCTTTGTACTCAAAAGATATCTGAATGCTAATAACTAAAGAGCTATGCAAATTCCCTAAAGTCCTACAAATTAAAGAACTAATGAAGAATATTTTTCAATTAACCAATTGAGCTAAGCTATCTCTCTTAAAAAGATGTTTTTAACAAGTATTCCAAATATGTCTTATCAGTTTATTACAGTTAATTCTGAGAGGGAAGATGAGAAAAATGGAATAAGCCTCAAGAGGCTGATGTTTTACAGAACAGCTTTACAAAATCCTTGTAAAGATGCCCTTCATTCACCCTGGCTAGTGGCTCAGTTGACAGAGCATCAGCCCTGCATATGGACATCCTGGGTTTGATTCGTGGTCAGGGCACAAAGAAGAAACAACCATCTGGTTCTCACACCCTTCTCTCCCTCTCCCCATTCCCCTCCTGCTGCTGGTGGCTCCACTTGTTCGAGCCTCAACCACGGGTGCTGAGTATAGCTCAGTTGGTCCACCAGCCTCAGGTGCTAAAAATAGCTAGGTACTCGCGCATAAACCCCTGATGGAGTTGCCAGGTACATCTCGGTTGGGACACATGGAGATGTCTATCTCCCCTCCTCTCACTTAAAAAGAAAGAAA
Source organism: Saccopteryx bilineata (assembly GCF_036850765.1). Taxonomy (NCBI): domain Eukaryota; kingdom Metazoa; phylum Chordata; class Mammalia; order Chiroptera; family Emballonuridae; genus Saccopteryx; species Saccopteryx bilineata. Next base: position 147,393,537 of record NC_089494.1, read on the forward strand.
AGATAGTCTTCATTTCTTATGTGTACTATTATCATTCTTAAATTTAGTTTTTAAAAATAATCATTAGAGCTAGTCCTCAAAAACAAACAAAAAACCCACATATTTAAACCACATGGAAGAGTTTTATAATCCAATAAAAGTATAAATTCAACCTGTATTGTATGTTCACTATTCTGAGGTTTGGATGTCATCTGCACCTTTAAGAACATGTATCAGCTATAAAAAACAACAACAACACACAAATCTAGTAATTGTACCTTAAAATTCTTGCTTTTGCTTAAAATTTTTTTCCAAAGAGAAAGAGGGGGGTGGGAGAGGGAGAGAGAGGGAGAGGGGAAATGAAAGGGAAAAAAGGGGGACAGAGGGGGAGTAAGGGGAAGGAGAAGAGGAAAGAAAAAAGAGAGAGAGAAGCATCAATGCCTTCCACTTAGAGAGGGAGAGGAGGGGAGATGGGGAGAGAAAGGGAGAGGGGTACAGGAGGGGAGAGGAGGGGAGAGAAAGAGAGAGGAGGGGAGGGGGAGACAAGAGGAGAGGGGGAGAAAAGGGGAGGGGGAGAGAAGGGGAGAGGGGAGAGAGAAGAGGAGAGGGGGAGAGTGGGAAGGTAAAGGAGAGAGAGAGAGGGGAAAAGAGAGAGAGGCATCAATGCCTTCCACTTAGTTCCATTTAGTTCTGTACTCATTGATTGTTTCTCTTTGTGACCTGACAGGGGATTGAACCCACAGTCTCAGTGTGATGGAACAATGCTTTATCCACTAAGCTACCTGGTCAGGGCCAGCTCTTGGTTATTTTTTAACAAAAGATTGTGATAGATCATATAATATGATCTAACAGGTAGATCATATAATATTTAGAAACATCTTATTTCCCCTTATTTACAACAGATAATCTATATTCTCTTTAATAAATCCCAAGGGATAAAATCTCTAAATTTTGTTATCATTGCATACTAGATTACATTAAGTCTTTAACTAAAGATTTCTAGGAGTGACAATTCTCAATTCCTGCTTTCTAACTTATTGTGTACTTTAAAATTTTTTTGTACATTACTTCTAAACTGTCATTTTTCAAGGCAAACCAAAGTGCCATGAAAGAAATCTAGTAATTACTGAAAAACAACAAATTTACGAGTTCTATATTTAACTGGCTTTATAAAATGCAAATCATAGCACATAGACTCTTAAATCATTAGACATTTACTAAAGTCATTTGATTTTTTTTTTTCCTGAAGCTGGAAACGGGGAGAGACAGTCAGACAGACTCCCGCATGCGCCCGACCGGGATCCACCCGGCACGCCCACCAGGGGGCGATGCTCTGCCCACCAGGGGGCGATGCTCTGCCCCTCCGGGGCGTCGCTCTGTTGCGACCAGAGCCACTCTAGCACCTGGGGTAGAGGCCAAGGAGCCATCCCCAGCGCCCGGGCCATCTTTGCTCCAATGGAGCCTTGGCTGGGCTGCAGGAGGGGAAGAGAGAGACAGAGAGGAAGGAGAGGGGGAGGGGTGGAGAAGCAAATGGGCCCTTCTCCTGTGTGCCCTGGCCGGGAATCGAACCTGGGACTTCTGCACACCAGGCCAACGCTCTACCATTGAGCCAACTGGCCAGGGCCTCATTTGATTTTTTAAATTCTAAAATAACAAATTTGAAATTAGTTAAATAAAATAGCAAACAAAAAATTAGTTGATAAACAAAATTGTGATCTATTTAAAATTCTGACACTGTTCTTTAGACATGCTGAGAGAACAGACAATACAACTCACTTGCATTTGGCTTTGTATAATGGCTTTGACTTTATTTATATACATTTGAATTCACATTTAAAGACAAAAAACTAAGGAAATATCAATGCCTGTAATAAAATTATACGTATGCACTTTTAGAAGCTTAGTTTCAATCACTTTTAGCAATAAAAGAAAACACCTGAAATCAAAGTATAATGACTAAATATTTAAGTATTAAACTAGAGAAGAATCCCAACTTTATATCTCTAAAAGACAGAATTAACATCAAAGATGCACTCTGGGCCTGACCTGTGGTGGTGCAGTGGGATAAAGCGTCGACCTGGAACACTGAGGTCGCCGGTTCAAAACCTTGGGCTTGCCTGGTCAAGGCACATATGGGAGTTGATGCTTCCTGCTCCTCCCCCTTCTCTCTCTCTCTCTCTCTCTTCTCTCTCTCTCTCTCTCTAAAAAAAAAAAAAAAAAAAAAAAAAAAAAAGAAAAAAAAAAAGATGCACTCTGAACTCCAAAATGGAGATGCCCTATTTTATGGTATTCATCATTCCTACATAGTATAAAGGAATATGGCAGCCAGGTATATAAAACTGTACAAATAAGGATGGAGTTACAGTGTAGTGGAATAACCCATTGCATGGCCTTGGATGGGAACATAGCCAACAAGAAAAGAATGTTTTGCCAAGAATATTGTTTTGTGACTTGAAGGCGGGTCACTGAAACAGGTCTATGTGACTGAAAGTAGTTACTGGGCTTTTTCTCAGTAAAACATTCTCATAAGATTTCTGTTCCTTCCAAGGTTATCCCTTGAGATAAAGAGAGGAATGTTGTGGAAACCATAGAAGCAATAGCAATTAATGCCTTTTGATATTATGTTGTTATTAAGCTATCATGCAGGTGTACTCTATGTATCTTTAAGTAAAAGTTACGCTTGATGTTATGCCAATTTCTCAGTAAACAAGCTTTTTGAAGTCTTGTGAATGAAAATAGGACACAGCGCAAACTCGGGCCATTTGCCTGAGCGAACGGTGGTCCTTTGCTAGTCCTTGATGATTTCGTCTGCTGATCTCTCTCTCTGTGCCCCCAACTCACAACAACATTTGGCACCCAACATGGTGCCTTAAGAAGAGATTGGGAACAGGTGGAACCCCGAAAGGGTAAGTTAGATACGCTGTGTACGTGAAACTTTTGGGAAACTAGCAAAGTCATGGAAAATTCTCATTCATTATTGGACAATTATGTACAAGTTTTAAAATCCCTTTTAAAAGGGCCTGGGATTCAGATAAAAGACAAGGTTTTGTTACATCTTTTAAATACTATTCAGAAACATTGTTATTGATATACTCCTGAGCATCGTAATCTATTGAATTTGAGTGTTTGGCAGCAAGTAGGAAAATCTTTACATCGTGCTCATCAGCACGAAGATCTGCTTAATGCTGAAATGTGGGCTGCTTATAATCTTATTACTACAGCCCTTAGCCCTTTGCAATCAGATGGAGATTCTGTTAAAGACTTGAGTGAGGTTATTTATAATAAGCCTGAAGGACTTGATTCAGCACAGAATGAACAGAATAATAACTTGGACAATACTGTCTCTGCTTCTGAAGTTACTGATAATGTTAATAAAATTCAGCCATCCACAGGCTTTCATCCTTCTTCCTTACAAAATGAGAGAGCCCCTATAGATGATGTTGCCTGTCTAAAACATTTATTAAATAAATTACAACTTACACTGGAACAACAAGAGAATGGAAATCAGTATACTGCTTATCCTGTTCAAAAGCAAGATATATGTGAGCCTACGGATCCTCCAATTCAAGGTAAAAAATTAATTGGTACTGGCAGGGGAAGGATTTTTTAATTCCCTAAAAATCTCTGAAATACAACAGGTGCTTATGTATCATGATGATTTAGAATCTAATTCTAGTAATTTTTTTGCATCTATTTTCCCAATTATTTGACAGTCTTTTCCTCTTAATACTCCAGATCCTGGGGGAGGCCATAATATCCAATTTGACCAAATTGAATTTACTTTCTTAAAGCTGGTCAAACAATCTCTTCTACATATAGACCTCAGTCCTCATATGTTCAAGGCCTTAACTCTTCCTATTGTAATGATCATTTAATGATTCCTTTGGATTGGGATTTACTTGCTAGTATGGTTTTGGAACCAGGACAATATTTACAATTCAAATCTTGGTGGAGAGAGGAGGTTTTTCGAATATCTCGCATGAACACCAGAAATAATCCCCCAGGAGCTACTTTTGAAATGCTCATCGGCTTGGCGCTAATGCAGCTGTGGGACAACAAACTGGTTATACTGATGCTGTTATAGCTCAGATTAGATCACTTGTCTTAAAACCTGGATGCAAATCACTGGAGTTAGAGACAAGGAAGAAAAACTTGCAGCTTTACATCAGTTGGTACAAATTCAATTAGAATTAGGACATATAGAAGAATCATGAAGTCCTTAGAATTCTCTAGGCTTTGTAATAATAAAATAAATAAATATTAATTTTCTTTAGTGTTTTAGCTACAATCCTCTGAGCTATCTTATTCTTTGCCTGGAAACTGAGGCAGGGGATGTGTGTTGGATCTGACTATAGAAAATATCCCAGCAGCTGCCAAGAGAATTTTCTTAGAGAAATTTTGTTTAGTCTCATCCATCGTCAATCCCTCTGTCAGAAAATGCCCTAATTAAAATCAGGCAGGCATCTTTCTAGTCTGACTGTGTTCTGAAATCCCGGGTTTCTCTTTGATTTGTCTGGTCTGGTTTGTCTGAATCTAATTTCTGTTTAGTTTTTGTTTGATGTTGTCTAAAATGTGATTTTTAAGGTCTGAATTGTGTTTACATACAAAGATTTAAAATGCCAGCTTTTATATTGGAAAAATAGATTCATCCATATATTTTTTGCTTTAAAATTAGAAATTATAAGGAGCGCTCATTTAAATTTAAATTAAATAGAATATGAATCCTTAAAACTTGCTAATTTAGTTAATACATTGTAAGGTATATTCAAAGTTTAAAATCAAATAAGAATTCAAGTATTAGGATTAATTAAAGTTATATATTATACTTGTGTTTCTGTGTTGAAAATTGTCTTGTTTGTGTATAAAATATGCTCAAATTTATAAAACTAAGGAATTAAATAAAATTAAGTCATTTTAAGAATTTATCTCAAGCTGCTTCAGAGAGCTGCTTGTAGGACAACATCCTGAAAAAGGAGGAAAGTGGGAATTTAGTTCCTCTGATGCCCTATAATAGGCTTAACTATACAAAAGAATTTTAAATATAAAAGTTGATGCATCTCTTATTACTAAGCAACATTAGTTTTCTTTTTAGCCCACTTAGGCAGTAGTCACTAAGCTGCATGGCTTAGAGAAAGTCCCTAACAAAACTCTAAGATTTCTTTTACAACAGGAAAATAACAAGTCATTTGGCCTCTAATAAAGAAAAACATTTATCTTATAAATAATTTAAAAAGAAACTTTTTAAATTATAGTCTAACCTTTCTGACAAGAAGTTTTTTATACTCACTATGACCAAATTTCTGTCAAAGCCCTTAAAGAGTTAAAAACAGCTTGCTCCCAGTATAAAACTAATTGTCTTTATATGCAGGAACTGCTATCCTCCTTCATGGACTCTGAATGTTTTATTTCAAAAAATTTAGAAATGTTAGCTCGAACTGTTCTTTCAAAAGCAAAAGAGTTACAATTTATGACTTAGTAGGAGAATCAAGCTTGTATTTAAGCTAATCAAAATGCTAATGTTAATCCTCTTATTAATATTACACAAGATGAACTTTTTAGATGGACAGTTTGCTAATTTACAACAACAATGTAGGCAAAATATAGGGGTGAGGATTTGCTCTTATCTTCACAAATATGGGACTAGTAAATACCTTCCAGAAGATTGAAGCCTTGGCATAAGTCAGAAATAGAAAAAAGGGAAATTTGACAATTAAATAAACTTACCCAGGAGGCAAAAAATATTTTAATTAAGACTAAGACTTCAAAATACATTATTGACTCTGTTTCTAGCAATGCTAGCTGTTATGTCTATAACAATAAGCAAAACTAACTATTCTTACTAAGTTTATATTACTTCCATAAGCAATGTTGAATAGCCCAACAGTGTATCAACATTATGTAAATCAACCTTTAGAAAATATTCGTCAGAAATATCCTCAATCTTTAATAATCTGTTATATAAATGACATATTAATAGCTTATAAAAATAATGCTGAACTTTCAGTCATCCTTAAAAATGCTTCTGAAACCTTAAATCAGTATAGTTTAATTATAGCTGAAGACAAAATTCAAACATCCTGTCCTATTAACATTGTTACTAATTCACAATATGTAGAACATACAATTAAACTTATAGAAACTATTTATATTTCAAATAATAGTTCTAAATTGCACAAATTGTTTCAAGAGTTACAACTTTTATTGTAGGAATAAAATTCGCCTGTCTATATAACTCACATTTGTTCTCATACAGCTTTACCAGGACCTATGTCTACTACAAATAATAAAATTAATCAATTACTCATTAGATCAATAGAAATAGCTACTAAATTTCATACAGAGATTCATACAAATAGAAAAGGTTTAATACAAAAATTTAGAATAACCAGGCAAGAAGCTCAGAATAATGTTGAAAACTCTCCTCAGTATAATATTATAAATACTCCTCCATTACCAAAAAAAATAAATCCTAAAAGACAACACAGTAATAACCTATAGCAAATAAATATTACTCATATTTCTTCTTTTAAAAAAACTATCTTATATATGGTTTTATTAATATTTATTCTTCCTTTCAATAAGCCACACCTTTGCCTAAAGAAAAGGCTAATTGTGTCATTCAACATTGTACTGAAACTTTTAATGTTATAGGCATTCCTAAAGCAATTAAAACTGACAATAGCCCTGTCTATACATCTACTAAATTTCAACAATTATTAGCATTTTAGAATATTAAACATACTACTAGAATTCCAAATAATCCACAAGAACAAGCAATTATTGAATGCAGTAATTGCACTCTGAAAAATATGTTACTTAAACAAAAGGGGGGAGAAGAAAGAAGATTATTTCCTAGATTATTTACACAAAGTTTTATTTACTTTAAATTTCTTAAATACAGGAGAAGATAATTTGACTGCTGCAGACAGACATTGGACAAAAAATAATAGTTCTAAGATTAATCAACCTATACATTATAAAAGTGAGTTGAATCAATAGGTACCTAGTGTAGTGCAACATTGGGGAAGAAGGTTTACTTGTGTCATTGCAGAATCCGGTGAAGTCCTTTGGAGTCCTGCTCGCAGAATTAAACTAACAATATAAATAAGAACAATAGATTCTTTCCATATCTGCCATTGCTGAAATGGAAGAAATGAATTTCAAAGAAGAATCTTAAAGGTACTAGTGCTTGGTATTGAAAAGGCTAAAATACCAAGTTGGGGTCAACTTAAAAAAAACTGACCTTTAATGGTAAAAAAAAAATGCTACAAACTACTAAAAAAGAAGAAAATACTACTAACCTGTTTTTAGCAATGATTGCTTTGGTAACAATTCCAGTAAGTAGAGCTGAAAATGTTAGTTATTAGGCATATATCCCTAATCCTCCATTAAATAGAGCTATTCATTAGGAAAATGTAAGGACCAAGAGAAAATCAGAAAATAAGCAGGGCACTAATGGAACAGGGAACTTAAGGGTTACAGGCAGGTCCTGCTCCTGTTCTGTTAGAAGTAACATGCCCAAGGTCGTTCAAGAAGCAGAGACAGATAGGGACTCTGGGAAGCTGAGAGAGAAGAAAAAAAAAAAAAAAAGGAAAAAGAGACAAAGGTTTGCATTCTATTGGTTAAAAGACCCTTATCAGAAGTTTAGGTTTGGAATTCGCCAATGAGCTAGACCCCAGCCCCTGTTGCTATGCTATGTGCAGCCCCCTTAGCAAATAGGTTACCGCCACATCTGCTTCTGTATGAGGCTTGCTTGCTTAGCTTATAAAAAGATTTAGCTGTGAGCGCTAGGGGCGGCTCCCATTTGCAGCTCCTTGTGGGCACGGTGTCTCCGGACATCTCGGGAGTTCGCCCCTGTGCAGGTTAAACTGGCCAATAAAGTAACATCTTAACTCCTGAAAGTCTCCGACATTTGTTCTCGTACCCGGTGGATGCTACATTTTGGGGGCTCATCCCGGGATTCTCCCTTGGCGGAGTTTTGGGTTGGAGACCGGAAGGACAGCTCGAGCTGAGTAAGTATTCACGGAGGATCCTCATTTGGTTTGGTTTTGGGCTCCGGAGCATATAAACCTGAGGTAGTAGGTGGGACACCACTGGTAACCTACCCAGGGCTTTCAGAAGCGGGACGCCGCTCTCTGAAATTTGGATATTTGGATTTGTTAACTTTGGGAGTGACCGGTCACATTAGAATCTGTTTTGCGCTGCGCTGCGCTGCGTTTTGTCTGAGCTCAAATGACTGAGTTGAGTGTGAGAGAGACAAGTGTGTTCCTTGTGTTAATAGTGTGTGTTGCCTGTATCCTACCCTTTCTCATTATTCCTGAGTCATCTAGGATAGGACAACAGGAGTCTGTGCTGGGATCCCTGCTCGAGTGCCTGTTGAAGAATTTTTCTGATTTCCAGAAGAGGGCTCAGGGGTACGGAAGTCCGCAGCCAAGTCCAGGTTTCCTCCCGACCTTGAGCCAGCTGGAATAGTCTGCATTTAATGTAGGATAGCCCACAGAGGGCACTTTTGACCTTCCAATTTTGTTTGCTGTCAGAGCCACGGTCTATAGGGCTCCCCACCCAGACCAATACCTGAATATGGATGTATGGGTAGATACAGCCATTTTGTCTCCTTCTCTGGGAGGAACAGCCATTTTGCCTCCTCCTCTGGGAGGAACAGCCATTTTGCCTCCTCCTCCAGGAGGTGCAGCTATTTTGCCTCTCCGGGAGGCACTGCTGGCACCAGATGCTGGCCCACAGGCACCTCCTCGCCTCATCTATGTGCCTTTTTCCACTAGTGATTTATACAATTGGAAACATCAGAATCCCCCATTTTCCGAAAAACCTCAGGGACTAATATCTCTCCTTGAGACCATTTTTAGGACCCATCAGCCCACATGGGATGATTGTCAGCAGATTTTACAAACCCTCTTCACTTCTGAAGAAAGGGACAGAATAATGAGAGAAGCAGCTAAGGCAGTATTAGGAGAAGAAAGGGAAACTTAGGAGGGAAGAAGGGAAATAGAAGACGTTCTCCCGTCTCAACCTCCTACCTGGGACCCTAATACCGCTGGGGGAAGGGACATGCTCCTCCAGTATCACCGGGCTCTGTTGAGGGGGCTCAAGGCAGCAGCTAGAAAGTCAACCAACTTTAGCAAAGTAAGTAAAGTCATCCAGGGAAGAGAGGAATTCCCAGCAGCCTTTCTAGAGAGACTCATAGGGGCTTATAGAGTATATACCCCTCTAGATCCTGAGGCAGAAGAGAACAGGAGACTAGTAAATATAGCCTTTGTGACTCAGGCCGCTTCAGATATTAGGAAAAAGCTTCAGAAGATTGAGAGGTTCGAGGGAGAGAATAAAAGCAAGCTATTAGAGATAGCCCAGAAGATGTATGTCAATAGGGATGATCCGGAGGTTGGCAGGGCGAAGGAAGTTGCCAAAATTCTGATTGCTGCCACTGCCCAGAAACCTCCTCCCAAAGGGAAAAGGGGACAGCAAAAGGGCCAGGGCTCCATTTCCGCCAGCTCCCAGGAGCCCATGGTCACCTTAACAGTCGAAGGAAAACTAATAGACTTCCTAGTCGACATGGGAGCCACCTACTCAGTTCTAAAGAAACCACAGGGCCAGATGCAGAAGACAACTACTAAGATAAGAGGGGCAACGGACAAAGCAGAAGCCTACCCATGGGCCACCACAAGAATTACTGACTTAGGTCGAGGCACCATCACCCATTCTTTACTAGTCATTCCAGACTGCCCTTACCCACTGCTTGGAAAGGACTTATTGCAGAAACTTCAGGCCACCATAACCTTCCGACAGGAGGAAAGCCCTATGGGGAACAAAGAGGCAGAGCTAATAGGACTAACCTGAGCCTTACAGACAGCAGGGGGAAAAACATTAAAAATCGCAATGAAATTCTTGCCCTCCTAAACGCCATTTGGCTACCTACCAAAGTTGCAATCATCCACTGCAAAGGACACCAGAGAGGGGCAGCCACTAGGCCACAAGAAAGCCTTCTGCCATTGCTGCCTAAGCCAACGCTACCTCCGGATCCTAGTTATTCCCCAGAAGAAGAGCAGGAAGGGATGCAGTTGAAAGGGAAAAAAAAAATCAGCAAGGAGAAATAGAGCTTCCAGACTCCCGGCTCTATTTACCCCAGGGAATAGTAAGAGAAATAGTAGGAAGTATTCATACTAGTACCCATCTAGGACAAAACAAGCTAGAACAACTTATTAGGAAGTATTATGTAGAGCCCAACATCAGAGATATTGTCCACTCCATTGTCTCAAGGTGCAGCATCTGTGCCAGAGTAAATGCACAGAATAAGAAGCTACCCCCCTTTATAAGGTATTGGGGGAAAGCTCCGGGAGAACTGTAGGAAATAGATTTCACAGATATGACCCCTGGGAAGTCAGGTTATAAGTATCTACTAGTATTATTAGACACCTCAGGATAGGTGAAAGCATTCCCCACGTGAGGAGAGGCTGCTTCCACAGTCTGCAAAGTCTTATTAAGGGAAATCATACCTAGACATAGCATTCCCCTAGCCCTAGGATCAGACAATGGACCTACATTCATATCCAGGATATCTCAAGAATTAGCCACGAAGTTAGGTATTAATTAGAAATTACATTGCATTTATAGGCCCCAAAGTTCAGCACAGGTAGAAAGAATGAACAGAATTCTGAAGGAAACTATAATTAAGCTGAGAGAGGAGACCGGCAAAAACTAGGTTGAGCTCCTCCCTTTCACCCTTTTTAGAACCAGATGTACCCCCTATCTCAATAAATAGACCCCTTATGAAATCTTATTTGGGCAACCTGTGCCCCTTGTACCTCGATTGACCAGAGGGGAACTAGAGATTTCTAATCATAATTTCCTCAAGTCCTTGCAGGCCCTGCTTCAGAGTAGAAAGAAAGGTCATTGAACTGAAAGCCTGCCAGGCTTCCCGGCCCCATCAAGGGACACGTCTATGCTGTAGAAAGTAGGACATAAGAAGGTTTTACAGGTTACTCAGCAAACTGTTCAAAGACTGTCCAAGAGGCACTTCTAGCAGTACATCACCCAAGGACTGACTCCCACGTAGACGGGTCCACACACCATGATCCTGACAACTCCCACTACTGCCAAGGTAGAAGGCATACTCGCCTGGGTCCACCGCAGCCGGCTGAAGCTTGCAGTCCCAGCAGAGACACCTTTGTGGACAGCGAAGACTGACCCTGCCAACCCTTGTAAGCTGACCCTGAGAAGGACAGTATGCCCTGCTTCAGCCACAAACCAGAAGTTAACTGATCCACGCATAGCTAATGCCTAGAGGAACTAACTAAGGACTCTTTTAATCAGGCTTTAGGAAAAGGGAAAAGCAAGTTGTTATAAAGGCCAGTTATTTCTGAATAAGAAAGTACATAAAAGTTGAAAATTTATGTAAGTTGCAGAAAGTTTATATAAGTTACAGAAGGTTTGTGCAAGTTGTAAGAAGTTAGTGCAGAGAAGAAAAATACAAGGCAGGACACGTTCCTTGTGTATCAGCCCTGCCCATATTGCAGGAAAGTATCAACAGTTTATTATCTTAAAACAGTGTGTGCTTGTGTACTTTTGCAAAGATATTGTACAAATGTACTGAAAACATTGTAACCTTGTAGGTTTCGCCTATAAATACCCCTCTCCCCCTGAGCTCATCGCTGACCATTGTGAGAGGCGTAGTAGGCTAATCACTAGCCAGTGTATAAGACCCAATTAGCTTATAGCTACGACTAAAGTAGAAAATTCTCATAAGCCCCAGACTTATACCATTCTCCCCACTGATGAAGAATCAAGGATTTGATTTATGCCCTAAAAGGAGTAGGGAATGTAAGGACCAAGAGAAAATCAGAAAATAAGCAGGGCACTAATGGAACAGGGAACTTAAGGGTTACAGGCAGGTCCTGCTCCTGTTCTGTTAGAAGTAACATGCCCAAGGTCGTTCAAGAAGCAGAGACAGATAGGGACTCTGGGAAGCTGAGAGAGAAGAAAAAAAAAAAAAAAAAGGAAAAAGAGACAAAGGTTTGCATTCTATTGGTTAAAAGACCCTTATCAGAAGTTTAGGTTTGGAATTCGCCAATGAGCTAGACCCCAGCCCCTGTTGCTATGCTATGTGCAGCCCCCTTAGCAAATAGGTTACCGCCACATCTGCTTCTGTATGAGGCTTGCTTGCTTAGCTTATAAAAAGATTTAGCTGTGAGCGCTAGGGGCGGCTCCCATTTGCAGCTCCTTGTGGGCACGGTGTCTCCGGACATCTCGGGAGTTCGCCCCTGTGCAGGTTAAACTGGCCAATAAAGTAACATCTTAACTCCTGAAAGTCTCCGACGTTTGTTCTCGTACCCGGTGGATGCTACAGAAAATAGTGCCTTACCTATTTTTGTTAATGACTCTAATTGGCTTCCAGGATCTTTTAATGATAGAGGTCCCTTAGCACCTTCAGAAGAAGGCATGAAATTAGAAAATTATACAACAGGAGTTGAGGGATTACCTATATGTATAGGACATGAGCCACATTGTTTAAACATAGAAGCTCAAGCTTGGCTCTCTATTGTCAAAAATAACAATAAAGGAGAAGGAAAAAAATGTTTGTTACAAGGATTTAAAAGTAATACATCTGTACTTAAAATGTTAAAGATTAAAGCCCTCATAGCTCCACCCAAGTTAAAGGGCAGGGTGCTGATTTAAGGTGGCATAAGAACAATGGTTTAATTACAGCTGGTTGGTCAAAGTAATCATACTCTCATATAGCATAGAGGAGGGATGTCACCTCAAGCTCATATAAAATTTGGTCCTATACAATATCATTTATAGAAAGTAGCCACGGCACTTAAACATATGTCAGCATAGAAAGGAAAAATCTGGAGAAATTATCCTTCTAATCATATTATGTTAATCTTTAAAAAAAATAAAACACATTTTATATCTGCTTGTGTTAGATTGCTTTATATGTTTATTATAGGTGAAACCAAATAGACAGCTGAAAATTATTCAATAACTTGCAATAAGTGTGCCTTTTATACATGTATTAATTCTTCTATTCTTTTTAATAAAAATAGTCAAAGTCTTTACATTTTAAGAACCTGAACAGGAGTATAGATCCCAGTACAGATGCATCGGATGTGGCAGGGTTCCCCTTCCATGATGCTGTTACAATATCTTATTAAGTCCTTGAAGCGAACCAAGAGACTAGTTGGACTGATCATCACCATTATTATGGGACTAATAGCTGTAACCACCGCGGTTGCTGTATCTGGAGTTACATTACATCAAAGTATACAGACTGTGCACTTTGTACAAAAATGGCGTGAAGATTCTGAACAACTGTGGACTTCTCAATAACATATAAATAGTAACATTAATACAGGCTATGATTATGTTAAGAGATCAAATTGTTAGCCTGCAAAGACAAATTAAGCTAAGATGTGATTAGAATGTAACTACTTTTTTGTTACCCCTATTTCTTAAAATCGTACTTATTTCCATTAGGAAAATGTTAAAAAGTATTTGTTAAATCATGATAATGTAACGAAAGAAATCATTAAATTACAAAGACATATTCATGAAGCTTTTCAAAGAAAATTAGAAAATCTAACATGTCAACCTATATTGAAGGGATTAATGGATAATTTATCACAATTAAATCCTATTGAATGTATTAAAGGATTTGGGGGATCCACTGTAGAACTTTTTATAATAGTATTAATTCTATGTTTTCTTTTATATGTAGTTTGTTGACAAATCAAAGCAAGAAAAATAAGGGATGGATAAGAGAAGGCTGTGTTTTCTGTGGTGCTTCATAACATTCAGCATAAACAAAAAGGGGGAAATGTAGTGGAATAACCCATTGCATGGCCTTGGATGGGAACACAGCCAACAAGAAAAGAATGTTTTGCCAAGAAAATTGTTTTTTGGCCCTAGCCGGTTGGCTCAGTAGTAGAGTGTCAGCCTGGCGTGCAGGAGTCCTGGGTTCAATTCCTGGCCAGGGCACACAGGAGAAGCACCCAACTGCTTCTCCACCCCTCCCCCCTCCTTCCTCTCTGTCTCTCTCTTCCCCTCCCGCAGCCAAGGCTCCATTGGAGCAAAGTTGGCCTGGGCGCTGTGGATGGCTCTGTGGCCTCTGCCCCAGGCGCTAGAGTGGCTCTGGTCGTAACAGAGCCACACTCCGGATGGGCAGAGCATCGCCCCCTGGTGGGCGTGCCGGGTGGATCCCGGTGGGGCGCATGTGGGAGTCTGTCTGACTGCCTCCCCATTTCTGGCTTCAGAAACATACAAAAGAAAAAAAATAAGAAAATTGTTTTGTGACTTGAAGGCGGGTCACTGAAACGGGTCTATGTGACTGAAGGCAGTTGCTGGGCTTTTTCTCAGTAAAATATTCTCATAAGATTTCTGTTCCTTCCAAGGTTATCCCTTAAGAGAGGAATGTTGTGGAAATCATAGAAGCAATAGCAATTAATGCCTTTTGATATTATGTTGTTATTAAGCTATCATGCAGGTGTACTCCATGTATCTTTAAGTAAAAGTTACACTTGATGTTATGCCAATTTCTCAGTAAACAAGCTTTTTGAAGTCTTGTGAATAAAAATAGGACACAGCACGAATTCGGGGCTATTTGCCTGAGCTAGCGGTGGTCTTTTGCTAGTCCTTTATGATTTCGTCTGCTGATCTCTCTCTCTGCACCCCCGACTCACAACAACATTACAGTATAAGTTATTAGGCTCCACAGGAAGACAGACAAGCAGCTAAAATGCAAGTTAGAAAGTGAGGCCTAAGTCAGCAAATGACTAGATCAGAAAAATAAGAAACAAATTTCTTACAAATGGAGCTAAGGAAATGCCAGCAAGCAAATACAAATAAAAAGGAAGCTTAAAGCCAACAAGAGGTATCTGGAAGTAAAATTTAAATCAAAATAAAGAAAACAGGAGTAAAGATAAAGTAAACTGCTACTCCATTCTCAAGTTTTTAAGAATTGCTTCAAGGGCTGGATTATATCCTTACCTCCAGGAACACCACACCATTGTGGCACATAGTAGATACCCAATGGTGGTGGAATAAATAACCAACAAAATGTTCTTGGGATTATTTCACCTGTAAAAGAATTTATCAGGCGCGATTCATTTTAAATGTACAAGTTCCCTAGAGCACCTAAACTGACTGCACCCTAAATTTGAGAATAGATGATAGATTAACCAGATCATACTTGCCAGAACCTAAGATACTCATCTATACACCCTATTCTGTCACAGTCGCCAAATTTTATAATGTATTGATTTTAAAAAGAAAAAGGGAGAGGGAGAGAAACACCAATTTGTTGTTATTTATGCACTTATTCTTGTATGTCCCCTGATCTTGAAAAACCCTGCACCTTGGCATATTGAGATGACATTCTAACCAACTGAGCTACCCAACCAGGGCACGATTACCAAATTTTAAACATGAAGAACAGCACAATACAAATAGTACATGTCTTCCAAGAGCTAAAATGTTAAATGAAAACCACTACAGAAGAGTGACTGATAATAGTAGCATCTCAGACTATAGAAAACACTATGGAAAATTTATCTGCAAAACTGAAGAGACTAATAATTTTAGTAATTTTGCCATCAAAGAACTTCTAATATTTTAATAACCAAAACCCACCTTTTGCTACTCACAAACAAAAATATGGTTTATCTGCATAAGTAGCACAAAGCTATAGCTATGGTCAACAGAGAACTATACTTCCTATTATATATCAATGAAATCTCCTATTACTTTCCTCAACCAAGTAACTGTGCACAGAAAAGACCAATGCTTCTTAATATTTGACCACACTGAGTAAAACTGATTTATATCCTAGAGAACAACAACAACAAAAAGAGAACCAGAAGATGCAGAGTATTTTTTAAAAGTAAGCAAAGTATTAGAAGCTAGTTGACAATCAGAGGCAGAGAGCCACATGGTACTCTATTGAGTTTCCTTAAAAGCTTATCAATATTGTACAATTATCTCAAACATATCGATTAAGATATAAGATCTTATAGTGGGAGAAAATACAGATATCTTCATTTTCTTAATGAAACTGGTGTGTTTCTTAATGCATGCTTTAAACATAAAATCTAGTTTTGTAAATTTAGGAAAATTAAGTCTGAAAACAGTTGAGTTTATTTTACTTTTCCTCAACCTCCTACAACAGAGAGCTGGAGACAAGGTAATAACTGAACATCACTGGCATTATTTAAAAGAAAGAAGGCTAACTTTTAAAAAGTTAAATATTTGAACGAACACAGTATAGAAGACACATTAATAACATCCAGCAAAATATGCAAAATAATATTTTAAATGTTTACAACAAAACCCCAAATTTTCAGACTCACTAATGGTTTTTTTTAACCTGTGAACTGTCTCCAAATATCTACTGGTTTAAAATAAAAATTTATCATTAGGAAACACATTTTAGGCCCTTAGAAAATAAGATTCAAGCAGCAACAAGGATCTCAAAATTAACTAAGCCAAATAAAATAAACCTTAACTTGAAAAGGTGAAAGTTTCTTTCTTCGGAAAATGTGTTGCATTTCTCTCACCATTCATAAAGCATTTGGTAGACTATGTTCTTAAGTGCATTCTGTTATTATCAGATGCTGGAGTTTATTTTTAGATACTTTGGGTCAGGATCTTATTTCTACAGTAACTTGTCAGGAGTTAAATAAACAAAAATAAAACATTTTTATAACATAACCATATGGCAATGTTCACAGGCTAGAAGCGTTATTGTCACCTGTTGTTTTACATAGAGTCTGTTAAATATATGTGAACGTTTCAACAAAAAAGCTACTCAACACCATCCCTCTCTCTAACTGTGAGTGAATATGTACATTTTTTGGCCTTGCTGTGACCTGTGCTGTCACTGTATTTGTTCTCAGGACTGTCAGATCGCCACACATCTTATTTGGTGGTGAAGGATCTGCAGCGTCTCGCAACTTCTCGTGTCTGTGATCACCACTACTGGGGTGACTCTTCGATGAATACTTAAGTGCATGTAAAACATCACCCCCCCAAAAAAGAGAAAAAAATAAAATTTTAACCGTAGTTTACTAAATTCAGTCTATTATAAAATTTGATGTTTTAACTTTATTAAGTTTTACAAATGTATGCCAGTGAAATTAAAATTTCAATTATGCCTTTAAGTTATTCAGACAAAGCCTAAATCAATGCCTAAGGGTTATAAGGGTCCTCATACAAATCACAATACCTTATGTGATTGGAGGAAAAAAGAAAACTGTAGTCCACAATGCACAAAATCAAACATCTTGGCATATGTTCCTCAATACAGTTTTCTGGGAATTTAAAAGTTTACTCTAAGGAAAAGCAGAAACTGAGCACTATTGTAATCGATTTTTGCTCTACACCTGATGCAGACAAGTATAATGAGTTTAAGCATGTTTCTGCAAACCTACAGAAAATGAAAAGCATCATTTTCTCCAATTCTAATTCACACACACAAAAAAGATTTCAAACCTACCTTACTTATTCTGCCAGGTGTGGGAAACAATTTAAAAGTACAAAAAAATGGCCCTGGCCGGTTGGCTCAGCAGTAGAGCGTCGGCCTAGCGTGCGGAGGACCCGGGTTCGATTCCTGGCCAGGGCACAAAGGAGAAGCGCCCATTTGCTTCTCCACCCCTCCGCCGCGCTTTCCTCTCTGTCTCTCTCTTCCCCTCCCGCAGCCAAGGCTCCATTGGAGCAAAGATGGCCCGGGCGCTGGGGATGGCTCTGTGGCCTCTGCCTCAGGCGCTAGAGTGGCTCTGGTCCCAACATGGCGACGCCCAGGATGGGCAGAGCATCGCCCCCTGGTGGGCAGAGCGTAGCCCCTGGTGGGCGTGCCAGGTGGATCCCGGTCGGGCGCATGCGGGAGTCTGTCTGACTGTCTCTCCCTGTTTCCAGCTTCAGAAAAGTCAAAAATAAATAAATAAATAAATAAATAAAAGTACAAAAAAATGTTGGCTGACTCAGTGGAGCTCCCTCATAGAAACACTATGAGTTCTACCCTGGCCCTAAGGAAGACTCTGGGCAGCTGCAGAGGTGGGTTCAGCAACCCCAAGTGCCATGAGGAAAAAGAAACTCCTCCATTTGGGACCTCACCCTACGCATTTCTTCACCTGACTGTTACATCTCTTAATACCCTTTATAATAAATACCTTTCATGATCTAGTGAGTAAACAGGTTTTCTCGAGTTCTGTGAGCCATTTCTGCATATTAATCAAACCTGAGGAGGGGTTATGAAACTTCTGACTTCTAGCCCATAGGTTAGAAGCACAGGTGACAACCTGGGTTTACAGTGGCCTCTGAAGTGGAGGGCGATGTTGTGGGGCTGTCCCTTTTGCCTGCGGAATCAGACTCTGTATCTGGGCAGGTAGTGTCAGCACTGAGTGGAATTCCCAGGTGCCCTGCGTGTTGGTGTGGGAAAACCTCCAAACATACGTTGGAATTAGGTCCTGAAATTGTTTTCACTTTTGAACAAGCACTTCATAAACCTTTTATTATTAATATATAAATTTGATTTAATATGGACATGGTCTAGATTAATCCAAATTAAACGAGCTTACGTATATGTCAGTGGAGGGGATGTATTAGTTAGGTTAAGCTATAATAGACCTCAGCAGGCGAGCTGCTCTCTCAGTGAGTTAACGTAATAGAAATTTATTCCTCCATCACATTTTAATCCACTCTGAGTCAGGCATATTGCTTTGGTGGCATTCCTACAATTCTGGGACCTAAGGTGCTTATGTTTTGCAACTCATCTTTGAGTCCTTTGCTTCCAGCCCCGCTGATGGGAAAGAGAAAACAGAGAACTCACACCTGCACATTACAGTCGGAGGCTGAGAGTGTCATGTGTCCTTCCCCTCCTAGTCCTCTGGTCAGAACTATTTCTATAATCCTGTCCCAACCATAGGGGAACACATGGGTATGTGTAAATACTGTCTCTCACACAAGCAACTACAAAGAAAGTCATTTGATTTAAAGCACTGTATATAAAGTGACTGGAATGGCTTTAAGATGTCACTTAAGAAAAATTTTTAAAAAAGGAAAAAGAAAAATTATTGTTGGCACTTTTTGACATTTGGGTTTCATGTATTACAATTGGTAATTTTTAATTGCCTCATAATGCTAAATGTCATATATATATTCAATTATATATATAATTAAGTGAAAGGCAGGGAGGCAGAGAGACAGAATCCTGCATGTGCCCTGATAGGGATCCTTCAAGCAAGCCCCCTACCAGACAATGCTCTGCATATCTGGGGCTGCTGCTCTGTTACTTGGCAATCAAGCTATTTTAGAGCCTGAGGCAAGGCCATGGAGCCATTTTCAGTGCCCTGAACCAACTTGCTCCAACTGAGCCATGGCTGTGGGAAGGGGAGAAAGAGAGAGAAGGAGAGAAAGAGAGAGAGAAAGCAGAGGGGGGGGGTAGAGAAGCAGATGTTTGCTTCTCCTGTGTGCCCTGAACAGGAATCAAACCCAGGACTTCCACCAACAACAGCAGCAAAAAACACCTATTATCTTATAAGGCCAACACCTGCTGCACGTTAGAACGGGACCAGTGGATTGCTAATGTGACATGGGCCTCTGGCCACCACCTGTCCCCATTAGACAGGTCCCTTGGCTTTCCTGCTATTCAATCTGGAACAACGGGTCTTGAGGATCCTCCTGTCCATCAGCTGTCTCCATTATGTCAGCTTGTAACCATGAAACCTGAATGCGAGCCATGTAACTGAATGCCATTTTCTTGGCTGCTGCCAGGGCTGCCTACTTCCCCTGCCTTCTCAGCAGCTGGAAGCTCTGTTCAGGCTTAAGCTGCCAAAGCTCTAACAGGACACTATGAGACCTGACATCAAATTACTTTTTATCTGCTCCAGTCATAATCAAATCTATGCACATCTGTGTTTTTGTAAACTTTACAGGCTTGTTTCCCTTGCTGGTTGGGGAAACAGCAGCCCACACAGCCTTATGTCACCATGCTGCCCCACCTTCCCCAAATCTGCCACCATCTGTGTAAGAGTATTGATGGGCTGCCCCACATAGGGGCTCAAAACAGCCACTAGTAACTCAAAAAAGGCTGAAGAGGTGCTACAGAGAATAAGGTCCCTCATCCCAGCTATAAACACTTCTTCATCTGGTCCACAAGACCTTCGGTTGAAAGCAGCATTCTTTAGAGCTAGTTCCCAGAGGACCTGCTGCAGCTCAGCATATGACTGCCACTGACTCACTACCCCCAGCAAGTCTCCAGCATTCTGCCAGACAGCATGAATGGCAGTCATTACCCATTCATTAGGGCAGGGGTCCCCAAACTTTTTACACAGGGGGCCAGTTCACTGTCCCTCAGACCATTGGAGGGCCGGACTATAAAAAAAAACTATGAACAAATCCCTATGCGCACTGCACATATCTTATTTTAAAGTAAAAAAAAAAATGGGAACAAATATAATATTTAAAATGAAGAACAAGTAAATTTAAATCAACAAACTGACCAGTATTTCAATGGGAACTATGCTTCTCTCACTGACCACCAATGAAAGAAGTGCCCCTTCCAGAAGTGCGGCGGGGGCCGGATAAATGGCCCCAGGGGGCCACATGTGGCCCACGGGCCGTAGTTTGGGGACCCCTGCATTAGGGTATGGTTGTCATGGCAGTTCTAGAGACACTGCCTCAAGGAGGAGTGTGTGGTAATGGTGTCTAATTTCTCCATCTCTGTTCCAGAGAGCATGATGCCATCCATCCCTATGTCCCATAACTGCAACAACCAAGCTTCCAGGGACTTGGTGGGTTTCTGCCTGAATTTCGCCCCTAATTCCACCAACTCTGTCTGGGTGTAGGCCAGACTACAGAGAGCTCAACTATTGTGGAAGGGTTTGTGCCTGCCCCTGTGGCACTTTTGGCTATTGGGCTTTTACCTTCTGTGTGGCCACCGGCTGAGCTTTGAGTCTGCTGACAGCAGTTTCAGCCCAAACCTCCACTTTCTTCAGCAACTGCTTCAGCTCTTGGCAGCTGTCAGCTGTTGACCTAAAGCTGAATCTGGAGATCTTGAACCTGTAGCTGTCTCTAACAACTGCTGGTGCCAGTGCTCATCTTCTAGAGCAAACTGGAGATCTAGAACTGGGGTGGCACAGAGCTTTCAATTTCTTCTCTCAGGGTTTTAATAAACTACTAGCCCATTGCCCCCAGCAGGGTAGCCACAGGGAACCACATGCTCAAGAACAACAGCCATTCCTCTATGCCACTCTTCAAGGATGTTGGTGGCATCATACTGATTTGATCCAAATCCTGTCCACTACACCAGATGTAATGCCAGTGGCCAAGGCCAGGCGGGTTCACATTGGATTGGCAGTCGGTACAGAAACTGTGGAGCCAGAAAGGTTTGGACCATATTGTATATTGGAGGCTCACAATGGCAGGCAAGCAAACAGGCAGGGGAAAACCACATCTCACAGCAGCAGGTGAATGAACAGCAAAACAGCCCCTCACAGTGGTGGGCAAGCCATCCGCCAAATCCGCCCTCAGTGAAAGAGCCGTAGCCTTACTCAGGCTTTGCACACGTGGCTCACGCACTAATCATGCAAAGTGCAGGTGAGCAAACCTAACACAGCTGTTTTCCCTACACTGATTAAAACATTAAATATTGAAACAAAACTATTTCTTTTGGAAGGTGAAGCTTCAGATCACACTTTTGTGACTCCCTGAGGTTTCAATGATTCCTAGATAGGGAGTACTGGGATAGATGTCAAACTTCTGGTCTGGAGTTTTGATTTGACTGAGAGGTATCATAATAATCTCCAAGTGTCCCAAGATATGAATGGAAAGAAACTGTAGCACAGTTCACATTGCAATGAAAGCAGGTTGCACTTTAAGGGGCTTCACAAAGGAATGTCTCACCCAATTCATGGCTCCAAGCCCCTTGTCTACCCAAGTTCATTAAATGTGTGACTAAATACAAGACCAGCAGCTTTATATCCAGATTCACTTAATTTTCAGATCTAGACTTTACAACTTTACAGCAGAAAAGGACCGTTGAGATCAGAGATCATTCCAGACTTGATGTGTAGAGAAGTGTCCTGCTCAAAGTCATAAAGTTGGTAAGCTGGGTCATCAGGTTGGTGAGTTGGGACTGGCAATCAGGCCCCCACAGAATCCCAAGGTCCCCCATCTTCAGGGCTAGCCAGAGACCACTAGTTTGATTGCCAGCTGTTGTGGGAACCTTTACAAAGTTTTTGACCACTGCACATGTAGCTGTTGCTGGGAATTCTAATAGGGGAGGCAGTTGCTATTTTTCTATCTCAGCGTTGTTTGTTGCGGGACAGTAAAGTTAGAAAAGTTACCTCCCTGTGTCTTCTAGCAAGCAATTTGGTTTCTGCTCATGGGAACAACACAACACAAGTCATTTTTGTCTGTATTTGTAAGTGGTTATAATTTTATCTAATAATCTTGTTCTCATCTCACATCTAGTTCTTTAGCTATTCCTCACAGAGCATGGCTTCCACAAGGTTTGAGCATCCAGATTTTCTTTCTTGTGAGGAATATGAGTTTGTTAGCATTCCCTTAAAAGGTGTCACCCAGAACTGAACATAGAACCACAGTGTGGTCTTAACACTGGTGATGACAAAACACCCACTAATTTGAATGTTATGCATGAATACAGCCGAGCTGTGGTAGGTTTTTCCATATCTAGTTAGCAATGCTTTCTAAAACCTGAACTAAAACAAATATTTTTCCATGATTGGGCACTATTCTAGACTGTTTTCCCATGGGAGAAGAAAGAAGAATGAGGGGGAACAGAGAAGGAAAAGAATGCCAGTTTTGATGTGTCAACCCCGGAGTTGCACCACTCCACAGCCTTGCATGCACCACACTGTGTAAGCAGGCTTTGCAACATAGTGCCCGTTCCCCACTTTCTCAACCCTGGGCTCTGTCAGCGCAGCACCGTGGGGCACTTCCTGCACTCAGCAGATAGTGGTTCGGTTGTCAGTTTCTTTTTTCACCAAGGTCCTGGGGCAGGCACCTCAGTAGTTTCGCCCTGTGTGTGTAGTGGGGTGAGGTCATCCATCTGTTGAGGAAATGAAGGGATAGAGACCAGATCCCAAAACAGTCAAGATGAGAGAATGTGTGTTCGGACATCTCAATTACCCAACTTGGGGAAGGCCCGGATCATTTCAAAATGCTAATTTTCATATATTTGTTGATTGCTTCAAAGTGTTTCCAAAGGTACTTCTATTCATATCAAAGTTAGTCGTTATGGCCCTGGCTGGTGGCTCAGGGGATAGAGCGTTGGCCCAGTGTATAGACATCCCAGTCAGGGCACACAACAGAAGTGACCATATGCTCCTCTTCCCCTTGTCTCTCTCTTTTCCGCCCACATTCAGTGGCTCAATGGGTTTGAGCATGGCCCGGGTGCTGAGGATAGCTCAGGTGGTCTGAGCATGTCAGCCACAGGCACTGAGGATAGCTCGGTACTCAAGCAGCAGCCCCAGGTGGCGTTGCCGGGTGGATCAGGGTCAGGGCTTATGTAGGAGTCTGTTTCTCTATCTCCCCTCCTCTCACTTAAAAAATAATAATTATTATTTGGTCCTTATTATCACCTTCTGAGGTAGGCAGGGCAGCTATTATCCTCATTTTTCATATGAACCAATTGATCATAACAATGAGTGACTATCTGTCCCCTCTGAACCCTGTGGTCCCTGAAGCAGTATGGACTTCCCTCTCATGATGTGAGCCATGCTGGTTCATTGCAGATATAATCATTCTTCATCAAACAAATATATATTGAACACTTCCTATGTGCCTGACATTATAGTAGTGATACAAAGATGTAAAGCAGTGCTGTTTGAGTCGCTTCTAGTTTAGTAATTACTGTCAAGTTTATACTAATATTTTACTGAGGACAATAGAATCATTGTAGAAGTAGACATGATGCTTAGAGAACATCTAGATCAGTGATCCCCAAACCCCAGGCCGTGGACCAGTACCGGTCCATGGGCCATTTGGTACCGGTCCGCAGAGAAAGAATAAATAACTTACATTATTTTCATTTTATTTATATATATTTAAGTCTGAATGATGTTTTATTTTTTTAAAATGACAGATTCCCTCTGTTACATCCGTCTAAGACTCACTCTTGACACTTGTCTTGGTCACGTGATACATTTATTCGTCCCACCCTAAAGGCCGGTCCGTAAAAATATTTTCTGACATTAAACCGGTCCGTGGCCCAAAAAAGGTTGGGGAACACTGATCTAGATGGCTTATCAGCTGATGAGGCAACTAGGATCCAGAAAGGGAAGTTCTTCTACTTGGTATAGACAAGATCAATTGTAGGGTCCAAGCTCCTAGCTCCCAACCCAAAGCCCCTTCTACACACTGTACTATTTTGTCCATGTTCCCTACCACAGTGAACAAGCTTTGGAGTTCAGACATGACTAGTTCTCAGTAGTTGAAAATCTAAACCTACATTATCCATAAGTTCATTAGAATTGCTTTCTGCTAGTCATTTGGAGTATCTGCCTCATTTCGGTATTTACCATAGGCTTAATGATCACTCAGCCTAAACTTCTCTCTAGAACTCGAGTCTCCTAACATCATGAAGCAGATTCACTCTTTTGGTTGGCTTTACTCTGTGCTGTTTACACTGTTTTAAAGTACAGGAGTGGGCTTCTTAGCCTGAGCAGTGCATGTTTTAATGGGAACTTGCTAGCTGTTTACAAATGCTTGAGGGCTGGAAGAGGACACAGGCAGTGTTGATTACAGGAAGATACATTTGGCTCAGTGTAAGAAATGTCTGTCTGGCTAGTAGCACTAAGAATAAAATGAAGGTGCCTTATTAGTGCGGTAGGTAGTGCGTCAGAAGGATAACAATAGAATGAACCTTCTTCTCTAACCCTACCTTACCCACTCAGCCATGTCTAACCTGCAAGTCTAGAAATATCATTCAGATGGATAGCTAAAAACTGAAGTTCTGCTGTGAAGGAAAACTGTGGCTATTAGAAAATGTGGTGGTAAATTTTTTGAGTTAACATGACTGGGCCAAATGTTGGCCAGTAAAACATTATTTCTGGGTGTGTCTGTGAGGATATTTCTGAAAGAGATTAGCACTTGATTCGGTGGACTAAGAAAAAGCAGATGGTTTTCCCCAAGGTGGTGGTCATGATCCTATCCATTGAAGGCCTGAATAGAACAAACAGGCAATGAGTATGCTGTCTCTGGTTAAGCTGAGTGTGGGGAAAAGTTGTGGTTAGGCTTGCTCACTGGTTTCCCTGCTGCACTTGGCTCGCGGGTTTTCCTGCCACAAGCACTTTGCACAATTAGTGTGTGAGCATGTGGCAGAAAGCCACGTGTGTGTCTCCAGAAAAGCTATGAGTGCTTTCCCTCGCCTCCCAGATCGCTTTCCCGCCACCGGGAGGTGAGGTTCCCTGACTCCCTCAGAGGCCACCATGACGAGCAGTTTTCCTGACCCCTTGTCCTTACCTGTGTAAAACGTTTTTTCTTTGCTTATTTGCTCACCCATCTCTGGGAGCCTTTAATAAACGAGAATAACTCAACAATTGCAGGCTCCGCAGTTCCTCTACTGCCCGCTCGAATTCAGTGTGAACCAGCCTGGCCTCGACCACCAGCATTACACTGAGACATCCATCTCCTCCTGTCCTTGGGCATCAGAGCTTCTGGGTCTCAGACTCAGATCAGGACTTAGACCAGCAGCCCCTACATCTCAGGCCTTCAGACTCAGATTGCAACACACCGCCACTTTCTTGGTTCTCCAGGTGCCGACAGCAGATGTGGGACCACCTGAGCTCCGTAACTGCATGAGCCAATTATAATAAGTCTCCTCTTAGCGTATATACATACACATATGTTTCCCTGGAGAACCCTGACTAATACAGGAAGAAGTGAAGACTCCCAAGTACGTAATTGATTTCAGAGTTGGATGGAGTGGAAGAGAAGCAGGAATCAGGGAAAACTTCTGTTTTCTAGCTTAGATGCCACTACCTGGTTTGAGTTCAGGGAGAGACAGTAAGTAGTTCTATAGAAATCTGAAGTCTTGATTTGCATAGAGCTCCTGGCTACCAAATAGTGAGCATATTACATGCCAGGTTCTGTGCTATGTGGTTTTCACAGGAAACCCCTGTTTTATAGGTAGGCACTGTCCCCATTTTATCTTGGGCAAAGCCACTCTGGTGTAGCGGTCAAACCCACACTCAGGGTAGACACAGCAGTGAAGGGGAAGAAGGTCCCCTCCTGATTTGGCAGATCATCCGTTCTACTGCTCATTGACATTAGTTTCACCTGCTTCCTCTCTCCTAGGAAATCTTCAGCTAGGAGTGTGGCTCCTACGGACTGCACCGCCCAGGGGCTCATGGACACGGCAGGCTATGGAAAACCTGGGGAGGCCTGCGTTTTGTGAGAATGCGTTATTAACAATACAAAGTTGAGATTTATCTAACAATTTGAATGATATTGGAGATGCAGGAGTATTTCTTCTTTTTCTCCTTTCCCTTTACTAATAAATGAGGACATCTTACAACCTTTCAAGTACACAAAAAATCCAAGAGCTCCTCCACATCTTTTTTTTTCTATTTCAAAGGCTGATTCAGGCCCTGGCTGGTTGGTTCAGCAGTAGAGCATGAGCCTCACCTGGTAGGGGACTTGTTGGGGGGATCCCAGTCAGAGTACATGAGGGAGTCTGTCTCTGCCTCCCCACCTTTCACTTAATAATAATAATAATAATAATAATAATAGAAAAAGAATCAACTAATGAATGACTAAGTGGAACAATAAATTGATGTTTCTCTCTCTCTCTTTCCCATCCACTCTCTCTCAAATCAATAAATAAAATTAAAAAGGAATGAGAGAAAGAAAAAGACCAGCCTTGGCTGGATAGGTCAGTTGGTTGGAGCATTGTCCCAAAGCACTGAGGTTGTCATTTCACTCTCCAGTTAGGGCACATACAGAAACAGATTGATGTTCCTGTCTCTCTCTCTTTTGTACTCTTTTGCTAAAATCAATACATAAAATCTTAAAAAAAAGTTATAACTTGAAAAACATTTATTTAAAAAAAAAAGACAGGTTGGGGTAATGTACACATATTAGAATAAAAGTAAGGAACTATGATAGAGGATAGAAATGTTAGGGAAGGCAAGAATATGCCAAATGCAGGCTCGGGATAAATTCATATTGGGACAGTAAGAAAAGTCTGCCCCTCGACACCCAGGATGGGCAGAGCATCGCCCCCTGGTGGGCAGAGCGTGCCCCTGGTGGGCGTGCCGGGTGGATCCCGGTCGGGCGCATGCGGGAGTCTGTCAGACTGTCTCTCCCTGTTTCCAGCGTCAGAAAAATGAAAAAAAAAAAAAAGTCTGCCCGTAAATGGGGGCAGATCAACCGAGAATTTCATATCCATCTAATTGTTCTTTATCTCTGCTGACTTGAAGAGAACACATGGAACTAAAGGTCAAGGTCTCTCATTTCTTTGTTCGTTCAAAAGTATTCACTGTGAGCCAGTGTACCAGGGGCTATAAGTCAAGTAAGATGTGGTCATAGTCAGAATTATGAATTCAGTTTTGAATTTCATAGTGTCTTTTTATATGTCTCTTTCTCTCTTTCTCCCTCTCATTTACACACTCCTACCTTTTTTCTTTAGAGCTAATGAAGCTGAGACACAGAAATATTAACTTCGTTGCCTCTGATCATATAGCTAATAAGCCAAGGAATCAGAGGTGGATTAAGGTCGGTTGAGGCCTTGGGCACTGAAGAAAATATTGGGCCTCTTAAAAAAAGAGAGACAGGGGCCCTGGCCGGTTGGCTCAGTGGTAGAGCGTCACCCTGGCATGCAGAAGTCCCGGGTTTGATTCCTGGCCAGGGCACACAGGAGAAGCGCCCATCTGCTTCTCCACCCCTCCCCCTCTCCTACCTCTCTGCCTCTCTCTTCCCCTCCCGCAGCGGAGGCTCCACTGGAGCAAAGATGGCCCGGACGCTGGGGATGGCTCCTCGGTCTCTGCCCCAGGCGCTAGAGTGGTTCTGGTCGCAACAGAGCGACGCCCGGGAGAGGCAGAGCATCGCCCCCTGGTGGGCAGAGCATCGCCCCCTGGTGGGCGTGCCGGGTGGATCCCTGTCGGGCGCATGCGGGAGTCTGTCTGACTGTCTCTCCCCATTTCCAGCTTCAGAAAAATACAGAAAAAAAAAAAAAGAGAGACAGGAAAAATAAAAATACATGTTAACCATAATTTTAAGTAAATTAAAAATATTATGTACTATTAATGTTAAAATTGCACATATAAAACCAAATATGACATCATTAGAAAAAAGTATAAGGTTGGGATTTTGCAGGGCCTTTCAGATGTAGGGCCCAGGGTACACGCCTGGTGCGCCCACCATTATATCGGCCTCTGCAAGAAATAACACAAGATATTCAACCAGCCTGGTATCCCTTCAAGTTTCTTGCAATTAAGTTACTTTCCAACTAGAATGCTCAGTGTTCCTCCCAACACCAATGCCCAAATCAAAAGTGTTCATTCAATGGTTTCAATGACAATCTATAAATTACTCAGTATTTGGTTAAAATGTGGGAATAAAACCAATCTTAAGAAACTAGTACAAAGATTAAGAACTAAACACTTTGAAATGACTCTGCAATGAAAAGCCCTACTTATACAAAACAAAGAGCTAGCTTCTCAAAGATTCACAGACCTTTACGTTTCAGCAGTCATACCTGGAGAACTTTCTCCCTTATGATGCAGAAAAGGCACAGTCACCTATTACAGTAGAGCCAATTTAAAAAGAACTAAGTTTTATGAGATGAAATTGAATCAGCATTTTATTATTATTATTATTAAATTGGAGGCTGGGAGGCAAAAAGACAGACTTCTGACATGTGCCCGACCAGGATCTACCTGGCCATGTTCTGTCCATCTGGGGCCACCGTTCCTCGGCAACTGAGCTACTTTAGCCCCTGAGGTGAGGCCGTGGAGCCATACTCAGTTCCTAGGGCCAACTTTGCTGAAACCATTCGAGCCATGGCTATAAGAGAGAGAGAGAGAGAGAGAGAGAGAGAGAGAGAGAGAGAGAGAAAGTGAGAGAGAGAAGGGGGAGGGGTGGAGAAGCAGATGATCGCTTCATCTGTTTTCGCTGACCTGGAATTGAACCCATGACATCCATACACCGGGCCGACGTTCTACCACTGAGCTAATCAGCCAGGGCCATTTGTTGATTTTTGTATGTGCCCTGACTAGGGATTGAACCTGCAATCTTGCCATAATGGGATGATGCTCTAACCAACTAAGTTACCCAGCCAGGGTCTCCGCAATCTGTATTTAAATTACAAGCTCTTGGGCCTCCAAGCTATTTCTTTGTGATACTCAGTGTGAAGCTCAGCACAGAACAGCTTTATTTTTTAGAGCAAAAACGAAGTGCCCCTGTCTGGTCAAAGCACAGCCACCCCCAAAATGAACATCATTATTTTTAAGAATACATTTTTTTTTGCAGTGCTTTATTTCTTTTTTTAAAAATTCTTTTATTTTTATTTTTATTTTTTTAAATAAATTTTTATTAATGGTAATGGGATGACATTAATAAATCAGGGTACATATATTCAAAGAAAACATGTCTAGGTTATTTTGTCATCAAATTATGTTGCAAACCCCTCGCCCAAAGTCAGATTGTCCTCCGTCACCCTCTATCTAGTTCTCTGTGCCCCTCCCCCTCCCCCTAACTCTCTCCCTCCCTCCCTCTCATGTCCTCCCACCCCCCCACCCTTGGTAACCACCACACTCTTGTCCATGTCTCTTAGTCTCATTTTTATGTTCCACCAATGTATGGAATCATGTAGTTCTTGTTTTTTTCTGATTTACTTATTTCACTCCTTATAATGTTATCAAGATCCCACCATTTTGCTGTAAATGATCTGATGTCATCATTTCTTATGGCTGAGTAGTATTCCATAGTGTATATGTGCCACATCTTCTTTATCCAGTCTTCTATTGAAGGGCTTTTTGGTTGTTTCCATGTCTTGGCCACTGTGAACAGTGCTGCAATGAACATGGGGCTACATGTGTCTTCACGTATCAATGTTTCTGAGGTTTTGGGGTATATACCCAGTAGAGGGATTGCTGGGTCATAAGGTAGTTCTATTTGCAGTTTTTTGAGGAACCACCATACTTTCCTCCATAATGGTTGTACTACTTTACAGTCCCACCAACAGTGAATGAGGGTTCCTTTTTCTCCACAGCCTCTCCAACATTTGCTATTACCCGTCTTGTTGATAATAGCTAATCTAACAGGAGTGAGGTGGTATCTCATTGTAGTTTTGATTTGCATTTCTCTAATAACTAATGAAGCTGAGCATCTTTTCATATATCTGTTGGCCATTTGTATCTCTTCCTGGGAGAAGTGTCTGTTCATGTCCTCTTCCCATTTTTTTATTGGATTGTTTGTTTGTTTGTTGTTGAGTTTTATGAGTTCTTTGTAAATTTTGGATATTAGGCCCTTATCTGAGCTGTCGTTTGAAAATATCAGTTCCCATATAGTTGGCTGTCTGTTTATTTTGATATCAGTTTCTCTTGCTGAGCAAAAACTTTTAATTCTGATGTAGTCCCATTCATTTATCTTTGCCTTCACTTCTCTTGCCATTGGAGTCAAGTTCATAAAATGCTCTTTAAAACCCAGGTCTATGATTTTAGTACCTATGTCTTCTTCTATGTACTTTATTGTTTCAGATCTTATATTTAGGTCTTTGATCCATTTTGAATTAATTTTAGTACACGGGGACAGGCTGTAGTCGAGTTTCATTCTTTTGCATGTGGCTTTCCAGTTTTCCCAACACCATTTGTTGAAGAGGCTTTCTTTTCTCCATTGTGTGTTGTTGGCCCCTTTATCAAAGATTATTTGACCATATATATGTGGTTTTATTTCTGGGCTTTCTATTCTGTTCCATTGGTCTGAGTGTCTATTTTTTTGCCAATACCATGCAGTTTTGATTATCGTGGCCCTATAATATAGTTTAAAGTCAGGTATTGTAATGCCCCCAGCTTCATTCTTTTTCCTTAGGATTGTTTTGGCTATTCGGGGTTTTTTATAGTTCCATATAAATCTGATGATTTTTTGTTCCATTTCTTTAAAAAATCTCATAGGGATTTTGATGGGAATTGCATTCAATTTGTATATTGCTTTGGGTAATATGGCCATTTTGATTATATTTATTCTTCCTATCCAAGAACAAGGAATATTTTTCCATCTCATTGTATCTTTTTCGATTTCCCTTAACAATGCTTTGTAATTTTCATTATATAGGTCCTTTACGTTCTTTGTTATGTTTATTCCTAGCTATTTTATTTTTTTTGTTGCAATCGTGAAGGGGATTATTTTTTTGAGTTCGTATTCTAATATTTCATTGTTGGCATAGAGAAAGGCTATGGACTTTTGTATGTTAATTTTGTATCCTGCGACCTTACTGTATTGGTTTATTGTTTCTAATAATCTTTTTGTGGAGTCCTTCGGGTTTTCGATGTATAGGATCATATCATCAGCAAAAAGTGATAGCTTTACTTCTTCTTTTCCGATATGGATGCCTTTTATTTCTTTGTCTTGTCTGATTGCTCTGGGCAGAACTTCTAGCACCACGTTGAATAAGAGTGGAGAGAGTGGACAACCCTGTCTTGTTCCTGATTTAAGGTAGAAAGTCCTCAGTTTTATGCCGTTTAATAGGATGTTGGCTGATGGTTTATCATATATGGCCTTTATCATGTTGAGATATTTTCCTTCTATACCCATTTTGTTGAGAGTCTTAAACATAAAATTGTGTTGTATTTTATCAAAAGCCTTTTCTGCATCTATTGATAAGATCATGTGGTTTTTGTTCTTTGTTTTGTTGATATGGTGTATTACGTTAACCGTTTTGCGTATGTTGAACCATCCTTGAGATTCTGGGATGAATCCCACTTGATCATGATGTATTATTTTTTTAATATGTTGTTGTATTCGGTTTGCCAGTATTTTGTTTAGTATTTTAGCATCTGTATTCATTAGAGATATTGGTCTGTAGTTTTCTTTCTGTGTGCCATCCTTGCCAGGTTTTGGTATGAGGGTTATGTTGGCCTCATAAAATGTGTTTGGAAGTATTGCTTCTTCTTCAATTTTTTGGAAGACTTTGAGTAGAATAGGAACCAAGTCTTCTTTGAATGTTTGATAGAATTCACTAGTATAACCGTCCGGGCCTGGACTTTTATTTTTGGGGAGATTTTTAATAGTTTTTTTCTATTTCCTCCCTGCTGATTGGTCTGTTTAGGCTTTCTGCTTCTTCATGACTCAGTCTAGGAAGGTTGTATTGTTCTAGGAATTTATCCATTTCTTCTAGATTGTTGTACTTGGTGGCATATAATTTTTCATAGTATTCTACAATAATTCTTTGTATTTCTATGATGTCTGTGGTGATCTCTCCTCTTTCAT
Source organism: Saccopteryx bilineata (assembly GCF_036850765.1). Classification (NCBI taxonomy): domain Eukaryota; kingdom Metazoa; phylum Chordata; class Mammalia; order Chiroptera; family Emballonuridae; genus Saccopteryx; species Saccopteryx bilineata. Next base: position 147,425,970 of record NC_089494.1, read on the forward strand.
TTTGGATTTTATTTATTTGAGTCTTGTGCCTTTTTTCCTTGGTGAGTCTTGCCAAGGGTTTGTCAATTTTGTTGATCTTTTCAAAGAACCAGCTCCTTGTTTTATTGATTTTTTCTATAGTTTTTCTGTTCTCTATTTCATTTATTTCTGCTCTGATTTTTATTATCTCCTTTCTTCGGCTGGTTTTGGGTTGTCTTTGTTCTTCTTTTTCTAGTTCCTTAAGGTGTGAAGTTAAGTGGTTTACTTCGGCTCTCTCTTGTTTGTTCATATAGGCCTGAAGTGATATGAACTTTCCTCTTATTACTGCTTTTGCTGCATCCCAGAGATTCTGATATGTCGTATTTTCATTTTCATTTGTCTGTATATATCTTTTGATTTCTGCACTTATTTCTTCTTTGACCCATTCATTTTTTAGAAGTATGTTGTTTAGTTTCCACATTTTTGTGGGTTTTTCCCCCTCTTTTTTGCAGTTGAATTCTAGTTTCAAGGCTTTATGATCAGAAAATATGCTTGGTACAATTTCAATTTTTCTAAATTTGCCGATATTGTCTTTGTGGCCCAACATATGGTCAATTCTTGAGAATGTTCCATGTACACTAGAGAAAAATGTATACTCTGTCGCTTTGGGATGAAGTGTCCTGTCGATGTCTATCATATCCAGGTGTTCTAGTATTTCGTTTAAGGCCACTATATCTTTATTGATTCTCTGTTTGGATGACCGATCTAGAGCCGTCAGCGGTGTATTGAGGTCTCCAAGTATGATTGTAATTTTGTTAGTTTTTGTTTTAAGGTCAATAAGTAGCTGTCTTATATATTTTGGTGCTCCTTGGTTTGGTGCATATATATTAAGGATTGTTATGTCTTCTTGATTCAACTTCCCCTTAATCATTATGAAATGATCATTTTTGTCTCTGAGTACTTTTTCTGTCTTGTAGTCAGCATTATTAGATATGAGTATTGCTACACCTGCTTTTTTTTGGGTGTTGTTTGCTTGGAGTATTGTTTTCCAGCCTTTCACTTTGAATTTGCTTTTATCCTTGTTGCTTAGATGTGTTTCTTGTAGGCAGCATATAGTTGGATTTTCTTTTTTAATCCATTCTGCTACTCTGTGTCTTTTTATTGGTACGTTTAATCCATTTACATTTAGTGTAATTATTGACACTTGTGGGTTCCCTACTGCCATTTTATAAATTGCTTTCTGTTAGTTTTGTATCTAGTTTGATTCTTCTCTTTTGTTTTTCTATCATTTGTTTTTGTTTGTTTGTGTTCCATACTTCTTTCCTCTGTTGCTACCTTTTTTAAGTCAAGTGTTTTTGTGGTGGTTTTTTTAAGGGTGGTTACCATTAAGTAATGAAAAGGGTACCTACCATATTCATTGTAGTACCCTATCTTATAAGTATTTCTGCACTTCATCATCCTTTGCTACTGTTAATCTCCATCCTCTCCCCCCTTTTTTTCCTTTGTTGTCACAGTTTAAGTTTGGTTTTATTGTGTTCTTGGTGGAGCTGTTACTTGTGGTGTTGTTTTCTTTTGTTCTTTGAATCTGGTTGGAAAACCCCCTTAGTATTTCCTGGAGTGGGGGCTTTCTGTTGATAAATTCTCTCATCTTTTCTGTATTTGTGAATGTTTTTATATCTCCTTCATACTTGAAGGATAGCTTTAATGGGTATAGTATTCTTGGCTGAAAGTTCCTCTCTTTCAGGGCTTTAAATATTGGGGTCCACTCTCTTCTAGCTTGTAGAGTTTCTGCTGAGAAATCTGATGATAATCTAATAGGCCTTCCTTTATATGTTGTACTCTTCTTTTCCCTGGCTGCCTTGAGAATTTTTTCTTTGTCATTGGTTTGTGTCATCTTTATTATGATGTGCCTTGGAGTGGGTTTGTTGGGGTTAAGAAAACTCGGTGTTCTGTTTGCTTCTTGAATTTGAGGCTTTAGTTCCTTCCACAGGCTTGGGAAGTTCTCATCTATTATTTGTTTGAGTATATTCTCCATTCCATTTTCTTTCTCTTCTCCCTCTGATATACCTATTATTCTTATGTTATTCTTTCTGATGGAGTCAGACAATTCCTGTAGGGCTTTCTCATTTTTTATTATTTTTGAGTCTCTTTCTTCTTCTCTCTGTTGTGCCTCAAGTTGTTTGTCTTCTATTTCACTAATCCTATCTTCAATCTGGGCTGTTCTGTTAGCTAAGCTTGTTACCTCGTTTTTCAGCTCGTGAATTGAGTTTTTCATTTCTGTTTGATTTGTTTTTATAGTTTCAATTTCCTTGGTAATATATTCTTTGTGTTCATTGAGTTGTTTTCTGATCTCCCTATATTGCCTTTCTGTGTTTTCTAGTATATCTCTGAGTATTTTTAAGATTTCTATTTTAAATTCTCTGTCATTTAGCTCCAAGGCTTCCAATATGTTGTCTTTTCTTCATAGATTTTTCCACATCTATTTGTGTTACCTCTCTTTCTTTTGTATCCATAATATTCGATTTCCTCTTTCTTATCGGCATCTGAGGGTGGTCTTATTGATAGCACTAATTAGAATTAATAAAGAGTAAAAAGTAAAAAAAAAAAAGGTAAAACACCCCACAAAAAAAACCAGTAATAATTTATTATTTCCCCCTTTTTTTTTCTCTTCTCTTTCCCTCTTCTCCCCTCCTCAGGGAAATATCGTGCCTATAATGGAGGGCCTGATTTGGGGTGAAGAGTTCAAGGGGCAAAAAAAAGGGAGTAGGGACCTACTAAATGCAAAAAAAAAAAAAAAAAAAAGGAAGAAAATCTTAGACAAGCATAAGATGATTTGCTTGTAAGTGATAGTCAACTAAGAGATATAATGAGAGGGATAAGAGGGAACCAGAAAAAAGGTCCAAAAAAGAATAATAAAGAAGAAAAAATAAAAATAATAAGTAAAAATCTGTTGTATTAAGTGGAGCGAAGACTAAATACAATGGAGACCTTGGGTTGGGAGGACCCAAAATGCCACAAAAATAAACAAACAAGAAAAAAAAAATAAAAACAAAAGCAAAAAAGAGAAATAAAGCCAAAAAAAAGCCTTGAGTCCCAAATTAACTAATTTGTTCGTGATTGAGGATTATATGGGAGGAAAGTAAAATGAGAAAAGAAAAAATGAATAGAAAGGAAAAAATAAGAAAAAGAGAAAAACGAAGGAAGAAATAAAATAGGAAGAGAAAAAAAACAAAATAAAGCAAGACAAAAAAAAAAAAAAAAAGAGGAGAGAGTGAGAGTTAAGTGTTTTGGAGTATAACCTTAAAGGAGGGTGAGGATGAAGAAGAAAAAGAAAATGCAACACTCATGGGTAGTGTAGTTCAAGAAAGGGGAAGCATAAGATGGGCAGAGAATAGAAGGACCGAGGTGGAGGAAATAAAGGCAAAAAGATAGAAGAAACAAACAACAACAACAACAAAAAAAAAATTAGTGGATCAAGTTGTAAAGTCTGTGGGTTTTTCTTGATTTTGAGAGGTTAACTTCTTCCTTTTTCTTTTCTCTCCCTCTTCCTAGTCGGTGACTCTGTACCCCAGGCTCTGCCCCTGTGTCACTCTTAGGTAGGGATTTGCAGTTGATGGGATTCTATGGCAATGTCATGTAATTGATTTTAGTCTTGCTGGAAGTAAAGGCTTGTTGGCGTTTGCAGGGTCCAACGATGAGAGAGTTTGCTTTCCTGGATTCTCTCTCCTAGTCCCCCCTTTCTGAATTAGCAGCCTGGTGCTCCAGCTATAAGGCTGCAACTGCTTCTGCCTGGGGAGTAAGAGGCTCAAAGAGCTGGGAAATCCCCACTCTATCCCCACTCAGTGCAAGGCTTTGGGAAAGGCTCTGAGAGTCAGGGCCTCCAGTGTAATCAGGCGGGGGGTGGGAGTCAATTGTTGTCAAGGTGACTGTTCAGCGCCTATCATTTAGTTGGACCTCTCAACCCAGGCTTTCCACACTTTGTAGCCTGTTTTTGCAGGGAAGAAGAGGCACTAGTCTCTGTTTACGACTAGTGTAGTATAGACCTTATTATCTGCCAAGTCCTTCTTGTTAGCGTTTATCCCTGAATATGGAGGCTCTATCAATCAGAAGTTGCCCCCGCCCCTTTAGCGAGAGGCACTAAAAAATATCACGCCTCTTGTCTTGGATCGCTGAACTGAGAGAGATCTTATCAATTAGAACCGAGGGTGCGCAGATTTTATGGGTTAAGCTAATTTCAGTGATTGGGTCGCAGCTGTGCTTCCGAAGGTATTTTAGGCTGCCTGCGCGCACCCCTCCCCCAACGCTTGATTGTTAGCTTGAATGGCTGGGTGAGGTGCCCCGCCCATGGAGAGAATCTCCCAAGCCTCTCCTGCTTGCCCCGCCGCTGGCGGCTGGACCGCACCAGGCGCAGGATAATGGAGCCCCCTGGGTGTGCGGGCCAGCAGGGGCCCTGGGCGTGTGGAATGCCCAAGGCACGCGCGCGAATGGGGCGCTCCGGGCACCGGTGGCCGGCGACCCCCACTCACAGTGTGCAGGTCGCTGGGAACGTCAGCGGTGCTCAACCAGACCGGGCACACGCGCGGCGGCTCGCGGCAGCGGCTCGTGGCGGCTGCTCGCGGTGGCGGTTCGTGGCGGTCGCTCGCGGCCGCGGCTCGCGGTGGCGGCTCGGGTGGGCCGCTCGCAGCGGCTCGCGGTTCCCAAGTATATGGGCTGACTCACCGCAGGCGCACTCCCTCGCGGCTTGAATGAGCGTCGCTGCGGTAGCTTCCTCCACACCCTCGTCTCTCAGATTCAAGTGATAACAGTCCTTTTGCTTTCAGTTTGTGTGGAACTCCGGAATGCTCCGAAGATAAATTTTTCTGTTTCTAGTTGATAAATTTGTTGTGATTTAGGGGAGAGCTGTCGGATGCGCTTCTCACGGCGCCATTTCCGTGATGTCACCCCAAAAAATTCTTTTATTTAAATGTATTGTGTTTACATAGGTTCTAGTGTCCCCCTCCCCTGTGTTCCCCTCAACATCCCCTTTGCCCCCCTCCCCACAACGCCTTCCCCCATTTTTAAGGATGAACCTACACTAGAACATCATCATCACCCAGAGGTATAGTTCACATTAGGGTGACTCTTGGTGTTATGCATTCTGTGGATTTGGACAAATGCATAATGACATCTATCCACCATTATAGGACCATACAGAGTAGCTTCACTGCCCTAAAAATCCTCTATGTTCCACTCATTCACCCCTCCTTCCTCTCTAATCCCTGGTGATCACTGATCTTTATACTGTCCCCATAGTTTTGCCTTTTCCAAAGTGTCTGAGGGTTGGAATCATACAGTATGAAACCTTTTCATATTGGGTTCTTTCACTTAGTAATATGCATTTAAGGTTCCTCCATGTCTTCCCATGACTTGATGGCTCATTTCTTTTTAGCACTGAATACTACTTCATTGTCTAAATGGACCACAGTTTATCCTTTCACCTACTGAAGGGCATCTTGGTTGCTTTCACATTTTGGCGATTATGAACAAAGCTGCTATAGAGCTCATTGTGCAGGTTTTGAATCAGGTTTTCAACCTGCCCTTGTGACATTGTGTGGATGTCTGTGTCTGTGCTGTGTTCATGTATAACAGATAAACCTCAATTTTTTTGTGTGTATTTTTTCTAAAGTGAGAAGTGGGGAGGCAGAGACAGACTCCTGCATGTGCCCAACTGGGATCCACAGGGCATGCCCACCAGGGGGCGATGCTCTGCCCATCTGGGGCATTGCCTTGTTGCAACCAGAGCTATTCTAGCGCCTGAGGCAGAGGGGTTGGAGCCATCATCAGCCCCTGGGGCCAACTTTGCCCCAATGTAGCCTTGGCTGTGGGAGGGGACAAGAGGTAGAGAGGAAGGAGAGGGGGAGGGGTGGAGAAGCAAATGGGCACTTCTCCTGTGTGCCCTGACCGGGAATTGAGCTCGGGACTTCCACATGCCAGGCCGACACTCTACCATCCGATGCTCTACTGCTGAGCTAGCCAGCCGGGGCCAAGAGACATTTTTTAAAAAGTTGCTCTCCCCTGTCTTTGGATGGGTGGTGAGGTGAGGGTTTATTTTGGCCTTTTATTTGGTGTCTCACTGCACTCTCTTTGACTTAGGATGGTTCATGAGAGCAAATCATGACGCTTTGTGTCTAATTAGCAACTCTGATTGCTCCAGCCTGTCACAGCTTGTTCCTTCTATTCTGTCCCTGGGGAGGTGGGTACTAGCATGGTTTAACTGTTTCAATCTGGCTAGCTGGCACAGAATCCTGTTAATGGGCTGCTTTCTGTTGTTATTATGGCAGCATCAGGGAGCAGGGGTAAGGGTTAGGAATTGGTCAACAGAGGAAACTGGGCAGAGAGAGGTCCAGGAGAAAAACCACTTCCACCATCCATTCTGTGCCTCTAGACCTAGGTAAAGAATTCTCCTCTGTAAGCGCCTCCACGAGGCACTGCTCACTGCACAAGAAGCTCTCTCTCTCTCTGTGCTTTCCTGCCAAACAGCTCAACCATTCTGGGTGAGTTGTGCTGAATCAGTGTGGTCTCCCCCCTCAGGACCCCACTGAGCACCCCCTAGGGTTAGGCTGTGTTCATCATGAGTCCTTTGGGGAAACGTGCTGTGTGGAGTAAGGGGGAAAAGTTCCTAACTGGCTGTGTTTCTTGGCCTTTGACCTAGTTCCTGGAACTCCTCTCATCTCTAAATTTCCCTTTACTCACTTAAAACATGACTGGATTACCTAGCCTTAATAGTGCCATGGGTCACAGCCTCCCCTGGTACTACTTGGGGCTGTCCTTTCTTTTAAAATATCTTTGTATTAGAGAAAATTTTACACTCTCTGTAGCCTTTTCTGAAGGAGTGAGTGTCTGATCACTCACTTTCTGTTGGGAAGCAGAAAGTTGATAAAAAGCCTTAAGCAGTTGGGTGAAGATAAAGCCATTAGCAGAATTAGGCAAAGAGTTACACAGTAAACCATAAACTCTGAACCCGGACATTCAGGTGCTGTCCGGTTTACAAAGGAAACGGTTTTGCAGTGAAGTAATTTTATCTCCCATAGGGCCTACCCTAATTTACTTGGGGGCTGCACATGAAACACCAATTCTTGCTGTCCTCTTTATTCTTATAGTTATTTTAAAATGTCAATTCATCCCTGCCCCCCACACATTCCGTTTGTTTGCCATTAGGTGGGAGGGGGATTAAGTGAACTTCCGTTTGCCTGCTCCTCCTCAGGTGTAGGAAGTGATGAGGAAGACCTCAGTCTTGGCTCAGCAGCAATGGTCGCCTAAGGGGTTACTGACACAGAGGCAGGGAAAGCACAGGCTCTTTGTGGCGAATGCGAATGTTTAAGCTGGTATCTCTGAATTATGCCTCCTGCTTCGTCGTCAGAGCTGGATCCTGGATAGACACGATATTAGGTCAGGTTCAAGATGTGCTTCCGAAGTTTTAGACCTCTCGCCCCCTAAGCTGAAACACACTACATCTGTTTTCAAACTTAAAGGCTGGAAGAATGCAGCCTCGTCCCTTTGCCCTGTTCATAAGTGTATGTAGAACAATCCAGTGGTAAAGGAGCAGGCATGCAGGTACACTGGGTCTTCCCGGGGAGGCAAGTGTGCAGGTAGCTAGGGGTGCTGCCGCTGTCACACACACAGCCCCTTCGTGACTCCAGGGAAACCTGGGCAGCAACTATTCCCGGAGGCTCAGGCTCTGGCTCGCAAATGCTTTTCTTTCTGGATCAGAGCATTCTACTTCAAGGGTAGAGTGGACTCTTTTGAGGTGTTATAGGGTGTCATGTCTGGCATTTGCTCCCATTGCAGAAACACCTGTCCAATGCAATGCACTTAGGTTTCTCAACAGTTGCCAAGTGCCCAAACCTGACAGTCAGCAAAGCTATTAGAAGTACAGCAGGGACTCCGGGGAGGGCTGGGTGTTAAGAGGAGAAGGTGGGGAGTTCGAGGGCCCCACCCCAGTGGGAGTCATTTGATGCTCCAGTCCCCTGGGCAGGCTGGAGTGCAGAGGAAAGGGGAGGCCCCAGTGCAGTGGGGCTGGACAGCTGTGCTGGACACAGCTGTGCCGGTCGCAGGGGAGCAGGGTCGGTCCCATCCAAGCCACGCTGGACATGAGCTACCTATGGCAGCCTCTGTTCACCTATTCCACTGCTGGGTGGGTTTCAGGTAGCACCACCTACTTTCTTGCAATCACAGCCCAACCTCAGCGTTATGTATGCACCTATACAAGGTAGGGCTGAGTTTCTGTGCTGATGCATAGTGCACATCCATGTAATGCCATCCTGCTGGTGGTAGGATATGCTAAAGGCCCCCCAGAACTTCACAAGCAGCCACTGGCCTGACTAAACAACTGTAGTATGTCGATGGCTGGTACAAAATTGCGATCACCGGGGTGGCAGAAAGGACACAATACAAAGAAAACACACACACACACACACACACACACACCAAAAGAAAAAAAAAACTGGCGAAGAAGAGATGCAGTAGAATTGTGCCGGACAAATGTCATAAATTTTAGAGTTTTGCATAATCAAGGTGCAGCCGCCTCCCAATAGTTAATTCTGGGGTTTATACTCCAGTAACCAATTCCATGTTGCAATAGGATCTAGTTTATTTTCGCTTCTACTAGGGGAGTTAAAGGCATGTTGGAAATACTGTAAATGGTTACAGTGAAAACCAAGATCCTCGGGCCTCGAGTCCATTTGGGTCCCGCCTCTGGCCTCTCCTGTCTCCCCCACCTCCCCCCGGCGCGCGCCCCAAGACCGGACTGGCTTCTAGATCTTGGGACTGGGTGTTGGGAGAGCAGTGTTAAGGACAAGTCAAGGATTCTATGGGTTTCAGGAAAGTGGGCGGGGAGGAAAGAAGCAGGGGACACCGCCTCCTCAGGGGTGGCAGTGGGGTCGTGGTGGGTAACACAATATTGTCAGGGAGCAGCTCTGGTAAGTTCTGCCCCACAGGCGCTCTCAGCATCCTCCCTCAGGCTTTCCTCTCTCCCACCTTTAACGCTAAGCCCGAGACTTCAACTTGACTGTGCCTGACTGACGCACATTGTGTTAAGAATGCAGAGTATTGGGGTCCCACTCCCAGAGAGGCCATCAGTACGGTGCATTTTTTTTTTTTTTTTTCATTTTTCTGAAGCTGGAAACAGGGAGAGACAGTCAGACAGACTCCCGCATGCACCCGACCGGTATCCACCCGGCACGCCCACCATGGGGCGACGCTCTGCCCACCAGGGGGCGATGCTCTGCCCATCCTGGGCGTCGCCATGTTGCGACCAGAGCCACTCTAGCGCCTGGGGCAGAGGCCACAGAGCCATCCCCAGCGCCCGGGCCATCTTTGCTCCAATGGAGCCTTAGCTGCGGGAGGGGAAGAGAGAGGCAGAGAGGAAAGCGCGGCGGAGGGGTGGAGAAGCAAATGGGCGCTTCTCCTGTGTGCCCTGGCCGGGAATCGAACCCGGGTCCTCTGCACGCTAGGCCGACGCTCTACCGCTGAGTACGATGCATTTTAACCAGCATCCCAGGTGATTCGGCTGCGCGGGTCCGTGGGCCACTGGACGGCGCCACTCCTTTCCTCCCAGGGCAGTTGAGGTGATTATTCTGGGAAGCCCTGCCGGTGGTCTTTAGGGGATGATAGGAGGAGGCTCATAGAACACATGACTGGCCAAGGCTGGGTCTGGCGTGTTATCTGCAGAAGCAGGTACCACTACCGACGCTGGCCTGAAGGGGGCACCAGTAGGCTGCCTCCCGGCTTGCTCACCGCCCCTCACCGCCCGCTCCCCACGTGAAGGGGGGGGCAGAGGGCTGGAACCGGAAGAATGTGTCCCCGCCCAAAGGCTTACGTCAGCGTCAATGCCAGACGGACTTAAAAGCCCAGGCGGAGCACCGGGCATCCCAGCAGAGCTAGAGAGGACTGGAGCTGGCACAGGTCTCCTAGCATCCCGGCGAGTTCCCAAGTGGACCAGAAACCCGGCCCTGCGGAAGTTACATGTGCAGCCCCAGGATTACGCCCGTCTCGAAGCGCTTGCGGTGCCTCAGCCCCGGGAAGAGCACTCGTCATTTAGCACAAAGCACGTTTCCAAAACGCAGCTCTAGGGAGAGCTTCCCGACCGCGCTCCCGCGCACAAACCCTGTCTTTGCCTGGGGGGGGGGGGGGGGGGGGGCATGCCTACGCCGCTCTCTTTCCTAAGTCTGAATTCTTCGCAAAGGGAGAGCCACCGAGGCTAGGCCGTGAAGATGCCCCTGGAACTGACTCAAAGCCGGGTGCAGATCTGGATCCCGGTGGACCACCGTCCCTCGCTGCCTAGATGTGAGTGCAGATGTGCGCCGGGGCCGGGCTGCAGGGGAACGGCGCGCCGAGCGGAGAGCGAAGCCATTATGCAGCGAGCGCTTTTGTGCCGACTCCTGTCCGCGCGCTCGTGTAGAGCCGGGGCCTCCCTCCGCGGCGGTCTGGGTTCACAGGTACCCGGCGCCTCCTGCTCCTCCCCGGCGCGGGGCGATGTTGGTGGCGGCGCGGGGCGGGGGCAGCACGGACTCCTGCACCCGCGCCGCACCTCCCCGGGCGCTGTGGCCCGGCGGCTGCACAGCTGTGCTGCGCTAGGCTCATACCCCGGAACTCAGAGGGACCCAGAAACGGCGAGTGTGCCCGGGCTTCGGCGCCAGAGCGCCGCCTGCGGGAAGCGCAGGGCACTGCAGAGAGCTTTGGGACGCTTGAGAAGGGATGCCCGCGTATTCTGGCCTCGACTATCCTCCTAGACGCCCGCTGGGCTGAGTCCCTCCAAGGGACACAGCCGCTCTTACGCGCAGCGTCACCTTGGATCTCTTCATCTCTACCTCCCCTCTCTCTGTCCGTTTCTCTCTATCTCTTATTTCCATCGCTTCTCTGAACTCCTCTCTAGACTCACTACCTTTTCTCAGTTACCTTTTCTTTACATTTCTACCTCATCCCTGTATTTTTACCGCCCGTGTCTCTCCTCTTTACTACATATATATTAGATTTGTAATCTTCTCTTTATATTTCTTTCTTCTTTTATCTCTCTCCCTCTTTCTTTGTATATTTCTATCTCCTCTCTCTCTCTCTGCTCTCACCTCCAGCCCCTGTGCTGGGGGGCCACAATAGAGCTGGCCCTGGAACCAAGCCGTTGCCCCAGTTTTGGGAAAGGCCCATGGATCCGTGGCTGCACGGTTGGCACGCGCGCACAGACGGTGCACCAAGCTCAGAATTTGCTGGCAGTTGTCCATAAATATACTTCAGAAAGGTTTGTCTTAGGTTATGCCCCTAGCTACGGAGAGAGTAACTTTATAAAAAGGTGGTTCTAGAGGTTTGGAGGCAACTCTGATCCTCCAGGTAACCTGTCCTGTAGTGCTTTTGGTGGATAGGGTAGGAGCCAGCGGTGAGTCTTTTGTCCCAGGCCAGGTCCCATTGCCTGAAAGGTAAACATGGGATCCCATGTGCAAACCCGAGGAGTGGCTTCTGGACATCAGTAGTGGTTGAGGAGGAGGTAGCCTGCTGGCCTTCTTTGCCGCCACAAGTATTTCAGGGGATGGTCATCAAGGCCATGTTGACAACTCACACAGTTTACCACCTTGGGCTTTGCCCAGGTCTGAATCACTGCCCCCTCCTCCCACCTGCCCCAGGAGGTGAGCAGGGCTGGCTGTGGTGCTCCTAGGCCATACTAGTAATGGGCCCTGGGAAGGCACTCCTGACACTGGGGGCCATTCCTCCACCAGCTTGTCACTTCTGCTGGACCTGAGGATTCATTCTTAAATGGCTTATGAAAGGGGCTGGCCACAGTCTGCTTGTATTTCTATAAAACCTATTTGTGGTGAGAAATGCAGTCCCTCAAATCCTGAGGGAGATTGGGCCACGGCAAGTTGCAGAAACAATCTTGCTCTTTGTGACTTGGAATATACCGTATTTATGGAGCACTTTATAAACTGTAATTGGTTATATGAATATAGGTTAGTTCTATATATATGTGTGTGTAAATGCATGCATTTGTATGCATGTGTGTACACACACACACACACACATGTTGTGGACCATAAATGGCAAAAAGCCATTATAGATTTGAGGCTTAGCAAAAGGCTAAGTTCTCCCCCCCTCCATCTCCATATTTGGCTTTGATGCTGAGTATTTGCACCCACTCCACTTGCTTCCTTGGGTTGCTGGAAGCAATATACATGCCCTTCCTCTGACTCTTTGTTTCAGATATTTGTAAATTTCACTAATGTATCCTGTTTTTGCCTTGGGAGAGTTTCTGTCTTAGCCTTTGATATGCAACTTTGTATCAGGGTCCTTGATTTGCATATGGCTATACAATAAAGTGAACTGGGGCTATGAGGCACTCAGAACTGCCAGGCAGTTTGAAGAGTTCTCCTGGTCCTATCGTTTTTATTTTGACAAGTGTGTTTCCTTAATTCTGCACCGTTATTCGGACAGCGCAGCAAGTGGCGCTTTAACAGATGACTTGAGTATGAGTATGAGGAAACTAAAACTGAAGGAAGGTGACAGAACTCCCCAAAGTGAAGTGCACACAGTGAGTAAAGAAAGTTTTTGGGGAAACTGTAGTTGGGAGTAAAAGAATATGGGACAGATAGGGTCAAAAATAAGGGACCTTTTTGTAAAAATGTTTTCGTATGAAGACAAAGCATTGTCTAAAGAGTATCAGGGAGAGCTGGAAACAGAGGGATGTGAAAACGAGGATAACTTGGAGTCTGAGGATGACAGGGGAGATGAAAAATCTGTGGCTATGGCTGCCTTAGCCGTGGGGCCTCCGCTGCCCTCAGCTTCTTCCTACATTCAACCCTCTGCTCCTCCACTCCCTTATCAGGCTGATTCCAGAGTCTATAGCTCAAAATCTGAGAAATTCCCCCTCCAACAATCAATAGACCAGGCTCGAAATGTAGGGAAAACAATAAATGATGGCTTTACCCATTTTCCTGTTGTAGAAAGACAGGATAATACAGGGAAACTAGTGCGAGAACATGAACCTGTACCTTTTAGAACTCTGAAAGAGCTTAAACTTGCTTGTGTTCAGTATGGGCTTACTGCCCCTTCTTCACTTGGTTTATTAGATACTATTAGTGCAAAGGCTCTTCCCCCAAATGGCTGGAAGGCGAGTGCCTGTGCTTGTCTCTCCGGGGGTAATTATTTGCTGTGGAAGTTGGACTTTCATGAAGGGGCTGTTGAGGTAGGAGAAAAATCTCAGCATAGTCAACCTGAGCCGCCAGTTACAGCAACTATAGAATTTGAGAGTGAAAAGGAAACTCAGGTATTAGGAAAGTTACAGCTTTTCTGTCATGGTCTGATTTTCTTTAATGTTTTAACTACAATCTTCTGAACTATCATTTTGTTTCTTTCTTATTCTTTGCCTGGAAATTGAGGCAGGGGACCTGTGTTGGATCTGACTATAGAAAATATCCCAGCAGCTGCCGAGAGCAAATTTTCTCGGGGAGATTTTGTTTAGTCACATCCTTCAGTCCCTCTGTCAGAAAATGCCCTAAAATCAGGCAGCCATCTTTCTAATCTGGATGTGCTCTGAAATCCCAGGTTTCTCTCTGGTTTGTCTGGTTCGTCTAATTCTTGTTTCTGTTTAGTCTTTGTTCAATGTTGTCTAAAATGTGTCTGTTTTTAAGGCCTGAATTAAAGTTTCTTTGCATGCAAAAATTGGAAATGCTGACTCTAATATTTAGAAAAAATAAAATGTTTTTAGAACTTGTAAGGAGTGCTCATTTAAATTTAAATAGAATAGAATGTAGATCCTTAAGACTTACTGATTTGGTTAGTGTGTTGTGAGGTGTGTTCAGAGGAGCCAAATAGCAACTTAAATATCAGGAAACTCCTGCAAATCTTCTTTGTCATGCTCTTTTTACTTTAAATTTTCTGAATACTGATATACAGGGTCATTCAGCAGCAGAGAGACTCTGGAACCCTGCAAGGAAAGCCTTCCCTGAAGTGTGATGGAGGGACCCACTCACAGGAATCTGGCAAGGGCCAGACCCTGTTCTCTTATGGGGCCGAGGATATGTGTGTGTTTTTCCTAGGTCTGCTGAAGCTCCTCAGTGGATCCCTGAACGACTGGTGAGACACCATGATTCTAGATGAAAGACTCACTTCACAAGAGCAATAGTATGAGGCTTATTTTAGTATGCTCTCTTCCCTTTCTCAATTATTATTATCTAATTTTTTTTAATGTTTTAGATCATTTTCTTTCTTTCCTGCTCCATTGCCTGAAAAGAGGGTGAAAGGAGGGCCTGATTTGGGTGTTGCTGAACAGAAATCTCATACGGCCATCTTGACATTTTTTCTGTTGTGTCAGTTGTTATTTCTCCACTCTGGTTTCTAATTTTATTTATTTGAGTCCTCTGGCCGCCTTGAGATTTTTTGAGAGAGATCTCTGTTTAGTATATATCCTTATTACGTTTCTATTAAGTTAGCCGTACTTAAGATCAAGCAGGCCATAGTTTAATCTCTAAAACCCCGGGTTTCAGTCTTGATTTGTGTGATTGTATGTGAAGTCTTTGTTTAATGTCTAAGTGTCTTTGTTTATAAGGCCTGAATTAAGTCCTTACATGAAAAGTAATAATAATAATAATTTTGGAAATGCCGGCTCTAGTATTGAAAACAAAAATAATTTCATTTCCCTACATAAATATAATTTTGTTTGGAATAAGTAAAGAGTGCTCATTTTGGATCCAAAAGACTTGCTGGTTTGGCCAGGCTGCTCCAGGCCGCAAGTGGAAGGCTTGAAGCAGCATAGATTTACATAATAAAAGTGTAAAGATTTTTTTTACTATAGGAGAATAATGAAGATCACACTGGGATTTTTCAGTTTTGATATGTATTCCTTAAGGTGCCTGTTAATTAAGGGGGTGTTTTGATAAGTGTGGGAATGTTGCTTGAAGTTGCATTTACTCTATTTTTCTTAAAAGTTAAAGTCAAGAATTTCTTGCAATCTTTGAAGTCAAAGTATTGTAAATTGTGCTTAACATTTGCTTGAAGATCAATTGTAAATAATATAAAAAGAAAGGGGGGGGAGTCATGTCTTGGAGCTCCTGCAGGTCTACCCTGTCATGCTTTTTACTTCAGTTTCTTTTGAATGCTGATGTACAAGAGATGCCAAATTTTTTTGTCCTGCAAACTACTACCCCTTTTTTAATTTTTATTTGATTCAGCTAATAACACTGTTTTGTTCTTTTCCGAATAGCTCCAGATGTATAGGCAGAAAGGGACCCTCAAGCTCCTCAGCGAGATCTTCTGAGCATGGCTTTTAAGGTACCAAGAGGCTGAAAAAGCCCAAAGGAGATCAGCTAAAATACTAGCTCTTGAGGAGAAAAAGATGGCAGCGGAGTAGATGGACGCACAGATGCCCAGCTCTCACCACCAAACTGGAATACAAATAAATTTAGGAAAAATCAGCATGAAGAACCAACTCTGAACTGCAAGAACAGCTCTCAAAAACCAAGGAGCAAAGAAGAAGCCACAACAATCCTGGTAGGGAGCTCCTGAACCTCCTCTGCTTACAGGAACAGAGGGGGAGGGGTGAGGCTGAGAGCCCAGAGAAGATCTCACAGAGGGAAAAGAGCAGAAACTACTGCTCACAGCCACTTGCCTGGCAACCAGGGAGCGAGGTGTGTTGAAAAGACCAGCTTATCTCCCAAGTGGAAAGGACAGGGAGAGGGACAGATTGTGAGGGGCTAAGGAATGCAGGAAACGAACTAAAAAAAGCTGACTCATCCGTGCTGGAGGCAGCCATAGCTGGGGGAGGGACTGAACCTTTCACAAAACAGAGCTGAAGTGCTTCCGGATCAGAGATCTCCGGACACCTCTCCAGCTCCAATCAGCGCAACAAGACACAGCTGAAAACAAGAAGTGGGGAGGAGGGGCAGTAACTCAGGTCTCCATGGAGATCTGAGATACACCTCCCCCTACTGAAGCTGAGAAAAAGCCCTGCCCCCAGTGAGATTAGCTGGCTAAAGAGGCCTTCAGAGTCTCAGGTTACACCCATCGCATTCCTGGATACAGTTTCAAGGAAGCCCCCTGCTGAGATCAGTAAACAAGACTATCACCTGTTAAGAAAACAAACAAATCAAGACTTCAAAGCTGCCCAATCCAAAAGTGGATTACAGATAACAGCTGATACCAACCCAAGAAGACCTAGAAATAACACAACTGAAAACTGGAGGCAGACAACACCAAGCCTAGACTCAACCAACTCTACAAATAAAACACCCAAAAACAGACGATGAGAAGACAAAGGAGTGCAATCCAAATGAAACCACAAGAGACACCTTCAAGAGATGAACTGAGTGATATGGAAATAATCAAACTTCCAGATGCGGAGTTCAAAATAATGATTGTAAGGATGCTTAGGGATCTTAGAACAACAATGGATGGTCATTATGAAAACCTAAATAAAGAAATAGCAAGTATAAAAAAGAATCAGTCGGAGATGACAAATACAATATCAGAAATAAAGACCACAATGGAAGGAATTAAAAACAGGATAGATAGAGCAGAGGATCGAGTCAGCGAGTTAGAGGACAACTGGAATGAAGGCATGAAAGCAGAGAAGAAAAGAGAAAAGAGACTCAAAAAGTCAGAGGAAACTCTTAGAGAGCTCTGTGACAACATGAAGAGAAATAACATCCACATCATAGGGGTTCCTGAAGAAGAAGAAAAAGAACAAGGGATAGAGACTTTGTTTAATCATATCATAGCTGAGAACTTCCCTAAATTAATTCAAGAGAAACTCTCACAAGTCCAAGAAGCACAGAGGACTCCATTAAAAAGAAACCCAAAGAAACCTACACCAAGACACATCATAATTAAAATACCAAAGCTAAGCGATAAAGAGAAAAATATTAAAATACTAGCTCTTGGCATATGCCCTCAGAGACTCCAACACTCCAACTGGAACTTCATCAGGGCCCTGCTTCAATAGTGGAAAGGAAGGTCATTTGAGCCAAAGCCTGCCAGGCTTACATGCCTTTGCTGTGAGGAAGAAGGAACACACTGGAAGGTAGGCTTCCCCCTCGCTCCTCTAAGGGAGGGTTCAGTCTCTTCCAGCCCTGCTCCAGCCACCTATGACCTAACCTTGCCCAGAATACTGGGATTTGCCACTGAAGGCTAAAAGGTGCCCAGGGCCATTGGCCCCATCTACGACACTGTGGATGAGCCTGGGGTATTTCTTCCAGGTAGCCAGTAGACTGATCTCATTTATACAAGGACCACTTAACTATGTCTTGCCTGAATATTCAGGTTTTTTATTCTTCCCTCGAAGATCTCTGTTGTGGGTATTGATAGTCCTATTTTCTGCTGCTTTGTTTAATATATAGTCTTTCCTTTATTCCTCCTGCCTCAATGCCCCACTCATATTTTAGGCTAGGACCTACTCCTAATTCAGAGCTCCTTTTTTCCTTTCTTGCCAGCTTACAAATTTACCTCTGCCCCATGGCTGTAAAGCCCCAGTATAGGACCCCTGGGTTCATCTTTTCAGTTTAAAGAAAACAGAAGCTCCGTCTTCATGCGTGCTGCAGATGGCTTTTCCAGTCTACCTGGGTCATTGCCAGCTGGGAGCAGCAGTCATTGGGACTTTGATGCTACTGCAGAGTGTGGAAGTGTGACAGCAATTCCAGTGCCATGTGAACTTTTCCTGAATGTGGACTTTTCCTGGACTCCTGCTCCTGTGACAGTTTTTGATGGACTGAACTGGGGAGTTGGGTTGCATTTGCAGAGATTTGGAATGGTGTTGGTGCCAACTTGGACTTGGTGAACACTTTAAGGACATTACTCTTTTATAGGTTCTTGTTGTATTAGCTTAAAGAGTTTGCTTAAAGGCTTTAATCACTGTGATGTATTAGTATACTTGTTTTTGGGTATCTGTTAGCATTGGCTATACTAATTTTGTGTTTGTTCTGTATTTTTTCCGTCTGCCTTCAAATTAGAATCTGGGAAACTAGGAAATCAGATAAGTGCAAATCTCAGCACACAAATTAAAAATAAAAAAGAAAAGGGGGATATGTTCTGGACCGTAAATGGCAAAAAGCCATTATAGATTTGAGGCTTAGCAAAAGGCTAGGTCCTCCCCCCTCCATCTCTGTATTTGGCTTTGATGCTGAGTATTTGCACCCACTCCACTTGCTTCCTTGGGTTGCTAGAAGCAATATACATGCCCTTCCTCTGACTCTTTGTTTGAGATGTTTGTAAATTTCACTAATGTATCCTGTTTTTGCCTTGGGAGAGTTCCTGTCTTAGCCTTTGATGTGCAACTTTGTATCAGGGTCCTTGATTTGCATATGGCTATACAATAAAGTGAACTGGGGCTATGAGGCACTCAGAACTGACAGGCAGTTTGAAGAGTCCTCCTGGTCCCATTGTTTTTGTTTTGACAAGTGTGTTTCCTTAATTCTGCACCATTTTAGGGGCCGCGCTGGTCTGCGGCACACACACACACACACACACACACACACACATTTAGTAGTCTCTTGAGGTTCATGGTGGTGGGCTGAGGTCTGGGAAGAATGACCCTCAGGTTCCACGCAGAGGGCACTGAGATTGGCTGCATTTGCTCAGTCGTGTGATTCTGGAGAGACGAGAGTACAGTGATGCTTTCTTCCTCCAGGAATCAGAGACCCATCCATTGGACTTTGTCAATCTGCACGTCTCACACACAGAGGAGAAATCTGCCTGAAAATCCCTGTCAGGACCATTCAGAGCCTGGGGGGCGGGGAATGCTAAAGCTGATGGATTAATTCCTTGTCCCCACCTACTTCTGGAATTCTGAGTGTGGTTCTGAGGTGTAGACTTCCTTATAAAAATATCTGCAGCCCGAATAGTTATTACATGTCCTTATTTCAAGGAGCGGTGTCAATTTTGGTTATATAGCCATGTCTGTCTCTCGTCGGAATAAAGAAAATAGTGCCTTTTTTCTAGGCATCTTTTCTGATTACCTCCCACCACTTTTTTAACGGTATTTGGAACACTGGATCGAGTTTCTTCCTTCTAAACCTGTTGCCATCTTTCTAAGGAGTGTCCTTATTGGGGGGTGTACAGCAGATATCTCTAAGGGCATAGGGAGCATTACCATTCATGTGCAAAGAACAATAACACAACAGAAATCCCCAGGTTAGTTTGATGATATTTCTGCCTCTGAAGAACACCCATTGGATGCCCTGTTAGTATGCCCACACTGTGGTAAATGCTTCTTATGAAACCTGCAGCTTCCTTCAAATACAAACCACTATTGGGACTTACTGAATTGGTGAACCAGCTTCATTGACAAGGATTTCAGTTACTGACTGGCAAGGGCTGCCTGTCTTCTCTTTATCATCAGTTCAATTGAAGAGCCTTTATGTGCAAGTCCCTACTTCTTTACCCACTCAGAACTTCAGTTTTGTCATAAGGTCAGTTACATAGTGTCTTTCAATGAAAGGCTTTCCATTAAAAGCCACTGATGGTATTCTAACTTCAGGAAGGAAGATGAGGGGCATTTAAGAGAAATCTCTACCTATCCATGGGTGGCTACTACAATCCATACTCGGCCCTGGGTGCACATTAGAATAATTTTGGAGGGAAAAATCCACAGTGGTACTCCAAACCAAGTTAGAATTGCCGCAGGAGAGGCTCAGGCATCCTATTTTTAAACAGCTCCTTGGGTTCAGTCAGTGGTAGAGAACCACTGATTTAGGAAAGAGCACTTACGGATTTCAGGTGAGAGACTAAGGTGAGCTCCAACCCTGTCCCTTACTTAGTACTTGTGCAGTGGGCCCTCTCCTCAGTTGTGGGTCTTAATTTCCTTGTCTGGAAGGTTGAAAGCCATACAGGCTGATGCTGATGTAAGCCGCTGTAGAAAGCATTTCACATGCATTACATTGTAGATAATCTTCCCAAGAAACTATGAAGCATCCCTCAGTTTCACAGAGAAAGAAAATGAAACAGTGAGAGATCATGTAACTCGTGGAAGGAAGGTCCAAGAAAGTGGTGGGAACTGGCTTTGAACCCTGTGTGTTTGACCCCGGGCCCTGCCCTCTCAGCCACTGTGCTATTCTATTGTTTGCTCCCAAGTTTGTCAAATGACTCACTAAAATGCCTTGTTCCCTCAGTGTCACTGGCAGAGACTGTGTCCTGTTGGGAGAGCCATTCCTTGGACAAATAAGTTAGGCATGCATTAAAATGGCATGCAGGGTGATGAATGAGTATGGTCTTCTCCAAATAATACAGAAGAGCTTTTGAAAAAGAAGGTTGTCCTAGCTGGGTTCTCACCACCACTCAAAGCCTCAGGCACACCCCCTGGGCAAGCTCACTTAGAAGTTGGTTCTTAATGTCAACTAAGCAGATTCTTTGGGCTGATGTGATCTCAAGAGAGGGTTTATGTCTGGTAGACGATGGTTAAATGTTTGTTTTATTCTCCCAGGGCCACGTGTGTGCAGCCAGTTTCCCAGAGAACGCTTCATAGGTGATAGTGTAACTGCAGGGTGACAGCAGGTCTTTCTGTACAGAGTTTGATGTGCCGTTGCCTGGCGGGAGTAGGTTTCACTGGATACTGTAGACATGTGACGATCAGAATTCTATCAGGCAGTGCTGAGGACTGACCCTATCTGCATGTGTCTATCTCAAACAGCCTCTTCCATTGTTCCCCTGGGACTTGTCATTGAAGCAATAACTTACCCCCTTGTAGAAAAGAATGACTTGGCATCTTTTTGAGTTTTTTGAGGTTAGCATTTTGGAGTGTTTCTGGGCAGAAGAAAGCTTGTAGGAGAGATGGGAACAGCAGCCAAGTGTCTTCCAACGGTTTTATTTTCTGAGCATGCGTTGTTGTGGATGTCAGTCTGGTGGATGAGGACAGTTGTTGAGTGACTGCTTGTGTCAGTGTGTTATATGGTATCAGACAAGTTATCAGCTTAACCTAGGTGGTAGGGCTGGAGTGGAATTGCAGCCTCTGTCCTTCTGGCTGGTTATTTTTCAAGATTGGTACTTAGGTCACTGTAGGTGCTGCTCCTGGCATAGTCTACTGCCCTCTTGGTTATCATATCCTTCCTGTGTCGATACCGCTCACAAAAATTATGGGATATTTCAAAATGAATATGAAGCGATAGAATATCCCTTAATTTTTGTCAACAGTATATTTATGTGTAGGGAGCTAGCACATGCAAGCAATGTGCATGATACAGTAAGAAATGGTGGTTCAGTGGATAGAGCTTCGGCCGGGGATGCAGAAGATTCAGGTTCCAAGCCCCAAGGTCAGCGAATTGAGTGAGGGCTCATCCAGCTTGAGCACAGGCTCTCCAGCTTGAGCCTGGCACGCTGGCTTGAGCGTGGGGTCATAGACATGGCCCCATGGTCGCTGGCTTGAGCCCAAGGGTTGCTGGCTTGAAGCCCAAGGTTGCTGGCTTGAGTAAGGGTCACTCACTCAGCTATAGCCCCCTGGTCAAGGCACATATGAGAAAGCAGTCAAAGAACAAGAAGTGAGGTGCCGCAATGAAGAATTGATGCTTCTCATCTGTCTTCCTTCCTTTCTGTCCCTATCAGCCCCTCTTTCTGTCTCTTGTCTCTCTAGAAAAAAAAAAAGAGAGGGAGAAAAGAAAATGGTGTACTGGCTGTGGACAATCAAGTCTCTGCTCAGGTGCTGCTCAGAGGTGCTGACTATGGCTACCCAATGAAACCCACCAGTATGCCCACCAGCCATCCCAATGACAGTACTATTTAAGGGATTTCTGCTCTACTCTCATCATGGCAATTATCACACTGTGAAAAGACCTTGTGCCTTTGTTTGCCTGTGTATTGTCTGTCCCCCGCCTTAGATCTCATGCTTCTAAACACAGGGGTAGTGTCAACATATGCTTTGTGGTCACAGGGTACCAGCATGTGTGTCCTTGAGTGAGTGTAATGACACTAGAGCAGTGAGGGTGAGCTCTCAGAACTTGGTAACTTTCATGGAACTTACTCAAGGGATGGCCTTAACCACGGATGACACTTTTAGCCAGAGCACCCCTTCGAGCTTTGACCAAGGTGTGCATAGTCTGTTAACCCAGTGGTCTTAAATTCTTGTTTCTTTACCCCTTTACCATAGTGAACAGCTACACGTCCACACATACACATTTACGTTGCTATCTAAGTTGATGTCTAAAACATGTAAGTTAAAAACATTTTGTCAAAAAGACATTAAAACGTTAATTTGTATAAAATGAAACACACTAGTCCTTTTTGGAAAATCCTGTGTTAAAACTCACTGCTTGGGGTCCCTAATCCCTGTGCTGTTGGGGGAGAAGAAAAGGTCGAGCCCCAGGGAAGGTGGTATGAGAGGTGGGAAGGGCTCTCTTTCCCATAGGTTAAAGAAAAGTCTGCAGAGAAGAAAATGAGGGTCTGTGAGGAACTGAGGCAGGGCAGGTGACTATAGGACAATGAAGGCACTTGACATGTGCTGCGGCTTTAGAACAGAAAAGGGAAGGGTGAGAGAGACTAAGGCTCAAAGGTTTAGTCAGAAGGTTGTGTGGTTTCCGGACCCTGTTGGAGACCGGGCGTGCCTGGGCCCAGGGACCACGGGCACCTTGGGCACTCCCCCAGCAGTTCGTTTGAGTCTTAGGCACGAAGCCAAAGGAAAGGAGGACTGGTTTCTGCTCTGGCAAATAAGGTACTGACGGTTTGTTTGGGTTTGAGATTCAACCTGATTTTTCGATTTAAGGTATTTACTCTGCTGCGTCTTTGTGTTTTTTTCCTGTGAAAACATCTACTGACAGGAGGTTTGGAGATTTGTGCGTATGATTAGTGGATAGAACTAATCCCCGATTTGATAAATCCATCTCTGTCTCCACTTCCTTGGCATGAGTCCAACAAAAGTATTCTATGCCTGTGCACAGCTCAGAGATTGTGTGTGTGTGTGTGTGTGTGTGTGTGTGTGTGTGTGTGTGTGTGTGTCCTGCTGTCTCTGTGCATGTTTGGATGGTCTCAGGAGCAGTAGATTGGTGGGGACATCAGATAAGACCAGGGGAAAACCAATGGCTTAGGGGAAGGATTAGTAGAGAAAGTATTGTTTTGGGGCAGGACTGAGAACACTTTTCTTTTTTTTTTTTTTCTTTTTTTTTTTATTTATTCATTTTTAGAAAGGAGAGAGACAGAGAGAGAGGGGGCGGGGGAGAAGCTGGAAGCATCAACTCCCATATGTGCCTTGACCGGGCAAGCCCAGGGTTTCGAACCGGCGACCTCAGCATTTCCAGGTCGACGCTTTATCCACTGCGCCACCACAGGTCAGGCCAGAGAACACTTTTCTTGTGTGTCACCTTCAGCTGCCACAATGCATACAGTAGGGTGTGTCTTATGTCCCTGCTGGTTGTCAAGGAGCCCATCAGCTTTTTCTGCTGCCCCTTGGGACTCATGAAATCCCATTGGCTCTTCTTTGCTCCACTGTGTGCTCATGTGGAGCAGGGAAATGTCTCTGTTTTCTATTTACTTGATTGTTCCCAGCCTCTGTGATCTGAGGAATCCTACCCTGAACTTTGTGGTTGCTTAATGTGCCCCGGCCTCCTAATGACCTTTCTTTCTGCTCCTCCCCTCTCTGCATGGAGGTCACCGATGGTCTGAAACCATGAAAGGAACAGCTCCTGTATATTGTGTTTGCTTCCTCCTTGGCCTTAGCCTAGAGGCCGAGAGGGCAGGTCCTAGCATAGCATGGTGGGCGTTTGTAAAGCTATCCGCAGTTTGGCCACCAGGCCGAGGAAGGGACTGTGTGGGGACACATCCAGGCATCTTCCTTCAAGCTTGTGCCTGTCTGTAGCCTAGTGGCTTTCTCTCCCTCCCCATCTTGCACTCGCGGATGATAGAGAGAAAGTGAGAGAGCACGCCCCTGTCAGAATCGGAAGGCTGCCTAGATGGGGTGCAACCTGAATAGCTTTGCCTGTACTCTTCTGGCCAATGCCTGGGGAGCAGTGCAGCATGGCTGATGAGGAGAGCTGGGCTGACGTGGCACTCACTGAGCTCTGGGCAGTGCAGCCAGAGGGGAGCTGGCAGATGGCCAGTCTCTGGCTCCCAGTGGGCAGCCCTGGCTCATGTGCACTCATCACCAGGATGCTGGAGTTGCCTGAGAGCCTCAGGGGCAAGGTGCCAGCCAAGGAAACACTGTGTTTTAAATGGTTAAATGTCTAGAACAGGGCCCTTTAGACTGTTCACAGTGAAAAACCTTTTTCCCTGGTGGTTCTGTTGCTGAGATTCTGTGGAACATGGGACAGTGGTTAAGCGGTGAAGCCAGGGGGAGAGTCACAGAGCAAGGCCTTCTGGGTCTCACGGGGCTCTGCCTGGGGCTAGTGATACGGAGCATGAGGGGCTCAGTGCTCTGCCATTTCCTGAGCAGGTAGGTCAGTGGCCTCGGTCAGAACTGGGCAGAGAGGGACGGAGAGTCTCAGGGCCAGAGGAATTTATCTGTCGGCTGTATGGGGGCAGGGCAGCATTCTAGGTCTGTGACCTACTTCATTTGATAAACTTTCATTTGTGTGTGTGTGTGTGTGTGTGTGTGTGTGTGTGTGTGTGTGTTTGACAGAGAGAGGGATGGATAGGGACAGACAGACAGGAAAGGAGAGATGAAAAGCATCAACTCTTTGTGCGGCTCCTTAGTTGTTCGTTGATTGATTTCTCATATGTGACATGACCTGGGGGCTACAGCAGACTGTGTGACCCCTTGCTCAAGCCTGTGACCTTGAGCTCCAGTTGGTGAGCCTTGCTCAAACCAGATGAGTCCACGCTCAAGCTGGCGACCTCGGGGTTTCAAACCTGGGTCCTCTGCGTCCCAGTCTGACGCTCAATCCACTGCGCCACCACCAGGTCATGCTCATTTGATAAACTTTAGTTTTTGAAACTGTCTTCTTTAGAAAGAATTTTTAGGAAAGTCACTGAGACCTACTGTGTGGAGGTTGAGAAATTGATGATTGGCCTCTCTCTGTATTTCAGTGTACCTTTCCTAACTGCCACCTTAATTTACATAATCTTTTGTAAGTGCCTCTTCTACTGTTGGCCTCATCCTACTTGGTGTTGGGGGAGTCCCTTCTTTACACACCCAGGAGTGCATTTCGCTCTGGAGTTAGTAACGGGGTTCCCAACAGGCTTTAGGGCCCTATGATGTCAGTCCAGGGTGTGAGGTCCTTGTCATTCATCCCTGGAAAGCAAGATGGAACTGTGAGGTGTGACTGAAGGGCTCTGGCCACCAGGGGGCGATAGTCCCACTGGTTTGTATAATGCCCAGGGCTTTAAGGTGGGAGTGAAATAGGACTTTCTGTGCTTTTAAAAGTTTGTTGTGGGGCACAGGACTTTGTCCGTGCCTGAGCGCTGCTCATCCATGGCACCTTTCTTTGTTGTCTTCTCAGCCTGTGGGCCCAAGTTGACCAACTCCCCAACAGTGATTGTCATGGTGGGCCTCCCAGCCCGCGGTAAGACCTACATCTCCAAGAAGCTGACTCGCTACCTCAACTGGATTGGCGTCCCCACGAAAGGTGAGGCCGTGTCACAAGGCTGATAGTCACACTGCCTGCTGAGGTCGTGCTCTCCCACCGGCCCCGCCCCCAGTCTACTGTTAGCCTGGTCAGTCCCTATAGTGGGGTGGCGGCAC
Organism: Saccopteryx bilineata; assembly: GCF_036850765.1. Lineage (NCBI taxonomy): Eukaryota > Metazoa > Chordata > Mammalia > Chiroptera > Emballonuridae > Saccopteryx > Saccopteryx bilineata. The sequence goes on from NC_089494.1 coordinate 147,451,537, forward strand.
CCTATTTGGCTGTGTCACCCACCACACTGTCTGTACACCCTTTCTTTGTAAAATTAGGATCTTTTCTCACTGGCCGCTGTGTTATTCCCACTGCCCTGAGTCCTGCCTAGCTCAGCCCTGTCCCCTTCTTCAAGAAGCCTTCTCTGGCCACCAAGTCTATGCTGATCCTTTTCCTTTAAATTCCCATCTCTTCGTTGTGACATTCCTCCACTGACTGTCATAAAATGCTCCCTGCTGTTACTGTGTTTGATTAATCTTAGCCTGCTCTTCTCAGCTATACGGGAAATGTGTTAAGGACAGAGACTAATTTTTACATCTGCTGTCCCCTGCTGGGCCCAGCACAGTGTCTCATACACTAAGTGCCCCCCAAATAGTCAGTGTTTCCCGTGGGCCCGGGCTGCTGCGTAGCAGAAGAATGGCTGGTTAGGACCTGACCGTGGGGTGCGACCCCACTCTCCTGAGGCAGCATCGGCAGAAATCATTGGCCCTCTTTTCGCTAGCTGTGTGACTGCCACCTGTTCCCACAGTCGCAGGGAGGCTGGACTGGAGATGGAGCCTAGGAGAAGCCTGCAGGAGAGCAGGCTGCCCGGAGCCATGTTTGGTCCGGGGGAAGCAGGGCTGCTTTCTAGGTCAACGTGCACTGGACGAGGAGGTTCACTTTCTGGGTTCCATGTTTTACCAAGATCTTATTTAAGTTTGTGTGTGTGTGTGTGTGTGTGTGTGTGTGTGTGTGTTGGCCTAGTATCCTTATTTTGAGAGTGCTCCCCGCTGTGAGTGACCCCTTCTTCCTGGGGGCCAGCTAAGTGCCCTGTATCTTCCGCCCACAGTGTTCAATGTTGGGGAGTACCGCCGGGAGGCCGTGAAGCAGTACAGCTCCTACAACTTCTTTCGCCCTGACAATGAGGAGGCCATGAGAGTCCGAAAGTAAGGTCCTGGCTGCCACAGGAGGCTTGGGGTTTTGTTTGCTTTAGAAAACCAGGTTCTATAAGAGAGAGGAAGTGGCCTGCAGTCTGGCTCTCTGCAGGTGGCCATCAGCTCTAGCCCCGCCTCCGTGTGTAATAAGAAGTTTCCTGGCCTCTCTGAGTCTTCTGCTTTTATCTGCTGGGTTGGTCTCATCCAGCTGATGGGAAATGGATCATCAGCAATGTTTCATTAAGAATGAACACAATTGTTTTCATGGAAAATTAGCTCTTTACACTGAAAAGGATTTTTTTTAAAACTCCAGATGGTCATGAAACCCAAGTATAATGGTGCTCAACACTGGCTACAATTTAGAATCACCTGGAAGCTTGAAAGCTGCTGATGCCAGGCCTGCCCCAGGGCAGGGTAGTGAGAATCTTTGGGCAACAGCTGAGCTTTGGTTTCTTAAAAGCTCCCAGGGAGAGATCAGTGTGCAGCCAGCATGAGCACCTGGTCCAGAGGGTAACTGCAGCCCCTGCGGACTTGCATGGGATGCCTGTGGGCCTGCGGGCGCTGGGCCTGGCAGCCCTGGCCGGCCTGAGCAGGGCAGCAGTAGAGTCGCTGGTCAGCACTCTGTTGGTCTGGGTCTGATGTGTGTTCTCTTTCTCTGTGTTCCAGGCAGTGTGCCCTCGCTGCCTTGAGAGATGTCAAAAGTTATCTGACAGAGGAAGGGGGCCAAATTTCAGTAAGTCTGGGGAGTGTGCTGGCTCTGTCTCCTGTTCTGTAGAGGGATGGTGCTCTGAGGAGTAAATAGAAATCCTGGCCCAGGCAGTACCGAGAGCCATGGTGGGGACACCTCAAATAGGGACAAGTGCTTCTCTCTTGAGAGTCGAGGGAAGCGGGTGGCTAGAGTAGCACAGGGACCCAGGGAGGTGGTCAGTGGGCAGCCTGGGGGCACAGCCACCTCTGTTCTGTGTACACTCGGCCCCGCCCTTCCATATGCTTGTTCCTCTTGTTCACTTGCTGTTAGGCCTGTTCCTCTCCCTCCCCTTTCCTCCCCAAGTTGTGGAGGTGGTAGAGAGAGCAGGGAGCAGCCTCTCCTGGGACCACTTTCCCGTCTTCTACCTATGAGCACAGGCCTGACCTACTTGGCAATTTGGTGAATCCTGCTAAATGCAAACATGGGTTTTCTTCACTCGCCTCTTTTCTCCTTGTCAGGTTTTTGATGCCACCAATACTACTAGGGAGAGGAGACACATGATCCTTCATTTTGCCAAAGAAAATGATTTCAAGGTGAAATCTATTTTTAAAAACCCACAAAAATTGCTTATTTCATACCTGCAGAGAAATGGTTCTCCTGTTTCCTCAGGGTGATTATGCCAGTGGAGCAGACAACAGGAAGAGAAGGTGAGTGGCCCCTTTCTTGTTGGCTGAAAGCAGCACCTATTGCTTGTGGCTGCAACTCGTGTCCAGGGACTGAGCGTAGGGTGCCTGGCCGTAAGGATGTCTGAAGTCCTGGTGGAAGCCAGGCCGGAGAAGTCTGCGGAACAAACAAGTTTGTGGCTGTCTGGCCCCATCCACAAGCAGCCCCTTCAGATGGTGCTCCGGAAGGCGTCTGATATGGCAGGTCAGCAAGTGCACTCCCCCTGCTGGTGTTAACCATCAGTTTGTCAGAAAGACAGGGTCCCTCCAACCCATGTGAGTGGCGGATGAAAAGCAGGCTGGTCTTCTGGAGGTATGGACCTTGCCCCAGCTGTCCTCCCTTGATGTGCAGGGTGCAGAGCTGTGCTGGATCTTTTGAGGAAAAAACTATGTTCTTTCTTAGGCCTGAATTTCTTTGGTATTTTGCCTGTCTGCTTGACATACTGAACCCCAGCGATCAGATTCAGGAAGCCCTCCCTAAGACTGCCAGCTCATCCATGAAGCTTGGGGATGTGGGCCAGTCCACTCACAGACAGAGCAAGATCTCATCAGTGAGTGGGGGCAAGCAGGGCCTTGGAGAGGTGCACCCACGGAAGTGCGGGCTTCAACGCAGGAAGAAGAAAGAGAAGATCATGGCCATGAGAAAGATGCGTCTTGATGCTGGTGGACTCCAGGGAGAGCCTGGCCACCTGACTGCTAGAGTAGCCAGATGCTGGCCTGGAACATGGGGACAGAAGTAACAGTTTTCTAAGAACAAAGGAACAAAACCAGACTCCTGTGGCTCTTATTCCTGGACACAAACATATTCAGGTTAACTGGGGAGTAGTTGTTTTTTTTTTAAGTCTGATGTGCCAGAAAGTCTGATTTCATAGTTTTTGGTTGAGGATTGGACTGAAATATTCATGAAATGGCACTAATTCTTAAAATATACAATACACTCTGATATTTTCTTATCTATTCCATTTCATTAGAAAAAATTCTGGGCTGCTCTGTCTATGGAGTAGCCCAGTCTCTGTCTCACTACTTCATTGATAAACTCACTTTCACGTAAAATAAATTCTGGCCTTGTTTTAATAAATTGATTTCTAGGTCCCTAATGGAGACTAACCCACAATCTTGAAAATGGTATTCTAGTGCAACAGCTTGTACTGCATGCAGATGCTAGGAAGATGTCAGCTGCATTTCCCAGACTCCTTTGCAGCTAGGGTCTGGGTGTGAGTTAGGGTCACTAGCAAGATATGGGTGGTCCTGCTTTGGGCGTCTCCAGGCAGGCACTCGAGGTGGAGGACCTCTCTGTGGTGGCTTCCTGAACCAAGCAGCTGTGAGAAGAAGCAGTGAATCTGGATGAAAAATGAAGGCCCACAATAACCAACCATCTGCAAGTGCCACATTTCTCTGTCGGCATTCACAAAAGAAGCATTTTGGGAACACTAAGGAAGGGAGGTAGCTCAGGAAAGCTGGTAGAAAAAGCAAAAAACACAACTGGAAGTCAGCTGGCTGCATCTGCCTGCCGGTACCTACCCTGGCCTATGTTATTTCAGTTGCCTCCATAAGCCCCTCAATCATGTAGTAACAGCTGCCCAGTGCCTGGTATGCCAAGTGTGGGTGAAATGATGAGGGTGCAGCCCCGAACAGAACAGAAACGCCTGCCCTCGTGTGGCTTACATTCTAATGGAGGCAAACGGGCAATATACTGAGAAGTGAGAAAATACAGATGTGCCTAATGGGCTTAAGTGCTGTGGTGAAAGTCAAGCAAGAAAGAGGAAGCAGAGTGAGGGTGGAGGCATTGGCCTTTGAAATAGGATGGTCACTGAGAGGTGACCCACAGTAGAAAGTGAGGAGTAGGCTGTGTGACATTGTTGTGCCCCCCTATCTTAGGCAATGCTCCAGCAGGGGGCAGTGTTGGTATGGGCAAGGAGAGGCTCCTTGTTCTGAATGCTGGAGACTGCTGAGCCGCGGAGAGTGCAGGGCAAGGTTCAGAAAGGCAGGGGCGGGTCATGGAGCTCAAGGCCACTGTAAGTAAGGCCTGGGCCTCTTACCCAGAGTGGGCTGGGAAGCCCTGAGCAGGTTTTCGTAGGGGTGTGGAATTAACAAACTGCACATTATAACCTATATGTGCAGCATGTGGCTCCCCTCCTGAGATTAGCTTGTAGGGCGATGAGGTTGAAGCAGGGGTACCAGGTCTGTCCGGGAGTGGCGATTGTGGCTCAGGGCAGTGTGGTGGCAAGTGGTTGGATTCTCAATATATTGAAGAGAGAGACGACAGGACTTGTTGATGGACTGGATGTGGGTGAGAGAAAGAGTGAGTTATGGATGACTCCGAACTGCATTCTCAGTGACACAGAGAAATGCTGCAGAGAGCACTGCTTTCTCCAAGCTGCACCTACAGCAGAGCCGGAGGCTTCTGTGAGCTCACCCCAGCTCTGCAGCTACATGGAGTAACTACAAGAGTGACAGCAGACTTCCCTGAGCTTCAGTGTTTGTCCAGGAGTCAAAAGGATTGGGACTCAGCAAGCTGACTTCTAGAAAGATCCATTATGCTCTGAACCAATTGCCTGAGAGACCCATTTTTTGTGGGGTTTTTTTTAGAAAATTAAATTTAACAGGGTGACTAACATTGATTAACAAGAGTACATAGGTTTCAGGCAAACACTTCCATAGTATTTGAACTGTTGATTATGTTGTATACCCATCACTCACAGTCAAACTATTTTGTCACCTTGTATTTGTAGCTCATTACACCCTTCCCCCACCCCTCCCATACTCCTTCCCCCGGTAACCACTGCACTTTTATCTATGTCCATGACTCTCAGTTTTACATCCCACCTATGTGTGAAATTATACAGTTCCTAGCTTTTTCTGACTTATTTCACTCAGTATAACGTTTGCAAGGTCCACCCACGTTGTCATAAATGACACTATGTCATCATTCCTTATGGCTGAGTAGTATTCCATTGTATATATGTACCACATCATCTTTATCTAGTCATCTATCAAGGGACACTTTGGTTGTTGCTATGTCTTGGCCACTGTGAATAATGTGATGAACATGGGGGTGCATATGTCTTTACGTACCAGTGTTTTTGAGTTTTGGGGGATATACCCAGTAGAGGGATTGAGGGTCACATGGTAGTTCTATTGTTAAATTTTCTGAGGAACCACCATACTTTCTTCCATAATGGCTGTACTAATTTACATTCCCACCAGCAGTGAATGAGGGTTCCTTTTTCTCCGCAGTCTCTCCAGCACTTGCTATTACCCTAACAGACCCTTCTTTTAAGAAGAAACTGACTTTCAAAATCAGGGTTTAAGATTATTGCCACGCCTAACAGATTTGTCAAGTTTTGATGTGGTTTACGTATGGGCACTGAGCATGGATGTTTTCTAAGCTGGTAGGGAAGCATTTGGTAGTTTTTCCATGTTGCCAATGTTTCCATGTCAGTAGTACCCAATTAGCAGTTAAATTTCTGTCTGTTCCTCAGTTTCCTTAACTGTGAAAGGTTCCATTGTGGGAGAAGGGAAATCCTGCTCCGGGAAGGCTTTCTCGAACAGACTCAGCCCAGCCACCGGACTGGCCTCCAGACAGAGCAGCAGTTCAGCCTGGTTCGCCTGGGATGCCCACATTTCGCATGGAAAGTCAGGAGACCCAGCAACCTCCCCAGCCCCAGGAAAACCACAATGGTTGGTCACTCAATATACCTCCAGCCAAGCTGTGAACTATAGCCTTGATGACAGCTAGATGACTTCATTTTTAAAAAAATTAGTTTTAAAGCCACATTAATGTTAGAACAACAAAAATAAAGAATCTAACTTAATTTTATGGCCCTGGGCTACAGACTTGAAGCTATGGAAGATATGTTTCAAAGCAACTTTGTCAACAAAAATTGTCATCAACTTGCTGCCTCATAACAGGAAAGAAATCTGAATCTGCAAATTGTCTGGTTTCTGTGTGAAAAATTTAAAACTTGAATGTCATGCTTTATAATAAAAATGGGTCTGTTTGCAGCCCTTTCACCATGAATCATGTCTGCTGTTACACGATTTCCCAGATAGAAATAGAGAACAAAAAATGGACCCAATTAAAGCTGAAATCATGTCTAGTGCAAATCCTGGATTATATAAAAGCTTTTCATTTGGAAGCCATCTGAATGAAGCAGAAGGTCATCCTTAGTACGACTGCTTTACAGGAAATTGATTTCTTAACCTTACAAAACTTGAAAAAACTCACTTTGGAAAGCGTACCAACAAGTAATATAGAACATGGAAATAAAACATAATCCATCTACAGAAGGACCAACTATACCAATGTAGAAGACAGTCCTTTCTCCTTTCGCTGGCTTCTGTTAGAAATAACGGTTAAAAGGGAGGCAGTGTGTAACATAAGGAAAGAAATTTAACCAGTGCAGTGACCAAGAAAATGCAGATGGAGATTACAGTGAGAGACACAATTTTACCATTTGGTTGGCAAAACTGGAGAAGTGTGACAGCTTTAAGTGTTGAAGAGAATGTGGGTCAGAAGGGTCTCTGATATATTGTGATGGGCATGTCAAGTGCCTTGGAAAAAGTTTAGAATTATCTTGTCAAGTTGAAATTCACATACCCTGTAACGAGGTGTGTCATTCCATGGTGTGTCACTGAGAGAAACCCATGCTCAAGTGCTATTCACAGCAGCACCATAATAGGAACACTTAAAAAAAAAGTGGTGTTTATTTTTCTATTAGTTTAGAGAGCAAGAAGAAGAGGGAGAGAGAGGAGAGGAGGAAAGGGAGAGGAGACAGAATCATCAACTCATTGTTCCACTTAGTTCCATTTAGTTGTGCACTCCTTGGTTGCTTCTTATATGTGCCCTGACCAGGGAGTGAACCTACAACCTTAGCATGCCAGGGATGTTCTATCCACTGAACCACCCAGACAGGGCTTAACAACACCTTTAAACAGCCAAATGCACACATATAGGAGAATAAATTAATTCTTTTATTTATTTATTTGAGAGAGAGAAAGGGGGACAGAGAAACATCAATTCATTGTTCCACTTTAATTATACATTCATTGGTTAATTCTTTAAAAAAAGTTATGGATTGTCTGATCAGGCGGTGGCGCAGTGGATAGAGCATCAGACTGGGATGTGGAGGACCCAGGTTCGAGACTCCGAGGTCGCCAGCTTGAGTGCAGGCTCATCTGGTTTGAGCAAGAGCTCACCAGCTTGAGTCCAGGGTTGCTGGCTTGAGCAAGGGATCACTCGGTCTGCTTTGCCCCGCCCCCCCATCAAGACATATATGAGAAAGCAATCAATGAACAATTAAGGAGCTGCAACATCTCTCTCCCTTCCTGTCTGTCAGTCCCTATCTGTCCCTCTCTCTGACCCTGTCTCTGTCACAAAAGAAAAAAAAAAAGTTATTGATTTTAGAGAAAAGAGAGAGAGAAACATCAATTTATCACTTATTTATGCATTCATTGCTTGATTCTTATATGTGCTCTGACTAGGCACCTGCAAGGTTGTAGATATAACCTACAACCTTGGCATATTGGAACAATGCTCTAACCCAGCATGGGCAGGGTATCGCCCCCTGGTGGGAATGCCGGGTGGATCCCGGTTGGGCGCATGCAGGAGTCTGTCTGACTGCCTCCCCATTTCCAACTTCAGAAAAAAAAAAATAGTCAGCAATATTGATTATAGCTGTCTGAGTGTAACTCCTTCAGCCTGCCGTATCATATTCCATTACTGACTACATGAAGAATTAATTGCCCTAAGGAATACACAGATAATGGAACAGTATTTCTTTTATTAAGATTCAGACTTGCCACTTTAATTTTATATGCATTTTGTGTTCCTACACAAACATACTAACTTTGACTTATGTATATTTGATGACTTAGAATTACAGTCTTCTTGGGGTGATAAACACACAGTACAATATACAGATAATGTATTATAGAACTATACCCCTGAAACCTGTAATTTTATTAACCAATGTCACCCCAATGAATTCAATAAAAACTTAGAAAAATAAGAATTATAGTCTTCCGGTCCACTGGGCATTAATTGTAAGGAAAGTAATTTTATGTGTGAAGGCAAAGAGAGACTATTGCCTGGGATTTTCTATTGTTGTCTCTCTTTTTACTTTAAAAATGTGAAGCCTTCAGCAAAATGGCATAGTGGACAATAAACAACTAGATTCAGCAGTTGTTGCACCAGGTTACTTTCTCAACTGGTTTTGTTGATATTGAATCATTTGAGAATTAGTTGCATACATCATGACACTTTATCCCTAAATACTTAAGCGTGTTCCTCCGAATAACAAAAACATTCTTTTACATGATCACAAAACAATTCTCATCATAGTTGTAACTTTAACATGAATATAAGACTGTTATCTAGTTACCAGTCCATAATCAAGTTTTTTCTATTGTCTCAATAATGTCTTTTTTAGGTTTTTATTTTCTTCTTGCATCTAGGATCCAATCAGTTGTCACACACTTTGGTGTTGCATCTCTTTAGCCTTTTTATCTGGAAGAGTTCATTAGCCATATTTAGTTGTTTTTTAAAAAATTAATTTTATGTATTGATTGATTTGAGAGAGAAACATTGATGTTGTCCCATTTATTTATGCCATTGTTGGTTGATTTTTACATGTGCCCTGACCAGGCATGGAACCTGCAACCTTGTGTATTGGGACAATACTCTACCAACTGAGCTACCTGGCCAGGGTAGGGCGGCCTTTTTTAGTCTTTTTAATATATTTTTGAAGATCCAGGCCAGTTTTTTTTCTCAGAAAGCCCTTCAATTTGGAATTGCCAAATTGTTACATTAGATTCAGGTCAAACATTTTTGGCAGGAAAGTTGCATACATGGTGTGTGTCCTTACTGCCATTATGTCAACAGACAAGGGCAGTGACTTTCAACCTTTTTCATGGCACATATAAACTAATTACTAAAATTTTGTGGCATACTAAAAATATATATTTTTTGCTGATCTGACAAAAATAAAGGGTATCATTTTGATTCACTCACACTGGACAGCTATTGCTGTGTTAGCTGTTGTCATTCTTTTATGTGACCAATCTAAGGGAAAGGAGGTAAAAAGTCAGGTAGTGCATGTTTTAAAAATTCTTGTGGCACACTGGTTCAAGGTCACTGGACTAAGGTGTCAGTTTGTCCCTTTAATTACGATGTAAATAACTGATGATTTGTTTGGGTCATTTGTAAAGGTAACTTTTCGCCCTTTGTAATTAAAACCTTATCTATAAATGGGATCACTCACAACATGTGAATGAAATATTCTGTTCCCAGTTATCATTTATCCAATAGTTTTAGCATATACTTTTTATTTTTATTTATTTATTTGAGAGAGAGAAAGGAGGGGAGAGAGATGAGAAGCATTAATTCATATTTGCATCGCTTTTAGTTGTTCATTGTTTTTTATACGTGCCTTGCGGGGCGCTCAAACCAGTGACCATGGGATCATTTTGATGATCCCATGCTCAAGCTGGTGACCTCATACTGAAGCTGATGAGCCTGCGCTCAAGCTGGCAACCTTGGGGTTTCGAACCTGGGACCTCAGCCTCCCACGTTGATGCTCTACCCATTGCGCCACTTCCAGGTCAGGCTAGACTATATTTTTGATTCTTGACTGAAACATTATTATGGTGGCTAAAAAATGGCAATTTACTAATTCTGTCATTCTTTCAATATTTATTAGTTGGCATTCTATTCTTTTGTAAAGAAGAGCTTTCTTACCCATCCTACCCTTTAAAATAGTTTTAATTTTATTATTATTAATGGTAGTAAGAGTATTAGTATGGATTCAGGGGTTTTAAAAAATTACTGCATGTATTATAGCTCATTTCTGACATTATTCATTTTGATGCACTAATTGTCCCAAATTTGGCTGAAAGCCCTTTCAAGATGGCTATCATGTCCTTTTTACACATCTCTATTGGTTTTCGATGTCTTTCTTATATTCTGCCACAATCAGATGTCCCAGGCTCAGCCTTGGGATCAGCTACTGCACTGAACAGCCCTGGTTACCTTAAGTGGAAAAACATAGAAACCATATCTGGGGTCTGGTGTGCTTCTTGCTATGGGGGTGCCATTGTTTCTAGGTTTCTAGGGCTTTTTCAGTGGACAGAGCTAAGAAACATCTTTTTAATCATAATTTGTGTGTGTGTGTGTGTGTGACAGAGACATAGCAACAGATAGGCGGGAAGGGAGAGAGATGAGAAACATCAATTCTTTGTTGCAGCGCCTTAGTTGTTCATTGATTGCTTTCTCATATGTGCCTTGACTGAGGGGCTACAGCAGAGCAAGTGGCCCCTTGCTCAAGCCAGCAGCCTCTGGGCTCAAGCCAGAGACCATGGGGTCATGTCTATGATCCCACGCTCAAGCCAGCAACCCCCTGCTCAAGCTGCTGAGCCTGCACTCAAACTGGATGAGCCTGTGCTCAGGCCTGCGACCTCAGGGTTTTGAACCTGGGTCCTCTGTGTCCCTGTCTGATGCTCTACCCATTGTACCACCAGCTGGTCAGGCTAAAATCACAAATTCCTACTGCTATCTCTTATTCTGGTTCAACACCAGAAAGTTCTTCCTTTCCACCCCCATTCCATAGTTGTGTCTTTCATTTGCATTTTATATTTTCTCCAGGAATTTTTTTTAATCTTGAATTTCCTTTACTCCTGATATTATTAATTAGAAAATAAAATTAATGTCCCTGGCCAGGTGACTCAGTTGGTTAAAGCATCGTTCTGACAGGCCAAAGTTGCAGGTTCAATTCCCAGTCAGGGCACATACAGGAATCAACTAATGATGGCATAAATAAGTGGAACAACAAATCACTGTTTCTCTGTCTTTCTCCCTTACTCCCTCTCTAAAAATCAATTTAAAATAAAATAAAATTCCTCATGATTAATATCTAATTCCTCATGTGCAATGACATTGAGGAGATTGTACATGTAGTACAGAGGTGAGGGTTAATATCAAATCTGACAAGGCTTTTAAAGTCTGCATAGACCAGACATTCTGAAAGGAAACCACCAGGGAGTCTCTGTTCTTTCCATAGTTTCCAGTAATTTCACAATGAATGTATATTACTTTTTAAATAACAAATACATTTTTAAGACAAAAAACCCAACAACCCCATATAGACTGAATGTCAACACTTTGGTATTATATGTTGTATAACTCCATATATGTGCCCTTTATAATGTAGAGCAGGAAAAATTTTTCCTCTCTCCTTCCAGGTTCTTGGCTGAGACACCCCAACCCCAATAAAAACGTTAACAAGAAAAAAATTTAATTATCTATATACATAATATATTCAGGAGCGCCCCCCCCCCCCAGATAGAAGACTCAAAGGCTGTCGGGTAATATAGGCTATGGTACCATCACCCTGAACTAAGGAAAGGGATAGGGGTCTGTGGCTTCAAAGGAGAGGAAGAAAATTCACAGGAAAGTAAGAAAAACTTATGTTAAAGTTTGCCCTGCCATGCAGACAAGTCTCTCACGTCCATGATCTCTGGTAACTGCTAATAGCTTTCTTCCTGATACATACCCCTATCTTATGTCCCTTTCCCTTACAAAAGGGTAACTTTTGTTTTCAGTCCTTCTCCTGTGTCTGCAGTTTCTCAAAAATAATAAGCCTAAAATAATCCTTATGTCAAAGAGGCATATTTGGGGATGGCATATTCTCATCCCCTCCCAGGTACTTCCTGAGAGCCCGGCGCTGTGGGCACAGAGGCGAGGCAGAGGAAGGCGGGGCCGGCCTCTCCCGCGGCGCAGGAGGGAAAGAAGCCCCCAGACCGCTCAGGCGCCGCCCCGGAATGCCCCGCTTCCGCCCTGCCCGCGCCAACCTTCAGGCAGGTCCCCATAGGAGCGTCTCCGGTCGGACAGCCGCGTGAGGCAGGAGCACCTCGCAGCCCGGGGCGTCACCGGGCCAGGCGGCCCGCCTAGCCCTCACTCGGGTTGAGGTTGGGCACGGAAGCCAGCTGAGCCGGGCTGGCCCGGGAGAGGTCGGCCAGGGACGCGAGACCCCGCTGCCGAAGAGCGCGAAGGGACCGGCGAGGCCCAGCAGGGCGGCGCTGGGCAGCCAGGGCGGCCAGTGGATTGGCTGCAGGCGCAGCGCACGAGCTGATCAGCGAACGCTCCGCCTCTCCTCCCCTCGCTGCACGCGATGTTCACGTGTCTCCTCGCCTGCCCGGCACAGCCCGTTCTGTACGTGGGTCCTGTATGCGCCAGCTCAGGCGGGCTATTGGTGAGACTGTGCTTTCCCCTGCCTGACGCTTGTTTACGTTATGCGGACCCAGGGTGTTTTCTGGGAAGCGCTGGGAGCGGCTGTACTTCGTAAATTAGCCGGAGGAAATAGGTCGGCAGGTGGTTAGGCGAATATTGGGTTGGGTGGCACTGGGGCTGGCGTGCACACCACCGAAGAGGAAAGAGACACAGAACCGTTCAGTAAAAGTTCTGAACGTAAGGGGTTGCATAAGAGCATGCAGGGTTTTTTTTTTATCTTTGATTGGGGAGTATGGTACATACTTTTTCCTGCTTGGCAAAAAGATGTCCGAAACCTGCCAAACAGCCGGTGTAGCCGCTGTGGGAAGACCCTCCTGAGGGTTGGGGACTACAGGGTCTCCTAAAACTGCAGCCACCTCCTGGATGTAAACTCTTCAAGCCCGTGGTTTGGGGTGCATACCCAGACCCTGAGCTGAGGGGCCCTACCCCCAGGGCCTAGAGTTAATTGGGGCCCTGGCTACCTCACACTTTTCTTTAAGAGGGCCTGGAGTTAACTTGCGGAGAGAGACTCAGCTAGCGAAGGGTCAGGAAACTATGAAGAGTGGGATTGTTTAGCTCAGACTAGATAGGCCCTGAGTGCACCTGAGCTTCCATGCAAATATTTGAAAGACTTGTGAAGGAAAGAATAGGTTGGCGGCGGTGCTGCCTGCCTGATGGGACAACAGAGGTATTAACCAGAGGTGAATTTCAGGTCAGTTACAGAGCCAGCAGTAGTGAACTTTCTGGAGTTCTCTCTTGGAACTAGGTGCAGCTAGGTGTTTACATATATCAATGACAAAATGGTGGAGCTAAGATTAAGATAATCATTTGCCAGACTCCAAAGGCCTTTCCTCTTCGTGATGCATGCATTTTAATGCAACAGGTTACTTTGAGAATAATAGTTGTACAGAAAGGTTTCAGCATTGATTGAGCACATCAGACTAGAGGGTTTATTCAGACCTGTTTTAGCTGTGTCATTGATTCTCTACCTCTGATGAAGCGGTTGGTTGTTCTGGGCCAGAGAGGATATACTAGACTTTCTAGCAGGGCACTTTCTAACCCCGTTGTTGGGCAGATGAGTTTGTAAAATCTGTATTTTCTAGTTTTGCTCACTTTTATTGTTAAAAATGGCCGCTGCCCACATAAAACTGCTAATTACCTTCCTGCTTGGGAAGGGGGTGTGCTGGAGGAGGGGTTTAGAGCCAAAAAGTTTTAAGAAGAGAAGGAGGAGGAAGGAGGCGTCCATATTTTTGCAGAGTGAGGGCAGGGAGGAAGAGTGCTGAGAAGGCAGCCGAGATGGCAGAGTGCTGAAGGAGAAGCCATGTTTTTGTAGAGTGTGCAGAGAGAAGGAGATGGGGAGCCAGAGGGAACTGAGGCTGGTGGGCGCCTTTGATTCTGGGAAAACTCAAAGGGGAATCTCCTGGTTGTGGAACTGAGAATGTGTGAACGGGTTTTGGTGCCCTGTGTGTTTTTACTCACTGGGTGCAAGGCTAGAATAAGAACGGCCCACCAGTTTTTGACTGCTGTTACGTTACTGTCTGTCCGGATTCAGGGTGAACCTGCATATGCACGGCCATGCTGGCTGCAGCTACTGGCCATACACCTGTTGTTCCTATAAGTGCTGTTGCCCTTGTTAAAACAATAATCTGGACATTAACAAATGTGACCACAGTGTCCTGCTGTCATCCCTTTTTCCTATTGCCTGCTAGCCCTTCCTTTTTTCAAATCTGACACTCCTTCCCTTTCTTCACTCCCTGTACATCCAGGCTCAAAGTGGGACCAATGCAGTAAAACTGTCAGGACTTAAGAAATGAGTAACTTTGACCTGAATGCATTTCAGCTTCCAGACCCCCAACCCCCTGTGGACAAAGAAACAATTTTTTTTTTAAATAAATGAAGATGTGGCCACTAACTTAACCTGACAAGCTCAGGGAAAGCCTACACAATGGCCTTGTGAACTCAGGGAACTAAGGTAAACACAGGATGGTCTATATCAAACCTTTCTAACTAAAAGCAGTTCATGGTGGATAGTCATGTCCTAGAAAAGAACTTTCTCTAAACAAAGGTTTTCTTTTTCTCAAGCCTGTCTGCAGTCTTTTGCATCTCTGATAATGTACCTGATAACATGCCTCTGGAATGTAAGGGGGTCAGACATCCCACTGGAGCAGAAGTCACTAGACCTACTCATTGTTATTGTTATGTGAACCGTTAACTGTCTTGTTTCTGCTTATGTAAAAGAAATTTTAGTATATACACTTTACTTTTTACCCAATCCCAGAGATTTCCTGGTTTGGCTTTCTCCTGCCTCCCTAATATATCACCAATCAATTTCATGTACCCTCCTCCTTACATCTATCTACTCCTTTGATTCTAATGTATAAAATAAGAGGTGAAACTGCCATTTTCTAGAGTATTTTCTCAATCCATTGAGACTTTGCTTCTCGGCAATTGTTGACAGTTTGGCTCAAATAAACTCATGAAAATTTTTACAGGTTTGGAAGGTTTTTTACGTTGATACTCTCATACCTACCTCCTGCCCCAGGCAACACAAGCTACAGTGCCCTGAAAAGTCAGGTGAAAAAAACCTGGGCTGGTCTGATTCTCTTTGTGACCCAGTTTCTGATATTTCAGACATGAAATCTGTGGGGCAGATGCATAAAGACCCATGCAAAGGTCTTGGATTCATTTTATGAATTAATAGCTTCATACTTTCTGAAGAAAACTAGAGCACTTAAAAGTCTGTTTTTGTCTCTGCTACTGTATTACGTTGTCAGATAAAACGCTTTTTAGCATCCCTGAGAGGAACGTAGGGGTATAAAGATGCAGTATCTGGTATTTGTTGTTACAATATCTTACCAAAAACATTGCTAGAAAATACCAAACTGAACCCTCTTTCTCCAGAGCAATTTGCCTGAGGCAGCTTCCAGAATTGGTCTCCTTTCCACCTAAAACGCTATTTTTGGAGCCCTAGAAGCTATCTATCTGTGAAAGTCCATTTTCCTCTCTTTCAGCAAGTGACCTGATTATTCATCCTTAACCTAGGTCTTGCTTCTGCCCTCCGCTGCACAGTGTGTCTTTGGAGCTCCCTCAGCCATGCCCACTTCTAAGTAAAGCTGAGAGAAGGTGTTCTTCCTTCTTGGTCCTTTTTTTCCTAGGTCTCAGGTACTCTCCTGCACTCTCTTCCTGCCAAATCCTCAGATCCCTCATTGGCATCATCTTTCTTTTTTTTTTAATTTAGAAATTAAATTTAAGTGACGTTGATCAATAAGAGTACATAGGTTTCAGGTAAACATTTTTTTTTTTTAAGTGAGAGGAGGGGATATATTGAAACAGACTTCTCTATGTGCCCCTACTGGGATCCACCTGGAAACCCCCCACCCTGTCTGGGGCTGATGCTCAAATCAACTGAGCTATTCTTAGCACCTGGGGCTGATGTTCTAGGACCAACCAAGCTATCCTCAGCAGCCGGGGCCACAGTTGAACCAATAGAGCCACTGGCTGTGGGAGGAGAAGAGGGAGAGAAGGGGGAATTGGAGAGAGAGAGAAGCAGATGGTTGCTTCTCTTGTATGCCCAGACTGGAAATTGAACCTGGAATGTCCATATGCTGGGTTGAGGCTATATCCACTGAGCCAACTGGCCAGGGTCCCCTATAGCATATGAACTGTTGGTTGTGCTGTGCAATGATTTGACACCCAATATCAAATCATTTGGCAGTATATTTAAGTGATAGTTTGTAGCTCGTAAGTTTGACAATTATATTTTAAAATACCACAGTTTTTACGCCGGTCGCATAATTTTATTTTGTGCATTTATCCGTCCCACCCTAAAGGCTGGTTCATGAAAATATTTTCTAACATTAAACTGGTCTGTGGCCCAAAAAAGGTTGGGGACCACTGTATCACGTGACTGAGATAAGCGTCAAGAGTGAGTCTTAGACGGATGTAACAGAGGGAATCTGGTCATTTTTTAAAAATAAAACATCGTTCAGACTTAAATATAAATAAAGCGAAAATAATGTAAGTTATTTATTCTTTCTCTGCGGACTGGTACCAAATGGCTCACGGACCGGTATCGGTCCGCAGCCCGGGGGTTGGGGACCACTGTTCTTCAGGACAGAAATAAACAACCAGCACCTGCGGAGCACCAAGCACGTGCCAGGCCATGTTTGGAGTGCTTTGAGCACAATCCTCACAACCATAGGTGAGGAAACCGAGGAACAGTGAGATTAAGGAAATTTTTTGAGGTCACACAACCTACTAAGTGGTAAAACAGGTGTCTGAACCCAGAAAGCCTGACCCCGGGGCCCACACAAAACGTCCCACCACTTTCACTTGCATTCCCTGCCTCCAGTCCACAGCCTGAGAAGAAGGTTTGAGCTTATTAAATGAATCCTCTGATTCTTTATAAATGAAATCAAAGATGGCCAGGGTGAGTGATCAAGACCTTGGCTCAGTAAGCAGGAACAAAGCAGAGATCTCATGACTAGTCTTCCAAAGCAGTGGTCCCCAACCTTTTTTGGGCCACGGACCGGTTTAATGTCAGAAAATATTTTTATGGACCGGCCTTTAGTGTGGGACAGATAAATGTATCACGTGACTGAGACAAGCTTCAAGAGTGAGTTTTAGACAGATGTAACAGAGGGAATCTGGTCATTTTTTAAAAATAAAACATCATTCAGACTTAAATATAAATAAAACGGAAATAATATGTTATTTATTCTTTCTCTGCAGACCGGTACCAAATGGCCCATGGACCAGACCAGTCTGCGGCCCAGGGGTTGGGGACCACTGACATGATACATTTATCCATCCCACCCTAAAGGCCGGTCCATGAAAATATTTTCTGACATTAAATGGTCCGTGGCCCAAAACAGGGTGGGGACCACTGCTGAAAAATACCTCAGTCCAGTGATGACAGCTCTTCAGTTGCCGCCCCCACCTGCATCTGTGGGAGCTTGAAGGGGCTGGGAGACCCAAGGATGGGTGGTTAGCAGAGCGGCTGCCCAAAATGAGTAAGGCAACATTTAAAAAAAGGCAAATGTGTGTTCTTCTTGTTTCCATAAATTGGTTATCAAACAAACATGATTTTAAGTTAATAAAACTGTAACTGGAACTAATTTTATTTTTTTAAGGAATATGTGCTAACTGGTTTTCTAGGCCTGCCCTGCCCCAAACCAGGCACTCTGCAGTGATCTACCATTCAAGACAGTGCCTCCTAAAGTGGTCCTAGATGAACATTTCCGTTTCCTGTCCTTCCCAGAGTTCTCTAACAGAGTCTGCTCTCATAACTTTCTTGCCAATATGCAGCTGCTTGATGTCCACAACCTGGGGAAAAGATGCTCCATTCTTACATTCTTACCTGTGGGATTGTACTGGGCTACTGGGTGGCTCCCAAGCAGAGCTGAATCTTAATTTTAATAAAAGGAGGAATAAAGGTGGCTCAAAACTGGGCCACAGTCATGGAAGCTGTTGGTAGGGGATAGGAGACAGGAGTTATCAGTAGATACAGAATGAACCCATCTTCTTTTGGTATTTTTTATGTTAATCTTGGGCATATGACCTTGCGGTCACCTTGGATGCCTGTGCTGACTAGTGGAAGGGAAGGTGGGTGAGGAACAGGGCAAAGACGGGTTGTTGCTAAGGTCTAGAGAGAGGCTTATAAGTACGTGGAATCTTTAAAAACCTTAAAAAGTAAACTTGACACCCTCTAAATGTTGTGCCCTGGGGCAGGCAAAATCCCAGTAACTGAGCACCGTATTGACATGGAGTTCAGAGGTTTGAGGGAGGAGTTGCCCTTGTGTGACTTCCAGTTTCATGTTTTTATCAAATTGTTATTTTGAGAATGTGTGCCTCCTTAACCTTTGAGCAGTGCGAACGTTTATCTACATCCTCATGCCTCCTGACCATCCAGAGTATGATCGATTTATTTTAAAAATGTGTAAGGCAACATTAAAAAAGGCAAATGTGTGTTCTTGTTTCCATAAATTGGATATCAAACAAACATGATTTTAAGTTAATAAAACTGTAACTGGAACTAATTTCATTTTTTTAAAATAAACTCTCCCAAGGGTCAGCGAGCGTGAAAAAAACTCACTACTCAAGGGTTTAAATGTTTTCCAGCTTTCTGGTTCTGTGTCTAGATATTGAGAAGATTGAAATATTTATGCGTAGTGTGGGGGAAATGGCTGTGTTAGGCTTGCTCACAGGTTTACCGGCGGCAAGCCCTTTGTGCAATTAGTGCATGGCATGTGACAGCACTATTGTGAGGATGTAAGTGCTTCCCCTCAGGAGATGGATGAGATCGCCCCACCACTGAGAGGTGTGGTTGGTTTCCTGATCCCTTGCCCTCCACTGAGAAAAGCAGGTTTTCCTTTCCCTTTGTTTTTTTTTCTTTTTATTTCTTCTTTTGGCTTGCACGTCTCTGTGAGCCTCCAATAAATTGGAATGATCCAACGTCCTCCGGCTCCACAATCCTTTACCATCTGCCCGTATTCAATGCCAATCTTCACGGGCATGGCCACTGGCCTTACAGGTAGTATGTATGGCCTGCTCTCTGGAAAGACTTTACTTTTCGTATTTCCTATTTGCAGATATCTTAAATTAGTTACATTTTGTTAATCTTTTTTATGTTGAATTTCCTGGACTTCTGTTTTGGTTTTTAATTAATTTTTATTTTTAGAGAGAGGGAAGGAGAAAGAGACAGATTTGAGAGAGAGAGAGAAGCATTCATTTGTTGTTGCACTTACTTGTGCATTATTAGTTGTGCATTCATTGATCTCTTCCTGTGTGTGCCCTGAGTGAAGATTGAACCAGCAACCTTGGTGTTTCAGGGTGACATTCTACCGTCCAGGGTTTGGGATTATTTTGGAGTGGCAGGGTTCATTGGGGACTGTGCCTTGGGGGCCAACCCTTTGGTTTTGTAATGAGGAGATGGATGGTTTTGTTTTCAAGCAGGGGAGCCATGGTTGCCTGCTACCAGAGATCCATAAGTTGATTCTGATCCCCAAACTGGAGGTGCTGCATGCCTAGAAGCCATTTAAAAACCTCTGTAGCTTGACTGTCACCTTATCTTGAGTGATTTCTTGGATTGTCTGGTGATCTAGAAAAGAGAAAGAATGCTAACTTCTTTAACAGAAAGAAATCTATCTTTCAAACTTACTCTTATTCCCGACCCCTCATTTATGTTTTCTTTTGGTTCTCCTAACAAGTGAAAGGCAGAAGACACCGATTTAAATAGGACTAGACAGAGAAGGTGAAGGGATTAGTGAAATTATATATACATAACACATAATACAGGCCACAGGACAGCAAATCCTGGAAGGAAGCGGGAGAGGGCGTGTCGTTGGGGGAGTGAGGGTGTTGTATTGAGTGGGACACTTGAATCCATGTTAACACAAATTAAAATTAATAAAAAATATTTTAAAAATAAAATAAAATAAATAGTACTAAAAACTTTCAGCCATAAAAATTCTTGATGTGAATGGGAAGATTGAGGGGTCGGGGGAGGGGAGGAGTGGGGAAGAATATAAGCTGATGATCTCTGAAGTAGGATGGGGGGTACAGAGGAGTGAGAGGTTTCTGAAAAACCACAGGAGATTGCCAGTTCTAGGACCTCAGAAGTCAGCACTGAGAACTCCCCTTTAACCCAGCAGCTGGCTGAGGCAGGGCTCACCTCATGTCCTTCCTTGGCCGCCAATGGATTACTTTGGGTTCAGGAAGAAAATATTACAACTTTGCTTTCTATTTATTTTTAACACATTCCTTTTTTTTTTTTTTAGAATGTCATAAGTTATTTTACTTATTTATATTTTTAAAATTAATTTTAATGGGGTCACATTGATCAATCAGGGTACATAGGTTCAGAGAAAACATCTCCAGGTTATTTTGACATTTGATTATGTTGCATATCCATCACCCAAAGTCATATACTCTTCCATCACCTTCTATCTGGTTTTCTTTGTGCCTCTCCTCTCCCCCCACCCCTTCTCTTCCCCTCCCCACTCCCAGTAACCACCACACTCTTGTCCATGTCCCAGAGTCTCATTTTTATGTCCCACCTATATATGGAATCATATAGTTCTTAGTTTTTTCTGATTTACTTATTTTACTCAGTATAATGTTATCAAGGTCCATCCATGTTGTTGTAAATGATTCGATGTCATCATTTCTTATGGCTGAGTAGTATTCCATAGAACAGGGGTCAGGAACCTTTTTGGCTGAGAGAGCCATGAATGCCACATATTTTAAAATGTAATTCCGTGAGAGCCATATAATATGTTTAACACTCAATACAAGTAAATGTGTGCATTTTATGTAAGACCAACACTTTTAAAGTACAATAAGTCTCTGAATTCTTTTTAATAACATTGTTATGCTGTTGCTAACCAATGATGAATAAAGTACTTCTTACCATTAATGCGACTTCTGGTGCTGCTGATGGCTTTGTAGTCTGGTTAATACGTGGTGAGGTTAAGCTTCATGTAGGCGTTGAGACTTCCATCCATTAAACATGATCGTAGGTTGGTCTTACCATTCTTTAGATGTGAGAAAGACTGCTCACATGCATACGTAGAGACAGACATTGTCAGTACAGCAATACTCACACGCTGCAGTGTGTGGTATGTGACGGGAAGCGCGTTCCAAGTTTTGACAATCAGCTAGTCTGCGGGTTGAAGTTTTTTCATTTCTCCCCACTTGTGTTTGCTCGCCAACTCTGCTTGCTGTCGTGTAAGTCTTTCCAAATCTTCATTCAGTGACTTGAGCTTATTCACTCACATGTCTGAGGCCTTCAGGTCAGCAGCTTGTAGCTCAAAATCTCTGACAGAGACACTGTGGATGTAACTCAGGTCGGCGCTGTCCGCTGCACACTCGTGTGTATGGTTGATGATCTTAAAAAGACGAATGAGCTTACGAAATTCTCTAAAGCACGCTTTGAATGACTGCAGGAGATTAGATGTGAAGCCCGCTCGCTGCTGGAGATCAAGATGTTGAGCAGGGTCAGTTGCTGTGCATGCATCTTTAAACTCTCCCAGTTTTTCAAAGTGTAGAAAATGACCTGTTTCAATGTTGGCGATGAAGAGTTCCAGCTTGTTTTCAAATGCAAACACTGCTTGTTGAAGGGATAAGACTGTATTTCCAATGCCTTGCATCTTCACATTGAGCTGGTTCAGATGTTCAGTCATGTCCACAAGATAGAACTTCAGGAGCCACTCAGTGTTAGCTAACTCAGGATGCTTGATGTTTTTCATTTCAAGAAAAGTTCGGATTTCACTCAGACAAGCTGCGAAAAGGCTGAGCACCTTTCCTCTTGACAACCAACGCACATTGCTGTGTAGAAGCAGACCAGGATAATTATTCCCAACTTAATCCAGCAGTGTTTTAAACTGGCAATATTTAAAGCTCAGGCAACAATAAAGTTGACCACCCGAATGGCCAGGGACATCATCTCACCAAGCTCCTCTCCACACATCTGAGCACAAAGTGCCTCCTGATGTAGGATGCAGTGAAAACTTAGGATGGGTCTCTTTTCATGTTCATGAAGAAGCGCTACAAATCCTCTGTTTTTCCCCACCATGCACGGAGCACCATCAGTACACACCGAAATAAGTTTATCCATCAGTAGATCTTTTCTTTAGCAGACTCAGTGAAAGACTTGAATAAATCCTCTCCTCTTGTTGTCTCTTTCATAGGCAAAACAGCAAGACTTTCCTTACTTAATGTGTCACCGACAGCATACCTTGCATTCACGCTGAACTGGGATAAATGGCTTACGTCTGTTGACTCAAACAAAGCGAGAGAAAAGAATGGTGCTGCATTTATGTTCTTCACTTGTGTTGCCTCAATTTGATTTGCCATCATGATGGTACGATCATGAACAGTTCTTGCCGACAGAGGTATGTCTTTTATTCATTTGATTATCTTGTCTTTATCCGAAAAGGCATCAAAAAGTTCATTGGCAACATCAAGCATGAATGTTTTGGCATACTCCCCATCAGTGAATGGCTTTCCGTTTCTCACAGTTGCGAAAGCATCAGCAAAGCTAGCCAAATTACAGTCACCTTGTTGGGTTCAAACACGGAGTTGCTGCTGACTAGGTTGCACTCTGCACAGTAGCTCTTAACATGTTTTCTTCTTGCTGCCCTCCGCTGGATATTTCGATGCAAATGTAGTGTGGTGTGTGTCGAAGTGCTGCTTTATATTTGACCGTTTCATCAATGCAATTTTATCATTGCATATTAGATACACTGCAGAACCCGCTCTCTCCACAAAGGTGAATTCCTCTGTCCATTCCTGCTGAAAAGTATGATACTCCTTTTTTTCTTTTAGCCATCTTCTTTATCAAAAGGGTTTCTGCAATTAGCTAGCTGACTACTTGACTAAAAGGAGGAAAGTTTACTTCCTGACCTCACAATGACCCGTGTATGTTATGCATTATCCAATAAAAATTTGGTATTGTCCTGGAAGACAGCTATGATTGGCTCCAGCCACCTGCAACCATGAACATGAGTGGTAGGAAATGAATGGACTGTAATACATGAGAATGTTTTATATATATATATATATATTTATATATATATATTTATATTTATATTTATATATTTATATTTATATATATATATATTTTTTTTAACCACAGAATTACAAATATATTTAAATCTCAGACCTGGGAAATGGACTATACACAGCCTTCTAGGGGAGAGGAGAAGCGCCTTATATGTTCTGACAGCACTGCACCTTTGGCTTATTTTCAGTGGTTGGTGGAACATGAATAGGAACCACATTGTTGCTTGGAGACATGTCATTTTCACGTCTGTCTGACATTTGCTTCTGGGAAACAATGCGGTATATCTCTGTCAGAATAGTCTGAAAAGCAGCTTCTACATTTGTAGAGTCTAAAGCAGATGTCTCAATGAATGACAAACCATTCTTTTCTGCAAAAGCTCTTGCTTCATCTGTAGGAACTGCCCCGAGATGGCACAAATCACTCTTATTGCCCCCAAGCATGATAACAATGTTACTATCGGCATGATCTCTCAGTTCTTTCAGCCATCGCTCTACATTTTCATATGTGAGGTGTTTAGCAATGTCATAAACCAATAAGGCACCTTCAGCTCCACGATAGTATGCTGATGTTATTGCTCGATATCACTCTTGCCCTGCTGTGTCCCATATCTGTGCCTTTATTGTTTTCCCATCAACTTGGATGCTTCTGGTGGCAAACTCTACTCCAATGGTGCTTTTGCTTTCAAGATTAAACTCATTTCGAGTAAATCGAGACAGCAAATTACTCTTTCTAACACCAGAATCTCCGATAAGGACAACTTTGAAGAGGTAGTCATACTCGTCGTCGTGGGTGCCCATTGCGAAGCCGAGGAGTGAAGGGGCGGGAGCAGCAGTGGTATCGGTGGGACCAGGGGGTGTCGCTGCAGGGGTAACCCGAGCACCGAGCTTTGGCTGCCGGACCGGGTGAAGAGAATGTTTTATATTTTTAACATTATTTATTATAATAAAGATTTGTCTGCGAGCCAGATGCAGCCATCAAAAGAGCCACATCTGGCTTGCGAGCCATAGGTTCCCGACCCCTGCCATAGCATATATGCACCACATCTTCTTTATCCAATCATCTATTGAAGGGCTTTTTGTTTGTTTCCATGTCTTGGCCACTGTGAACAATGCTGCAATGTACATGGGGCTTCATGTGTCTTTACGTACCAGTGTTTTTGAGTTATGGGGGTATATTCCCAGTAGAGGGATTGCTGGGTCATAAGGTAGTTCTATTTTTAAGTTTTGAGGAGCCACCATACTTTCTTCCATAATGGTTGTACTACTTTACATTCCCACCAACAGTGAATGAGGGTTCCTTTTTTTCCACAGCCTCTCCAACATTTATTATTACCTGTCTTGTTGATAATAGCTAATCTAACAGGTATGAGGTGGTATCTCATTGCAGTTTTGATTTGCATTTCTCTAATAGCTAATGAAGATGAGCATCTTTTCATATATCTGTTGGCCATTTGTATTTCTTCCTCGGAGAAGTGTCTGTTTATGTCCTCTTCCCATTTTTTTTTATTGGATTGTTTGTTTGTTGTTGAGTTTTATGAGTTCTTTGTATATTTTGGATATTAGGCCCTTATCTGTGCTGTTGTTTGAAAATGGCATCGCTCATTTACTTGGCTGTTAGTTTATTTTGTTGTCAGTTTCTCTTGCTAAGCAAAAACTTTTTAGTCTGATGTAGTCTCATTCATTTATCTTTGCCTTCACTTCCCTTGCCTTTGGAGTCAAATTCATAAAGTGCTCTTTGTAACCAAGGTCCATGAGTTTAGTACCTATGTTTTCTTCTATGTAATTTATTGTTTCAGGTCTTATAATTAGGTCTTTGACCCATTTTGAATTAACTTTAGTACAAGGGGACAAACTGTAGTCGAGTTTCATTCTTTTGCATGTGGTTTTCAAGTTTTCCCAGCACATTTGTTGAAGAGGCTTTCTTTTCTCCATTGTGTGTTGTTGGCCCCTTTATCAAGAATTATTTGACCATATATATGTGGTTTTATTTCTGGGCTTTCTATTCTGTTCCATTGTTCTGAGTGTCTATTTTTCTGCCAATACCATGCTGTTTTGATTATCATAACACATTCTTTTTACTCTCTAATTTTTGTCTAAGTTTTATAATGTATATAAAATAGTGCAGTGATGCATGTATGTAAGTTACGACTGAAGAAATATCTGATTGGGAGTTAGTAGTTTGTAATAAAAAAAAAAGCTGGATGTCATTGCTCAAAGAAATGACAACAGAGCAGGGAAACAACCAGTACTTCTCAAATCTGACTGCCTGTGACTCATTGGAGATGTTGTTAAAATGTGATTTCTATTCAGTAGGTCTGGGCTGGAGCCCCACATCCTGCAGTTGGAAGGCTGACTCAGAAGGAGTGAGATGGTTTTACCCTTTTGTAGTGCAGAGTTCCGTTTGGTGTCTTAGAGAGGGAAAGCCAGCAGGGCGTCAGAAACAGGCTCTGGTGTCTCCTCCACGGAACATCCAGGCCTTACCCCTGACACAGAGGAAGTCCTGTACCGTGAATCATCAGAAGAGTTGCAGAAATCTATTCTATAATGGGTGTGTCATTACCATTGCCATGTGTCATGTGATGTCGATTTGCTTCTTGGTCCACACGGCTCGAGTAGACCACTTCACAAGAAAGAAAAGTGTTGGGTGCAGCCATCAAAAACCAAAAAAATGACACCTCTGAAGTAGGAGAAAAACATATGTGAGAGAGTGCGCCATTAGACAGGGTGTCCCCTCCCACTGTCTGTGCTGGGTGGGCTTCAGCTTACCTTTCCTGCCTCAGTCCTGGTACTCTGCAACAGTATCTACTGCTTCTAATGTTAACTAACATTTGCCAAGCACATTTCAACACTGCTACTTAGAAATGACAGCTCTACAGGTCAGTATTCTTTTCACTATTTAGCAAGTGAGGAGACTGAGCCCCTTATGGTTAAGTGGCTTATTGAACATCTCTTATAAGTGGTAGAGCAGGACAAATTCTTCTGACTGCATGTTCAATGTTTTTTCTATTTGAATAAAAACTGCCTCTGTTCTGGGAGCCAGTGAGAGAGGCTTGAACTTTTGAGGACTTCAATTCTCATTTATTCAGTCGTCAAGTAAATATCTATGATGTGTCTGGTACTGTGTTCCGAATTCAGAGATGAACAGTGTGGTCTTTGGCCTTTAGGAAAGAGAGAAGCAGATATGCATCTACCTGTTGAGTGATGTGATAGGGTCAGGTCACTGTGCTGTAGGAGAGTCACTGCACTACAGGAAGGTCCCCAGGTCCACAGAAGGGGCAGCAGAGAAGGTTAACAGGCAGGGGTGTCTAGTCTGAGAGCTGAAGGGTAAATAAATAACTGGAGAAATAGAGGGAGAGCACTACCAGTGGAGCGTCAGTGTGTGGACATCAGGAATACCACCAAACAGAAATGATGGCAATTAATGCATTTGAAGATAGTTGTTATTGGCCCATTTAATCATTACAAAATGCCCCTCTCTCTTCCTCTCTCTCTTTTCAGAGACAGAGAGAGAGAGTCAGAGAGAGTGATAGACAGGGACAGACAGACAGGAATGAAGAGATGAGAAGCATCAATCATTAGTTTTTTGTTGCACGTTGCGACACCTTAGTTGTTCATTGATTGCTTTCTCATATGTGCCTTGACCGTGGGCCTTCAGCAAACTGAGTAACCCCTTGCTCGAGCCAGCGACCTTGGATCCAAGGAGCCCGCGCTTGAGCTGGCGACCTCGGGCTCTCAAACCTGGGTCTTCTGCATCCAAGTCCGATGCTCTATCCACTGCACCACAGCTTGGTCAGGCGCAAAGTGCCTCTCTTGAATGCCACTAATA
Organism: Saccopteryx bilineata; assembly: GCF_036850765.1. Lineage (NCBI taxonomy): Eukaryota > Metazoa > Chordata > Mammalia > Chiroptera > Emballonuridae > Saccopteryx > Saccopteryx bilineata. The sequence continues at coordinate 147,478,512 of NC_089494.1, forward strand.
GTCTATTCAGAAATTTACCCTGCTGTTATTATAGCTACTCCCTTTTCTGTGGATGTGTGTTTGCATGGAATATTCCCCCCCATCCTTCTACTGTTTTTTTTTTTCATTTTTCCGAAGCTGGAAACGGGGAGGCAGTCAGACAGACTCCTGCATGCGCCCCACCAGGATCCACCCAGCATGCCCACCAGGGGGCAGTGCTCTGCCCATCTGGGGCATTGCTCTGTTGCAACCAGAGCCATTCTAGCACCTGAGGCAGAGGCCACAGAGCCATCCCCAGCGCCCAGGCCAACTTTGCTCCAATGGAGCCTTGGCTGTAGGAGGGGAAGAGAGAGACAGAGAGGAAGGAGGGGAGGGGGAGAAGCAGATGGGCACTTCTCCTGTGTGCCCTGGCTGGGAATCGAACCCAGGACTCCTGCACGCCAGGCCGATGCTCTATACCACTGAGCCAACCGGCCAGGGCCGCATCCTTCTACTTTTAACTATCCATGCTTTCATGTTTCTTATAGTTGGGCTTGCTTTTTTCTCTTATCCAGTATGATTGTCTTTTTTTTTTTTTTTTTTTGGTATGTGTGGCAGAGACAGAGAGATGGACAGGCAGGGACAGACAGACAGGAAGGGAGAGAGATGAGAAGCATCACTTCTTCGTTGCGGCACCTTAGTTGTTCATTGATTGCTTTCTCATATGTGCCTTGACCGGGGGCTATAGCAGAGCAAGTGACCCCTTGCTCAAGCCAGTGACCTTGGGCTCAAACCTGCGACCTTTAGGCTCAAGCCAGCGACCATGGGGTCATGTCTATGATCCCACGCTCAAGCCAGCCACCCTATGCTCAAGCTGGATAAGCCCATGCTCAAGCCGATGACCTTGGGGTTTCGAACTTGGGTCCTCTGCGTCCCAGTCTGACACTCTATCCACTGCGTCACCACCTGGTCAGACCGTGATTGTCTTTTAATTAGTGCTTACCATTTATGCTTAATGTAATTATAAACTGTTTTCAAGCACAAGAACCAAAAGCTCCCTGTCTTTCGTTTCCCTCAGCAGACAAAGACGGGTCAGTGAAGTCTGTTCTTCTAGTCCGTTCTGAGCCAGAGTCTGTATTTGGATTCGGCCTGCTTCTGCTTGCTGTGAAGGTTTCCTTAGTAGTTGGTCCAAGAATCAGTGGCCTGAAAATGGAACTAGTAGAGCTAGTATGAGAAGGAAGCTGCGGTGACACCAGCCCTTCCATGAAGCCTTCCCTGACTTCTTTTGACAGTATTGGAATGTTATTCTCAGTATTTCTACTAGGTCCTTACACACTTTTGTAACAGGAGCTATATCATCGTGGTCATTGCTTGTGTTAATGTTCATGTCCACCAGCAGCCCCTGAAAGGTGGAGGTGATGTTCTATAATCTTCATGTTCCTAGTGCTGAGCACTTATTTTACTGGAGTAAGCGCTGGTTAGGAAGGCTGTTCATATTGTTGGCTTCTCTTGTGTTTTAGTCAACATATATTTTTAGCACCTGCTTTGCATAGGGGCTGTGCTGTGCGTTGAGTTGAATACAGAGTAGAATATTTATGCTCTAAAACACTTAGAATGTGGGTGGGAAAACACACAATATATATGTCCACTCATGTGAAAAGATACAGACAAGACACTAGTCTTTGATGTAGTATGGGAAATAAAAGCTTATGTCTACAGCAAGGGAAAAATGTTAATAGACATAAAAGATGAGTAGAGATTAAACAAAAAAAAGAAAAAAGGGGTTTCTGGTGGCGTGCTCTGTAGAAAAGCAGAGATGAGCAGGGGAGTTTGAAGGGACAAAGCAGATCAAGTAGCCGGAGTGAGAGGTGATACAGGAGAGAGGTTGCTTGAGAGCCCACTAGAGCAGATCTTCAGTGAAGACTTGAGGAGGTTCAAAGTAGTCTCAGAGGAAAGAGGAAGCCAGTGATAGTTTCGGAGCAGGGTAAGGATAGAACCAAAGTATTGTTTTAGAAAATGAGTTTGTGCTGGGCACTATTGGATAGAATAGAGGAGCCTGGAGGGAAGGAGATGGGAAGTGATGACCTAGAGTCTAGATCAGGTTTTTAGGGCTTAAATCTGAGCGGAGACAGCAGGAATGAAAGAACACAGATTATTTATATGAGAAACATCTAGGATTGGTGACTAGTTAGTTGTGGGGATTGGAGGCACCTGAAGCAGCAAGTTACACTAAAAGGAGGACTCAGTAATCAGAAGTAGGCCTTATGCCCAAGCCCATACTTTGTCTTCTAGCTTCTCTGAGCCTCAGCTTTTTTACCTGTAAAATGAGGGTCCTGGGTCTCTGTGACTCCTTCTGGTCTCACATTAGACCTGGTCTCATAGAACAGACCAGTTGTTTACATCCTTACACTGATTCAGGTCTGTTTACCAGAAGAAATCAAGACCTTCCTGACCTCTTCCTGTCTGGCCAGATAATCTACTTTCTCAATCTATGGTACTGGTCCTTAGGAAAGTCATCATGTCCCTAGCACCTGATGTGGCCATGTCACACAGTGTTCAGGCAGGGCACCTTTGTACACAGCTCAAGTTCTGCAGAGTGAGGGCTTCTGCTGCCCAGGCTGACCTCCTGGGCCTGCTGCCTGCAGTCCCCTGGCCATGCCAGCCAAGACCTGAGAACCAGTGGGCAGGTGGATTTTTGTCTTTGAGAAGCCAGACTGGCTGATACTGGACTGCAGATACCCAGCTGACCAGAGCAAGGGCAAAAGCTTGGGCAGACAGGGGTGAGCCCTAATGAAGTCTTTTCCCCTTGTTTTATGCCTCTCTCATGAGGTAAGAGTAACGTGCTCAATTTGGTGGTGGGGGGGGTCTCTTCAGCTATGCAGCCAGTGTTCCTCTTCTACTGCCCATGCTGCGATGCCAATGTGTGGTCCCTGTGGGCCTGATGGACAGCTTCTGTTGTGTTTCTTTTTAACCGAGATGAATTGGCCCAGCTACTCTACTCAAGCACCAGTTTCACCTCTTCTCTGGTTCCCATGCAGAAGGGAAATGCCTCTTTTCAGTTGGGAGAAATATGAGGATGCTGCATAAGTGGTGATAAGTTAACAACAAGTTGTGAAATTTTATTTCAGTCTTACTCTTTCAGTCCTCCTGCTCTTCCTTGGCAGCTTCGGGTGCTTCCCGGTACAGAATGCTAGGTATAACAGTAAATATCCCAGTGTATCGAGCACTTATGACATGCCACACTTTGCTCTAGATGTGAGCACACATTCACTCATTCAGGCTTATGGAGTAAGGATCCCCATTTCACAGATGGCCTAGCTGGAGTATGGAGGGGGATGGACTGGCCCAGAAAGATAGCTTGTCGCTGCTCGAACTGGAACTTTACCAAGGCTGTCTGGCCCCAGCGCCCTTATCTAGGAGATGGTTTTGTTCCTGTACGTGTAGATACACAAAAGTCACTGTGGATAAAGAAAAACCAAAAACCAAGCCAACCCAAAATAGCTTATGTAATGCTGGTGGCCAAGGCCAGGCAGGTCCACACTGGATTCGGGCAGACGGTAGAAAAACTGTGGAGCCGGAAAGGGTTGGGCCGTTCTGTTTAATAGAGTCTCACAACAGCGGACAAGCACAAAGGCAGAGGAAACTGCCCCTCAGGCAAACAAACAGCAAAATGGCCCCTCACAGTGGCAGGCAGGCACCCTGCCATCCACAGTCCCCCATCTCTCTCGAGCACAAACACCCATAGCCTTATACTGTATAGGCCCTACACACGTGCCTCTGCCACTGTGCTCACGCACTAACAAGCAAAGTGCTTGCAGCTGTTATATCAGTGTGCAGGCCTAACACAGCTGCCCCACAGCCTAAGAAAACACAGTTGTACATCTATGGTGTTTATAAAAGAAAATATCCAAATGGCCAATAAGCAATGAAAAGTTTCTCTGCCTCCTTGATCATAGGAAATCCAAATAAAAGCTACAATCAGATACTACAATATATGTATTTTAGCCAGAAGGACTAAAAAAGAAAAAGACCCAAGTATTGGCAAGACTTTGAATAGTAGAAATTCTCATGTGGGAGCAAAAGTTGAAATTATCCCTTTGAAAAACTATTTGATGATGTTTACTGAATGCAGGCATGCACTGTGATCCAACAATTTCACTCTTTGGCATTGACCCTGCAAAAGTTTTTGGCATTGACCCTGTATGTGGCAGCCCTGGCTGGTTGGCTCAGCAGTAGAGCATCGGCCCAACGTGTGGAAATCCTGGGTTTGATTCCTGATCAGGTCACACGGGAGAAACGCCCATCTGCTTCTCCACCCCTCCCCCTCTCCTTCCTCTGTCTCTCTCATCCCCTCCTGCAGCCAAGGCTCCATTGGAGCAAAGTTGGCCCTGGCGCTGAGGATGGCTCCATGGCCTCCTCCTCAGGTGCTAGAATGGCTCTGGCCGTAGCAGAGCAACACCCCAGATGGGCAGAGCATTGCCCTCTGGTGGGCATGCCGGGTGGATCCCGGTTGGGCACATGTGGGAGTCCAGTCTGACTGCCTCCCCGCTTCTAACTTCGGAAAATACAAAAAAAAAAAAAAAAAAAAAAAGCCTTTATGTGGCTTTAAGATATGTATAAGAATGTTCCAGCAGCATTACTTGTGATAGCCCCAAAGTGGAAACGATTCATTGTTCCATCATATGGATAAATAAATTGTGGTATATTTGTACAATGGGATACTATAGAATGATGATGACGAAGGAACCATGGCTATAAAAGGCTAACAAAATCTTGTGAGCAAAATGTTAAGTGAATAAAGCTAGACCCAATAGAATACATGTATGCAATGCCACTGATATAAAGTTCAAACCATACAAGCTAAGTCAAGATTCTGGTTACCAGAGGGGTATGTGACCACACAATGCAAATATTGATGTTGTGGTTTAGAGTTGTGCCTGAAACCTGTATAATTTTATCAACCAATGTCACCCCAATAAACTCAATTAAAAAGAAAAGATTCTGGTTCCCTTGGGGGTGATGACGGGGAGGGAGCACAGAGGCCTCTGTGGCCTGGCAGTGACCTAATTCTTGAGGGGGCAGTGGTTGTGCAGGTGTGTTAACTTTGAGCATTTATCAAACTGTGCATTTTTGTATGTGTGTTCCACTTAAATAATGTGTTTATTTTAAAAACCTGGGTGCCAGTCTTAACTGCCACTACCTCCTGAGTGCCTCAAGCAAGTAACCTTTCTCCAGAGTCACTTTTCTGTAAACTGGTGGCTTGGATTAGATAGTGGTTTACAAATCTGTCATAACCACAGATCCGTCTCTTCAAACAAAATCTTACCTGAAATCTAAGCTTATGAAACAGATTAAGTGAGTTGTGATGAAACTGGGGATGAAATCAGCACGGGCGATTCAGACAGCTGTCTGGCCAGGGCTCTGGAAGCAGTGGGAGCACCCTGACTGCAGAAGTGGGGCCTCCGGCCTCGGGGCAGCCTCCCAGGGCCTGGCCAGCTGAGAAGGCCTGTGGCTCTGGGTAGGGCTTGAGCGTCACAGAGCTCTTTCAGCACTTAATTGTTCCGTAATGACTCCTTTTATGACATATTTCTTAGCTCTACAATAAACTCTAACAGGGGAGAGTTTGACTGATTTGATTGGTTTTCTTCCTAGTGGATGGAACAAAAATTCACAATCTACCTGATAATTGAAATTTAGTCATTTACATCTTAGTATGAATTCCTCTTACCAGATTCTCCTCGCCACACACACACCGCACACATAATAAAGTTCAATAAAATGGAGTTAATGGGAAGTTTCTGAGGCAGGGATGGAGTGGGATTGTTTTAGGAGCATGGAAAACTGTGAGACTGAGCTTTGGGTGCCCGGAAGGATGGATGTGAGAGTAGGTGCTGGGGGTCAGGGGGCGGCTGGTGTGAAGACCAGTTACTGGAGGGACCAAGTTACCCAATGAAATTCTCAAGACTGCAGAATGATGTGGTTTCAGCCTTGGTCAGATGGGGAATTTAAGGAATCTAAAGTCAGTGATTCCCAGACTGTGGGGAGAGCCAGGTTCACTTAGATCCCAGTTTACCTTTGGTCCAATTGCTTTAGGCCTGTCTGTGAACTTGAGGGTACACACTGACTTGTACAGCCATTATTAGTTCCTTCATTCATCCACTTAAACATTTACGGTGTACCTACTCTGGTCTGGGGATGCTGCTAGTCACCACCTTGAAATCATTGGGAAATCGTCTCTAGTCCCAGTTTCCTCTTCCCTACCTAGGATAACGTCTATGAAAGACCTCCGTCAGCTCCACACTCAGTGTCCTATGGCGAGTTGTTTAATCTCTGCGATTGCTTGCTTATCTCTAGAATAGCAATAGTACCTATCTGGTTGGGTAATTATTAAAGATTAGAGATTATCTGTTTAAAGTACCTAATACTGAGCCTGGTATATTCTGTAAGAGGTAGCTGTTATGAATTTATCGGCTAAGAATAAAAATGGTACACTTGAGTTCTATTTTTTTAAAGGCCTCATATATTTATTACTGATCCAATGTACTAGAGCAGAAACATATTAACATAAAATCATTCTTCCAATAATTTCTCAGTGAAACACACCAAACTGTCCAGATAGTAGTGATCTTTTCAGTGACGGGTAAAATGCACGCAACCCAGATACAGCACAAGTGTATGAGCCATTCGTGTGCGATACTTTATAGACCCAGCTCGGTTCTTCTCCAATGTCTCCTCTTGGAATTGTTCCTGATTTTATTACCGCTTTGTATCTGAATCCACTGGGGAATGGGCCAATTTTGCTTTTGTTTCTTGGCCAAGACCCTCTGGATCATGAAAGTTTTGTGAGAAGACATGGTGAGAAGAGTCAACTGCACGCACCGTGATAGCAGAGAAAAAGAGATCTTCAGTTCTACTATTTCCTGTTTTACCATTGGAAAAGAGAAAGGTAACGAGGAGTTAAGTTCTTGGTCCAAGGCCACACAGCTGGTAAGTGGTGACATGGATTTGAACCAGACAGTTTGGTTTCCATGGGGGAGAGTAGTAGATAAAGGGGAAACAGGCAAAAGCTTGAACTTGCTTGGCACTACCTTGCTTTTGGGCTATTTATTTAACTCTCTTACATTTTGCTTAAAGCTTTCTGATCGTTTATCAGCCAACAGTTTGTTCCCTTCTATGCTGAAATGCCACGTCAATGTCGATGTAAGAAACATCCAAATCTGTAGGGAATTTTTATAAGAATTTGAGCCAAGTTGACAACATACTCTGGGGAGCAAGATCTCAGGTGCTCCGTGGAGTAGCAGTTTTGCAGCTTCTTTTATGCATTTGAAATTAAGGAGTGAGGATTATGTGGAGGTGGGAACAAGCAAGGCAATGGATAGTTAACAAAATTATGTGCTTACTTGAGGGTGGTTACAGCTTATTTCAAAGATGTATTAACCTAGATGCACAAAAACAATGAACAGGGCTTTGCTCAAGGCAAAGATAAACTCTACTAAGGGTGCCTGGGGCATGACTGCCTACCACGACTTGGCCAGTTAGAAACTTATGATCTGATCACCCTGTGAAGTTACTTTCCATAACTCCTTTTATCATCCACAGTGCAGATAGGCCAGAGCTCCAGAAACGCTGCCAGTGTGGCATCAGATATATGAGGGGTGAGACCAGGTAAGATGGGCAAGTGTGAGAGTAGTCTCTACATCATGAACAAGAGGAGGGTGTAGGAAGGAAAAGCAGCAGATGGGAGTCCAGTGCACAAGTGGGGCAGCTTGGATCCCAATGCTGCTCCCAGGAGAAGCAGAGCCTCCTGAATTACAGGCTGACCCTTTCCTCAGGATCTCCATGGGCCAGCTCTCCATGCCAAGTTCTGTTTCACTCTAAAATCCAGTGGGACCAGCAGAGCTGCAAGCTTCTGTCTGGGCGCCTACAAATGGACATGCAGCATGCCCTTGGGCCTCCTTTAGGTTCTGCCAGACCAGGTTGTATATGGAGCCTTGGTTGCAGGGCCAGTGTGAGCCAGTGGAGGAGGGAGCTGAGACCGCCTCATACTTTCACTGTCTCAGCTGAATGAGGCCCAAGTGTGGGTGAAGTTTGTTGTCCAGGCCAGGGGCCAGGGCCAGGAGGGCAGAGGGCTTAGTCTCTGCCAGACAGTGCAGTTCTTCACCAGTGCCCCACGGCCCCCGCTTGCTCCACAGCAGGGTCAGCCAGAGTGGCTGTTTGTCCCCATGGACCATCTTGTTCTCAGGCTCAGAAAGTGGACATGGCTGTGGAAGATGGCAGCGGAGAAAGTGGACATGGCTGAGCCCTGCAGTGTCTGGAACACCAGAGCCGTGAATGTACACAGGTAGGCACACAGGCATCGAAACTTATCCCCAGGTGACTTAGTTCTTACACGTCACACCTGCTGCTCTCACCTGGGACTTGCAGTCTCTGATAGGTGCAGGGACTGGGTGGGGTAAACAAGGTTTCAGGGGACTTTTTCATCCTATAGTAGCAGGCAGAGGGAATGTTTTCTGGAAACTACCTAGTAGTTTAATATACTAAAAGTTTATCCAGCCTTCCTTCAGAAGGTCAACCCAGTTCTTCCTTCTCAAAAACAAAACAAAACAAACAAAAAAATGTTTCAAGGCTGCCAAATGGTTTGTTGCTGCCAGCCAGAAAAAAGGCTGCAGGTGCAACAGAAACACCAATTCCAAGGGGCTCACTTATTCTAGACTCTTGATTTTTTTTGTTCAAAGATCTTTCCAAACCCCTCCAGATTCCACAACAATTTGGTTTATTAATAGTTTCCCATGAATATATCTTGTTTCCTCAACAAGATATAAAATATTTGTAGTCAGGCGCCATATATATAATATTTATGTATTCCCATAGGCCCAGCTTGTGGCTAGCCCTGTGGCTAGGTGTGGTGAAAATCAGTTGGAATCCTTATTGGCTAAACACTGGAATCGCTTGGGAAGCTTAAAAAAAATTGCAAAACCTAAGCCCCACCCAGCAGTTCTGATTTCATTGCTCTAGGATGGGGTATACACATTGGGTACAGTTGGCGCTTGAACAACATGGATTAGAACTATATGGGTCCAATTATAGGTCCAAAAATACAATAAATATATTTTTTCTTTATGATTTTCTTAACATTTTATTCTCTCTAGTTTAATTTATTGAAAAAATACTGTACATAACATATACAACATACTGTATTTCCCCATATCTAAGACTCTCCCATGTATAAGATGCATCTTAATTTTGGAGCCCAAAATTTGAAAAAAAGTGTATTACATAAAGTTATTGAACTCAAGTTTTATTCATCATAAAATTCATACAACTCCTCATCTGTGCAAAAAAGCGGGAAATGCAAATAAAAAATCTACAACCACTGTATAAGACGCACCCAGTTTTTGGACCCCAAATTTTTCGGAAAAAGGTGCGTCTTATACATGGGGGGGAACATTGCACAATATATGATTTAATTCACTGTATGTTATTAGTAAGGATTCTAGTGGACAGTAGGCTATTATTAGTAAATTTAAAATTTTTTAAAATTGATTTTAGAGATAGCAAGGAAGGGAGAGAGGAAAACATCGTTTTCTTGGTTCCATTTATTTACGTATTCATTGGTTGATTCTTGTATGCTTCCTGAGTGGGGATCGAACCTGCAATCTTGGCATATGGGGACAATGTTCTAACCAACTGAGCTACTCGCTAAGGCAGTAGTTAAGTTTTTGAGGAATCAAAAGTTATACATGCAGTTTTAACTGCATGGGAGTTGGTGTCCTTAACTCCCACCTGATCAAGTTGCAACTGAATTTTCTAAAAGTTTTCTGATAATTCTTGTTTGTCACTGATTTTGGAAACCAGTAACCTATATTATGGTTTCGGTTAAATACTCATATTTGTGTGTTGACTCTTTTTCCTCCCTCTAGATAACCTCACATACCAACCTGGGATCTCAACTTATTGAAATCTATTATAAAATATAAAAAATCTATTTTAAATAACCAGGAGGCCAGGTTTTTGCTTTACATGAGGAGTCTGGTGGAACAAATTCTTAGCTGAACAGATTATGTGCCAGCTGGCATCCTGGTGAATCTTGTATCTGCCCAGATGCCTTCCAGTTTCTCCCATACACCCTCATTTGGCCCTGATTGTTTTTGGAAACAACAGCTGGGTTAACCTGTAACCCATTTACAGAGCATCCCCTGATGGGCTGTTTTTGCAAGTGACTCAATGCATCTACTTTATACTGCCGATTAGCGCCCAGTGGTCAATATGTCTGACCTGGGTCCAAGTTCTGGGGTGCACACTGTTGGGAACCTATGGTCTCTGTTTACTACATAATACATGTGTGATAGCCAATTTGGAGTCATCATTGTAGACAAAACCCTCCAAATTGTACTCCCAGAGTTAGTTCATGATGTGATAGGGGCCAAGGCGTTCTGTTCTCTATTTCATATAGAAAGGGCTAGAACTGGTCCATGTATTCTTCCAACAAAGGTACTTCATCTCTGAGACAACACACAGGGACCTGTCAGTTATGGAATCTTTTAGAAGAAAGCTCCTTTTAGTGTGATGTCAATACACCTGGACACATTGCAGGAAGGGATAGAATTCCCCCATCTAGGTGCAGCCTTGCTCTCTCCCTGGCTGACCCAAAGCTAAGCTGCTGGGACCCAGGAATTTCTTCTTTTGGTGCCCTTCCTCCAACATCCAATGAGGGACTCCTGAGTTTTCTGGCACAATTACCACCTCATCCCCCCAAAAAAGAAGGACTCAGAAAATACCCTCTTTTATACTTATTAGTTGTTAATTGGCTAGTTACATGTTTACTGTATCTTTTTTTTTTTTTTTTTGTATTTTTCTGAAGCTGGAAAGGGGGAGGCAGTCAGACAGACTCTGCATGCACTGGACCGGGATCCACCCTGCACGCCCACCAGGGGGCGATGCTCTGCCCCTCCGGGGCATCGCTCTGTCGCGACCAGAGCCACTCTAGCGCCTGGGGCAGAGGCCATGGAGCCATCCCCAGCGCCCGGGGCCAACTTTGCTCCAATGGAGCCTTGGCTGCGGGAGGGGAAGAGAGAGACAGAGAGGAAGGAGAGGAGGAGGGGTAGAGAAGCAGATGGGCGCCTCTCCTGTGTGCACTGGCCGGGAATTGAACCCCGGACTTCCGCATGCCAGGCCCACGCTCTACCACCGAGCCAACCGGCCAGGGCTGTTTACTGTATCTTATCGTTTGGGTAAAGTGATATTTAACCAAAATTTGCATTGGAGGTCAAACTGAGAAGTGACAGCCTCCTTCATCCACCAGGCAGACATTTCAGGACCTGAAAATAGGTGAGAAGGAGAAGTGAAGGGTGCTGACCTCAGACTCACTGGCTGGGAAGTTAAACATCAGGGGACTGGGGTGAGGGGGCTCCCAGATGGCCTCTTCTTCTGGGTGACATGGGGGCTCCCCAGTGGCCCCTCCTTCACGAGGTTCCCTAGCAGAACTTCTCTACTCTAGATGTGCCAGTCTTCCTCTTTTCTTGTCCCTTTTAACTAGATTCATATGTATGATCCTTAAAAATGGTTTTATTTTATGAGGCCATTGGGGAATAATGGTGAGTAGCATGGTTAATCTGAATTTTGTGATCTAACACATCTGGATTAGAATCCCTTATACCTTGACCTCTCACTTAGAAAAAGAAAAAATAGAAAAAAAGTTATTGTTGGCACTTTTTGACATTTAGGTTTCATGTTTTGAAAATGGTAATTTTTAATTGCCTTAATGCTAAATTTTATATATATATATATAATTAAGTGACAGGTGGGGAGGCAAAGAAACAGACCCCACATGCCCCGGACTGGAATCCTCTAAGCAAGCCCCCTACCAGGCAATGCTCTGCCCATCTGGGGGCGCTATTCTGTTGCTCAGCAACTAAGCTATATTAGCACCTGACGCAAAGCCATGGAGCCATCCTCAGCACCCGGGCCAACTCGCTTGAACCATTCAAGCCATGGCTGCAGGAGGGGGGAAGAGAGAGAAAGGAAAGGGAGGGGTAGAGAAGCAGATGTTTGCTTCTCCTGTGTGCCCTGAATAGGAATCGAACCCGGAACCTACACATGCAGCAACAGCAAAAAAGCACCTATTATATTCTAAGGCCAACACCTGCTGAACATTATTACAACGAGACCAGTGGATTGCCAACTTGACATGGGGCCACTTGCCCCCACTTGTCCCCATTAGACAGGTCCTTTGGCCTTCCCCCTATTCAAACTGGAATAATGGGTCTTGAGGATCCCCCCCTCTCTCAGCTGTCTTTATCATATAATCTTGCAACTATGAAACCTGAATGCCAGCCATTTTCTTGTCCACTGATGGGGCTGGCGGCTTCTCCTGCCTTCTCAGCAACTGGAAGCTCTGTTCTGGCTTAAGCTGCTGCCAAAGCTCTAACAGGACTCTATGAGACCTGCTACCTAATTTATTTTTATCTGCCCCAGCCACAATCAAGTATACCCACATCTATGTTAGTATAAATTTACAGGCTTGTTTCTTCTGTTAGTTTGGGGGGGCAGCACAGGCAGCAGCCCACATAGCCTATGACACCGTGCTGCCCCATCTCCCCCAAATTGTCCACCATCTGTGTAACAGTATTGATGGGCTGCCCCACATAGGGGCTCAAGGTAACATTAGTGACCCAAAAATGGCTGATAGGACATTACAGAAAATAATATCCCTCATCCCTGCTGTAAATACTTTCTCATCTGGCCCATAGGACCTCAGGTTGAAAGCAGCATTCTTCATAGCTAGTTCCTGGAGGACCTGCTGCAGCTCAGTATATGACTGCCACTGACTCATTGCCCCCAGCAAGTCTCCATTATTCCGCCAGATGGTATGAATGGCAGCCATCACCCATTCTAATAGGGTATGGTTTCCTGAGTTGTCCTGGCAGTTCTGAAGATGATGGCTTAAGGAGGAGTGCATGGTAATGGTGGCTAATTTCTCTATCTCTGTTCCAGAGAGCGTGATGCCATCCACTCTGTCCCATAACTGCAACAACCAAGGTGCCAGGGACTCAGTGGGTTTGTGCCTGAATTTCACCCCTAACTCCACCAACTCTGTGTGGATGGAGGGCCAGATCACAGGGTGCTCTACTACTTGTGGAGGGGCTTGTGCCTGCCCCTGAGGTACGTACTTTTGTCTTCTGACTTTTATCTTTTGGTGACCACTGGCTAGGTTCTGAGTCTGCTGACAACAGTTTCAACCCAAACCTTCTCCTCCTTCTTCAGCGACCACTTTGGCTCTGTAGCTGCCAGTCTTGGCCTGAAACTGAAACCGGAGCTCTTGAACCTGCAGCTGTGTCTCTAACACCTACTTGTGCCAGTGTTCTGCTTCTAGGGCAAACTGGAGTTCTCAAACATGGGTGGACTCTCACACAGAGCGTTCAGTTTCTTCTTGCAGGGCTGTAATAAACACCCAGCCCACTGCCCCCAACAGGGTAGCCACAGGGAACCACATACTCAAGAACAATATACACTCCTCTATCCCCCCATCCAACAGTACCGATCTTACCCAAATCCTGCCCACTACACCTAATGTAATGCTGTGTCTGAGGCCAGGCAGATTTACATTGGATTCAGGTAGGTGGTAGAGGAGTTGTGGTTCTGGAAAGCGTTGGCCCATTCCCGTTTTATAGATTCTTATAACGGCAAACAAGCAAACAGGCAGGGGAAAACCACATCTCACAGCAGCAGGTGAATGAACAGCAAAACAGCCCCTCACAGTGGTGGGCAAGCCATCCGCCAAATCCGCCCTCAGTGAAAGAGCCGTAGCCTTACTCAGGCTTTGCACACGTGGCTCACGCACTAATCATGCAAAGTGCAGGTGAGCAAACCTAACACAGCTGTTTTCCCTACACTGATTAAAACATTAAATATTGAAACAAAACTATTTCTTTTGGAAGGTGAAGCTTCAGATCACACTTTTGTGACCCCCTGAGGTTTCAATGATCCCTAGATAGGGAGTACTGGGATAGATGTCAAACTTCTGGTCTGGAGTTTTGATTTGACTGAGAGGTATCATAATAATCTCCAAGTGTCCCAAGATATGAATGGAAAGAAACTGTAGCACAGTTCACATTGCAATGAAAGCAGGTTGCACTTTAAGGGGCTTCACAAAGGAATGTCTCACCCAATTCATGGCTCCAAGCCCCTTGTCTACCCAAGTTCATTAAATGTGTGACTAAATACAAGACCAGCAGCTTTATATCCAGATTCACTTAATTTTCAGATCTAGACTTTACAACTTTACAGCAGAAAAGGACCGTTGAGATCAGAGATCATTCCAGACTTGATGTGTAGAGAAGTGTCCTGCTCAAAGTCATAAAGTTGGTAAGCTGGGTCATCAGGTTGGTGAGTTGGGACTGGCAATCAGGCCCCCACAGAATCCCAAGGTCCCCCATCTTCAGGGCTAGCCAGAGACCACTAGTTTGATTGCCAGCTGTTGTGGGAACCTTTACAAAGTTTTTGACCACTGCACATGTAGCTGTTGCTGGGAATTCTAATGGGGGAGGCAGTTGCTATTTTTCTATCTCAGCGTTGTTTGTTGCGGGACAGTAAAGTTAGAAAAGTTACCTCCCTGTGTCTTCTAGCAAGCAATTTGGTTTCTGCTCATGGGAACAACACAACACAAGTCATTTTTGTCTGTATTTGTAAGTGGTTATAATTTTATCTAATAATCTTGTTCTCATCTCACATCTAGTTCTTTAGCTATTCCTCACAGAGCATGGCTTCCACAAGGTTTGAGCATCCAGATTTTCTTTCTTGTGAGGAATATGAGTTTGTTAGCATTCCCTTAAAAGGTGTCACCCAGAACTGAACATAGAACCACAGTGTGGTCTTAACACTGGTGATGACAAAACACCCACTAATTTGAATGTTATGCATGAATACAGCCGAGCTGTGGTAGGTTTTTCCATATCTAGTTAGCAATGCTTTCTAAAACCTGAACTAAAACAAATATTTTTCCATGATTGGGCACTATTCTAGACTGTTTTCCCATGGGAGAAGAAAGAAGAATGAGGGGGAACAGAGAAGGAAAAGAATGCCAGTTTTGATGTGTCAACCCCGGAGTTGCACCACTCCACAGCCTTGCATGCACCACACTGTGTAAGCAGGCTTTGCAACATAGTGCCCGTTCCCCACTTTCTCAACCCTGGGCTCTGTCAGCGCAGCACCGTGGGGCACTTCCTGCACTCAGCAGATAGTGGTTCGGTTGTCAGTTTCTTTTTTCACCAAGGTCCTGGGGCAGGCACCTCAGTAGTTTCGCCCTGTGTGTGTAGTGGGGTGAGGTCATCCATCTGTTGAGGAAATGAAGGGATAGAGACCAGATCCCAAAACAGTCAAGATGAGAGAATGTGTGTTCGGACATCTCAATTACCCAACTTGGGGAAGGCCCGGATCATTTCAAAATGCTAATTTTCATATATTTGTTGATTGCTTCAAAGTGTTTCCAAAGGTACTTCTATTCATATCAAAGTTAGTCGTTATGGCCCTGGCTGGTGGCTCAGGGGATAGAGCGTTGGCCCAGTGTATAGACATCCCAGTCAGGGCACACAACAGAAGTGACCATATGCTCCTCTTCCCCTTGTCTCTCTCTTTTCCGCCCACATTCAGTGGCTCAATGGGTTTGAGCATGGCCCGGGTGCTGAGGATAGCTCAGGTGGTCTGAGCATGTCAGCCACAAGCACTGAGGATAGCTCGGTACTCAAGCAGCAGCCCCAGGTGGCGTTGCCGGGTGGATCAGGGTCAGGGCTTATGTAGGAGTCTGTTTCTCTATCTCCCCTCCTCTCACTTAAAAAATAATAATTATTATTTGGTCCTTATTATCACCTTCTGAGGTAGGCAGGGCAGCTATTATCCTCATTTTTCATATGAACCAATTGATCATAACAATGAGTGACTATCTGTCCCCTCTGAACCCTGTGGTCCCTGAAGCAGTATGGACTTCCCTCTCATGATGTGAGCCATGCTGGTTCATTGCAGATATAATCATTCTTCATCAAACAAATATATATTGAACACTTCCTATGTGCCTGACATTATAGTAGGTTCTGGTGATACAAAGATGAAAAGCAGTGCTGTTTTGAGTCGCTTCTAGTTTAGTAATTACTGTCAAGTTTATACTAATATTTTACTGAGGACAATAGAATCATTGTAGAAGTAGACATAATGCTTACAGAACATCTAGATGGTTTACCAGCTGATGAGGCAACTAAGATCTAGAAAGGGAAGTTCTTCTACTTGGTATAGACAAGATCAGTTGTAGGGTCCAAGCTCCTAGCTCCCAACCCAAAGCCCCTTCTACACACTGTACTATTTTGTCCATGTTCCCTACCACAGTGAACAAGCTTTGGAGTTCAGATATGACTAGTTCTCAGTAGTTGAAAATCTAAACCTACATTATCCATAAGTTCATTAGAATTGCTTTCTGCTAGTCATTTGGAGTATCTGCCTCATTTCGATATTTACCATAGGCTTAATGATCACTCAGCCTAAACTTCTCTCTAGAACTCGAGTCTCCTAACATCATGAAGCAGATTCACTCTTTTGGTTGGCTTTGCTCTGTGCTGTTTACGCTGTTTTAAAGTACAGGAGTGGGCTTCTTAGCCTGAGCGGTGCATGTTTTAATGGGAACTTGCTAGCTGTTTACAAATGCTTGAGGGCTGGAAGAGGACACAGGCAGGGTTGATTACAGGAAGATACATTTGGCTCAGTGTAAGAAATGTCTGTCTGGCTAGTAGCACTAAGAATAAAATGAAGGTGCTTTATTAGCGCGGTAGGTAGTGCGTCAGAAGGATAACAATAGAATGAACCTTCTTCTCTAACCCTACCTTACCCACTCAGCCATGTCTAACCTGCAAGTCTAGAAATATCATTCAGATGGATAGCTAAAAACTGAAGTTCTGCTGTGAAGGAAAACTGGAGAGTGGCTATTAGAAAATGTGGTGGTAAATTTTTTGAGTTAACCTGACTGGGCCAAATGTTGGCCAGTAAAACATTATTTCAGGGTGTGTCTGTGAGGATATTTCTGAAAGAGATTAGCACTTGATTCGGTGGACTAAGAAAAAGCAGATGGTTTTCCCCAAGGTGGTGGTCATGATCCTATCCATTGAAGGCCTGAATAGAACAAACAGGCAGTGAGTATGCTGTCTCTGGTTAAGCTGAGTGTGGGGAAAACAGTTGTGGTTAGGCTTGCTCACTGGTTTCCCTGCTGCACTTGGCTCGCGGGTTTTCCTGCCACAAGCACTTTGCACAATTAGTGTGTGAGCATGTGGCAGAAAGCCACGTGTGTGTCTCCAGAAAAGCTATGAGTGCTTTCCCTCGCCTCCCAGATCGCTTTCCCGCCACCGGGAGGTGAGGTTCCCTGACTCCCTCAGAGGCCACCATGACGAGCAGTTTTCCTGACCCCTTGTCCTTACCTGTGTAAAACGTTTTTTCTTTGCTTATTTGCTCACCCATCTCTGGGAGCCTTTAATAAATGAGAATAACCCAACAATTGCAGGCTCCGCAGTTCCTCTACTGCCCGCTCAAATTCAGTGTGAACCAGCCTGGCCTCGACTACCAGCATTACACTGAGACATCCATCTCCTCCTGTCCTTGGGCATCAGAGCTTCTGGGTCTCAGACTCAGATCAGGACTTAGACCAGCAGCCCCTACATCTCAGGCCTTCAGACTCAGATTGCAACACACCGCCACTTTCTTGGTTCTCCAGGTGCCGACAGCAGATGTGGGACCACTTGAGCTCCGTAACTGCATGAGCCAATTATAATAAGTCTCCTCTTAGCGTATATACATACACATATGTTTCCCTGGAGAACCCTGACTAATACAGGAAGAAGTGAAGACTCCCAAGTACGTAATTGATTTCAGAGTTGGATGGAGTGGGAGAGAAGCAGGAATCAGGGAAAACTTCTGTTTTCTAGCTTAGATGCCACTACCTGGTTTGAGTTCAGGGAGAGACAGTAAGTAGTTCTATAGAAATCTGAAGTCTTGATTTGCATAGAGCTCCTGGCTACCAAATAGTGAGCATACTACATGCCAGGTTCTGTGCTATGTGGTTTTCACAGGAAACCCCTGTTTTATAGGTAGGCACTGTCCCCATTTTATCTTGGGCAAAGCCACTCTGGTGTAGTGGTCAAACCCACACTCAGGGTAGACACAGCAGTGAAGGGGAAGAAGGTCCCCTCCTGATTTGGCAGATCATCCGTTCTACTGCTCATTGACATTAGTTTCACCTGCCTCCTCTCTCCTAGGAAGTCTTCAGCTAGGAGTGTGGCTCCTACGGACTGCACCGCCCCGGGGCTCAAGGACATGGCAGGGTATGGAAAACCTGGGGAGGCCTGCGTTTTGTGAGAATGCGTTATTAACAATACAAAGT
This sequence comes from Saccopteryx bilineata, assembly GCF_036850765.1. Taxonomy (NCBI): domain Eukaryota; kingdom Metazoa; phylum Chordata; class Mammalia; order Chiroptera; family Emballonuridae; genus Saccopteryx; species Saccopteryx bilineata. The sequence goes on from NC_089494.1 coordinate 147,496,882, forward strand.
TGAGATTTATCTAACAATTTGAATGATACTGGAGATGCAGGAGTATTTCTTCTTTTTCTTCTTTCCCTTTACTAATAAATGAGGACATCTTACAACCTTTCAAGTACACAAAAAATCCAAGAGCTCCTCCACATCTTTTTTTTTTCTATTTCAAAGGCTGATTCAGGCCCTGGCTGGTTGGTTCAGCAGTAGAGCATGAGCCTCACCTGGTAGGGGGCTTGTCGGGGGGATCCCAGTCAGAGTACATGAGGGAGTCTGTCTGTCTCTGCCTCTCCACCTTTCACTTAATAATAATAATAATAATAGAAAAAGAATCAACCAGTGAATGACTAAGTGGAACAATAAATTGATGTTTCTCTCTCTCTCTTTCCCATCCACTCTCTCTCAAATCAATAAATAAAATTAAAAAGGAATGAGAGAAAGAAAAAGACCAGCCTTGGCTGGATAGGTCAGTTGGTTGGAGCATTGTCCCAAAGCACTGAGGTTGTCATTTCACTCTCCAGTTAGGGCACATACAGAAACAGATTGATGTTCCTGTCTCTCTCTCTTTTGTACTCTTTTGCTAAAATCACTTAAAAAACATTTATTAAAAAAAAAGACCAGGTTGGGGTAATGTACACATATTAGAATAAAAGTAAGGAACTATGATAGAGAATAGAAATGTTAGGTAAGGCAAGAATATGCCACATGCAGGCTCGGGATAAATCCATATTGGGACAGTAAGAAAAGTCTGCCCGTAAATGGGGACAGATCAACCGAGAATTTCATATCCATCTAATTGTTCTTTATCTCTGCTGACTTGAAGAGAACACATGGAACTAAAGGTCAAGGTCTCTCATTTCTTTGTACGTTCAACAAGTATTCACTGTGAGCCGGTGTACCAGGGGCTATAAGTCAAGTAAGATGTGGTCATCGTCAGAATTATGAATTCAGTTTTGAATTTCATAGTGTCTTTTTATATGTCTCTTTCTCTCTTTCTCTCTCTTACCTACACACTCCTACCTTTTTTCTTTAGAGCTAATGAAGCTGAGACACAGAAATATTAACTTAGTTGCCTCGGACCATATAGCTAATAAGCCAAGGAATCAGAGGTGGATTAAGGTCGGTTGAGGCCTTGGGCACTGAAGAAAATATTGGGCCTCTTAAAAAAAGAGAGACAGGAAAAATAAAAATACATGTTAACCATAATTTTAAGTAAATTAAAAATATTATATACTATTAATGTTAAAATTGCACATATAAAACCAAACATGGTATCATTAGAAAAAAGTGTAAGGTTGGGATTTTGCAGGGCCTTTCAGATGTAGGGCCCAGGGTACACGCCTGGTGCGCCCACCATTATATCGGCCTCTGCAAGAAATAACACAAGATATTCAACCAGCCTGGTATCCCTTCAAGTTTCTTGCAATTAAGTTACTTTCCAACTAGAATGCTCAGTGTTCCTCCCAACACCAATGCCCAAATCAAAAGTGTTCATTCAATGGTTTCAATGACAATCTATAAATTACTCAGTATTTGGTTAAAATGTGGGAATAAAACCAATCTTAAGAAACTAGTACAAAGATTAAGAACTAAACACTTTGAAATGACTCTGCAATGAAAAGCCCTACTTATACAAAACAAAGAGCTAGCTTCTCAAAGATTCACAGACCTTTACGTTTCAGCAGTCATACCTGGAGAACTTTCTCCCTTATGATGCAGAAAAGGCACAGTCACCTATTACAGTAGAGCCAATTTAAAAAGAACTAAGTTTTATGAGATGAAATTGAATCAGCCTTTTATTACTATTATTATTATTAAGTGAGAGGTGGGAAGGCAGAGAGACAGACTCTGACATGTGCTCGACCAGGATTCACGCAGCAAGCCCCTTACTTGGAGATGTTCTGCCCATCTGGGGCCACTGTTCTGTGCTCAGCAATCGAGCTATTTTAGCACCTGAGGTGAGGCCATGGAGCCATCCTCAGCACCTGGAACCAACTTTGCTGGAACCATTCGAGCCATGGCTATGGGAGTGGGAGAGAGATAGAGTGAGAGAGAGAAGGGGGGGAGATGGAAAAGCAAGTGGTCGCTTCTCCTGTGTGCCCTGACCTGGAATCGAACCCATCCACACACCAGGCCGATGCTCTACCACTGAGCCAATTGGCTAGGGCCATTTGTTGATTCTTGTATGTGACCTGACTGGGGATCAAACCTGCAATCTTGGCATAATGGGATGATGTTCTAACCAACTGAGCTACCCAGCCAGGGACTCCCCCATCTGTGCTTAAAATATATGCTCTTGAGCCTACAAGCTATTTCTTTGTCAAACTCAGTGTGAAGCTCAGCACAGAACACCATGATGACAGCTATTCGATCACCCACTTCTCTTCCTTGACTGGGCCCAAGATGATTAAGATTCCAGTGTGTCTTGCAACCTCCTAGTGGTGTCTGACACACAGCTAGCCTTGTGAGCATCTAATAAATGCTAGCTACCAGAAGAAGATGACCAGAGAGCTTCTCTAGCAGTTATTCATCATTGTGCCTGGAACATCAGAGGAAAAGGCTCAGCTTTGACCTCTTGGAGTCCTCAATGCAACTCTGAATGATTTTTTCTTCCTCGTTTTGTTTAAAATATGCAAATTGGTGACAAGGACAAGACACCCATCAATATTCTCCCAAAGATCTATATAAACCTCAGAAATAAAATCATCCCCCCTCAATTAAAAACTAACTTGAACTTGATTTCATTTTTTCACAGGTGCTAGATTTGTGCAAATTCTTTTTATATGTGTCATTTGCAAGAAGTAAAGGTGTAAGAAACACCTGCAAATTTTGACCACCATTCTGACAGTTCCCTTCTCCCTCGATGGCTGGATTTACACAATCTATGCATTTTTTTTCAGGATTTGAGTAAACTAAGCTATCGCTGATATTAATTATTTTAAAAAACTTTTATTTTGCAATACAAGAAGTTACAAAATAGAACATAGAGTCCCATGAACCCATCATCTAGCTTCCTTTAAAGGTAATATTATTTGACTGGAGTAAAATATCAAAACCAGGAAACTGACATCGGTACAATACTGTTAACTAGGCTACAGAATATCTGTTGTTTTTTTAAAGCACAAATATTTTGAAGTCATTCAATAATACTTTTAAAGACAAATATTATATGTCTTGATATTGGGTGAAGGGTTTGACATGAAGTGTAAATACTTTGAAAGCAGTAGGCAGCTGTGATGCTGGATATGAAACACCAACAGGCAGTTTTAGGACCATGCTCAGGGCATGCCCTAAGAAAAGGAAAGACATGCAGGAAGTGGAGAAGCGTGGACTGGGCAGAGGGAAGTGGAAACTTGCTGGGTGGTTCAGTGGGACTTCAGTTGCACAGTTTGTGTCTGTTAATCTGGAGCCATACTGTGGCCCCAAAGAAACAGTCCTCACTCTCCCATGATATATCATGTAAGTCTACTTGAATGGAGAAAAGTGTATATGACATTTGTAGAAAAATAATGATTTTGTAATTAAGGCTTTATTTTTTAGAGCAGTTTTTGGTTCATAGCAAAACTGAGACCCCTGTCTGGTCAATGCACAGCCACCCCCAAAATCAACATCATTATTTTTAAGAATACATCTTTTTTTTTGCAGTGCTTTATTTCTTTTTTAAAAAATTCTTTTATTTCAATGTATTGTGTTTACATAGGTTCTAGTGTCCCCCTCCCCTGTGTTCCCCTCAACATCCCCTTTGCCCCCCTCCCCACAACGCCTTCCCCCATTTTTAAGGATGAACCTACACTAGAACATCATCATCACCCAGAGGTATAGTTCACATTAGGGTGACTCTTGGTGTTATGCATTCTGTGGATTTGGACAAATGCATAATGACATCTATCCACCATTATAGGACCATACAGAGTAGCTTCACTGCCCTAAAAATCCTCTATGTTCCACTCATTCACCCCTCCTTCCTCTCTAATCCCTGGTGATCACTGATCTTTATACTGTCCCCATAGTTTTGCCTTTTCCAAAGTGTCTGAGGGTTGGAATCATACAGTATGAAACCTTTTCATATTGGGTTCTTTCACTTAGTAATATGCATTTAAGGTTCCTCCATGTCTTCCCATGACTTGATGGCTCATTTCTTTTTAGCACTGAATACTACTTCATTGTCTAAATGGACCACAGTTTATCCTTTCACCTACTGAAGGGCATCTTGGTTGCTTTCACATTTTGGCGATTATGAACAAAGCTGCTATAGAGCTCATTGTGCAGGTTTTGAATCAGGTTTTCAACCTGCCCTTGTGACATTGTGTGGATGTCTGTGTCTGTGCTGTGTTCATGTATAACAGATAAACCTCAATTTTTTTGTGTGTATTTTTTCTGAAGTGAGAAGTGGGGAGGCAGAGACAGACTCCTGCATGTGCCCAACTGGGATCCACAGGGCATGCCCACCAGGGGGCGATGCTCTGCCCATCTGGGGCATTGCCTTGTTGCAACCAGAGCTATTCTAGCGCCTGAGGCAGAGGGGTTGGAGCCATCATCAGCCCCTGGGGCCAACTTTGCCCCAATGTAGCCTTGGCTGTGGGAGGGGACAAGAGGTAGAGAGGAAGGAGAGGGGGAGGGGTGGAGAAGCAAATGGGCACTTCTCCTGTGTGCCCTGACCGGGAATTGAGCTCGGGACTTCCACATGCCAGGCCGACACTCTACCATCCGATGCTCTACTGCTGAGCTAGCCAGCCGGGGCCAAGAGACATTTTTTAAAAAGTTGCTCTCCCCTGTCTTTGGATGGGTGGTGAGGTGAGGGTTTATTTTGGCCTTTTATTTGGTGTCTCACTGCACTCTCTTTGACTTAGGATGGTTCATGAGAGCAAATCATGACGCTTTGTGTCTAATTAGCAACTCTGATTGCTCACAGCCTGTCACAGCTTGTTCCTTCTATTCTGTCCCTGGGGAGGTGGGTACTAGCATGGTTTAACTGTTTCAATCTGGCTAGCTGGCACAGAATCCTGTTAATGGGCTGCTTTCTGTTGTTATTATGGCAGCATCAGGGAGCAGGGGTAAGGGTTAGGAATTGGTCAACAGAGGAAACTGGGCAGAGAGAGGTCCAGGAGAAAAACCACTTCCACCATCCGTTCTGTGCCTCTAGACCTAGGTAAAGAATTCTCCTCTGTAAGCGCCTCCACGAGGCACTGCTCACTGCACAAGAAGCTCTCTCTCTCTGTGCTTTCCTGCCAAACAGCTCAACCATTCTGGGTGAGTTGTGCTGAATCAGTGTGGTCTCCCCCCTCAGGACCCCACTGAGCACCCCCTAGGGTTAGGCTGTGTTCATCATGAGTCCTTTGGGGAAACGTGCTGTGTGGAGTAAGGGGGAAAAGTTCCTAACTGGCTGTGTTTCTTGGCCTTTGACCTAGTTCCTGGAACTCCTCTCATCTCTAAATTTCCCTTTACTCACTTAAAACATGACTGGATTACCTAGCCTTAATAGTGCCATGGGTCACAGCCTCCCCTGGTACTACTTGGGGCTGTCCTTTCTTTTAAAATATCTTTGTATTAGAGAAAATTTTACACTCTCTGTAGCCTTTTCTGAAGGAGTGAGTGTCTGATCACTCACTTTCTGTTGGGAAGCAGAAAGTTGATAAAAAGCCTTAAGCAGTTGGGTGAAGATAAAGCCATTAGCAGAATTAGGCAAAGAGTTACACAGTAAACCATAAACTCTGAACCCGGACATTCAGGTGCTGTCCGGTTTACAAAGGAAACGGTTTTGCAGTGAAGTAATTTTATCTCCCATAGGGCCTACCCTAATTTACTTGGGGGCTGCACATGAAACACCAATTCTTGCTGTCCTCTTTATTCTTATAGTTATTTTAAAATGTCAATTCATCCCTGCCCCCCACACATTCCGTTTGTTTGCCATTAGGTGGGAGGGGGATTAAGTGAACTTCCGTTTGCCTGCTCCTCCTCAGGTGTAGGAAGTGATGAGGAAGACCTCAGTCTTGGCTCAGCAGCAATGGTCGCCTAAGGGGTTACTGACACAGAGGCAGGGAAAGCACAGGCTCTTTGTGGCGAATGCGAATGTTTAAGCTGGTATCTCTGAATTATGCCTCCTGCTTCGTCGTCAGAGCTGGATCCTGGATAGACACGATATTAGGTCAGGTTCAAGATGTGCTTCCGAAGTTTTAGACCTCTCGCCCCCTAAGCTGAAACACACTACATCTGTTTTCAAACTTAAAGGCTGGAAGAATGCAGCCTCGTCCCTTTGCCCTGTTCATAAGTGTATGTAGAACAATCCAGTGGTAAAGGAGCAGGCATGCAGGTACACTGGGTCTTCCCGGGGAGGCAAGTGTGCAGGTAGCTAGGGGTGCTGCCGCTGTCACACACACAGCCCCTTCGTGACTCCAGGGAAACCTGGGCAGCAACTATTCCCGGAGGCTCAGGCTCTGGCTCGCAAATGCTTTTCTTTCTGGATCAGAGCATTCTACTTCAAGGGTAGAGTGGACTCTTTTGAGGTGTTATAGGGTGTCATGTCTGGCATTTGCTCCCATTGCAGAAACACCTGTCCAATGCAATGCACTTAGGTTTCTCAACAGTTGCCAAGTGCCCAAACCCGACAGTCAGCAAAGCTATTAGAGGGACAGCAGGGACTCCGGGGAGGGCTGGGCGTTAAGAGGAGAAGGCGGGGAGATCGAGGGCCCCAGCCTGGTGGGAGTCATTCAATGCTCCAGTCCCCTGGGCGGGTTGGAGTGCAGAGCAAAGGGGAAGCCCCAGTGGGGCGGGGCAGGAGCAGTTGTGCTGGCCGCAGCTGTGCTTGGCTGCAGGGGAGCCGGCTCCCTCTCAGCGGAGCCATGCGGGACGTGAGCTACGTGTGGCAGCCTCTGTTCAGACTATTCCACTGCAGGGTGGGTTCCAGGGAGCGCCGCCTACTTTCTTGCAATCACAGCGCAGCGTGAGGTATGCACCTATGCAAGGCGGTGCAGTGTTTCCGTGCTGATGCATGGCGCACATTCATGTAATGCCATCCGGCAGGACATGCTAAAAGCACCCCAGATCTTCACAGGCAGCCAGTGGCCTGACTGCACGATTGTCGCACGTTGTGGGCTGGTGCAAAACTGCGAGCACCGGGCAGGCAGAAAGTACACAACACACAGAAAGCACACACACACACACACACACACACACACACACACACACACACATACTGGCGAGGAAGAGATGCAGTTGAATTGTGCCTGATAAATGTCATGAATTTTATTTTAGGGTTTTGCATAATGAAGGTGCCGCCCTCTCCCAACAGTTATTCTGGGGTTTATAGTCCGGTAATCAATTGCAGGTCTCAATAAGATCTAGTTTTATTTTCGCTTCTACTAGGAGAGATAAAGGCAGATTGAAAATACCGTAAATGGTGACTGGGAAAACCAAAATACTTGGGTCTATATGGGTCCTGCCTCAGGGGCCTTCCTGCCCCCTCAAGAAAGGCCGGCTTCTAGATCTTGCGACTGGGTGTTGGGAGAGGAGCGTGCAGGACAAGCCAAGGATTCTAAGGGTTTCAGGAAAATGGGAGAGGAAGAAAAAACCAGGGGAGCCCTCTTCCCACGGGTGGCGGGGGTTCGTGGTGTGTAAACTCACAAGTATTGGGTAGCTCTGACAAGAAGACTAGGAAAGCTCTGCCCCACAGGCGCTCTCAGCATCCTCCCTCAGGCTTCCCTCTCTCCCACCTTTAACGCTAAGCCCGAGTCTTCAACTTGACTGTGCCTGACTGACGCACATTGTGTTAAGAATGCAGAGTATTGGGGTCCCACTCCCAGAGAGGCCATCAGTAGAATGCATTTTAACCAGCATCCCAGGTGATTTGGCTGCGCGGGTCCGTGGGCCACTGGACGGCGCCACTCCTTCCCTCCCAGGGCAGTTGAGGTGATTATTCTGGGAAGCCGTGCGGGTGGTCTTTAGGGGATGATAGGAGGAGGCTCACGGAGCACAGGACCTTCCGCCAAGGCTGGGTCTAAGGCGTTATCTGCAGAAGCAGGTACCACTACCGACGCTGGCCTGAAGGGGGCACCAGTAGTCGGCCTCCCGGCTTGCTCACGGCCCCTCACCGCCCGCTCCCCACGTGAAGGCGGAGGAACAGGGCTGGAACCCGAAGAATGTGTCCCCGCCCAAAGGCTTACGTCTGCGTCGCTGCCAGGCGGACTTAAAAGCCCAGGCGGAGCACCGGGCATCCCAACAGAGCTAGAGAGGACTCCAGCTGGCGCATGGGGTCGGCGGCTGTCACTGGTGTCCAAGCATCCCGGAGAGTTCCCGAGTGGACCAGAAACCCGGCCCTGCGGAAGTTGCGCGTGCAGCCTCAGGACCCTGCCTGTTTCGAAGCGCTTGTGGAGCCTCACCCCCGGGGCGAGCGTTCGTCATTTAGCACAAAGCACGTTTCCAAAGAGCAGCGCTAGGCAGAGAGCCCGGGACAGCGCTCCAGCGCACAAACCCCATCTTTGCCTTTGTTTGGGGGGTCGACACGCCGCTCTCTTTCCTAAGTCTGAATTCTTCGCAAAGGGAGAGCCACCGAGGCTAGGCCGTGAAGATGCCCCTGGAACTGACTCAAAGCCGGGTGCAGAAGATCTGGATCCCGGTGGACCACCGTCCCTCGCTGCCTAGATGTGAGTGCAGATGTGCGCCGGGGCCGGGCTGCAGGGGAGCGGCGTGCCGAGCAGAGAGGGAAGCCATTGTGTGGCGAGCGCTTTTGTGCCGACTCCTCTCCGTGCGCTCGTGTAGAGCCGGGGCCTCCCTCCACGGCGGTCTGGGTTCACAGGCACCCGGCGCCTTCCGCTCCTTCCCGGCGCAGGGCGGGCGGGGCGGGGCGGGGACGGCATAGACTCCTGCGCCGGCGCCGCACCTCCCTGGCCCACGTCGGCCGCGCTGTGGCCCGGCGGCAGCACAGCTGTGCTGCGCTAGGTTCGTATCGCGGAGCTCAGACGGACCCGGAAACGGCGAGTGTGCCCGGGCTTCGGCGCCAGCGCAGGGCACTGCAGAGAGCTTCGGGACGCTTGAGAAGGGATGCCCGCGTATTCCGGCCTCGGCCATCGTCCTGGGCGCCCGCTGGGCTGAGTCCCTCCAAGGGACGCGGCCGCTCCTAAGCGCAGCGTCACCTTGTATCTCTCCATCTATCTCTACCTTCCTTCTCTCTGTCCGTTTCTCTCTATCTCTTATTTCTATCGCTTCTCCGAACTCCTCTCTATATTCACCACCTTTTCTCAGTCCCCTTTTCTGTCCATCTTTGCCGCATCTCTGTATTTTTACCTCCTGTGTGTCTCCTCTTTATTATATGCTAGATTTGTAATTTTCTCCTCTTTATATTTCTTTCTTTTATCTCTCTCCCTCTTTCCCTGTATATTTCTATCTCCTCTCTCGGTTCTCACCTCCAGCCCCTGTGCTGGGGGGCCACAATAGAGCTGGCCCTGGAACCAAACCGTTGCCCTGGTTTTGGGGAAGGCCCATGGATCCGTGACTGCACGGTTGGCAGCGTTTTGCACGCGCGCACAGACGGTGCACCGAGCTCAGAATTTGCTGGCAATTCACCAACCTGCCCCTTCTGTCGTAGGCCGTAAATATTTTGGAAGGCTATAGCTTACGTTCTGTCTCTAGCTGTGGAGAGTCACTTCTTAAAAGGGTGGTTCTAAGGTTTGAAGGCAACTCTGATCCTCCAGGTAACCTGCCTAGAAGCGCTTTAGGTGTAATAGGATAGAAGTCAGTGAGTGGTGTTTTGTTCCAGGCCAGCTTAGATTGCCGGAGAGGTGAAACAGATCCCAGGTGCAAACCCTAGGAATACCTTCTAGGCATCAATGGTGGTTGAGCAGGAGGTATAGCCTGTTGGCCTTTTTTGCTGCCACACGTTTTTCAGAGAATGGTCATCAAGGCCACGTTGACAACTCACACAGCTTACCCTTGGACTTTGTCCAGGGCTGAATCACTGCCCCCTCCTCCCACCTGTCCTAGGAGGTGGGGGAACTGGCTGTGGTGCTCCTAGGCCAGGGGTTGGGAACCTATGGCTCGCGAGCCAGATGTGGCTCTTTTGATGGCTGCATCTGGCTCACAGACAAATCTTTTTTTTTTTTTTGTATTTTTGTATTTTTCTGAAGCTGGAAACGGGGAGAGACAGTCAGACAGACTCCCGCATGCGCCTACCGGGATCCACCTGGCACGCCCACCAGGGGGCGACGCTCTGCCCACCAGGGGGCGATGCTCTGCCCACCAAGGGGCGATGCTGTGCCCCTCCGGGGCGTTGCTCTTTCCAACCAGAGCCACTCTAGCGCCTGGGGCAGAGGCCAAGGAGCCATCCCCAGCGCCCGGGCCATCTTTGCTCCAATGGAGCCTCCCTGCGGGAGGGGAAGAGAGAGACTGAGAGGAAGGAGAGGGGAAGGGGTGGAGAAGCAGATGGGCGCTTCTCCTGTGTGCCCTGGCCAGGAATCGAACCCGGGACTTCTGCACGCCAGGCCGATGCTGTACCACTGAGCCAACCGGCCAGGGCCGACAAATCTTTAATAAAAAAAATAATGTTAAAAATATAAAACATTCTCATGTATTACAATCCATTTCCATCCACTCATGTTCATGGTTGTGGATGGCTGGAGCCAATCAGAGCTGTCCTCCGGGACAACACCAAATTTTTATTGGATAATGCGGAACATACACAAGTCATTGTATGGCTCTCATGGAATTACATTTTAAAATATGTGCCGTTTATGGCTCTCAGCCAAAAAGGTTCCCGACCCCTGTCTTAGGCCATACTAGTGATGGCCCTGGCAAGGCACTCCTGATACTGGGGGCAGTTTCTCCACCAGCTTGTCACTTCTGCTGGACCTGAGGATTTTGGGGGCCTCAGAATCCTTAAGAAGAACTAGGTTTCTTTGCAAGGTAGCTGGAGGCCAGGGTGTTTCAGATGTATTCTTAACTGGCTTTTGAACTGGGCTAGCCACAGTCTACTTGTACTGTATTTCTATAAAACCTATTTGTGGTGAGGAATGCAGTCCCTCAAATCCCGAGGGAGCTTTTTAGCCATGGCAAGATGTGGAAACAATATTGCCCTTTGTGACTTGGAATAAAACATATTTGTGGTCTGACCAGACAGTGGCACAGTAGATAGAGCATCACACAGAGATGCGGAGGACCCATATTCGAAACCCCAAGGTCACCACCTTGAGCACCAGTGTGAGCACGGGGTCACTGGATTGAGCATGAGATCAGAGACATAACCCCATGGTCGCGAGCTTGAGCCCAAGGTTGCTGGCTTGAGTTGGGGTCACTCGCTCTGATGTACCCTTCCCCCCCAGTCCAGACACATATGAGAAAGCAATCAAACAAATAAGGTGATGCAATGAATAATTGATGATTCTCATCTCTCTCCCTCCCTATCTGTCCTTGTCTGTCCCTCTCACTGACTCTCTGTCAAAAAAATAAAAATTTTAAAAAACCCACAAAAAACATATTTGTAGAGCACTTTATAAACTGTGAATATAGATTTGTTCTATATATATGTGTGTAAATGCATGCATTTGTATGCATGTGTGCACACACACACACACACACACATACATTTAGTAGTCTCTTGATGTTCATGGTGGTGGGCTGAGGTCTGGGAAGAATGACCCTCAGGTTCCACGCAGAGGGCACTGAGATTGGCTGCATTTGCTCAGTCGTGTGATTCTGGAGAGACAAGTGTACAGTGATGCTTTCTTCCTCCAGGAATCAGAGACCCATCCATTAGACTTTGTCAATCTGCACGTCTCACACGCAGAGGAGAAATCTGCCTGAAAATCCCTGTCAGGACCATTCAGAGCCTGGGGGGCGGGGAATGCTAAAGCTGATGGATTAATTCCCTGTCCCCACCTACTTCTGGAATTCTGAGTGTGGTTCTGAGGTGTAGACTTCCTTATAAAAATATCTGCAGCCCAAATAGTTATTACATGCCCTTATTTCAAGGAGCGGTGTCAATTTTGGTTATATAGCCATGTCTGTCTCTCGTCGGAATAAAGAAAATAGTGCCTTTTTTCTAGGCATCTTTCCTGATTACCTCCTACCCCTTTTTTAACAGTATTTGGAACACTGGATCGAGTTTCTTCCTCCTAAACCTGTTGCCATCTTTCTAAGGAGTGTCCTTATTGGGGGGTGTACAGCAGATATCTCTAAGGGCATAGGGAGCATTACCATTCATGTGCAAAGAACAATAACACAACAGAAGTCCCCAGGTTAGTTTGATGATATTTCTGCCTCTGAAGAACACCCATTGGATGCCCTGTTAGTATGCCCACACTGTGGTAAATGCTTCTTATGAAACCTGCAGCTTCCTTCAAATACAAACCACTATTGGGACTTACTGAATTGGTGAACCAGCTTCATTGACAAGGATTTCAGTTACTGACTGGCAAGGGCTGCCTGTCTTCTCTTTATCATCAGTTCAATTGAAGAGCCTTTATGTGCAAGTCCCTACTTCTTTACCCACTCAGAACTTCAGTTTTGTCATAAGGTCAGTTACATAGTGTCTTTCAATGAAAGGCTTTCCATTAAAAGCCACTGATGGTATTCTAACTTCAGGAAGGAAGATGAGGGGCATTTAAGAGAAATCTCTACCTATCCATGGGTGGCTACTACAATCCATACTCGGCCCTGGGTGCACATTAGAATAATTTTGGAGGGAAAAATCCACAGTGGTACTCCAAACCAAGTTAGAATTGCCGCAGGAGAGGCTCAGGCATCCTATTTTTAAACAGCTCCTTGGGTTCAGTCAGTGGTAGAGAACCACTGATTTAGGAAAGAGCACTTAACGGATTTCAGGTGAGAGAGACTAAGGTGAGCTCCAACCCTGTCCCTTACTTAGTACTTGTGCAGTGGGCCCTCTCCTCAGTTGTGGGTCTTAATTTCCTTGTCTGGAAGGTGAAAAGCCATACAGGCTGATGCTGATGTAAGCCGCTGTAGAAAGCATTTCACATGCATTACATTGTAGATAATCTTCCCAAGAAACTATGAAGCATCCCTCAGTTTCACAGAGAAAGAAAATGAAACAGTGAGAGATCATGTAACTCAGGGGTCCCCAAACTACGGCCCGCGGGCCACATGCGGCCCCCTGAGGCCATTTATCCAGCCCCCACCGCACTTCCGGAAGGGGCACCTCTTTCATTGGTGGTCAGTGAGAGGAGCATAGTTCCCATTGAAATACTGGTCAATTTGTTGATTTAAATTTACTTGTTCTTTATTTTAAATGTTATATTTGTTCCCGTTTTGTTTTTTTACTTTAAAATAAGATATGTGCAGTGTGCATAGGGATTTGTTCATAGTTTTTTTTTATAGTCCGGCCCTCCAATGGTCTGAGGGACAGTGAACTGGCCCCCTGTGTAAAAAGTTTGGGGACCCCTGAATTGTAACTCGTGGAAGGAAGGTCCAAGAAAGTGGTGGGAACTGGCTTTGAACCCTGTGTGTTTGACCCCGGGCCCTGCCCTCTCAGCCACTGTGCTATTCTATTGTTTGCTCCCAAGTTTGTCAAATGACTCACTAAAATGCCTTGTTCCCTCAGTGTCACTGGCAGAGACCGTGTCCTGTTGGGAGAGCCATTCCTTGGACAAATAAGTTAGGCATGCATTAAAATGGCATGCAGGGTAATGAATGAGTATGGTCTTCTCCAAATAATACAGAAGAGCTTTTGAAAAAGAAGGTTGTCCTAGCTGGGTTCTCACCACCACTCAAAGCCTCAGGCACACCCCCTGGGCAAGCTCACTTAGAAGTTGGTTCTTAATGTCAACTAAGCAGATTCTTTGGGCTGATGTGATCTCAAGAGAGGGTTTATGTCTGGTAGACGATGGTTAAATGTTTGTTTTATTCTCCCAGGGCCACGTGTGTGCAGCCAGTTTCCCAGAGAACGCTTCATAGGTGATAGTGTAACTGCAGGGTGACAGCAGGTCTTTCTGTACAGAGTTTGATGTGCCGTTGCCTGGCGGGAGTAGGTTTCACTGGATACTGTAGACATGTGACGATCAGAATTCTATCAGGCAGTGCTGAGGACTGACCCTATCTGCATGTGTCTATCTCAAACAGCCTCTTCCATTGTTCCCCTGGGACTTGTCATTGAAGCAATAACTTACCCCCTTGTAGAAAAGAATGACTTGGCATCTTTTTGAGTTTTTTGAGGTTAGCATTTTGGAGTGTTTCTGGGCAGAAGAAAGCTTGTAGGAGAGATGGGAACAGCAGCAAAGTGTCTTCCAACGGTTTTATTTTCTGAGCATGCGTTGTTGTGGATGTCAGTCTGGTGGATGAGGACAGTTGTTGAGTGACTGCTTGTGTCAGTGTGTTATATGGTATCAGACAAGTTATCAGCTTAACCTGGGTGGTAGGGCTGGAGTGGAATTGCAGCCTCTGTCCTTCTGGCTGGTTATTTTTCAGGATTGGTACTCAGGTCACCATATGTGTTGTTCCTGGCACTCTCTACTGGCCTCCTGGTTATCATATGCTTCCTGTGTCTACTTGTGTGTAGGGAGCTAGCACATGCAACTAGTGTGCATAATATACTAAGAAAATGGTGCGCTGGCTGTGTATAATCAGGTCCATTCAGTTGCTGCTCAGAGACGCTGACGCTGGCTACCCATTGAGGTCCACCCCTATGGTCACTGCCTGTCCCATTGCACTCTGAAGGACCTTGTGCTTTTTTTGCTTGTGTGTCATCTGTTCCTCACCCCAGACCAGATGCTTCTCAGCACAGGAATGGTGTCCACATTTGTTTTGTGCTTACAGGGTACCAGCACATGTGACCTTGAGTGAGTGTAATGACACTAGAGCAGTGAGGGTGAACTCGCAGAACTTGGTGAATCTCTTTGAACTTACTCAAGGGATGGCCTTAACCACGGATGACACTTTTAGCCAGAGCACCCATTCTAGTTTTGATCAAGGTGTGCATAGTCTGTTAACCCAGTGGTCTTAAGTTCTTGTTTCTTTACCCCTTTACCATAGTGAACAGCTACACGTCCACACATACACATTTACGTTGCTATCTAAGTTGATGTCTAAAACATGTAAGTTAAAAACATTTTGTCAAAAAGACATTAAAACGTTAATTTGTATAAAATGAAACACACTAGTCCTTTTTGGAAAATCCTGTGTTAAAACTCACTGCTTGGGGTCCCTAATCCCTGTGCTGTTGGGGGAGAAGAAAAGGCCGAGCCCCAGGGAAGGTGGTATGAGAGGTGGGAAGGGCTCTCTTTCCCGTAGGTTAAAGAAAAGTCTGCAGAGAAGAAAATGAGGGTCTGTGAGGAACTGAGGCAGGGCAGGTGACTATAGGACAATGAAGGCACTTGACATGTGCTGCGGCTTTAGAACAGAAAAGGGAAGGGTGAGAGAGACTAAGGCTCAAAGGTTTAGTCAGAAGGTTGTGTGGTTTCCGGACCCTGTTGGAGACCGGGCGTGCCTGGGCCCAGGGACCACAGGCACCTTGGGCACTCCCCCAGCAGTTCATTTGAGTCTTAGGCACGAAGCCAAAGGAAAGGAGGACTGGTTTCTGCTCTGGCAAATAAGGTACTGACGGTTTGTTTGGGTTTGAGATTCAACCTGATTTTTCGATTTAAGGTATATACTCTGTTGCATCTTTGTGTTTTTTTCCTGTGAAAACATCTACTGACAGGAGGTTTGGAGATTTGTGCGTATGATTAGTGGATAGAACTAATCCCCGATTTGATAAATCCATCTCTGTCTCCACTTCCTTGGCATGAGTCCAACAAAAGTGCACAGCTCAGAGTTGTGTGTGTGTGTGTGTGTGTGTGTGTGTGTGTCCTGCTGTCTCTGTGCATGTTTGGATGGTCTCAGGAGCAGTAGATTGGTGGGGACATCAGATAAGACCAGGGGAAAACCAATGGCTTAGGGGAAGGATTAGTAGAGATTGTTTTGGGGCAGGACTGAGAACACTTCTCTTGTGTGTCACCTTCAGCTGCCACAATGCATACAGTAGGGTGTGTCTTATGTCCCTGCTGGTTGTCAAGGAGCCCATCAGCTTTTTCTGCTGCCCCTTGGGACTCATGAAATCCCATTGGCTCTTCTTTGCTCCACTGTGTGCTCATGTGGAGCAGAGAAATGCCTCTGTTTTCTATTTACTTGATTGTTCCTGGCCTCTGTGATCTGAGGAATCCTACCCCGAACTTTGTGGTCGCTTAATGTGCCCCGGCCTCCTAAAGACCTTTCTTTCTGCTCCTCCCCTCTCTGCATGGAGGTCACCAATGGTCTGAAACCATGAAAGGAACAGCTCCTGTATATTGTGTTTGCTTCCTCCTTGGCCTTAGCGTAGAGGCCGAGAGGGCAGGTCCTAGCATAGCATGGTGGGCGTTTGTAAAGCTGTCCTCAGTTTGGCCAGCAGGCCGAGGAAGGGACTGTGTGGGGGCACATCCAGCCTAAGAGGAGGCGTCTTCCTTCAAGCTTGTGCCTGTCTGTAGCCTAGTGGCTTTCTCTCCCTCCCCATCTTGCACTCGCGGATGATAGAAAGTGAGAGAGCACGCCCCTGTCAGAATCGGAAGGCTGCCTAGATGGGGTGCAACCTGAATAGCTTTGCCTGTACTCTTCTGGCCAATGCCTGGGGAGCAGTGCAGCATGGCTGATGAGGAGAGCTGGGCTGATGTGGCACTCACTGAGCTCTGGGCAGTGCAGCCAGAGGGGAGCTGGCAGATGGCCAGTCTCTGGCTCCCAGTGGGCAGCCCTGGCTCATGTGCACTCATCACCAGGATGCTGGAGTTGCCTGAGAGCCTCAGGGGCAAGGTGCCATCCAAGGAAACACTGTGTTTTAAATGGTTAAATGTCTAGAACAGGGCCCTTTAGACTGTTCACAGTGAAAAACCTTTTTCCCTGGTGGTTCTGTTGCTGAGATTCTGTGGAACATGGGACAGTGGTTAAGCGGTGAAGCCAGGGGGAGAGTCACAGAGCAAGGCCTTCTGGGTCTCACGGGGCTCTGCCTGGGGCTAGTGATACGGAGCATGAGGGGCTCAGTGCTCTGCCATTTCCTGAGCAGGTAGGTCACTGGCCTCGGTCAGAACTGGGCAGAGAGGGACGGAGAGTCTCAGGGCCAGAGGAATTTATCTGTCGGCTGTATGGGGGCAGGGCAGCATTCTAGGTCTGTGACCTACTTCATTTGATAAACTTTCATTTGTGTGTGTGTGTGTGTGTGTGTGTGTGTGTTTGACAGAGAGAGGGATGGATAGGGACAGACAGACAGGAAAGGAGAGATGAAAAGCATCAACTCTTTGTGCGGCTCCTTAGTTGTTCGTTGATTGATTTCTCATATGTGACATGACCTGGGGGCTACAGCAGACTGTGTGACCCCTTGCTCAAGCCTGTGACCTTGAGCTCCAGTTGGTGAGCCTTGCTCAAACCAGATGAGTCCACGCTCAAGCTGGCGACCTCGGGGTTTCAAACCTGGGTCCTCTGCGTCCCAGTCTGACGCTCAATCCACTGCGCCACCACCAGGTCATGCTCATTTGATAAACTTTAGTTTTTGAAACTGTCTTCCTTAGAAAGAATTTTTAGGAAAGTCACCGAGACCTACTGTGTGGAGGTTGAGAAATTGATGATTGGCCTCTCTCTGTATTTCAGTGTACCTTTCCTAACTGCCACCTTAATTTACATAATCTTTTGTAAGTGCCTCTTCTACTGTTGGCCTCGTCCTACTTGGTGTTGGGGGAGTCCCTTCTTTACACACCCAGGAGTGCATTTCGCTTTGGAGTTAGTAACGGGGTTCCCAACAGGCTTTAGGGCCCTATGATGTCAGTCCAGGGTGTGAGGTCCTTGTCATTCATCCCTGGAAAACAAGATGGAACTGTGAGGTGTGACTGAAGGGCTCTGGCCACCAGGGGGCGATAGTCCCACTGGTTTGTATAATGCCCAGGGTTTTAAGGTGGGAGTGAAATAGGACTTTCTGTGCTTTTAAAAGTTTGTTGTGGGGCACAGGACTTTGTCCGTGCCTGAGCGCTGCTCATCCATGGCACCTTTCTTTGTTGTCTTCTCAGCCTGTGGGCCCAAGTTGACCAACTCCCCAACAGTGATTGTCATGGTGGGCCTCCCAGCCCGCGGTAAGACCTACATCTCCAAGAAGCTGACTCGCTACCTCAACTGGATTGGCGTCCCCACGAAAGGTGAGGCCGTGTCACAAGGCTGATAGTCACACTGCCTGCTGAGGTCGTGCTCTCCCACCGGCCCCGCCCCCAGTCTACTGTTGGCCTGGTCAGTCCCTATAGTGGGGTGGCGGCACCCTATTTGGCTGTGTCACCCACCACACTGTCTGTACACCCTTTCTTTGTAAAATTAGGATCTTTTCTCACTGGCCGCTGTGTTATTCCCACTGCCCTGAGTCCTGCCTAGCTCAGCCCTGTCCCCTTCTTCAAGAAGCCTTCTCTGGCCACCAAGTCTATGCTGATCCTTTTCCTTTAAATTCCCATCTCTTCGTTGTGACATTCCTCCACTGACTGTCATAAAATGCTCCCTGCTGTTACTGTGTTTGATTAATCTTAGCCTGCTCTTCTCAGCTATATGGGAAATGTGTTAAGGACAGAGACTAATTTTTACATCTGCTGTCCCCTGCTGGGCCCAGCACAGTGTCTCATACACTAAGTGCCCCCCAAATAGTCAGTGTTTCCCGTGGGCCCGGGCTGCTGCGTAGCAGAAGAATGGCTGGTTAGGACCTGACCGTGGGGTGCGACCCCACTCTCCTGAGGCAGCATCGGCAGAAATCATTGGCCCTCTTTTCGCTAGCTGTGTGACTGCCACCTGTTCCCACAGTCGCAGGGAGGCTGGACTGGAGATGGAGCCTAGGAGAAGCCTGCAGGAGAGCAGGCTGCCCGGAGCCATGTTTGGTCCGGGGGAAGCAGGGCTGCTTTCTAGGTCAACGTGCACTGGACGAGGAGGTTCACTTTCTGGGTTCCAAGTTTTACCAAGATCTTATTTAAGTTCGTGTGTGTGTGTGTGTGTGTGTGTGTGTTGGCCTAAGAGAGTGCTCCCCGCTGTGAGTGACCCCTTCTTCCTGGGGGCCAGCTAAGTGCCCTGTATCTTCCGCCCACAGTGTTCAATGTTGGGGAGTACCGCCGGGAGGCCGTGAAGCAGTACAGCTCCTACAACTTCTTTCGCCCTGACAATAAGGAGGCCATGAGAGTCCGAAAGTAAGGTCCTGGCTGCCACAGGAGGCTTGGGGTTTTGTTTGCTTTAGAAAACCAGGTTCTATAAGAGAGAGGAAGTGGCCTGCAGTCTGGCTCTCTGCAGGTGGCCATCAGCTCTAGCCCCGCCTCCGTGTGTAATAAGAAGTTTCCTGGCCTCTCTGAGTCTTCTGCTTTTATCTGCTGGGTTGGTCTCATCCAGCTGATGGGAAATGGATCATCAGCAATGTTTCATTAAGAATGAACACAATTGTTTTCATGGAAAATTAGCTCTTTACACTGAAAAGGATTTTTTTTAAAACTCCAGATGGTCATGAAACCCAAGTATAATGGTGCTCAACACTGGCTACAATTTAGAATCACCTGGAAGCTTGAAAGCTGCTGATGCCAGGCCTGCCCCAGGGCAGGGTAGTGAGAATCTTTGGGCAACAGCTGAGCTTTGGTTTCTTAAAAGCTCCCAGGGAGAGATCAGTGTGCAGCCAGCATGAGCACCTGGTCCAGAGGGTAACTGCAGCCCCTGCGGACTTGCATGGGATGCCTGTGGGCCTGCGGGCGCTGGGCCTGGCAGCCCTGGCCGGCCTGAGCAGGGCAGCAGTAGAGTCGCTGGTCAGCACTCTGTTGGTCTGGGTCTGATGTGTGTTCTCTTTCTCTGTGTTCCAGGCAGTGTGCCCTCGCTGCCTTGAGAGATGTCAAAAGTTATCTGACAGAGGAAGGGGGCCAAATTTCAGTAAGTCTGGGGAGTGTGCTGGCTCTGTCTCCTGTTCTGTAGAGGGATGGTGCTCTGAGGAGTAAATAGAAATCCTGGCCCAGGCAGTACCGAGAGCCATGGTGGGGACACCTCAAATAGGGACAAGTGCTTCTCTCTTGAGAGTCGAGGGAAGCGGGTGGCTAGAGTAGCACAGGGACCCAGGGAGGTGGTCAGTGGGCAGCCTGGGGGCACAGCCACCTCTGTTCTGTGTATACTCGGCCCCACCCTTCCATATGCTTGTTCCTCTTGTTCACTTGCTGTTAGGCCTGTTCCTCTCCCTACCCTTTCCTCCCCAAGTCGTGGAGGTGGTAGAGAGAGCAGGGAGCAGCCTCTCCTGGGACCACTTTCCCGTCATCTACCTAGGAGCACAGGCCATTTTGTGAATCCTGCTAAATGCAAACATGGGTTTTCTTCACTCGCCTCTTTTCTCCTTGTCAGGTTTTTGATGCCACCAATACTACTAGGGAGAGGAGACACATGATACTTCATTTTGCCAAAGAAAATGATTTCAAGGTGAGCCAAACTTTCTGTTGTGCCCTGGAGAGCTCAGGGAAAGGAAGACCCTCAGGAATCAGCTGATTTTTACTGGTCCTTATGCTCCCACTGCCCTTGTTTTGCTACATATGGATAGCTACTTCCTGGTGCTCGCTCTCAGGGTCTGGAATGGGGACTGGGAGGCATCTCCTTTGGGGAAGGACTTAGGATTGAGTGAGTGGTTCTTTTCTTTTATGTTTTGAGGATCCATGGTGCCATTCCTCCTCAAATATGCTGATAACATCTCAGTGTTACCAAAGTTGGCCCTTTGTGTTACCACATTGTTTCTTCAAGTTTCTGTCTCTCTTATTCCTAGGTGTTTTTCATCGAGTCAGTTTGTGATGACCCTACGGTTGTGGCCTCCAATATTATGGTAAGATGACATGGAGCCCTGCTGTAGTGGTACAGTCTGAGCAAAGTAGGGAACCAGGGACCAGGTCAGGCCCAGAGAAATAGCTAGACGGAGCACAAGCTCTCTGTCTCAGCTTGTTGATTCTGCCTGAGAGATGGACCTGGGGAGGTCAGAAGAGCAGAGTGGGATCTAACTTAGAAGCATGTTCTGTGACCTGGCTGGCTTTGTCCTGGGCCTTTCAGACACTTAGCAGGAAGTATTGTTTGTAGGACATGGGAGGTAAGGCAGGGTGTGGGAACAGTTTCTGTGGGTGGCAGTACCTTGGTGGTTGGGTGGTGTTGGGGTTCCTTGGGACAAGGGCCACTCATAATCCAGATGAGAAAGAAGGATGCAGGCTCTTTTACTGTTAAGGGCCCTAGCAGGTAGGATTGGTCGTGTGTTGATAGTGGCCATTGGACTCGGTAGACTAAAGGCAGAACTCCCAAGTTTGTGAACAGGGGGGTGGTCAAACTGTGCCAAAGGAAGATTTTGCAGATAAATTGAGGGTAATGAGCAGCTTAACTTGACTAATTATTCAAGTCACCATCTCATGTTGTAGATAATGTTCTATTTAGCTTAAATACATCAGAATGTATAAGAGAAGCAGATCTGTTGTTTCTACAGGGAACACTAGTATTACTACATGTAAGTGTGCATCCTTTTATTTTAGAGAAGGAAGAAGAGAGAGAGAGAGAGAGAGAGAGAGAGAGAGAGAGAGATGGAAACATCAATTTGTTTTTCCGCCAGTTTATGCATTCATTGGTTGATTCTTATGTGAGTCCTGACTGGGGATCGAACCCGCCACCTTGGGATATTCAGATGACGCTGTAACCGACTGATCTACCCGGCCAGGGCCATGAATGTGCATCTTTAAAAGGATGCTGAGTGCTTGTTAGCTTCTGGTATTGGGCCTTTTCTCCAAGGCAATGGGAATATTTACAAGCATTTCTAAGAAATGAGTTCATATTACAGGAAGGGCTGTTCAAATTGTGGACAATCTGTCCAGATTGCTTTCAGAGGAAGAGGCTGAAAGGACGAGGAAACAGAAGTTGCTGCAATCTAAACAAAGGTTGTTGCTGTATTTCATTGGTTCAGTTCTCTTAGTTTCACTTGGTTGTAAAGGACAGCAGCTGCAAAGTCACTTTCCCCGGGAGCAGTCACCGGGTGTGTGGCCGGAATCACTTTCCCTGACCTTCTGTACTCAGATACCTCTGTCCCTGTTGAAGTCTCCAGGTGACTTTGCAGCTAAGGTCTGTGCACTGTGCTCTTTATGTGGCTGTGCTAGAGAGAAAGGACTTGTTTTTAAGTGTTTGTTCCATGGCCTTCAACACAGTCCCATGGTTGTGTGGCCGCCACCACCATCAAGCCCTAGACCTCTTTTATCTTCCTAGACTGAACGAAGCCCGCACCATGAACTATCAATTCCCCAATGAACTTGGATATTTTTAATTTTTTTAGTGAGTGGGAGGTGATGTTGGCACAGACAGGGACAGACACGCAGGAAGGGAGGGAGCTAAGAAGCATCAGTTCTTCGTTTTTGCACTTTTGTTGTTTATTGATTGCTTTCTCATATCTGCCTTGACTACGGGGCTCTATAAGCCAAGCCAGCAACTCCTTGCTCAAGCCAGCGACCTTAGGCTTCAAGCCAGCGACCTTAGGCTTCAAGCCAGTGACCTGTGGCTTCAAGACTGTGGCCTTTGTGCTGAAGCCAGTGACCATGGGGTCTTGTCTATGATTCCATGCTCAAGCCAGTGTCCACGTGCTAAAGCTGGCGAGTCAGTGCCCAGGTTGGATGAATCCGTGCTCAAGCTGTTAACTTCAGTTTTCAAACCTGGGTCCTCAGCATCCCAGGGTGATGCTCTATTCACTGAACCACTATCTGGTCAGGCCAGCTTGGACTTTTAAACAGTAGCTGCCTCTCCTTCATGGCTGTGTAGTTGTTGAGGAAGAAAGAAAAAACACAGGCATTAAAAGACGCAGTTTCTCTAAAGTTGGCCAGGTTGCTCAGAGACCTGTATGTTCATTTAGAGGGGGTGGCAGGCCCGAGAGTCGGTTCTCCTCCGTCTCCTTTTCATAAGACAGACCTTGGAAGGGGCTGGGCACGGGGTCCAGGTAGAAAGCTGTCACCCACGGACCAGTTAGTGTGCATGCTGCCCTGTCTGTGGGTGATGAGGCAGGAATCCTACCTGGCACACCGAGCTGGCCATCGCCAGCACCTGCTGGGTGCAGCTTTGCTAACTGACAGCCTGCTGTTGGTGTGGGTAATGTCACGGATGCTTACATGGAACTTAGTTGAATAGGGGTCTGGGATATGTGTGAGTGACACAGCTACTGGAGTGATCCTAAATCATGGTCCATTCGGAGGCACTCATTAGAGCCGTGGTGGGTCTCCTGCCTCTGTCTGTTCAGGCTGCGATCCTTTGTCTGTGGTGGTGCCCTCTCCATGTAATCGTCGGGTTATGACTCAACACCAGCGTATTTCTTTTTTCTCTTAAACGCTGGGTCAGGTCATCATCATTCTGAGTCTGTCTGTGCTTTCCCCATTTGCCAGCCCCAAATCCTGTTTCAGCTAAGCCAAAAGCCTCCAGCACGGTTCATCAGCTGCTTCTTTGTGGTGTTACAGGAAGTGAAAATCTCCAGCCCAGATTACAAAGACTGCAACTCAGCAGAGGCTATGGACGACTTCATGAAGAGAATTAGTTGCTACGAAGCCAGCTATCAGCCCCTTGACCCGGATAAATGTGACAGGTAATTTCTAAGAAGTGATCATCTCTGAATCTCCTACCTTAGGGCTTTTAATGTTTTCTTGACATTCCCAGATGCATTTACTCTGACATATTTTCAGAAACTCTCTTTTAAAATATCTTTGTTAAAAAATCCTTGATTACCCATTCAGTGTAACTCTTTCAGACACTATGTAGAAGTGTGGACAGTGAGATCTGAGCCCAGTCTTGCTGTGGCCCCCGCGGTACTGCCTTTCTTTCTCTCCCCCTCTTCTGAGAGGCCAGCCAGCCTCTCCCACACACACTCGGCTGCGCTCCTTCCACGCTCACACTCTGACTCTTCGGTCAGATACGTTTCGGCTGTACCCTCAAGGAGCGTGCAGCCGGATGTGGTTCTGTTGGGGCTGATGCCTGCTGTTGGCCCTGGCTGGGTGATTTGACTCAGGCTGTGACGCTGGGGGAGGGTACTTGTGATCAGCTATTCCCCTTCCTGTGCAGGGACCTGTCCCTGATTAAGGTGATCGACGTGGGCCGGCGGTTCTTGGTGAACAGAGTTCAGGACCACATTCAGAGCCGAATTGTGTACTACCTAATGAACATCCACGTGCAGCCCCGCACCATCTACCTGTGCCGGCACGGCGAGAGCGAGCATAACCTCCAGGGCAAGATCGGAGGGGACTCAGGCCTGTCCAGCAGGGGCAGGAAGGTAGGAGAGGCACAGGGGGCTAAAGGGTGGATTGTGTGTGGATGTGTGCGTCGCTGTGCCTGTCTGTGTGTGGACAGGAAGTGAGTCTCTGGGGCTGAGGAGGGGGCCGGGGGCGGGTCCTCCGGTGCCCTCAGGTTCCTCCTCACCACTCCAGTGACTAAGGAGCGACCCTCCCCGGTGTGGAGTGGGAATGCGCCCTGCACTGCTTCTCGGGGAGCCACAGGAGCCTGGAGTCCAGCGTGTGTTCCTCTTGTCCCCTGCCCTCTCAGTTTGCCAACGCCCTGAGCAAGTTTGTGGAGGAGCAGAACCTGAAGGACCTCAGAGTATGGACCAGCCAGCTGAAGCGCGCCATCCAGACGGCAGAAGCCCTCCAGCTTCCCTACGAGCAGTGGAAGGCGCTCAACGAAATCGATGCTGTGAGTTGCGTGTCTGGCGTGGCCATGGCGGTGGGAGTTAGCGGGCGAGGAAGCCTCTTCTTCCCAGATGTGACCGGATGTGCTGGCAGTCGCGAGCGCTCTCTCAGACCCGTTGTGCCGCATGTTGACCAAGTAGAGGCAGCCCTTGGGGCGTGTTCCCTCAAGTGACCTTGGGCGTTTTCTCCAGGGGGTCTGTGAGGAGATGACCTACGAGGAGATCAAGGACACCTACCCCGAGGAGTACACTCTGCGCGAGCAGGACAAGTACTACTACCGGTACCCCACCGGGGAGGTGCGTGTGTGGCTCCGCTCCCCTCCACCTGGGCCCCTGTCCATTCAGCGAACAGGGGTTGGGTACAGCTTCTGGGAGCTGTGCTTGGAGGGGCTCACGAGGGTCCTTCAGAGGCCGGACTGTCAGGCGAGGCCAAGAGAGGGCTGCTGGGCACCCTGCGGACTTTCCTAGTCACCAGGTGTGCACAGTGAGCCATGTCCTGTCCCAGAGCTTGTTCCTACACTCATGCCTTTGAATCGGGTCTTTCTAAACTTAGCCTTGTGTACAACTCCAAGAGAAGTGCAACTGTACTTTCTTGTGAGCAACAGTGAGATAAGTGTTTCTCAAATGACATACGTAAGTGTGGAAAGAACAACAGTCGTGGGTGATTATTCACTCAACGTAAGTGTTCTCCTCTTGACTGCAAGCGAGTTGGCAGACTCGTCATCTCAAGTCACTTGTGGTGACTGACTTGACACTGGTTCCCCAAAGGCCATGTCTCTCTGTTCCGCTGAGCGAGCAGCTGCTTGGAGCCCTGGGCAGAGAGTGTGGGATGCAGGAGAAGCTCTGGGGGTCCACTGCGTGGTGCCACCTGGCGGGAGTCCTTCCTGTCTGTGGCCTGTCATCGCCCAGTTCTCCCAGAGCCCCAGGTGTTGTCCTTCCTTTTGTCTCATCCGGGCCCTCGTTCCCTGGGACTTGGTTAGTAAGAGAAGAAAGGAGACAGAGAGAGACTGGTGTAAATGGGAGCCTTGGTGGTCTCAAAAGTCATAGGCCTGCCTCTTCTTTTTTGTTTATTGGCATTAAATTTATATAAAATTCACTCTTTTAACCACTTGATGGTACACAATCCAGTGGTTTTTAGTATATTCACAATACTGTGTAACCATCACCACTAATTCTAGACCGTTCCGTCACTCCACAAAGAAACCTCAAGCCGATTAGCTGTTTGATTCTCCCACGTCCAGGTCCTGGCACCCACAAATCTCCTTTCTGTGGAGTTTCATGTTCTGGACACTTTATATGAAAGGAATCGCAGTATGTGAACTTCTGTGCCTGGCCTTGGCCACTAGGTGTAGTGTTTTTGAGGTTCACCCACATTCCGGCATGCTAGGACTTCTTCCTCATTTCTGTGCAGAGGGCTAGGAAAGGGAATGGGAGGGGGAGGCCAGGTCTGTGTCCTCTCAGGGTGACTTCTCCACGTCCTTACCAACACGTGGACGATGTGCCTTTTCCAGGAAGCCATTTGAGTGGGTTCCCCAGGGCCTATAAGGGCTGCAGCACTTAAACACCCCTGCGTTTTGATGGTCAGGTGATTGCTTGACTGTTCTCTAGCTCATGATAAGGGGTGGCCGAGGCCCAAAGCTCTTAGCTTCCTGCGTGTGCTGCTCCAACACGGTGTCTGTACCTCTGTCTGGCAGTCCTACCAGGACCTGGTCCAACGCCTGGAGCCGGTGATCATGGAGCTGGAGCGGCAGGAGAACGTGCTGGTCATCTGCCACCAGGCCGTCTTGCGTTGCCTTTTGGCCTACTTTCTGGATAAGAGTGCAGGTGCTGCCATTCCCCAAAGCTTCCCAGGGGCTTGGGGGAGGGGATTGGAGCTGGTTGCGGTCCCTGAAAGGAGGGAGGGAAACCAGCCTCTGAGTTTGGGGTGGCTCCTGAACTCATCCTCCTTCCCCAGCTCACACACAGGTTGTTGTGTGCTGCTGAGGACGAGGAAGGCCCTCGACCTGCTGAGGGCCCGCACACCCAGCCCTTCCTTGCCAGACCCTAGGGAAGCTCCTCCTGACCCAGCACAAACTGAGGCACAGTGGGCCAACAGCTTCATGAAACAGCCTCCTACAAGACCTTTGTCCACTTGCTTCTCAGGGGTTTAGGAGAGGGACCAGCTCATCTATGGAACAGACAGCCCCCAAAACTCTTAACTTAATATTTAAGTCTGAGTCTGCTCAAGGTCCAGCTGAGTCCTCACACACCCAAGTTGTTTGGTGAATGACTTTTATTTTTCACTTTAACTCATTCTTTCAGAGCAGGTGTAGGGTTCGTTTTGATTTTGTTCTTAGGGCCAGGTGTCTTTTCTAGGGCCGTCTGCCTTGAGTGAGGACGTGTGAGAGGAGTGCCTGGCCAGGTCTCTGAGGGTCCAACCTGGTGGACTGCTCACTGAGGACGTGGGAATGTTCATCCTCAATTCTTATATCTAATCACGGGGCCCTTTCTCTATTTTTCAGAGGAGATGCCTTACCTGAAATGCCCCCTTCACACGGTCCTGAAACTGACACCAGTTGCTTATGGTGAGTATGGTGATGCAGCCCAGGCCCAGTGAGACGTGCGTCCCTGGGATGGTGGCTCCTGCATATCTGGGGCTGTAAGCAGCTAATCCCCTTTACCAGAAGCTGCTCTCTCTCCTGCCAGGTTGCCGTGTAGAATCCATCTACCTGAATGTGGAGTCAGTGAACACACACCGGGAGAGGTCAGAGGTGAGTGGCATCCCCATCCTGCCCCCATCCCACGTGACAGCCCCAGTGCAAGTGGGCTCTCGGGAAGTCCCCAGTATTGTGTTGCTTGGAAACAGTGACATCTGTCTTTCAGCGGGTTCTCACCGAGGTAGTGTGTGGGTACTGGAGGCCTGGGTGACTTTGTCCCCTCCCTGTGCTCAGCATCTGTGTGCTGTCTTTCTTGTTACTTCTTGGCATCTTTTTTCTCTTTCTGTGCATTCTTTCTCCATTTCTACTTGACCCAAGAAATGAGGATTAACAAGGGCAACATATTATGCTCTTAAATGTAACCATAGCACAAATACTGTTGCCTTTTCCTGGGGGCGGAGGGGGAGGCACAGCTAATGAGTTCCTGATTTACTGGTTAAAACGGGACCAGCAGATATGCTCAGTCATCTCTATGCACTCAGGTACACAATTACCAAAAAATGGTAACAGTGAGAAAGGAGTGAGACTTTAGAAACATCATTTGCAAATTACAGACGATTTCCCTGTGGGAAGGTCTGAGATTTGGGGGCCAGCCTGGCAGGGTTGCCCAAGGGCAGACCCAGTTTCCGTCCAGGCATGTGTTGCGGAGGGAAGGTGGAATTTACTTTGTACCAGCTGTTGAAATGCAGGGCTTTGCCAGCATCAGTCCGACACTTTCCTGTACACCGGGTGTGGCGTTCCTCTTTGAGCAGGGGACTTTCCTATTCCCAGGGAGCGTGGCCAGAAGATTCTGGCATTAAAGTCCTGGCTTCTCCCGGCAGTTGCTTGGCTGGTTGACTGACATGCAGGAGGACGGTGTCCCTTGGCTCTGCGATGCCCCTCCTGAACGTGTGTGGGTGGCAGATGCTGCGCTGCCTCTAAGTTTGTGAGGAGCAGCCCCCCAGCCTGACCCCCAAGCAGTGGGGCCCTGCTGATTGGGACTCTGTTGGTCCCTGAACACAGTACGGTCTAGAACTGGGGCAGCTTCTTGGTGGACACAGACCCCATCTCAGGCTCCTGGGTCACGAGCGAGAATGATAGGCTGTGGGGATGACTCCAAACATATTGTCACTTGATTGGAATGCTAGTGTTTGGCCCTGGCTTGCCGTTTCTACCTCCCTGAGGTCTTCTCTGTCTTCAGTCTCCTGGCTAGCCTTGAAACCCGCCTTTCCTGTCCTGAGCCAGCGTATAGCTATGGGACACAAGAGCTATACATGTCTGTTCTGCAGACACCTCCTCCTCCCTGCCCTCCTGTCTTGAGCCCTCAGCGGTTACCCAAGCCTCATGCCGAGGCCTCTCCCCTCACTCCCCTCTTTGAAGGCAGGCAGCACGGTTCTTTTCTCCCACCTCATTACTGCTGCAATTGTATGACTGTGCAGAACCCGTCTTGCTGTTCTTCCCTCATCTGCTTTGTGAATGCTGTGTTTATCTGGGTGGATGTCTTGGAATGATCCAGAAAAGGGGCTTGGGAGGAGATTACCCATTGATCTTGCTGACTGGGAGATGCAAGACAGAACAGCAATCCCCTTGTCCCAGGGCCATTCACCTGGTTCAGCCTTCTTGTAGCAGTAAAATCCAGAAGCAAAGACATGTGTTTTGTTTGGTTTTGATTTTTGGGGCTTATTTACTTCCCCTCTCCTTGTAACTGTCGCCTTCTCTCCTTTGTCTTTGTCTCGCTTAGGACGCAAAGAAGGGACCTAACCCACTCATGAGACGCAATAGTGTCACCCCACTAGCCAGCCCCGAGCCCACCAAAAAGCCTCGCATCAACAGCTTTGAGGAGCATGTGGCCTCTACCTCCGCTGCCCTGCCCAACTGCCTGCCCCCGGAGGTGCCCACGCAGCTGCCCGGACAAGTGCGTTACCCCCGTTTTCCTTCCTTGCAGTCGCGTCTTCTGTCTGGGTGGGGAGGAGACCACCCGTGTGGCCGTGGCCATGGCCTCAGACCAGGCCTGCATGTGGGTGGTGGGAAGAGAGAACAGGGGACAGCCTCTGAAGTGTGTGACCCCTCGGAGGCCCACGGTCAGTGCCTTCCAGACCGTGGTTGTGAGTGTGCACACTGCCTTCTGAGCCGAGCAGTCTTCACTGGGAGAACCGAGCAGAGCAGTAACGGTGGTGCGTGGCCCTGCCCATTCATGGATAGGTTATTCTAAAACAGAGTGGAAGGCAGTGCCCCGACTTCAGGAGCCTCCGTGCAGCTCAGTGCTGCTGGCTTCTGTGTGGCCTGAGGATGTCTTAGCTGCCCCATACCCATGGCTGAGTATTTTTCCTTGCTTTCTTGCCACGGCTCGCCATTGTGGGAAAGCTGTAGTCCAAGGGGGCCCGTGGAGTGTCCTCACCTGAGTCCATGTGGCCCAGTGAGAACCCAGGCAGTGTGACTCGGCTGTGGGGCCTGCACACAGCCACTTTCTCACATGGAACAGATACTTCAGCAGGCAGTCAAAACACCAAAAAGAAAAACAACAACTAGGTTTCACTTACTTTATTCACTATGAAGTTCAAACACTGGGAGATCTTCGCTGTTGGACCTAAAATTTGTTTTTAGAAAACCATTTTCGGCCTGACCTGTGGTGGCGCAGTGGGATAAAGCGTCGACCTGGAACACTGAGGTCGCCGGTTCGAAACCTTGGGCTTGCCTGGTCAAGGCACATATGGGAGTTGATGCTTCCTGCTCCTCCCCCTTCTCTCTCTCTCTCTGTCTCTCTCTCTCACTCCTCTCTCTCTAAAAAAAAAAAAAAAAAAAAAAAAAAAAAAAAAAAAAAAAATCAATAAATAAAATATTTAAAAAAAAAAAAAAAAGAAAACCATTTTCTTCAACAACAGCTAAGAATCTGTGAGATAGAAATCTCTGGACACAAATTTGGGTTCTTCCCAGGGGTCTCCCCCACCTCCACTCAGCAGGCCTGGTCTCTTACTGATAAGGCAGGAGTACATTTTGAATTGGATTTGTTGCCAATGCAGAGAGGCCTACAGACTCCCTGCATTTTGCCTGGAGCTCATTTAAATCCTGTGTCTGGAAATGTGATACAGGGGCCAGTACTGTGCAGCCTCAGGGCGGTCGCTGAACCTCTCCGGGCCTCAGCTTCCTCATCTGGAATCCGGAGGCAGCACCTACTACCAAAGCAGGTCGAAGGAGGGAGTGAGTGCTGAGCGCTGAGCACAGTGGTGTCTGCGGGGCACTCACTGTAGGAGTTTACTGTCAGGTTACCTCCCTCCCCACTCATTTAAAATGAGTGGGTCGTACTTGGAGACAGTGAATTTATCCTTCTTTCAGGTCTAAAATTAGAGGTGTTTTTTATGAAAACTGAGAACTGAAGTTCTACGTGGTGTGTCTGTGACACTGTTTTGGTGTAAACTGTGGGGTCGTGGTTGGAAGTTTAGAGGCCCCTGTCACCAACACTGGGGGGCCTGGTGCGGTGTGATGTGGGGCCACACTGTCCCAGCTCACAGAGGTCTCAGCTGGATCCCCCAACTCTGACAGGACTGTCCTTCAGGGTTGCAAGCCGAATCCTCGGGGAGTCTGGGAGCTGGGCCGGACTGGGAGAGTCCCACTAGAGGAAGTCCTGATTTCTCTCGACTCTGGCCTTGTACCCTGTTCCTCTACTGACCTTTCTCTCAACCTTTTCTCTCTGCAGCCTTTGCTAGGGAAAGCCTGTTTGTAAGTATTTTTCTCTGAATAATTTTACTGCTAGCACGTCTTTCTCCTTGCTTGCCAGTGTGGCCTCTTGCTTGTTAAAATGTCGAGGATAATGATGGTTTTTTGAAATCTGGCAGAGGGAGAAGGGGGTTCGTGAGTTTTTAGCTAAGGACCAAGAAGTAATTACGGCTCAGCTGCTTTCTGTGTGTGAGTCCTGCTGCTGCAGTGGCTGCAGCTGGCCCCTCCTCACTCCCTCTGGAGTCTTGGGTTAGCACTAAATCTCGTGCGTCCCTCTGAGGCCAGACTTTGGTGGTCAGATCTTGTGCCTGCTACCATTGTCTTTTTGTTTCTGTGTCTCTCCTAGGGGAGTGCTTTCATTTTGAGAGGAACTTACCCAGAGCCTAGTCTGCAAAACAAATAGACCCTGCTGCCTCCCAGGGACACCCCACACCCCCTCCTCTGACACACACTGTACCCCCAGGGCTCCAGGATCCCCACACTCTGGAGAGGTTTGTTTTGGAACCCATTGTTTGGGATCAGGTTGTCCTATATGGAAACCTGATCAACCTTAATAGTCTTCTTCAGGTCTGGGAGCAGCTTTCGAATTAGACCTACTTGGTTTCCCCTTTCCTACAACCAGAGCTCTTTGCAGAAAGCTTGGTTAAGTGTCACCTAGTGTTTCCATTGCTTCTGTGGTCCCCAACTACAGAGGGAACCGAGGCTTTTATCTTGCAGTTTTAGTAGTGGCCACCATGAAGTTTCTCCCTCCCCACCCCTCAGATCACACCTGCCTATGTTCCCCTTTGCTGATTGGGGTACCTTGACTAAATCACAAAGAAGCAGAGAGAGCTTGAGGAGTTCAGCCTAATAAGCTTAAAAGCTTGGTTTGTTCTGGGAAAACAGGACTTGTTTGGCATCATGCTTAGATTAGGTGGCAGCACCTGTAGTGAACTATATATATTTCATCATGCTCTGCTGCTCATGGAACATGTGCTTGTGCATATCTCGTGTCTTTGATCTTTAAAATAAACCCAGGATGTCTGCAGAGAAGTTACTATCCCTGTTTACCAGATGAGGCCCAGGTGAAGTCGCTGGCGCATGGTCACCCAGCCAGTCATTAGCAGAACCAGGACTTACCCAGGGCTCCAGTCCTGAGGGCTGGCTGTCTTCTCGAAGACGGCTTCCAGGAACAGCCTGCCCCTGGCCTGGTGCGCCTGCAGCCTGTGAGGCAGTCCCTGGAGCTGTCTGATTTCCTTGTCAGCTCGTGCAGCCGCTCTCATGCAGCCGCTTCCCATGGCTGAGCTGTGTTGACGCTGTGGGCATGTAGCAGCCCTATAATCTGTGCATCTCCTGTTCCTTGACCTGTGGCCTGATGTTGCCTGGAAAGAAATCTTTCTGCTGCGAGCGGGCCGTTCAGACACTTCTCCCACCTACTAAGGTTGAACTTGCCCATCTCTCAGGCTAATGCCCCTTTGGCTAAACTCCATCTAGTTCTCTGGACCCTTCAACCTGCATCCCACTCTGGGTCTCAGCGTTCAGCCCAGACTGGAGTACGAGCCCTTGTCTGGGGCTGCTGACCCCAAGACGTATATTAGAGTTACACTGAGAGGTTGGGATCTTGGCTCTACTCCCCTGTCTCTCAGGAGCGCTGGGCGAGGCAGTGCAACTCTGGGACTCCAGCGTCCTCACCTATAAAATGGAGGAAGGAATGTCATGAGATGTTTTGATAATGTAGCACTTAGAGCATCCCCTGGGATCTTAAGCGTTGTGGCTTGAGACTGTCAGTGAGTGTGGTTTCCTGGTAAAGCAGGCATGACAGCCCAGCCTCGTGTGGTGCCCAGCAGCCCTTTCCTGGGGGCTCCTTCAGTGCTTGGGGCCAGCCACTCACCACAAAGCCTTGCTTTTGAGATTTCAAATGCATGGTAAAAACAAAATAGTACTAAGGATGTTTTGTTTTTCTTTTCCAACATGTTTCTTCCTTTACCCCCATTATGCTTGAAAGACGAACTGTCTGTCACATTTTCTCAAAGTGTTCTCCTTACTAACATTGGAAAGGTAAATGGCTCGGTGCATGCCTCTCTTTGTCCCCTCCATATCTCTCTGAGTCATGGCATCTGCCTGGCAGGGCGTCTTGGACTGTGTGAAGACTGGCCATTGTCAGATATGTGACTCATACACCCTGTGCCAGAGAACTTGTGAATTTTCAGATCAGCGCCATTGTCTTGAGGTCCCCTCTCTTGCTTCCTTTTTTCCCTCCATGTGTCCTGAGCCAGGGCCACCATGAGTGAATGGTTTGACATAGCCTGTGCCTGCAGCCCCCAGTGTCATTGTTCCATTGCCATCATTTGTGGGTCCTCGGAGCCTTGGGTTTGATGTGTGAGGGTGGGTTGGAGCCAGTGGGGCAGAGGGCATGGCAGCACCTCGCTCTCCCACCCACATTGGC
Organism: Saccopteryx bilineata; assembly: GCF_036850765.1. Lineage (NCBI taxonomy): Eukaryota > Metazoa > Chordata > Mammalia > Chiroptera > Emballonuridae > Saccopteryx > Saccopteryx bilineata. Next base: position 147,530,336 of record NC_089494.1, read on the forward strand.
TGGGTCCTCTCTGCTTGCGAGATTGTAGGGCCTTCCCCAGCAGACTCCCCCCATTCTTAGAGGCTCTTTGATGCACTCGTGGCTGGAGGGTCGGGTTGCCCGGGCTCCTGAGTCCGGCTGAGAGCAGGCTCAGATCTGGGCTTCAATACCACCAGCCTGGGGTCCTCTTCTGCAGGGATTTCTGCACCAAGGCCCTGGGTTCTGCATGGGAGAGGAGTGGGCTGAGGTGATCCTTGCATATCTGTTTGCCTGGGTTCTGCTGTCTCCTCTGCTCCTTTAAGACAGTCTTGGTGTAGACACTCAAGAAAGGAGAGAATACTTTTTAAAAACTGTTTCCCCTTTTTGCAGGTAAATTAAGGAGGTTAGATAATGAGACTGCTGCTGTGCAGTGGCAGCTATTTCATCTGTCCTCAGCTGATTGAAAAATATTTTTAAGGGGTTTTTTATTCTGGCCAGCTTCTTATGGGTGAGGTTTCTGGCTTGGATTACTTTTATTAGAATAGGAAGAGAGCTTTAGTGACAATGCCCACACACAGCCAGCTTTAGCACCTGTGTTTCCAGATGCTGAGCCTGTGTTCCTAGAACCTGGACCCCAAGGGCCAAGGCGTGTGGCCCTGCGTGAGCCGAGTTGGGAGGAGAGTTCTTAGGCTTCTTTAGACGGCCCCCAGCACATCCGCTGCCTGGTGTGGCCAGCAAGGCTGACCCGTGTCCAGACAGGGCAGCCCCAGGGCTTTCAAGGGCTGTGAGCTGAGGGTCCCTTAGGTGCTGGCTCCGTTGCTCCCCAGAACAGCTCTAACCTACAGAGCTACCTGCTGTCCCTACCCTGCTTCCTGTCTCCTGCAGACAGGTGTCAGGTCTCTGCTACAAGACCCTTCTCCCGTACGACTCTGGCTTTAACCTCCACCTGTTCCTGGGGCAGCTACCACCAGTTTGGCTAATGATGGTCTTCCAGGGCCCTGCTTTTGTCCAGAGGGGAGGGAGAGTGAAGTCTCAATTGCATGGCTTTAGTCTTTTTGCTTTAAAAACCTAGTCAACAGAAATAATCATTTCCCTTTCCCATCCCTTTTTTCTCCTGAAAACAGAACATGAAAGGCTCCCAGAGCAGCAGCGACTCCTCGCGGACGCACTGAAGCAGGCCCATCGGTTCCACTCCATCTCCACTCCGGCAGCGTAGGTAGGGCTCCTCTCTCCGCCTGAGGCCGGCGATCCCAAGGACTTCTCCTGCAGTGGGGCGGGGTGGCACAGAAGAGGGGTCTGCTGGTAAAAGCAAACCCATGCCCCCAGCAGCATTGGTGCAGCCAAGACCACAGCATGCCTTTTCTGTGCGATCGCAGAATCCATGCTTCTGCATCCAGCTGCTGCTTCTGTGTCCAGCTGTGGCCACAGCTGGCTCTGCCCACTGTTTAGGGCTGCGTGACCTCACTGACTCACCAGTAGGCTTGATGAGGACAAAGAGAAATGGAGGAAGTGAGAGAAGGCCCTGAGGAGGGGACATCAGGCGCCTCTGGGCTGTTTTGTTTCATTTCTGTGATCTTGGCCTGGAATATTCCTAGCTAGGGAGATGACATTGGTCCTGGAATTCTGAAATGAAAAGGTCCTAGATTTCAGTTGCTGAAGGTTCAGGATGTTGAAAACGTTCATAAGGCTCATTCATGCACCTTGGCCTGGGACATTTGCTTGTGAAGACAGGATGCATGCTGGGATGGGGCCGTCTGGGAGAGCCAGTCTGGAGGTGAAGACAAACCCCTGAGCTGGACTTGCTTGTCGGCTAAGCAGTGGCCTCCGCATGTCCACACCCTTCCCAGGCCAGTGCTCAGCCTCACCCGGTACTGAAGGATGGTATAGCTAAGTCAGCAGGAGGCCGTAGCCCCGGGGCCTCGCCCTCCCGAGGAGCTACGTGGTTCCTCTACTCTTGGGCTTGGATCAGTGGCACCTGAGACACGGCTTCTCTGGGGCTGCTTGCCTTTGCCTTTCTTCTGGCAGAACATGAAAGTCACACCTTCTCTTCAGGATCTTAGACGTTTGGGTTTTGGTCCTTAGTGGCTGGAGCTCTAAAAGAATGTGGAGAGCCAGGCATGCCCATGAGATTGGGGAGCTCAGAGGGACCCTGGCAAGCCAGCTGGGGGCAAGTGCTCACATCAGTGCAAGACAGACGCTGGAAGACAGCACGAGATGAGTAAGAATCTGGCCTCCTTCCTTCAGGACGTTCGCCACCTCCCATGTTTCCCAGGCCAGGACAGTGACCCAAGCCAGGCTCACTGTAGGCCACTTGCTCCAAGAGGCTGTTCGTGGGCTCCTGGCAGGATTCATCTCAGTTCTGCATGTTTTCCTCAAGCTTCTGCTTTATGCGAGGCATGGTGTTGGGTCCCTTGGGGGAATGTCCTCTCTTGCCTCATCTGGCATTCGGGGGGGGGGGGGTCAGAGCAGGGGTTTGGGGATCTGTGACTGAATACCTGTAGTTTCTACCTGCTGGTTTCTCCTTGTTGTCTCCAAGTACTGGAAGGGGAAGGGTGTGCCTGAGGCCCAGAAAAAAGGATTTGGAGACTCACTGTTTGTCCAAATGACTTTTTAAGGATCTTTCTAAAAGCTGGTGCCAAAGGTCACTTTCCTTTCCTGCCTTCTGCTTTTAAGCCTGACACCCTCACCGCTGTCAGCCCACCAGACAGCTGGGAGGGGGGGGTGCAGGCTTGGACAGCTAGAGCTGGGAGTGGAGAGAACAGCTATTTTTATTTTTGTTTTGTTTGAGACGAGCTTTTAGAGAATGTACATTTCTCTTGTTGGGATTACATGGGAAATGGGACATGCTTCAGATACCATACAGTCAAGTTGGATGTTTTCACACCAAATCATTCAACCTCTGTCCCCTGTACTTGTCAGTCTGCCTGAGAGGATGTCTGTACGCACAGCCTGTGCAACTGCAGACTTGGGTTACTTCCCCGTTTCCGCCCCCTTGAGTCTAGTTGACATGAGTGTGTGTTTGTAGGTTGGTCTTGTTTTTAGATGGAGGGGCCTGCTGTTCTGTTCTTGAGAATGACTCGATTGTGTCCCACTTTCCGGACTTCTCTTCCTGTCAGAGCTCATTCTGGTGTTTGACTCTCACAGCTGAGTTGAGTGTGTGCCCCTCGCCTCTGACAGCCTGAAGTCAGTCCAGACACAAAGGAGGCGTTGCCTACCCCAGAGCACAGTCTGTAAGGCCCTGGCGGGGAGATACACGTAAGCAGGACACATGGATAGAACCTGGATGGTGCAGAATCCTGCTGAGGTGCTGCAAGCTGGTCTGAGCCGAGGCAGCGTTGAATGGAGGGCGTGTGGGAGCTGTAGCCACGGAGCGTCTGCTGCATTGCTTCTCACCCCCCACCCCCCAAAAATATCTGGGACCAATTTTTTTACCTTTGCATATTTGTTTTTGGGTAGGTATACCCCCCATCTCCTTTTTCTGTCCTGTGACCACGGATGAAATTCTTCATTTAGGGGGATAGAAAAACTGTTCGAACCACACCAATGATGATTTTGTTTGTAATACTTGAAATTTATTTTTTTATTATTTTGATAGCAAATGTGCTATTTATTTATTTAATGTGTATATGGAAGCCTGAAAAGAGAAAGCTTTTAGGTTTGGGTTTATCGTTCATCAGTTGGGTTGGGGCCTTTTATGTGTGACTTACGACTCCTCTGCGTCCTGTATATTTGTCTGAATTAAATTACCTGGGATGAAGCTGTGCCAGCTTTCAGAGGCTGCCTTTCAGAAATTTGTATATTTTGCAGTTGCCAGAAAAATAAAATACTTGGTTGAAATACACTGAAGTGCACCTCTGGTCCTTCTTGGGGGAAAGAAGAATCTCTAATTGACATTGTGGTCAGCGCACCAAGTTTAGGTTCTTTATTATTATATTATGATGATGATGATGATGATGATGATGATGATTGATTTTAGAACAGAAGGGAGGGAGACAGAAACATTGATTTGTCGTTCCACTTATTTATGTATTCATTGGTTGATTCTTGTATGTGCCCTGACTGGGGATTGAACATGCAACCTTGGTGTATCAGGACGATGCTCTGACCAACCGAGCTACCTGGCCAGGTCTACCCCTTGGCTCTTGACCTACCTTTCTACCCCCTTGCTTTAAATAGGACATGCAGATACTGATCACCTACTGCCAGCATTTGGGAAATAAGCTGTATCAACTTCTTAAAATGTTTTGTAACAGACTTCATTTTTTACAGCAGTTTTACGTTTCCAGGAAAGAACAGCTGGTATAAAGAGCTTCCACATGCCCTCCTCTGTCCCTGCACAAAGTCTTCCCTATTATTTTATTTATTTATTTTTTTGCATTTTTCTGAAGCTGGAAACAGGGAGAGACAGTCAGACAGACTCCCGCATGCGCCCAACCGGGATCCACCCGGCACGCCCACCAGGGGCGACGCTCTGCCCACCAGGGGGCGATGCTCTGCCCATCCTGGGCGTCGCCATGTTGCAACCAGAGCCACTCTAGCACCTGAGGCAGAGGCCAAGGAGCCATCCCCAGCGCCCAGGCCATCTTTGCTCCAATGGAGCCTTGGCTGTGGGAGGGGAAGAGAGAGACAGAGAGGAAGGCGCCACGGAGGGGTGGAGAAGCAAATGGGCGCTTCTCCTGTGTGCCCTGGCCGGGAATCGAACCCGGGTCCTTCGCACGCTAGGCCGACGCTCTACCACTGAGCCAACCGGCCAGGGCCAAAGTCTTCCCTATTATTAACATGTTTTGTTAGTGCGGTGCATTTGTTACAATTGATGAGCCAATATTGATACATGATTGTTCGTTAGAATCCACAGTTTACACTAGGGTTTACCCTGTGTTGTATGGTTGTATGGGTTTTGACAAATGCATACTGATATGTATCTACCACTACAGTATACAGTATGCCCATCAATTTTTATTCCCTTCATTCCATACCTTTTCTTCCTCACCCTTTTTAACAGCAGCCGTTCTTACACAAACAGCGGGGCTTGGCTGTGCCTGCCTTTCTCACCCCATGTGCTCTGCAGCCTCTAGCCAGACTGATTCCCATCTCACTTTGCCCTGGGCTCACTCACTTTCCACTTTTCTCACCAACACGGTTAAGAATATTTTAATTCGGAATTTTTTAATAAACTACCACTGCAAGAATTGGTAAACTGCCTGACGAGGTGGTGGCGCAGTGGATAGAGCGTTGGATTGGGATGCGGAAGACCCAGGTTCGAGACCCCGAGGTCACCAGCTTGAGTGTGGGCTCATCTGGTTTGAGCAAAAAGCTCACTAGCTTGAGCCCAAGGTCGCTGGTTCCAGCAAGGGGTTACTCGGTCTGCTGAAGGCCCGCGGTCAAGGCACATATGAGAAAGCAATCAATGAACAACTAAGGTGTTGCAACGCGCAACAAAAAACTAATGATTGATGCTTCTCATCTCTCCGTTCCTGTCTGTCTATCCCACTCTCTGAATCTCTCTCTCTGTCTCTGTAAAAAAAAAAAAAAAAAAAAAGAATTGGTAAACTATTTGGAAAGGAAAAGCTAATGAGATTATATCATTGCACCATCTATCTTGACCTATGTGTTAAAAAAAAAAAAAATTAAACTATTTTTTTTTTTTGTATTTTTCCGAAGCTGGAAATGGGGAGACAGTCAGACAGACTCCTGCATGCACCCGACCGGGATCCACCGGCATGCCCACTAGGGGGCGATGCTCTTCCCACCTTGGGGAGTCGCTCTGCTGCAATCAGAGCCATTCTAGCACCTGAGGCAGAGGCCACAGAGCCATCCTCAGCGCCTGGGCAAACTTTGCTCCAATGGAGCCTTGGCTACGGGAGGGGAAGAGAGAGACAGAGAGGAAGGAGAGGGGGAGGGGTGGAGAAGCAGATGGGCGCTTCTCCTGTGTGCCCTGGCCGGGAATCGAACCCGGGACTCCTGCACGCCAGGCCGACGCTCTACCACTGAGCCAACCGGCCAGGGCCAAAAATTAAACTATTAATAAGGAAAAAACATTGGTGAATACCTAATTTTTTGAGGGAGAGAGGCCAAGCTTAAAAGCAATTAAAAACTACAAAATAAATACTCAGATTTCACAATGTAAATATTTTAAGTTCAAGGTCATCATAAACCATAAGCAAAAGGAAAAAACATGCTAAGAAATATTTGCAACAAATTTGACCCCCCCCCCCATATTATCCTAAAACATGCATTGGAAACACATCCAAAGCAGGAAGAAAAAACATGGAGATTCTTCTAGATACCTGGACAAAGTCTCTTATTTAATCCTTACCACAAACTTTTTCCATGTTTTAAAGAATAAAGACGAAACAACTGAAGTTTGTTGGCGTTAAGTTCTAGTGTTTGTTTTATAAACTTCATTTTGAGCTCCCTTTTTCAACACAACTTGAGTGGGTTAGGATCTAGTTTTCCTGTGTGAGCAGGTCTTCCCAGTCAGTGTACTGATGGTCTAGGTAGTCTAAAGACATTGGTTTCAACCTACAGGTTCTGACATACTTCTAAAACAATACTGAAAGAACCCTGTAAAGACAACAAAAGCACCTCAAACATGGTACTTTGGCTACTTAGGACTAAAGAGGACCCTTTGCTCACTCACTCAGAGGAGTCGGAATATACTTAATAGTGTGGGTGGCAGTGGCAGAAACTTCATTTCCTTTTCACACACAGGGATTATTAGCCACATGAGATTCATGCATAAGATAAAGTGAAGATTAGGGTCAAGCTGGGCTGGCGGACTGTTAGAAAGAAACTTAGTGGTGGTGGGGATGGAGGTGGGCACAGTGGAGAAGTGTCTTCCATGTATAAAATATTTTACAACATTGCATTGACCATAAATGCTCAATACAAGTTGTCCATTTTGTTCTTTGAGGCCTAAACTTAAGCTGTAGACATCAGAGGAACTCTGCCTCGGATAACTCAGTTTAACTGAACCAAAGTAGTCTCACTGGATATTCTGACAATGTTTGCTGAACAGAGGGGCAGAGGAGGCACTCATGGCCTGGGTAGGACTAGGTTCTTTACCAAAGGTCCTGACTGTGTAGTAGTATCCAGAGGCTGAGAAGAGGGTAGGCACCACCTTGGTGTGTGATCTCCCCACATCCCAAATATGTGGACTTACACAAGTTACTTTATATTTTTTAACTTGTGCCCCATTCATAAAATGGCGAAACCCATGCTGTATATTTTATTAGAAAATTCAACTTGAAACCCTGGCCAGTTGATTCAGTGATAGAGCGTCGGCCCAGTGTGTGGATGTCTGGGTTCAATTTCTGGTCAGGGTACACAGGAGAAACTATGATCTTCTCCACCCCTCCCCCTCTTGCTTCCTCTCTCTCTCTCTCTCTCCTCTCCTCCTGTAGCCATAGCTTGATTGGAGCAAGTTGGCCCCGGGCACTGAGGATGGCTCCATGGCCTCCGCATCAGGCACTAAAAAATGGCTCCAGTTGCAATGGGGCAAGGGCCCCAGATGGGCAGAGCATCGACCCCTAGTGGGCTTGCCGGGTGGATCCTGGCCGGGGCGCATGAGGAAGTCTGTCTCTGGCTCCCCTCCTCTCACTAAAATTAAAAAATGAAATCCAATTTGGATGTATTAAATGTAGACAAAAGTTCTGCTTAGAAGCAAAGAAATACCATAATTACTTTTCAGGCTTTTCATGAGGACTAACCCTTATAAATGCTTGACTGTTCCTGGATGCACCAAAATGATAGTTACTGATCTAATAATGTCTGCCAGGTGCTTTAAATGCCAGGTGGATACTGTGATCTCTACTTTGCAGATGTGGAGTCTAGAAAAACTTAGGAATTCTGCTTGATTCTGCTCAGCCACAACTGGGAGAAAGCCCCAGGTCTGTCAGACTGCCAGTCACACAGTGTGAGAGCCTTACAGCCAAGCAAGGCCCTGCTGGATGCATCATCAACCACAGGAACAGGACTGAGTCACATGTTTATTAGCAAATAGGTTTTTCTGTTCCTGAGGCTATGGAGAGATTTCTCTTCATCCAAATGAATAACAGGCTTTGTTCACCAGATGTCCGGTCTCTAGGGTTTTGTGTTTTCCTCTTCCTACTTCTTCCAAAAGAGGCCGGGGGCCAGCATCTTCTGGGAGACCCTATTCCTGGAGTACACGAAGACTTTCCCTTGCATACACCCACAAAGATAGTTTTAGAGGAATAGGTTTCTAGATCCTCAGCTTCTACTCTCACCCTTTCTAAAACAGCTTGGGAAGTTTCCTTATGAGCATAATATATAAATTGTCTCTCTGGTTTGCTAATGGAAGGCCACCCCCTCACCCACCCCCAAAGCATTTACTACAGTTGAAGCAATGTAAGTTAGTGCAGCAATACCCCCAGGGTGGAAACACCTCCAGGGTACCCAACAAAGCTCCTTTAATGATTAACCCAGGCACAATGACGCCAGGGATTTCTCTTATCTTTTTGTTAAAGGTTGGACTGTTTTGAATTTAAAACAATTGAAGCAATATAAATATGTGCAGCAGTTTTCCAAATTTTTTATCTCAAAACTTCTTCACTTCTCTCCCCCGACCCAAACCAAATAAGAACCGAAAACATTAGGTTCTTTTTTTTTAAACATGGACATTTTATTTTATTTTTTTATTTATTTACTTATTTGTTTTTACAGACAGAGAGAGAGTCAGAGAGAGCGATAGGGACAGACAGGAACGGAGAGAGATGAGAAGCATCAATCATTAGTTTTTCGTTGCGACACCTTAGTTGCTCATCGATTGCTTTCTCATATGTGCCTTGACCGTGGGCCTTCAGCAGACCGAGTAACCCCTTGCTTGAGCCAGAGACCTTGGGTCCAAGCTGGTGAGCTTTGCTCAAACCGGATGAGCCCGCGCTCAAGCTGGCGACCTCGGGGTCTGGAACTTGGGTCCTCCGCATCCCAGTCCAATGCTCTATCCACTGCACAACTGCCTGGTCAGGCAAATTACAGTTTCTTAAAGATTAGTTGTGGTGTCAAATCTGAAACTATATCAATGAACTTTCTGTACTTTGTTACATTAAAATCCATTTGGTCGATCTTACTCTTCGAATTGATTTTTTACCCAGGCATCATTTTGTAACATCCAACATAGGTTGTTTGGAAAATATTAGTTCATTGAGTTATGAAGATCTTTCAATTATGACACATTTCAAACATGGTATTTAAAAATCATATTGAGCCCTGGCCGGTTGGCTCAGTGGTAGAGCATCGGCCTGGTGTGCAGAAGTCCCGGGTTCGATTCCTGGCCAGGGCACACAGGAGAAGCGCCCATCTGCTTCTCCATCCTTCCCCCTCTCCTTCCTCTCTGTCTCTCTCTCCCCCCTCCCGCAGCGAGGCTCCATTGGAACAAAGATGGCCCCGGCGCTGGGGGTGGCTCCTTGGCCTCTGCCCCAGGCGCTAGAGTGGCTCTGGTCGCGACAGAGCGACGCCCCAGAGGGGCAGAGCATCGCCCCCTGGTGGGCGTGCCGGGTGGATCCCGGTCGGACACATGTGGGAGTCTGTCTCTCCCCATTTCCAGCTTCAGAAAAACACACACACACACACACACACACACACACACACACACACACACAAAAATCATATTGATTAATACTCTCCTGGATCTCATCAGAAAAAACTTAAAAGTGTTTTCCAATAAGAGCTATCAGTCTTATAGTGGCAACTACAAGTTTTCTGCAATCCTAATTTTTAAATGGAAACTTGAAATTACCAAGTAATACTTTAGTTATTTTCCTTAAAATGATAGGTTCACTTGTTGTTATATTTTTTTGAAGATTTTTTAAAATTCATTTTAGAAAGGTGAGAGAGAGAAAGAGAAAAAGGGGAGGATTGGGAAGCATCAACTCCCATACATGCCTTGACCAGGCAAGCCAGGTCGACGCTTTATCCACTGCACCACCACAGGTCAGGCTAATCGTTCTTTTTTTAAAAGAAACTTTCTATAGGTATTGCTTTTATAATTTAAAGGCTTTTTAAAAAAAAATTATTTTAGAAAGTTCAGAGAGACAAAGAGGAGAAGAGAATGAGAGAGAGATATTCATTTGTTTTCCACTTAGCTGCAAGCTCATCAGTCGCTTCCAGTATGTACCCTTACCAGGTGTTTCAGGAGCTCTAACCACTGAACTAACCAGTCAGGGCCTTAACACCTTTTTTTTAAAAATGGAAATCTGATAAGTCTCATGCGTAAGTTCTTTCAATGGTTATTCATTTCAGAAAGGGGTGGGGGCAAGGCATTAGCATGTCAGACAAAGCCCCCAAGCCCAGGACTCTGAACCTCTGGCTTTATGAGTGTGCCTTTATTCTTGAACCTCTCCACATTCTCCTCTCCCTGCCTGGACACAAATCTTTCCCTGCATATTCAACCAAGTCCTACTAACCTTTTAAGACTCAATTTTGGTGTCAATCTTTTGGACTGTCCTTCATTCTTGGGATGATGAATTATGTGTTATCTTGATTGGGCCTGAAGGTGTCCCGATATTAAGTTAAATATTATTCTGGGCTTTTCTGTGTGGGATTGATATTTAAATAGAAAGACTGAGTAGAGCAGGTTTAAATATTCAAACAGCTTTTATTATAAAAAATATATTCAAAAAGTGTCTACAGAATTGGCCATTTTTTCCTTGCTCACTTTACATCAGTATCTCTAACAAGGATTAGAAAAAAAGCACTCTAGTCAGTGTTTCTGACAAAAATAGACACAGTGAAAACATAATTATGGAAGATTTGTCTTGGGTGTTTGGGTGATGTCTTCAGGATGAAAGTACTCTCACTAATGCCCTGAAACTGGTTTTTGTGTATTTGTTTGTTTAAAAAGCTCAGTTCCTGCCCATCCTAGAGGGGTTCATTTCAATTATTCCAGTGAGGCTTTTTCTGTGTTTTTAAATCTCAAACTGCATCAGTGGATGAAGTTAGTAAAGAATGATGAGTAGAGAAAGAGGAAAAGGAAGGGGAAGTACACCCATGGGGACAGCTTCAGAGAAACCGTCCCTCCCTCTGAAAGGTAGCCAGGCCTGGCCACCCTGGACGGGCTGGCCTGTGGGTGCTGCCACTGATACTTCATTTGCACATCCGAGCCATCAGCTGAAGGCAGCCGTTTTCCTGGGCTGCTCCCTCTGGGAGCTGGAACAATTTCATCCTGTGGCTTGTTCTCTTTCTAATTCACTTTGCAATTCCTCAGCTGGAGTGGGGAGAAGGTGTTAGAAGTTGTTATTCATCATTTTATAACTTCAGGGCTTTTGAATCAAACATGTTAGCTCTTTGTTTCATCAGCCCGTGGAGGGGGCAACATGGCCCTGGCTCAGCTCACTGGGCCTTTCTGGGCCTCAGATAACAAATAAAGAGCACCACGCCATATCACTTGGAGGATAAGAAAGCACTACACAGAGGAAGACTGAGTGAAGCCATTTAATGAGGATCAGGCTTGAAGTCCTCCAACTTAGCTGAACCAACCCTAGGAAGAGGAGTTTGGTTCAGGTGGAAGGGAACTTCTGGAGAGACTATGGTCTTTCTAGAGTGACTGGCTTGCTCACTCTTTTAGAGAGACACTAATTACAATCCAATCCTGGTCAGGCCAGAGAGCCTGGGCACCGTGCCCAGGAAAAGCTGCACTCAGCAGATGCTTTGGGTCAGTTGGACCCTAGAACACGCCTCAGCCCAGTCAAGCATCTGGGCATTCTTCTACAAAAATCCTGTTCTGTGGCAAGATCATACCTGGATAAGGATTTATTTGTCTTTTAAATACACAGCTCACAAAAGATTAAGGTGGGTTGAGAAGCTGAAAAGGGCAGTTTAGGACAAGAACATACTGGGGCCCTTACCACACACCAAGATGGTGCTATGGGGACATAAATGAGCTGGGTTAGATCAGGTTCTTCCGTTCTTTTGTTCATTTGTTCATTTATTCATTCATTCATTCAGGAATAATGAAGTTCCTATTATGCTACAAGATTGCACTAAATGCTAGGAGAAATTTTACAGGTGATGAGAAAAACATTAATTCCTATCGAAGGGAAGCATAAATAAACCATAAGATGAAATTCTCAGTCTTCGAAGCCAAGACTGCTGTAGCTGCTATCTTCCAGGTCCCCTCGTTCAACTGTATAGCTTTACAGATAAAACTGGGGCTCACAGAGGAGATTTCAGGCACAACAGTGGCTGGGACTAAACTGACTTGACTCCTGATCTAGTTTTTTGATTTGTTTTGTTCAGTGAGAATTACAGTGCCAAGGATGCTCCGAAGCTCTGTGTGACATTAAGAAAAAGGCTTTAAGGCCTGACCTGTGGTGGCGCAGTGGATAAAGCGTCGACCTGGAATGCTGAGGTCGCCGGTTTGAAACCCTGGGCTTGCCTGGTCAAGGCACATTTGGGAGTTGATGCTTCCTGCTCCTCCCCTTCTCTTTCCCTTTCTCTCTCTCTCTGCTCTCTGTCTAAAAATAAATAAATAAAACCTAAAAAAAAAAATGAAAAGAAAAAGGCTTTAAGCTGCCAGATGCAGTCACTACTACTAACTGCGAAGAAGGCGTTTCCTTTCCCTCCTGAACTCTGACCCCTGGCTTCCCTTCTCAAAGTCACCACAGGATCCCTCAGCCTCCTACCTTTTCCTGCAGGCCCAGTGTCCTCTGGGGTTGCTTTTGGTGCTGGCTGTCTACGCTGCTAGATCCACAGTCCGTAAAGTCTCCTGTTTAGAGGGTGACTTTGTCAAGTGAGTTGCACCAGGAAAGGTGGGCAATATTTTCCAAAGACAGGACTGAAGTAGCTTACATGCAGATAAACCATGGAACACAATCTTTTTAATCTCAGAGCAGACAGTGACAAGGAGAGTTCTCAGGAGCTCTCTAGAACAGTGGTCCCCAACCCCCGGGCCGCGGACCGGTATTGATCCATGGGCCATTTGGTACTGGTCCGCAGAGAAAGAATAAATAACTTACATTATTTCTGTTTTATTTATATTTAAGTCTGAACGATGTTTTATTTTTAAAAAATGACCAGATTCCCTCTGTTACACTATCTAAGACTCACTCTTGACGCTTGTCTTGGTCACGTGATACATTTATCCGTCCCACCCTAAAGGCCGGTCTGTGAAAATATTTTCTGACATTAAACCGGTCGGTGGCCCAAAAAAGGTTGTGGACCGCTGCTCTAGAACATCAGACAAAGGTATGTCAGTTTTGCAAAACTGAATGCCAAAGACACCTGAGTGGCAACGATGAGTACATGTCGCCCAGAGGCTGGTGGGGTTACCTTTCTTTATGAGTCTGAAATCGTAAATCCCAAAGGAAGAAAGAGGCCTAGCCTGACCAGACGGTGGCGCAGTAAATAGAGCGTTGGACTGGGATGTGGAAGGACCCAGGTTCGAGACCCCGAGGTTGCCAGCTTGAGCACGGGCTTATCTGGTTTGAGCAAAAGCTCACCAGCTTGGACCCAAGGTCGCTGGCTCAAGCAAGGGGTTACTCTGTCTGCTGAAGGCCCACGGTCAAGGCACATATGAGAAAGCAATCAATCGCTTTTCGGCCTTTTGGCTAAGATCAAATGTAGAAAGCAATCAATGAACAACTAAAGAGTCGCAACGCGCAAACGAAAAACTAATGATTGGCGCTTCTCATCTCTCTGTTCCTGTCTGTCTGTCCCTGTCTATCCCTCTCTCTGACTCTCTCTCTGTCTCTGTAAAAAAGAAAAAAAGAAAGAGGCCTAGGCTATTATATAGATAAACCAAAGGCAAACTTTGCTTGTATTCATTCACTTCCAGTAGAGCCAAGATATCTAAATAATTATCTTCATGCTCTGCTTGCATCATGGTTGAGTCAGTATTTCCGTCATATGGAAAACACCAGTTCAGTCTCTGAAGGAGGAAAATATTGTCAGCTAAAAAAAAAAGAGGCAATAGTTCTTTTATTTTGGGAGCCAAGCCTTGATTTGAAATGGAAAGGCTTTGTGTCTCAGACAGCCTGATTTAATTGCTGAACAAAGCTCTCTTCTTTTGGGGAAGAAAGAAGAAAACTGCAACAATTAGCCCTCTCAAAATGTAGGTCTTTAAAAACAATTGGGAGGAAGTTGGCAATGACATCTATCCACCAGCTGGTTTTGGCGAGCCCATGGGAAGGCAAAACAAAGGAAGACATCCAGTTGGTTCAAGAGTTCAGCTCTCCCTTTATGAAGAGAAAAATCTATCTTTCTGTCCCCTGACCATCCAGACTTCTATTCGCATTCCACTACTGTGATGTTTCATCTTCCAGACCCCTTTTAATTCAACTCTTTCTAGTTTTGATGGCAGAATGTTGTACCTCTTCAGTGGACAAGGGTGTTAAAAGGGTTTTGGGAATCAGGACTAGAAGCAAGAACTTAAGTTGATTTGCTTATCAGGACACATATGAAGAAACAGTCCCATAGAATAAACAAAAGTACGTAATTTTTGAATGCCCACTATGGCTAGGTGTTTACTTTTAGAACACACATTGAATTTCCCCCACAACTTTGTGAGGTAGTTATATGTTTTTCCATTTATATTCTTTGAAACAAAACAGCATTCCCAAAGTGAAGTCACTAATGTTAATTTAAGTCCACGTCACCAACTCAAGACTCGGTCATGATTGTGGCTCTCCCAGAAATAGAACCTTACATCTATCAATCATGAATCACCTGATCAGTACTAGTTAGGTCTTCTGCCTGACAGAGCACACCCATCTTCTAAAGGAAAGTGACTGCAATAACCAACTGCTTTTTTGCCAATATTACTTCCTTATTCCCACTTCCTTCTGCCTATAAAGGTTTTTATTTTGTACAACCCCTTGGAACTCCATTCTATCTGCTAAATTGGATGCTACTGACCAATTTGAATTGCTTTTTGCCTAAAGTCTTAATTTCTTTTTTAAGTGAGAGGAGGAGGGGAGACAGAGACAGACTCCCTCATGTGGCTGACCCCACCTGGCAAGCCCACTACCAAGGGATGCTCTGCCCATCTGGGAATGTTGCTCAGTAACCGAGCTATTTTTAGCACCTGAGGCAGAGGCTCCAAGGAGCCATCCTCAGCACCTGGGCAAACTTGCTTGAACCAATTGAGCCATGGATGTGAGAGGGGAAGAGAGAAAGAAGGGGGAGGAAGAGATGTGAAGAAGCAGATGGTTACTTCTGTGTGCCTTGACCAGGAATCAAATCAGGTATATCCACACTCTGGGCTGATGCTCTACCACTGAGCCAACAGGCCAGGGCCTAAAGTCTTAAAAATTGTAATGTCTCAGTTTATCTTTTAGCAATATAGATGAGAATACTCTAGCTCAAAGGTAATAACTTGAGAGGTCAAATAATTTTCCCTACATCACACAGATTGTCCTGAGTAGAGGAGGGGAAATTAAACCAGGTAACCATTGTTACCAGGTGGCCAGGAAGCGTCTATCTTTGCTGTTTTGCTGGGTCCCACTTGATTAGAGAAAAGTCAGTGACTCTTCAGAAAGAGTAAAAACCCTGTGGGAATAATTTTTTGAGATAGGAAAATCAACCTTCTCTTTCATTTTTTCATTGATATGATTTCCCTGGAAATATATTCACTTCCATTTTCCTGGGCCAATGTCAAAGTAGAAGGTACGAATTTATCTGGCTTGGAAATGCCATTCTCTCTCTCTTTTATTTGAAGTATTAAATTTGTAGTTTTAAATTTACATTTTGTGCCTGACCAGGCGCAGTAGATAGAGTGTCAGCCTGGGAGGCTGAGGATCCAGGTTCAAAACCCTGAAGTCACTGGCTTGAGTGCTGGCTCATCTGGCCTGAGCATGGGGTTACCGGCTTGAGAATGGGATCATAGACATGACTCGTGAAAAACTAATCCTCAAGTGAATGTGTTTAATCAATCACCTCAAGAACATTAACTTATATCTACTGCATAGAAAATTTTATGTTGATGCTTTAAGTTTCTGCTCTTATATTTTTCTTTTTTTAAATGAAACAGGAAAAGAGAGACAAAGAGTATAGAAAAACTTTAGAATGTTTTTTAATGATTTTAGAGAGAAAGAGAGAAACATAGATTTGTTGTTCCGTTTATTTATGCACTCATTGGTTTATTATTGTGTGTGCCTGACCAGGATTCAACCTGCAACCTTGTTGTATCAGGACAATGCTCTAACCAACTGAGCTACTGGCCAGGGTTCTGCTCTTATGTTTTAGATTTACCACTAAAGAGTGAGCCCATTAATCCAATAAGCCTGCTTCCACTTGACCCCAATAAAAGCAGAACCTCAGGTCCATGGACACTCTCTCTCCCTGCCCAGAACCTGGTTGTATAACCCCTGGCCTGCCTTATAGGCCACAGGGCCTGTAAGTAATAAACTGTTTTTTGGGTTTTTTTTTTTTTCAGATTCCTTAATGGCTATTGCTGAAGGGCATTTTGGAATGTAATAAGAACCACAAGGGTGGGCCCAGTTGTAACCTTGATTTAAAAAGGGGAGAAGTCTATGGGAAACTCCCTGGGAACCAGGTGAGTACCCAAACACTTCTAGCAAATAGCATGCTTATAGTTAGACTGAGCCGAACACAGCCAGTAATGCCTTGTGCTGCAGTTTATACTGGCTACCACATTATGACATCACCAGGTGATAGGAATTTTTTACCTGTTATAATCTCATGCGTATATGTGGTCTGCCATTGACGCAAACATCTCTATGCGGGCACAGGGCTGTATTGTATAGCAGGAGATGTCTCTGTTTATATGTATACATGCCATTTCTACATATTATAGGCCTTTACAAGTCTAGAAGGACTGTTAATAGAGTTAAGTTGGTTTTGGAGGGGAAGTGGCAGGATGATAAAGCAGGACCTTTATGTTTTAATCTGTAAATTTCTACATTTAGATCTTTTACAATAAAAATACATCTATTACACTTATAATTAAAAATAATAAAATCTTAACTGCTCTATTAAAAACATGTTGGTTTTCAGTTTCTTTCTATGCATCTTCTATTAAAGCTTGGCTGCCTACTGAAAGACAAAAGAAAATTACTCTCTCTTCAGAAATCTGAAGTGGGCCTGACCAGGCGGTAGCGCAGTGGATAGAGCGTCGGACTGGGATGCGGAGGACCCAAGTTCCAGACCCCGAGGTCGCCAGCTTGAGCGCAGGCTCATCTGGTTTGAGCAAAGCTCACCAGCTTGGACCCAAGGTCTCTGGCTCAAGCAAGGGGTTACTCGGTCTGCTGAAGGCCCACAGTCAAGGCACATATGAGAAAGCAATCAATGAACAACTAAGGTGTCACAATGAAAAACTGATGATTGATGCTTCTCATCTCTCTGCGTTCCTGTCTGTCCCTGTTTATCCCTCTCTCTGACTCTCTGTCTCTGTAAAAAAAAAAAAAAAGAAAAAAAATCTGAAGTGGTATGAAATTTAACTGGGTGTAAAGACAGTGGCCACGACTGCCATCACAGCCACCCAGCCCATGCAGGTTCACATTGGATTCGGACAGTCGGTAAAGAAACAATGGAGCCAAAAACTGGTGGGCCATAGTCTTTAATCCTAGCTTGCACCCAGCGGGCAAGTAAAAATACACAGTGGGCTCCAAAACCCACTCACATTCAGTGCTCACAAAGCCACTGACTTATCCGAGTTTCCTAGAATCAAAGGTTTCTAGCTCACCAGACTTATTCACCTCTGTTCCCCATCTCCTTCCTTCTCCAGCGTCAAACTCTGCACAAACTGGCATCTCACTCAGCACTCCGCCATCTTGGCTGCTTCTCCTGGCCACATGGCCTCTTTCTGCTCTCTGCTCTGCTCCCTCTGCTCTAATGATAATCTCAGGAACCAAGAGCAAGCTCCCGTTCTGGCCCCATTTTATAGTGTAGCTTCACAACCTTTAATCCAATATACAAAATAGGGAAGTCTCCACGTGGGCAGCGCCACTTTAACAAAGTGAGCATAATACATTTTATCTGCCCAACACTGGGCAATTGCTTTGAGGTGAACTGGCAACCAGGTGAGGTTGCAAATAAGTTGTGTTGAGGTCAATGGCTGTGGGTGGCAGGGTGCAGTCCCCTAAGAAGCTGCATTTGCTC
Source organism: Saccopteryx bilineata (assembly GCF_036850765.1). Lineage (NCBI taxonomy): Eukaryota > Metazoa > Chordata > Mammalia > Chiroptera > Emballonuridae > Saccopteryx > Saccopteryx bilineata. The sequence goes on from NC_089494.1 coordinate 147,548,369, forward strand.
CAGGCAAGAGTGACCGTGTCAGTATCCATCGGCCAGGTGGGCGAGGTGTGTTCTGTGATGGGAATTGTTGTCTCGTTCGAGCTCCCTTGTCCTCGGGTCCAGTGAGCTGGGTCGCTGGCGTAGGGGAGGAAGGAAGGTGGTGCGGCAGCCGGACTCGAGGGCGGGAGGTGAAGCGGAGGGGTAGCTGGTGCTCCACCGAGACAAGAGAAAGAGCACATTTCACTTGGGACAAGAAAAGTGGCTTTTTAAATTCATATACTTTCAGATGGTTAGTTTTTCTTCTTTATCCCCTTTTTATTATCCAGTCAAGCCAATCAATCTAAATGTTCTCTTTCCTACTTAGAAGTAAAAAAATGGAATTACTGAAAGGCACCCTGGGCCACCGAGGTGGGGCAGTAGGTGGTGACCTGGAGAGGCGACTGATGCCTGGACGCAGCTGGCACTCCCCTCCAGCCTTCTGGACCCTGGAGAGGGTCCTGCACTGCTTCTGCACTGTTGGTCAAATAAGTTTGTAAATATGATCTATATGTTTGCTCACTTATAGTTTGCATTGGGTGTGGGGGACAGGCTGTAAGCAGGCAGGGTGTTATAGCCTAAGGCTTAGTTTTAAGACTGATCTTTTCCCCACACCCTTGACTGATTGCATGATGTAGGGTGGTGCACTCTCATGAGGAATCCCATTATGCCTCAGATAAGTGACTTTGTGTCAGAGACTTCCTTGTTTGTATATTAGATTAAAGGTTTTGATTTCTACACTATAAAGTGGGGCAGACCGGGAGCTTGCTCTCTCTCGGTTCCTGCTATTACCATGGCAGGGGCCTCCCTGATCCCTTGCCCTTCTCTTCTGGCTTGCCTGTCTTGGTGAGACACCAATAAACAGAATGGCCCACCATCCTCTGACTCCACCATTTCTTTACCATCTGCCTGAATCCAATGGGAACCAGCATGTGAATGGCCACGATGGCGACTCCTACCCTTACAACTGGCATAGTCTGTGACAGGATTTGATACCTTTCGGTATGGAGCCATAACCACCTTTGAGTGGTGGAGTAGAGGACTGGCTGCTGTTATGGTTCCCCATGGCTGTCCTTTTGGGGACCATAGGCTGGCTGACTTTTACAGCCATGTGTGAGGAAACTGAGAGCTCTGTGGAAGAGGCTGCCTGGGACTTGCAAACCGAGCAGTGGAAGGAGCTGGAGGAAATGTGGGAGAAAGAGATGCCGGCCCTGGAGCTGAAGCCAGCACAAGAGGAGGCCGACCAGGTTTGTGATATTCACCTGGAAATGGACCAGCCGCTGGAGAAGGAATCATGGGTTCGTGAGTTGCAGCTTGCCCAGGATGTTGTGGAGAGTCAGCAGCGGCAGGAGGCCAGGGCTAAGGCTGGGGCTGGGGTTGCAAGGCCCGCAGAGCAGAGGGTGGCGGCAGCTGATGTTTCTAGTTCCTCTTTGGAGGATGAGGAGAATCGGGCTGGAGTTGCAATCCGCAGTCTCCAGAAGGTGAGAGCCCAGCTGGAAGGAGTACCTGCTATGCTCCTGGTAGGTTTGCGATTTTGGGACATAGGGGTGAATGCCATCAAGCTCTCCAGAGCCAAGATGGAAATGCTGACTGCCATTGCCACGTGCTCATCTTTGGGATAGTGTAAGACCTGCCAGGATGGCAGGGATGAAGGGGGTGGCTGACGCCCCATGTGCATGGACTGATGTCTGGATTACGACCGGAGTGGGCACTGGCTCCTTTGTTGGATGGACTTATGGATTTTGGACAATTTGAAATACCCTGATGGGGGTGGGGGCGGCTTTGCTGGAGGCCCTCCCCCTTCCCCAGGAAGCCTTTCAAACGGCTAAAAAGAAGGCCGAGGACGTTTTGCGCTTTTGGCAAAGTGCTCAGAGACTGGTGAAATGTACCTTTGAAATTGTTGAAATTGTATGATTTGTCATGTTGTTGTAATTTGTGTAATGTGCTTAATTTCCTTGTGCAGGAATACTGTGCTTTAGATTGTGAAGCGAGCAAAAGGGGTGGAATGACATCAGTCTGGCTGGCAGTGCTCCAAGTTCTAGGCCCAGAAAGGTGTCTTGGGTAGGCATGATGCTGCTGTAATAAAAATAGTGCTGCTGCTTCTCTTTGGCTTCACTTGTGTGGAAAAATATGACAACAATGTTCTGTAATAATAATAATAATAATAGAAATTGTTAGCAGATGATCTTTGAGGCCTTGAAATTTCCTTCTGTTCTCATCTGTGCCCTTTGTGTTTCTTATAACATTAGCAATGTATGTTAGTGGAAAGAGCTCCAGGCCAGGAATTAACAGGCTGCAGTCTGACTTGCCATTAATGAGCTGATTTGGGATAAGCCACTTAAACTCTGAAAAATTGCTATTCTGTCTGCTGCATCGTTGTCAACCTCTGGGTTCACTTCCATCACTAAGATTTTAGGGCCTATGCTCTCAGAATATACTGTCTTTTGTTCTCAGCATCAGATGTGAGATGATTTCCTGGAGAAGATTTCACTCTCTTTCTGGATGGTTTGATCCAGTATTCCTCAAATAAGAGGACATGAAATGAAGGTTTTTTCAGTACAGTAAGAGATGGGGTAGTAGGAGATTGTGAGAGAAGCAAGTGAGTCCACCTGTTTTTAAAAAGAGATAAGGTTGGATAACACAGGGAGAAGGCTTTGTCTGTTCCTACCTGGTCCGAGGGTTGAGATAATGCAATTGTGTCTGCAGTGTTTTCTGCTATTCCATTTCTCAGACAAACTGTCATGCAATTCAGAGATTTTAATTACTACCTGTTTTGTTTTTCACATGATGCCTGCAAGTTGTAAGAGGGCTGACTACTAGCCCTGAGAAGCTGCAGCAACGAGGTAGAGCTCCTACCAGACATAGTTAATGTGATGGAAATTTGTTATCCTGACATTTCATTTGGAACCACTCAGTGAGTGAAAATTTGTAGTCAGAGATGAGAGAGGTCTTTCAAACATCGGTAAATCAAACTCACTCAAGAGGAGGGAAAAACGAAGAAACCAAATTATTGCTGTATTAGGTTTTGTGCAGAGATCGTGTGGTCTCTACTCTAGTGATTCCTCAGAGAGTATGATAGTTTAACTTATTTTTAGAGTTTTCTAAACAAAAAGGTCCCAAATAGATTTCCATATGTCCTAGCTGATCTTTTTCTTTTTTTTAAATTTTTTTCATTGATGAGAGAGAAAGGGAGAGGGAGGAAGGAAGGGAGAGGGGGAGAGATAGAGAAGCATCAACTTGTTATTTGTTCCATTTAGTTGTGTACTCATTGATTGTTTCTTGTATGTGCCTGACCGGTGATGGAACCCACTACCTCTGCACGCAGGGAGGATGCTCTATCCACTGAGCCACCAGGCCAGGACCTAGCTGCTCATTTCTGAAAGAAATATTCAACCCATCTGAAGCCCTTTCATTTCAGAAATTTCTATAAAACTTCACAATAAATGAAGTCTCTCAATCCTCAAGATTTCAGCTTCTTTTTTTTCTTTTTAATTAGGGACCATCCAAGGTGTTGGGAAGAGGTCAGACAGTGAGATGTAAGACCTTGTAATTTCTCAGACAAAGGATTCTTTCTGAGTCATTGATATGAAATACTTCTGCTGGACCCAGCCTCCAAGAAGGGTGTTTGATAATAACCATTGATTACTTAGGAATCTGACAGCAGGCAGTTTGGAAGTTGTGTGGGCTGAGCTTTTTGATCGTAACTCCAGAAAAAACAAACAAGCATACCCAGCCTTCTATCTTCATGGTCACTAATAAAGGTAGTGAGAACCTTGCAGTCATGTTCATATTCTTATTTTTAAACTATAATGACCAGAGGGGGGGAACAACAGATTTGACCACCAAAGCAACTCATCAGAATATCTGGGAGGCGTGATTAAGGACTCTGTTGTAGGACTAGAGTGTAAGTATGTGTCCAGCATGGTCTGGGATGGGAAAAGTCAGAAATAACATAAAAATCCATTAGTAGGAGACTGGTTAGGTAGATTAAGGCATATGATATACCGCAGGATATGTGTCATAAGTCATCTTCCCCCGACACCTGCAACGAGGGATCACCAGCATGTGATTTATTATGGAAGCGCGCCTAGGAGAATCTGAGAAAGGAGGGGTAGGAAGTGTGGAGAAGAGAAGAAAATCAAGTCAGGGTGGGTTTTCAGAAACAGTTCAGCACTCGCCTGGTGCCTTTGAGACTCTGGAATATAAATTATACAACTAGGGGCCAGGAGCTGGGCTTTCATAATCCGGCAGATCCTTCTAGTTCTCAGTGCTTTCATGCAATGGCTCCAGAAGCCCAACTTCTGGCCTCAGAAGAGAGGGGCAGGTGCAGGTGCCGGTGCCGTAGCTAAAGAGAAGCACACGTCAGTAGGGGATGACACAATGGCGTGGTGAAGGGATTGAAGAGGTTGTGGTTGGAGTGTCTGCTTTGCTATGCAACTATGAGAAAGAATGATGTAGAGCAACAATTTTCAATTTCTTTCACCTCATGGCTCACATAAACTAATTACTAAAATTCTGTGGCACACCAAGAAATACATTTTTTTTGCTAGTTTTTGACAAAAAAGGTATAATTTTGATTAATTCACACTGGATGGCTATTGTTGTGTTGGCTGTTGTCATTTTTTAATTTGACAACTAAGGGAAAAGAGGTCAGTGCCCCTGACTAAATAACTAGATATCGCACATTTAAAAAATTTTTGCTGTTCACCAGTTGAAAATCAGTGAAGTGGAGTGCAATGTCTTCCCTTTGGAAATTGTTTATGATAAACATTGAGCTTAAAAAACTCAAGTTACCAGCCCTGGCCGGTTGGCTCAGTGGTAGAGGAGCGTCGGCCTGGTGTGCAGGAGTCCCGGGTTCGATTCCCAGCCAGGGCACACAGGAGAAGTGCCCATCTGCTTCTCCACCCCCCCTCCTCCTTCCTCACTGTCTCTCTCTTCCCCTCCCACAGCCAAGGCTCCATTGGAGCAAAATTGGACCGGGCGCTGAGGATGACTCCATGGCCTCTGCCTCAGGCGCTAGAATGGTCCTGGTCGCAACGGAGCAACGCCCCAAATGGGCAGAGCATCGCCCCCTGGTGGGCATGCTGGATGGATCCCGGTCGGGCACATGTGGGAGTCTGTCTGACTGCCTCCCCATTTCCAACTTCAGAAAAATCAAAAAACAAACAAACAAACAAAAAACCTCAAGTTACCGAGTAGTATTTTCTAGGGTATTTCCCATTACCAATCATTTCTTCAACACCAGCTGGGTATCCAGTGATTCAACTCAATTCTGACACTAGCTATCTAAAATTAGCATCAGGTCCCAGAAGTTAAAGGGCAGTCCCATCACACTGCCCCCACTTCAGATGCCAGTCACAAGCCGTAGGTTGCCACTTGTACTCTAGGAGGCTGGCTACAAATCAAGGGTTCTCAAGACCTCTTCTTCAGGTTTGAAAATTTTTGAGAATGGCTCACAGAACTTGGGAAGGCATTTTACTTATATTTACAGGTTTATTATAAAGGATATAACTCAGGAACAGCCAAATATAAGTGATGCATAGGGCAAGGAGGATGGGGTACAGAGCTTCCTCGCCCTCTCTGGGTGCACTACCCTCCCAACACCTCCATATGTTTACTGACCTCTTAGAAGCTTATCAAATCCCCTTGTCCAAGAGTTTTTATAGAGTTTAACCTCTACCCCCCACCCCAGGTTTGTGAATGGAGCTGAAAGTTTCAACCCTCTAGTCACTTGTTCTTTCTGATGACCAGCCCCATCCTGAGGCTATCTAGGTGCCCCACCTGTGTTACCTCATTAGCATAAACTCAGGGGTGACCAAAAATGGCTCCTTATGAATACAATAAGATACTCCTACTACTCAGGAATTTCCAAGGGTTTTAGGAACTTTATGTCAGGAACCAAGACAAAGGCAATTGTATTGCTTATTGTACTATACACATATAGTTTGATACCATTCCCTCCCACCCATGGCCCGCAGGGGCTTGTCTCCAAGACCTGAAACTGAGAGCCACCAGTCAGTCAGTCAGTCATGTGTCAATGGAAGTGCTGTAGCACTGGAATGGAACCCATCAGCCACAGCCAGGTGAACAGGTCACGAACAGTGCTCTGTTACCATTTTTTTAAGTAAAAGTACACGTGTGCATATAAAGAAAATGTCTGGAAGGAAATAGACCCAACTGGTAATTGTGTTACCATAGGTGGGACTGGGATTGAGGAAGGGAGGGGAGGGGTAGGTAGACGTGTTCAGAGTTTATGAGCAAGCATATAATACTTTATTATAGAAATTAAAAAAATAACAGTGTACAAGGCCTCTTCCATGTGACTAGAGCATATGCCTCTGTAGTCCATGGGCTTCTTGGTCTGCAGTTCTGAGAACCAGATGGGCCATGCTAAATAAAGGAGTGTGGTGGCTACTTGGTGGATTTGTGACATTTCCCGGCAATGAACAAAACTTTGAAGTCTACAATTACGTTCAATACTGGACAAGAAATTGTGGCTTCAGTGGTTTCCATTCCGGATGCCTGGTTGTCATTTTAGGCTGACTTTGGAAAACATGATTTTAGTTAGCCAAGTGCTTCCTCTTCATGCTTGGATCCCTGTCCGTTGGATGTGCATTTAGCTTAGTTCTGTTCCCTATAGGAGACTGTCTGGGTGGAGAACCTACTCTCTGCCTTTAGCCTAGATTGGTAGCCCTGGCAAAACACTTAATTTGTAGGTAAATTAAGTTACCCACTTTGGTAGATATTCTAGATCCAGGTTGACAAAGTAATCCTTTTCCTGGCCTGTGTACAGCCAGGAAGGACCATGATGAGTTCTGTAAAAATGACCTTTCCTGTTATCACAAAACCTGAGCCTTATTGTATATGGTGTTGTGTTAAGCTCTGGACAAAGAGATCTGCATGGAGAATGTCTCTATCTACACTCTTGGAGCTAAAAGATTTGCATCAGACTAGCTTTTGTTTCAATTTATCTGTCCATCCATCCATAATCTAATAGTTATTGACAGAAAGGTTAATTTTTTAAAAATTTTAATTATTTATTGCTGTTATGTAGGAATAATTGCTTTTGAAAAAATTATTTTTTTACCTTGGGATCTTGTTGAATTCATTGAACTAGCTACAATAGTTTATTGGTGGGACTTTTTTCTTTTTACTTAAATCAACTATATGGTCAGAGAATTATGACAGTTTTATTTCTTTGTTTCCAACTCGTATCTTTATTCACCTTTCTTGTTTTATTGTTGTTAAGCCCTCCAGTACAATGTTAAATAGGAGAAGTGATGGTAGACAATCCTGCCTCATTCTTCATCTCAGAAGGAAAGATTTTAACTTTTTACCGATAACATGATTTTTGTAGATGTTTAAAAAAAAACCCCAGGGAATTTTCTTCTATTCCTAATCTTCTATACATTAAAAAATATTAATGATGAATATGTGCTGAACTTTATCACATGTCTTTATTGCATGCAATTCTGACTGATTGAGTTTTGAATGTTAGGCCAACGTGGCATTCCTGAAATGAGCCTTACTTGGCTGGGATGCATGGCATTCTTTATATATTGTTGGATTTTGTTTATGCTTGCTTTAGTTTGTTTGCTTTCTCTCTCTCTCTCTCTCTCTCTCTCTCTCTCTCTCTCTTTCTCTCTCTGTGTGTGTGTGTGTGTGTGTGAGTGAGTAAGATGGGTCTGAAACTTTCCAGTTAGGCTGGCTTCAAACATGATCCAAAAGTTGGAGATTGCTTTTCTCTCCTCTTGGAAAGAGTTTGTATAAGAGTAGCATTATTTCTTCGAGTGTTAGGTAGAATTCCCAGTACATCTATCCAGACCAGGTGCTTTTTTTTTGGGGGGGGGGTTGTAGTTTCAAATTACAGATTTAAATCACTATTCATATTTTCTACTTTATCATGCCAGCTTTGGTAACTTTTATTTCTCTGGTAATATGATTATATATTCAAATTTTCATAATATTGTTGATAATATAGTCTTAGTATATTTTTAATATATGTATAATTTGCACTATTGTTTCCTGTCTTATTCCTGACACTGTATACATGTACTTTCCTTAAGGACACTATTCTATTGTCTCCTGTTGAGAAGTCAGCTGTCATTTTATTTTAGGTCTTTTTAAGGTAATAAGCTTTTTTCCCCTTGTTTCTATATTCGAGATCCTCTTGTCTTTAACTTTAAGAGGTTTTTTATGCTGTACATGGGGTGGGTTTCTTTTTGTTTATCCTGCTAGAGTTCTTAGGTTTTGTTTGTTTGTTTAGTTTGAGAATTGATGTTCATCATTTTGGAAAGTTTTTCAGAGATTATTTCCTTAAATATTGCATTTCCCCTCATTTGTTTCTCCTAGAATTTCATATGCACATATACTAGACATTCCTATGTATACTCTGTTGTGTTTTCCATCTTAAGTTATTTATTTATTTATTTATTTATTTATTTATTTATTTTAAAGAGAGAAGAAAGAAGAGGGAAAGAGAGAGAGAGTGTGTGTGAGAGAGAAAGAAACATCAATTTGCTTTTCCATTTATTTGTGCATCGATTAGTTGATATTTGTTTGTGTCCTGACTGGGGATTGAACCCGTAAACTTGGTGTATCGGGACAACCCTCTAACCAACCGAGCTAATCAGCCAGGGGTCATTTTTAAATTGTTTTTCAAGACTCTACTGTCTGTTTCATCTGTGGTGATGAGGTCATGCTGAAAGTGCAGGGCACAGCCTTTGCCAGAGATAAAACAATGTAGTTAAGGGGCTGAGTGTGACTTATTGTGGAGAAACAGGGGGAGAAATAGGTTTTGTGCATGGGGGGAAGAGGCAGTGAGGCTTAGCCATTCTTAGGCGCAGACATTAGGTGGTTAGTTTTCCTGGTCACTGACTGAGTCATTTATACCCAGACAATTTCAGAAGTCAGTATGTCCAATGCATAAGTGAAGAGGGGCACCTAAAATGATTACTGACAAATTTTTAATCTACTTTTTGGAAAATGGATGTTGAGAGACTTGGGAATATGGGACAGAGTCCTGTGTTTTAGACTCTAGTATGCTATAGCTTGGACAAGTTGCTCTCCTTCTCTATGTGTCAATATCGTCATTTCTAGAGGAGATAATAAGTCATTCTTTTTCCCATTTCATATGAAAAGTGCAGTATAGCTGATATTACTCATTATTTTACCATGAACTAGAGCAGTGTGTTTGAGGTAACTGTTTGATTGCATCATCCCTGTGATTAAATCCCTTCAGTGGTTTCCTATTGTTCTTGGGACAAACCCTGCTATCACAGCTCACCATGCACTGGGTGCTGGATCCTTACTCAGCTCCCTGGCTTCACCTGAGACCACACTCCTCCAGTCACATTGACTTTCTGTAGTTCCCTTGTCCTCGTCATGCTCTTTTCCCTTGTAAGGCCTTCGAACTTGCTGTGAACCCCTCCCCTCCTAACCCAGTTAGTTCCTGATGTGTCTAGTGTCACATCTTCAATAGCGTCTTCCCCAAATCGTGATTAGCTCAAATCTCTGTGAAATGCACTCATTGGATTGCATGCCTCTCTCCTATAGGACTTCCAACTGTAATTTTACATTTATTGGTGTAATTATTTGCTTCATGCCTGCTTTCTCACTAGACTTACACACCTGCTGGTTTTTGCTCATTACTTCTCCTCAGCATCTAGTTCATTGTCTGGGGAGAGTAAGCACCCAATAAATATTTGTCAAATAAATGCATAAAGAAAAGAAATCTTGTGAATTTCATTCTAACTATAGATTTTTCCAGTTTATTAGCTTGTTTTCTGAATAGTGGGTTGGGGCAACAAGCATTAGGAACAGATGATTTGAACTGCGACAAAAATGAAGATCTTTAAATGTCCTTGGCTACAAGTAATTAGTATTCAACCATTTCCACCATCTGGAACCTGGTTGCAAGTGCCAAGAAAAAAAATGTTTAGAATTTAAACTGATTCTCCAGGAAACAGTGGCAATGCCAATTCCTAAAATATCCAAAGTAGGTTGTGTGGGTGTGAAATCTCTCTCTCTAACTGCAGGCATTGCAGTGAGGATCTACCAGGAAGGTACGCTGGTATTTTCAGGAAATAGGGAGACCTCTCCTCTGCTTGCTAATCAGCTAAAGGAAATACAGGCTAGCTCTGATGGCTGCTGTTTCTAGTGCTGGCGCGCTCCAAGTGTCAACATTGTCTCCAACACCTCAGATAAGTTAGCGTTGAGAACTGAAGAAAGTTTTGCCTTTTAGCTGATTTTCTGGTGCATGTGTGACAGCTGGGAAGCCCTTTAAGCAACTGAAGGACCCTGAAGGTAGCCTGCTGGGAGTGTGGAAGCCAAGAGACAAGAAGTCAAATTTCAAACGTGACCATGAAATAACAGTGTTCACAGAAAGGATGTGAATTCTAAAGTTCCTTGAAAGTAAGAAAGCACTTCCAGGCAGGTTGCACAACCAGCTGAGTAATCATAATGTGTGACTCATCCATACCTTAGCTCCCACCCAGGTTCAGTAGTGATGTTTGTACCCACAGAACACTTCTGACATCAAATGTGCAAAGGTTTTCCCCACACCAATCTATTCTCTGACACCAGCTAGGTGTCCAATGATTCAATTCCAGTTGGGCTCATTACTTCTCCTCAGTAGTAATACTCTCTGTCTTAACCCCACAGGGTAAGGATTCAGTCCCAGAAGATGTCCCCACTTCAGACACCAGTGGCAAATTCAGGTTGCCACCTGTACTTGTGACCCACTGACTGTAAAGTTACGGAGTTTGTCTCCTGAGATTTGACCAATTGCTAACACGGCTCACTGAACTCAGGTAAACAGTGTCCTTGCCGTGCCTGGTTCGCCGCTGAGGATCGTCTCCGCAGTGAGGAGCACTGCTGGGAGCGAGGAAGAGGCATGGTTGGTGGGAAGGGTGTGGAGCTTCCATGCCCTCTCGGGTGCATCACCCTCCCAGCATCTCCATGTATTCACCAACTGGGAGTTCTTCAAATAACCTTGGTTAAGAGTTCTAATAGAACTCAATCTGCAGCCTTACTCCCCTTCCTGGAAGTCAGTGAGTGGTTCTGAAAGTTTCAAACCTCAAATCACCTGGTGTTTCTGGTGACCAGCCCCATCCTGAGACTATCTAAGGGTCTTACCTGTGTCTCCTCATTGGCATAAACTCAAGTGTGATCAAATGGGGGCTCCTTATGAATAATAAAAATACAACCTTATTACTCAGGAATTTCCACGGGCTTTAGGAGCTCTGTTCCAGAAAGGAGGACAAAGACCAAATAAACTTTTTCTTTTTTTATTTATAATTTTTTATTTATTCATTTTGGAGAGGAGAGAGAAAGACAGACAGGGAGAGAGAGAGAGGAGAGAGAAGGTGGGGAGGAGATGGAAGCATCAACTCTCATATGTGCCTTGACCAGGCAAGCCCAGGGTTTCGAACTAGCGACCTCAGCATTCCCAGGTTGACGCTTTATCCACTGCACCACCACAGGTCAGGCCAAATAAACTTTTTAATATTCCACAAATATCCTGTAGCTTTGTGACCTCAAACAAGATGTTCATCCCCTTAGCCTATGAGTCATTGTGTGGAATGACTGAGGCAGTGTAGGCACAACCCTTCATAGAAAGTGAATGTTCAGTAAAGACAGTTGGGACACTATTACCTCAAACACACCTGGGTCCTTGTGAGAGTAGGTGTGGGGGAGGGAAGCAGGTATGTGGGGCAGATTGCAGTGTGCTTTTTGCTCCCACACTTTGGACATGCTTTTGTTTTTCATTTTTATTTTTATTTATTTATTTACAGAGACAGAGAGAGAGTCAGAGAGAGGGATAGGTAGAGACAGACAGACAGGAATGGATAGATGAGAAGCATCAATCATCAGTTTTTCGTTGTGACACCTTAGTTGTTCATTGATTGCTTTCTCATATGTGCCTTGACCGTGAGGCTACAGCAGACCCAGTAACCCCTTGCTGGAGCTAGTGATCTTGGGTCTAAGCTGGTGAGCTTTTTGCTCAAACCAGATGAGCCCGCGCTCAAGCTGGCGATCTCGGGTTCTCAAACCTGGGTTCTCCACATCCCAGTCTGACACTCTATCCACTGCACCACCGCCTGGTCAGGCTCTTGCTTTTTCTTTTTCTTTCCTTCCTTCCTTCCTTCCTTCCTTCCTTCCTTCCTTCCTTCCTTCCTTCCTTCCTTCCTTCCTTCCCTCCCTCCCTCCTTCCTTCTTTCCCTCCTTCCTTTCTTTTTTTTGCAAGTGAGTGAGAGAGAGACAAGAAAGGAGATAGAGGGGGAGAAGCATCAACTTGTAGCTGCTTTCACTTTAGCTGTAGATTGATTGCTTCTCAGAAGTGTCTTGCCCAGGGCTGAGCCAGTGTCCGCTTGGTCAAGCCAGTGACCTTGGACTTTGCATGGCAGCGACCTTTGGCTCAAGCTGGCGAGCTTTGGCACTCCCAGTGCCAGTGACCTCAGGGCTTCGAAACAGTGACCTCAGCTTTCTGGGTTGACACTTTCTCTACTGGGCCACCACCTCTCAGGCTGGACAGGTTTCTTCTCAGCTCTCTTAATTACAGGGTGTGGGAGACAGGCTATAAACTGAAAAAAATCCTTATAGCCTAGGGCAAGGGTCCCCAAACTTTTTACACAGGGGGCCAGTTCACTGTCCCTCAGACCGTTGGAGGGCCGAACTATAAAAAAAAACTATGAACAAATCCCTATGGGCCCTGGCTGGTTGGCTCAGTGGTAGAGCGTCGGCCTGGCATGCAGAAGTCCCGGGTTCGATTCCCGGCCAGGGCACACAGGAGAGGCGCCCATCTGCTTCTCCACCCCTCCCCCTCTCCTTCCTCTCTGTCTCTCTCTCCCCCTCCCGCAGCGAGGCTCCATTGGAGCAAAGATGGCCCGGGCGCTGGGGATGGCTCCTTGGCCTCTGCCCCAGGCGCTAGAGTGGCTCCGGTTGCGACAGAGTGATGCCCTAGAGGGGCAGAGCATCGCCCCCTGGTGGGCAGAGCGTTGCCCCTTGTGGGCATGCCGGGTGGATCCCGGTCGGGCGCATGCGGGAGTCTGTCTGACTGTCTCTCCCCGTTTCCAGCTTCAGAAAAAAAAATATATAAAATACAAAAAAAAAAAAATCCCTATGCACACTGCACATATCTTATTTTAAAGTAAAAAAACAAAACGGGAACAAATACAATATTTAAAATAAAGAACAAGTAAATTTAAATCAACAAACTGACCAGTATTTCAATGGGAACTATGGGCCTGCTTTTGGCTAATGAGATGGTCAATGTTTGTTTCCATATTTGTCACTGCTAGCCATAACAAGTGATATGACGCTCTTCCAGAGCCATGACGCTTGCATCCTGTGTCACCAGAAGTAGTACTCTACGTGAGCAATGCTGCGCTTTATGGCTCAGCCACATACAGTACTCCAGGAGCACAGATGCATCCACATCCTGCGCTCCTCTCACTGACCACCAATGAAAGAGGTGGCCCTTCCGGAAATGCAGCGGGGCAGGATAAATGGCCTCAGGGGACTGCATGCGGCCCGTGGGCTGTAATTTGGGGACCTGTGGCCTAGGGCTTAGTTTAAGACTAAGCTCTTCTGCCTGACCAGGCAGTGGCGCAGTGGATAGAGCGTGGGACTGGGATGCAGAGGACCCAGGTTCGAGACCCTGTGGTCGCCAGCTTAAGAGAGGGCTCATCTGGTTTGAGCAAAAAGCCCACCAGCTTGAACCCAAGGTTTCTGGCTCCAGCAAGGGGTTACTCAGTCTGCTGAAGGCCCGCGGTCAAGGCACATATGAGAAAGCAATCAATGAACAACTAAGGTGTTGCAAAGCGCAATGAAAAACTAATGATTGATGCTTCTCATCTCTCTCCATTCCTGTCTGTCTGTCCCTGTCTATCCCTCTCTCTGACTTACTCTCTGATTCTGTAAAAAAAAAAAAAAAGACTAAGATCTTCCCCATGCCCTTGGCTTTGCATAGTGGGGGGTGGTGTACTCTTATGAGGATTCCCTTTATACCTTAGATATGTGACTTTGTATCAGAAACTACCGTGTTTTACAAATGAATTTGTTCTCTGCTCTATATACTAAAGCTGGCTGGGTTTTCTGTCCTTTTTCTTGTATGCCATCTGCTTACAGGAGGCCTCCTGATCCCATCCTTTTCCTTTCTTGTTTATTTCTTATCTCTCACCATTCTCCCTCAAGACCTGGTCAATTACAAGTCATGCTGGTTAGCAGCACAGGGTCAGATGGAAGAGACAGGATTTTAGATTTGAAATGAGAGATTCTCAGAGAGAGAATAGGGGTCAGAAAATATTACCTACTCTTCTGGAACGTTCAAACGTTTTTTACTAGTAAGTGCAGTCAAAGTTGCAGGTGTTTTCTTGGTGATGTTGTAAAGTACTGTACCCCAGTGTAAAGCCAGTAGCTGCGGCCACCATCACAGCCACCTGGCCCATGCAGGTTCGCTTTGGATTCAAACAGACGGTAATGAAACAATGGAGCCAAGAATTGGTGGGCTATTACCTTTTAATCCTAGCTTGCACCCGGCAGGCAAGAAATACACACAGGCCACCTGAGCAGGAGGTGGCTCAGTGGATAGAGCGTCGAACTGGGATGTGGAAGACTCAGGTTTGAGACCCCAAGGTCGCCAGCTTGAGCACAGGCTCATCTGGTTTGAGCAAAAGCTCACCATCTTGGACCCAAGGTCTCTGGCTCGAGCAAGGGGTTACTCAGTCTGCTGAAGGCCCGCGGTCAAGGCACATATGAGAAAGCAACCAATGAACAACTAGGGTGTCACAACGAAAAACTAATGATTGATGCTTCTCATCTCTCTCTGTTCCTGTCTGTCCCTATTTATCCCTCTCTGACTCTCTCTCTGTCTCTGTAAAAAGAAAAAAAAAAAAAAAGAAATACACACAGTGGGTAAACACTTCCCTTTCCATTCAGGGCTCCCAAAGCCACTGATTTATCCAAGTTTCCTATAATCAAAGGTTTCTAACCTCACCAGCCTTATTCACCTCTGTTCCCCATCTCCTTCTTCCTGCATAAACTCTGCACAAACTGGCTACTCCTTCAGCGCCCCACCATTTTGGCTGCTTCTCCTCTCCTCCACGTGGCCTTTCTCTGCTCTCCTCTCTAATGCTAATCTCAGGAACTGAGAGAGAGCAAGCTCCCAGTCTACCCCATTTTATAGTGTAGAAATCAAAACCTTTAATCCAATATACAAACAAGAAGTTTCTGATACAAAGTCACTTAGGGTGGGAAAGGCTTAGTCTTAAAACTAAGCCTTAGGGTATAACCTTGCCTGCTTACAGCCTATCCCCCACACCCAATGCAAACTATAAGTGAGCAAACCTATATATCATATTGACAAACTTATTTGACCAACACCCAGATTCTGCGAAGTACTGTACCTCACTTCAAGTGGGTTTATGTAGAGACACCAAGTCCAGATGAATTTTGAAAGGTTTTATTAAAAGGGGAGATTTATTAAATATGCCTGCCACATATGGCTGACATGGGGCATTTGCAGATCCAAATCGTGTGTGCCAAATACATCTCAGAGATTGGTTATATACCCTTTGACTACATACAGGTTGGGGGGCATGACAGCATGATGCAATCATTTAACAAGATTATAACATTTGTCTAGGGTATTTACAAAAAGCTTTAAAACTTTTTTTTTGTATTTTTCTGAAGCTGGAAACGAGGAGAGACAGTCAGACAGACTCCCGCATGTGCCCGACCAGGATCCACCCGGCACGCCCACCAGGGGGCGATGCTCTGCCCCTCCGGGGCGTCGCTCTATTGCGACCAGAGCCACTCCAGCGCCTGGGGCAGAGGCCAAGGAGCCATCCCCAGCGCCCGGGCCATCTTTGCTCCAATGGAGCCTTGGCTGCGGGAGGGGAAGAGAGAGACAGAGAGGAAGGAGAGAGGGAGGGGTGGAGAAGCAGATGGGCGCCTCTCCTGTGTGCCCTGGCCGGGAATCGAACCCGGGACCCCCGCACGCCAGGCCGACACTCTACCACTGAGCCTACCGGCCAGGGCCAAGCTTTAAAACTTTTAAGGTAAGCCTGACCAGGCAGTGGCGCAGTGGATAGAGCATCGGACTGGGATGCAGAGGACCCAGGTTTGAGACTCTGATGTTGCCAGCTTGAGCGTGGGCTCATCTGGTTTGAGCAAATCTCACCAGCTTGGGCCCAAGGTCGCTGGTTTGAGCATGGGATCACTTGGTCTGCTGAAGGCCCACGGTCAGTGCACTATGAGAAAACAATCAATGAACAACTAAGGTGTTGCAAAGAAAAGCTAATGATTGATGCTTCTCATCTCTCTCCACTCCTGTTTGTCCCTCTTTCTGACTCTCTCTCTCTGTCTCTGTAAAACAAACAACAACAAAAAACTTAAGGTATTATAATTAAAGGCATTCATAAACCTTTTAGTGTCTATCTCTCCTCCTTTGCCTAGAGCAGGGGTCCCCAAACTACGGCCTGCGGGCTGCATGCGGCCCCCTGAGGCCATTTATCTGGCCCCTGCCACACTTCCGAAAGGGGCACCTCTTTCATTGGTGGTCAGTCAGCGGTGTTGCTCATGTACAGTACTACTTCCAGTGACGCGGAACACATGCATCATGGTTCTGGAAGTGCGTCATATCACTTGTTATGGCTAGCAGTGACAAATATGGAACCAAACATTGACCATCTCATTAGCCAAAAGCAGGCCCATAGTTCCCATTGAAATACTGGTCAGTTTGTTTATTTAAATTTACTTGTTCTTTATTTTAAATATTGTATTTGTTCCCATTTTGTTTTTTTACTTTAAAATAAGATATGTGCAGTGTGCATAGGGATTTGTTCATAGGTTTTTTTTATAGTCCAGCTCTCCAACCGTCTGAGGGACAGTGAACTGGCCCCCTGTGTAAAAAGTTTGGGGACCCCTGGCCTAGAGGTACATGTTAATCTCAGGATTCCAGGAAGGGAGGGAGAGCCAAAATCAGTGAAGGGTGGTATGTAAATTTTATCTCTTATTGAAAGCAAAAGGGAGTTCTTCAGATAACCTTAATCCTTTCAGAGAACTTAAAATCAAATGACCCAGTTGTCCCTGTAAGTCAGGAGATTTCTATATCCTTTTCCCTCCATTTTCCAAAGAAAGGACAGGACAGAAAGCCTGACTTTTCCTCTTTAAAATGGCATTGCTGCCTGAACAGGCGGTGGCGCAGTGGATAGAGCGTTGGACTGGAATGCAGAGGACCCAGGTTCGAGACCCCGAGGTTGCCAACTTGAGTGCGGGCTCATCTAGTTTGAGCAAAAGCCCACCAGCTTGAACCCAAGGTCGCTGGCTCCAGCAAGGGGTTACTCGGTCTGCTGAAGGCCTGCGGTCAAGGCACATATGAGAAAGCAATCAATGAACAACTAAGGTGTTGCAACACGCAATGAAAAAGATGAAAAACTAATGATTGATGCTTCTCATTGTAAGGCCAGGAGCCGCCATCGTGGCCATTCACATGCAGGTTCCCATTGGATTCGGACAGTCGGTAAAGAAACCATGGAGCCAAAAACTGGTGGGCCATAGCCTTTAATCCTAGCTTGCACCCGGCGGGCAAGTAAAAATACACACTGGGCTCCAAAACCCAGTCACACTCAGTGCTCACAAAGCCACTGACTTATCCGAGTTTCCTAGAATCAAAGGTTTCTAGCTCACCAGCCTTATTCTCCTCAGTTCCCCATCTCCTTCCTTATTCCAGATACAAACTACACAAACTGGCATCTCACTCAGCACTTGCCATCTTAGCTGCTTCTGGC
This sequence comes from Saccopteryx bilineata, assembly GCF_036850765.1. Classification (NCBI taxonomy): domain Eukaryota; kingdom Metazoa; phylum Chordata; class Mammalia; order Chiroptera; family Emballonuridae; genus Saccopteryx; species Saccopteryx bilineata. The sequence continues at coordinate 147,566,176 of NC_089494.1, forward strand.
CTCCTCCACGTGGCCTCCTTCTGCTGCTGGCTCTACTCTCTCTGCTCTCTCATGCTAACCTCAGGAACCAAGAGCCAAGTCTCGTTCTGCCCCCATTTTATAGTGTAGCTTCACAACCTTTAATCCAATATACAAAATAGGGTAGTCTCTAATACAAAGTCACTTCTCTGAGGCATGATTGGATTGTACCGCCCTACAGCAAAAAGGGTAGGAAAGGCTTAATCCCAAAACCAAGCCCCAGGCTACAAGGATTCTGCCTGCCTTTAGCCCACCCCAACACACATTAATATCACCTGGGCGACGGCCTCCTCGTGTTATCTTTAACAAAGTGAGCATAATACATTTTATCTGCCCAACACTCATCTCTCTCCATTCCTGTCTATCCCTCTCTGACTTTCTCTCTGTCTCTGTAAAAAAAAAAAAAAAAAAAAAAAAAAAAGAGAATAAAATGGCATTGCCGTTACTTTTACATTCTCTGGCACCGTACCGCAGTGATCACAGGTAGACCCCATGTGCCCCATTACCTGCCCCCTTACATGTGTGATACAGGTGGTCATAACTGATATAAAAGTTAAAGATGAGGTCAGAAGCAGCTGCCAACTGAAAGTAAAAAAGTGATACTGGAAGTGTTCCCTGCGTCCTTTGGGGAGCCCTAAGTGATACTGGAAGTGTTCCCTGCGTCCTTTGGGGAGCCCTAAGTGATACTGGAAGTGTTCCCTGCGTCCTTTGGGGAGCCCTAAGTGATACTGGAAGTGTTCCCTGAGTCCTTTGGGGAGCCCTAAGTGATACTGGAAGTGTTCCCTGCGTCCTTTGGGGAGCCCTAAGTGATACTGGAGTGTTCCCTGTGCCCTTTGGGGAGCCCTAAGTGATACTGGAAGTGTTCCCTGCGTCCTTTGGGGAGCCCTAAGTGATACTGGAAGTGTTCCCTGCGTCCTTTGGGGAGCCCTAAGTGATACTGGAAGTGTTTCCTGCATCCTTTGGGGAGCCCTAAGTGATACTGGAAGTGTTCCCTGCGTCCTTTGGGGAGCCCTAAGTGATACTGGAAGTGTTCCCTGCGTCCTTTGGGGAGCCCTAAGTGATACTGAAGTGTTCCCTGCGTCCTTTGGGGAGCCCTAAGTGATACTGAAGTGTTCCCTGCGTCCTTTGGGGAGCCCTAAGTGATACTGAAGTGTTCCCTGCGTCCTTTGGGGAGCCCTAAGTGATACTGGAAGTGTTCCCTGCGTCCTTTGGGGAGCCCTAAGTGATACTGGAAGTGTTCCCTGCGTCCTTTGGGGAGCCCTAAGTGATACTGGAAGTGTTCCCTGCGTCCTTTGGGGAGCCCTAAGTGATACTGGAAGTGTTCCCTGCGTCCTTTGGGGAGCCCTAAGTGATACTGGAAGTGTTCCCTGCGTCCTTTGGGGAGCCCTAAGTGATACTGGAAGTGTTCCCTGCGCCCTTTGGGGAGCCCTAAGTGATACTGGAAGTGTTCCCTGCGCCCTTTGGGGAGCCCTAAGTGATACTGGAAGTGTTCCCTGCGTCCTTTGGGGAGCCCTAAGTGATACTGGAAGTGTTCCCTGCGCCCTTTGGGGAGCCCTAAGTGATACTGGAAGTGTTCCCTGCGCCCTTTGGGGAGCCCTAAGTGATACTGAAGTGTTCCCTGCGTCCTTTGGGGAGCCCTAAGTGATACTGAAGTGTTCCCTGCGTCCTTTGGGGAGCCCTAGGAATGAGCTCCTGATGGGTGAAAAGCTTCACATTCTGATTGGGCCTTTCAGGCATCTTAGAGCGTCTGCATGTGGACAGATTCTCCCCATTTTTCCAGGGGATTCAGCCACCCTTTCACCCACACTTGTGTGGGCCTTTACAGTGTAGAATGCCCTTCAAATCCCAAAGGAGGCACCTGGAAACTGGTGTTCTATTAGCAATTCTGTCAGTCACTCCATTGTTCAGGGCCTTATGAGGAAAGCACAGAGATTGGACTGGAGTAGGTATCTGTAGTGGGCTGCATTTTGTCCCTGTGTGGCCAGTAGCCAGGGCCACCATCACAGCCGCCTGGCCCATGCAGGTTTGCATTAGATTCAGACAGACGGAAATGAAACAATGGAGACAAGAACTAGTGGGCCATTAGCTTTAATCCTAGCTTGCACCTGGCGGGCAAGTAAAAACACACACTGGGCTCCAAAACCCACTCATTCAGTGCTCACAAAGCTACTGACTTATCCGAGTTTCCTAGAATCAAAGGTTCCTAGTTCACCAGCCTTATTCACCTCTGTTCCCTATCTCCTTTCTGCACAAACTCTGCACAAACTGACTTCTCCCTCAGCACTCCGTCATCTTGGCTGCTTCTCCTGGCCTCCTCCACGTGACCTCTCTCTGCTCTCCTCTCTAATGCTAATCTCAGCAACTGAGAGAGAGCAAGTTCCCGGTATGCCCCTCTTTATAGTGTAGAAACCAAAACCTTTAATCCAATATACAAACACTTATCTGAGACATATGGGATTCCTCATGAGAATGCACCACCCTACAGCAAAAAGGGTGGGAAAGGCTTAGTCCTAAATCCAAGCCCCAGGCTACAAGGATCCTGCCTGCCCACAGCTCGCCCCAACACATATTAATACAATCACGGCCATCCCAAGCAATCACCTGGGCAACGGGCTTCCATGTGGGCAGCGCTATCTTTAACAAAGTGAGCATAATATATTTTATCTGCCCAACAGTCCCCCTCATACTGGAGTCCTAACCCTCACTGCCTCAGAATGTGATCTTATTTAGAGATGGGGTCTTTGCAGAGGTAATAAAGTTAAAACGAGGTTATTAGAGTGGACTCTAACTATATGTGACTGATGTGTCCTTATAAAAAGAGAAAATTTGGACACACAGACAAGCACAGAGGGAATAAAATATAAACTGACATGAGGAAAAGGTGCCCATCTACATGCCAAGGAGATTGGCCTCAGAAGGAACAAACTGCTGAATCTTTTTTTATTTTTTTAATTTTGTTAGGAGTTGGGCAGATAAAATGTATTATGCTCACTTTGTTAAAGATGGTGCTGCCTACGTGGAGGCCATTGCCCAGGTGATATTAATGTGTGTCTCTGTGGGCTGTGGGCAGGCAGAATCCTTGTAGCCTGGGGCTTGGTTTTAGGAGTAAGCCTTTCCCACCCGTTTTGATGTGGGGTAGTACAATCCCATCATGCCCCAGATAAGTGACTTTGTATTAGAAACTTCCCTATTTTGTATATTGGATTAAAGGTTATGAATCTACACTATAAAATGGGGGTAGAACAGGAGCTTGCCCTCTCGGTACCTGAGATTAGCATTAGAGAGCAGAGAGGAGAGCAGAGAGAGGCCACATGGAGGAGGCCAGGAGAAGCAGCCAAGATGGTGGAGTGTTGAGTGAGAGGCCAGTTTGTGCAGAGTTTGTGCAGAGAGAAGGAAGGAGATGGGGAACAGAGGTGAATAAGTCTGGTGAGCTAGAAACCTTTGATTCTAGGAAACTCGGATAAGTCAGTAGCTTTGTGAGCACTGAATGTGAGTGGGTTTTGGAGCCCAGTGTGTGTTTTCACTTACCAGCTGGGTGCAAGCTAGGATTAAAAATGATGGCCCATCAGTTTTTAGCTCTGTTGTTTCTTTACCCACTGTCCAAATCCAATGTGAACCTGCATGGGCTGGGCAGCTGTGATTGTGGCCCTGGCTACTGGCTTTACATTTGGTGTAGTTGGCAGGATTTGATACAGATTGGCAAGGAGCCAACACCACCTTTGAGTGGTGGAGTAGAGGACTGGCTAGTGTTATGGTTCCCCATGGCTGTCCTTTTGGGGATTGTAGGCTGGCTGACTTTTATAGCCATGCGTGAGGAAATGGAAAACTCTGTGGAAGAGGATGCCTGGGACCTGCAAACTGAGCAGTGGAAGGAGCTGGAGCAAATGTGGGAGAAACAGATGCTGACCCTGGAGCTGGAAGAAGTGCTGGAGGAGGAGGCCGACCAAGTTTGCAAGATTCGCCTGGAAATGGAACAGCTGCTAGAGGAGGATTCTCAGGTTCTTGAGTTGCAGATTGCCCTGGACGTTGTGGAGAGCCAGGAGTGGCGGGAGGCCATGGCTGAGGCTGGAGCTGGGGCTGAGGCTGAGGCTGAGGCCAGGTTTAGAGCTGCAAGGTCTGAGGAGCAGAAGGCTACGGCAGCCCGGGACTCGAGACCGGCAACGGGAGCTGGTGTTTTCAGTTCCTCTTTGGAGGATGAGGAAAATTGGGCTGGAGTTGCAATCTGCAGTCTCCATAAGATGAGAGCCCAGCTGGAAGGAGCACCTACTATGGCCCTGGCAGGTCTGCGATTTTGGGACATAGGGCTGAACGCCATCATGCTCTCTGGAGCAGAGATGGAAATGCTGACTGCCATTGCCACATGCTCTTCTTTGGGACAGTGTAAGACCTGCCAGGAAGGCAGGGATGAGGGGGGTGGCTGAAGTCTCATGTGCTTGGACTGATTTCCTGGACTACGACTGGAGTGGGCATTGGCTCCTTTGTTGGATGGACTTACGGATTACGGACTTTGAACAATATGAAATACCTTGATGGGGGTGGGGGGATGGCTTTGCTGGAAGCACTCCCCTGCCCCGGGAAGCTTTTCCCATGGCTAGAAAGAAGGCCGAGGACATTTTGCGCTTTGGGCTAAGTGCTCAGAGACTGGTGAAACGTACCTTTGTAATTGTTGAAACTGTATGATTTTTGCTGTTGTAATTTGTGTAATGTTCTAATTTCCTTGCACAGGGATGCCGGTGGTATAGATTGTGGGTAGTAAAGTGAGCATAGGGGTGGATTGTTGGGTAGATAAAATGTATTATGCTCACTTTGTTAAAGATGGTGCTGCCCACGTGGAGGCTGTTGCCCAGGTGACATTAATGTGTGTCTCTGTGGGCTGTGGGCAGGCAGAATCCTTGTAGCCTGGGGCTTGGTTTTAGGATTAAGCCTTTCCCATCCATTTTGATGTGGGGTGGTACAATCCCATCATGCCCCAGATAAGTGACTTTGTATTAGAAACTTCCCTATTTTGTATATTGGATTAAAGGTTATGAATCTACACTATAAAGTGGGGGCAGAACAGGAGCTTGCTCTCTCGGTACCTGAGATTAGCATTAGAGAGCAGAGAGGAGAGCAGAGAGAGGCCACATGGAGGAGGCCAGGAGAAGCAGCCAAGATGGTGGAGTGTTGAGTGAGAGGCCAGTTTGTACAGAGTTTGTGCAGGGAGAAGGAAGGAGATGGGGAACAGAGGTGAATAAGTCTGGTGAGCTAGAAACCTTTGATTCTAGGAAACTCGGATAAGTCAGTAGCTTTGTGAGCACTGAATGTGAGTGGGTTTTGGAGCCCAGTGTGTGTTTTTACTTGCTCGCCAGGTGCAAGCTAGGATTAAAAATGATGGCCCATCAGTTTTTGGCTCCATTGTTTCTTTACCGACTGTCCGAATCCAATGTAAACTTGCATGGGCCAGGCAGCTGTAATGGTGGTCCTGGCTACTGGCTTTACATTAGGTAAGCTAGGTTTTTTAGTTGTTGTTTTTCAGAGAGAGAGAGGGATAGATAGGTACAGACAGGCAGGAATGAAGAGAGATGAGAAGCATCAATCATTACTTTTACATTGTGCGTTGCAACATCTTAGTTGTTCATTGATTGCTTTCTCATATGTGCCTTGACTGCGGGTCTTCAGCAGACCGAATAACCCCTTGCTGGAGCCAGAAACCTTGGGTTCAAGCTGGTGGGCTTTTTGCTCAAACCAGATGAGCCTGCGCTCAATCTGGCGACCTCGGGATCTCGAACCTGGATCCTCTGCATCCCAGTGTGACGCTCTATCCACTGCGCCACCGCCTGGTTAGGCTGCTGAATCTTGATATTGGACTTCCAGCATTCTGAACTGTGAGGCAATAAGTTTCTGTTGCTTAAGCCATCTGGTGTGTGGTCTTTTGTCACAGTAACCCTAGCAAACTAATATGATATCCTTAAAATTTTTTCCCTGCCATGGACCCCTTTGATGGTCTAAGAATGACTCTAGGCTGCTTTTAAGAATAACACTGAAATGTACCAAATAAAATACATTGGATCACAAAGGAAAAAAAATATATTAAAACAGAGTTGCCAAATTACCAAACATAAACATTTGTGATATAGTACATATGTGTACTATAACAATGGATACATGTATATATGTTTTTCCACCAATCCATATTCCTGAATCCTATTCATTCCTGCACTGGACAATGTCCAGGGGCCTTCTGATATCTGTGACTAGGTGATTCTGGATTGGTTTCACTCTGAGCTTGATGTCTGTGGCTGCTTGCCTCAGTCCACTTATCCTCCAGTTTGAGCCTTAGGCTGGTGGTCAGGGCACCCTTCCTTTCTCTGGGTCTCTGTTGTCATGGCGCAGGCCTACTTGGTTTCTGGAAGTTGCTTCCTTCTCAGTTGAATGCTCCAGAGAGGTTCTCCGGAACATTTATCTGCATAGCTGGTCTGTAACTCAGTGAAGGAGGTGTGCTAAGAAGGAGTTATGAGTCAGTTTCTTCAGATGAGCCACCTTCATTGTTGTTGCATGACTCAGCTGAGCCCTTCCTGGGGTCCCACACAGGAAGGAAGTGGCTGATTATTCCAGGAACTTTATTTATCCCTTCCTACCCTTGTGATGGAGCCAGCTGTCCATGACTCATAGACTTCTAGTCTTCTGGCTTCCACTTGTACATGGCCATCTCCCTGCTCCAGTCTCTCCAGGAAGATTCACATGAGCTCATTTAGCTAATCACACACTCTCTCTCCCCTCACACAGGTTATTCTGTCATAGAAAGGAATTATTCAGATCTTGTGTTTTGAATGGAGGAATTATACCATAATGAAAACATTCTCTTTATGGCACAAGGGAGGATCCTATTCTTCAAGTAAATCGATTTGGAACTCTTTGTATGGAATATTACAGTATTCCATCTATTCTAAGACATGCTTTATTTCAGGCTTGAGTGCTACTGAATACATGTCTTAAAACTCCTGGTGTCTTGTGTTTGACAAACTAATATGCATAAAGAGAAAACCTTCTAGGGAATTAGAGGATTTTGATGAAAACATTACCACAACTTCTGCTGGCTCCATACATACCTTTGATCACTTAGAATGAACTGTCAGAAAAATGCTACCTTTATTTTGTGGGACTTTTGGCCTTTGAATCAGGTTCATGTGGGACATGTTCTGTAGATAAGATAACAAATGGCATAATTCTTAAAGAAACATGCTATGGGAATGCAAGAGGTTGTTATTTATTTGGATGTATAGGTTATAAATATGTTAATGGTGAATGACACCAGATATTAGACCTTGGTACTTGAATTCAGCCAAGAAAAGAATTCAGAGCCAAGGAATTCAAATACAACTGAAAATTTGTTTAGAAAGTCACAGAGGTAGAAGAGAGCCATGGAAGAAGTGAGCCAGCGGGGCTGGGTGGATTCAGGAAACAAGTTACAGAGGCTAAAGAAGGTCTCTTGGAGCTTAAGGAGAAAGAAAGGCAAAGAAAACACACCAAGGGGGAAGGCTGTGGCTAGTTGGCTCAGTGGTAGAGTGTTGGCCTGGCATGTGGATGTCCCAGGTTCAATTTCCAGCCAGGGCACACAGGAGAAGCGCCCATCTGCTTCTCCACCCCTCCCCCTCTCCTTTCTCTCTGTCTCTCTCTTTCCCTCCTACAGCCAGGCTCCACTGGAGCAAAGTTGGCCCAGGTTCTGATGATGGCTCCATGGCCTCTGCCTCAGGTGCTAGAATGGCTCTGGTTGCAATACAGCAATGCCCCAAATGGGCAGAGCATTGCCGCCTAGTGGGCTTGCCAGGTGGATCCTGGTCAGGTGCATGCGGGAGTCTGTCTGTCTGCCTCCCCACTTCTCAAATCAGAAAAATACAAAACAACAACAACAACAAAACTGCGCCTGGGGGAAGGAGAGGGGGAAATCCCTGGGTGTGCTCCAGAGAGAGGAAGAGATGGTGCACTGCACTGAGAAAAGAAGTGGGTGGGGAAAAGCATGGGCGTGCTCTAGAGAGAGCAAATGTATGTTGGATCCTTCCTCTTAAGGGGTTTTATCTGTTTCCCAAGGTGGGGATTTTAGGGGATGTCTCAGGGGAGGACCTCAATAGAATATTCATTAGCTTTTACAAGTATGTCTTGTCAGGGTCATAGTCTCTCCTGATTGGTTGGTGCTCCAGTGCTAGGATAGGGGATCATTAGTCATTGCAGCTGGTCCTGATGTTGGCCATGATGTTGTCTTGCCTGGCTTGACTGCTTTTCTGGTCCTGCAGCAGAAATACAACTGAAACCTTGATGTTACCTCTAGTTTGACCAACTATTCTCTGTGCTCAACCTGAGGTTTTGTTCCTAAAATTACTTGCTGTTGGTCAGAACCTCATTGAACTGATGGCTTAATGCTAAGGGAGTGGTCCTACAAGGGAGTCATACAAGGCTATTCTCTGGCCCCCTTGTTCTTCCTCTAAGGCAGGGGTCCCCAAACTATGGCCCGCGGGCCACATGCGGCCTCCTGAGGCCATTTATCTGACCCCTGCTGCACTTCCAGAGGGGCACCTCTTTCATTGGTGGTCAGTGAGAGGAGCACATTGACTACCTCATTAGCCAAAAGCAGGCCCATAGTTCCCATTGAAATACTGGTCAGTTTGTTGATTTAAATTTACTTGTTATTCATTTTAAATATTGTATTTGTTCCCGTTTTGGTTTTTTACTTTAAAATAAGATATGTGCAGTGTGCATAGGAATTTGTTCATAGTTTTTTCTTATAGTCCGGCCCTCCAACGGTCTGAGGGACAGTGAACTGGCCCCCTGTGTAAAAAGTTTAGGGACCCCTGCTCTAAGGGGTCTACTACATGACTAGTGACATGCCAGGGGAGGAAAGGTCTAGGGAGGGTCTGATCTGCAAGACCAATGATATGAAAGATCAAGGGGTCTAAACCATATGGTCAGCATTGTGCTAGGGAGGAAAGGTCACCTTGAGGTCAAGGTCCCACCCTACAATACTTATCCTGGCCTGTTGCTAGGCACCAGGATTTCCCATTTTGCTGACCTTTTTACCTGGCCCCCACTGTTTCTACTCTGCTTATGTCTGTCTAACTGCCCGCTATATCAAATATTTTAGATCATAATTTAGAAAATGAATAAAAATGCAAAATGTATGTTTGTGGATCTAGTTAATAAAAGGACCATGCTTCAGAAAAAACAAATGCAAAAACCCAAAACAAAAAAACAACTATATATAGGAAACTGTCATTTGCCTGCTGGCAAGGGTACCTGCATATTAACTGCAGAATTTATTTAACTGTGTCTATGATAAGCTCCATTTGAATTCTGTCAAGGACCCCTGAAATCTTTACTTTCTCAGGGCAATGGCCTCAGGGCAATAGCAGATATGTTGCAACTACTGGTGGGGTTAAATAGTATCTAAAAGGGAGAATACTTGGGTAGCAGTAGTAGTTATTATGTAAAAATTATTTTGAAATAATTACAGTTACAAGGAATTTAAAAAAATGGGTAAGAAGTGTAAGGTATTTTTCCCTGCTGTAAGGCCAGGAGCCGCCATCGTGGCCATTCACATGCAGGTTCCCATTGGATTCGGGCAGACGATAAAGAAATGGCAGAGTCAGAGGATGGGGGGCCATCCTATTTATTGGTGTCTCACCAAGACAGGCAAACCACAAAAGAAGACAAGGGAAAAGCAGAAAACCAGCTCTTCCCATGAAGGGCAAGGGATCAGGGAAGCCCCTGCAATTGTGATAGCAGGAACTGTGTGTCCAAGCTCCTGGTCTGTCCTACTTTATAGTGTAGAAAACCAAAATCCCTTAATCCAATATACAAACAAGGAAGTCTCTGATACAAAGTCACTTATCCAAGGCATAATTGGATTCCTCATGAGAGTGCACCACCCAGATCATACAATCAGTCAAGGGTGTGGGAAAAGCTTAGTCCCAAAACCAAACCTTAGGCTACAACGACCTGGCCTGCTTATAGCCTGTCCCCCACCCAATATAAGTCACAAGCGAGCAAACATATATATCATATTTACAAACTTATTTGACCAACACCTACCGAGGAAGAAGGAAGGGCATAGCCACGAAGTGTGAAACAGCAAAGGCTTTATTTAGTACAGCGCTTCCCAGACGATGTTCTCTGGTCCCGGGAACAAAGACCAGAGAAGTCGCATGGAGGAAACCGTGTGGGGGAAATTTAAAGGGTCGTCTAGGGTGGTTGAGCTAATATGACATGGTGAAATTTCATTGGCTGACAGACGGTCGCTCTTTTCCCAAGGACTCCTGGGAAATTTCTTTTGGCGCATATGGGTACGGGTGATTCCAGCCAGAGTTCCCGGGTCTGGTTTCTTACGTGACCTTCCCCCATTGCCCAGAATCTTACATTCCAACCTTTTGTGTTAAATAGGGGTGCCGCTATTCGTCTAGCTACTGGATAGGGGTGTCATGGGGAGGGGAGGTTGGAAGGTGGTGGCTTTGAGGGGAGTCGTGAGGGACATTTGTTTGACCGTGTCTTGAGAAACTTCGCAGATGCGGTCCTGTAAGGATTTTTTTAAAAAAGAGGAGCAACAGGAGGATCTGCAGGGTCCAGCCTTTTGGTGAGGCAGAGATGGGTAAGGGCCAGCGGTTCCGACTGCCAGCGGTCCTGCATGGAGGCAAGCTTGAGGCAAAACTGCATGTCAGGAGTGGCGTAAGAAAGGGAAAGGAAGGGCGTCCCATTCACTCCCATTACCGAGACCTGTGAGGGAATTAGAGGTCCAGAGTGTGATGGCAAAACAGAGAAAGTAGCCTTCGTGTCCACAAGAAATGAGATGGACTTACCCGTTATTTGTAGCATTACCCTGGGTTTGGCGAGGGTGATGGAGGTCTCCGAATCCAGGCCACGTCAATTGTTCATGAGGCTGAAGAGTTCGAGTGGTAGGCCTGCCTGGCTGGCTTGGCTTCCCATTTGGGTGGCTTGTCCTCCATGTAAAGGCGCTGAGGAAAAGCCTGTCGCCCAAAGAGGCAATCGCTCCACCAGTGATCGGGCTGCTTGCAGACAGGGCAGGGCTTAGTGGGCACTGCCAGGCCCAGTGACCCTCCTTGCCACATTTAAAGCAGGCTCCTGGTGGGGTTCCTCTTTGCGGCCCAGACTTGGGTTGGGCATCTCCTGTGCCTTGCCCCTGTTGCTCTGCCAGCCTCAGGGCTGCCACAAGAGCCTGGGTTTGGAGTGTTACCTTCTGCTGCATGTGGGCCTGGCAAACAGCCTTGGTCTTTTAAAAACTTTAAATGCCATGTTCACAGGTCTCAGATAGAAGTTTGGGGGTTGAGAATAAGAGGAGGGGGTCTCCTGGGAAGCCCGGCACCCAGATCCAGCCAGAAACACTGGAGCCAGAGGCAGGACAGGGCCAGGCCTTCCTGCAAGAAGACTGGGGTTGGGCCGTGGGGACAGGATCCCTGCAAACCTGCATGAGGCCAATGGCGGGAGGAGGAGGACCTGACAGAGGAGGGGCTTAAGAACACAGTGGAGAAGGGAGGGGCCCCTGGCCAGCAGGAGAGGAGAAAGAGAGACTGGTATTTTCAGGTGAATGAGAAACAGGATCCTGTGAAGGGAGGGCAGGGGCTCCTGGATGGAAGAGACCCGAGCGAAAGATAGGGGTCCCGAGAGAGTGGCGCCCCTGGGGGTCAAGCAGGACAGGGAGAGAGTTGGGGGTTGGGAGAAGGAGGAAAGATCAGGAATGGAGGGTTTAGGTGAGGTTTCTCTGGCCAAAAAGGGCCTGAGCCGTGTAGCAGGTGGCACAGAGATTAGGATGGGAACGCAAATACTAGAAGCCCTGAATATAAGGGATCTTTAACCAGTTCCCAGTTCTTTTGGTGATAGTTAAATTGTTAAGGATGTTAAAATCGAAAGTCCCTTCAGGAGGCCACCTGGTCCGATTATCTAGCGGGTTCTGTGGCCTGGCCACAGCAGAGAAGAAGAACAGTTTCCCATTCTTTAGGGAGGGAGTGATTTCGGATAAGGCACTCCAGGCATGTTTTTGAGTCAGGTTTAGATTCCTGTGTCTTCTATGGCCTCCCTCAGTTCTTGGAGTGGTCAGAGATGAGAATTGGCATCCCGCAACTCAAGCTCTGGCCACTGGATGGTTAGGTAAAGTGGATGTGCTCGGAACATCTCCACAGGCACACATGCACTTGGAACAGAAAAGAGGTCCCTGACGCATCTGTGATTACAGACAGGGAGTCCCAGCGGAAAAGGAGGCTGGAGGCAGGGGACTTACCGCACTGTGTGCTGAAGTCGGTGGAAAGTCGGAGATCCTGGTTCTTCCTCAGAAGGGAAGGGGAGAGGAGCAGCCCCAGTGGGTTTCAACTCCTCCTGGGTTTCAACACCAAATGTAAGGTATTTTTCCCCGCCAAGGAAGAAGGACGGGTGTAGCCACTAAGTGTGGAATAATAAGAGCTTTATTTAGTACAGAGTTTCCCGGATGATATTCTCTCTTCTCCTAGTTCCCAATGATACCATCTTATATAACTCTTGTGCAGTATCACCACCAGGGTATTGACATAGGTTCACACAGCTTATCCAGATTTCCCTGTTTTATGTGCATTTGTGTGCAAGTGAAGAGTTCTTTATACAATATTATCACATGTAAAGATTTTACAACAACCACCAAAATCAAGATACGGAACATTTCCATCACTGCAAGGCTCCCTCATGATACCCCATTCACAGCCACATGCATCCTCCCCCTCCTGTCTGTAACCTCTGGCAACCACTAAGTTGTTCTCCATTGTGGGTCAAATAAGTTTGCAAATATGATGTATATGTTTTCACACTTATAGTTTGCATTGGGTGTGGGGTACAGGCTGTATGCAGGCAGGGTCGTTATACCCTAAGGCTTAGTTTTAAGACTAAGCCTTTCCCACCCTTTTAATACTAAGATCTTTTCAAAACTAAGCTTGTCCCACACCCTTGACTGTTGCATGATTTAGGGTAGTGCACTCTCATGAGGCATCCCATTATGCCTCAGATAAGTGACTTTGTATCAGAGACTTCCTTTTTTATATATTGGATTAAAGGTTTTGATTTCTACACTATAAAATGGAGCAGAGGAGCCCATGCTGGAGGAGAGCAGAGAAAGTCTACATGGAGGAGAGGAGAAGCAGCCAGTTTGTGCAGAGTTTGTGCAGAGAGAAGGAGATGGGGAACAGAGGTGAATAAGGCTGGTGAGGTAGAAACCTCTGATTCTAGGAAACTCAGATAAGTCAGTAGCTTTGGGAGACTTGAATGGAAAGGGAAGTGTTTCCCCACTGTGTGTATTTCTTGCCCATTGAGTGCAAGCTAGGATTAAAGCTAATGGCTCACCAGTTCTTGGCTCCGTTGTTTCATTATTGTCTGTCCGAATCAAATGCAAAACTGCATGGGCCAGGTGGCTGTGATGGTGGCCGTGGCTACTGGCTTTACATCTATCTCTAGTTTTGTCATTTCAAGAATGTTACAGCCTGGCCAGGTGGTGGCGCAGTGGATAGAGCGTCGGACTGGGATACGGAAGCATCCAGGTTCGAAACTCCAGGTCACCAGCTTGAGCGTGGGCTCATCTGGCTTGAGCAAAAAAAAAAAAAGCTCACCAGTTTGGACCCAAGGTCAGTGGCTCGAGCAAGGGGTTACTCGGTCTGCTGATGGCCCGTGGTCAAGGCGCATATGAGAAAGCAATCAATGAACAACTAAGGAGTCCCAATGAAAAGCTGATAATTGATGCTTCTCATCTCTCTCCATTCCTGTCTGTCTGTCCCTTTAAAAAAAAAAAAAAAAAAAAAAAAAAAGAGCCTGACCTCTGGTGGCGCAGTGGATAAAGCATCGACCTGGGAACACTGAAGTTGCCGGTTCAAAACCCTGTACTTGTCTGGTCAAGGCATATATGAGAGTTGATGCTTTCTGCTTCTCTTTCCTCTCTCTCTCTTTCTCTCTCTCTCTCTCTCTCCCTCCCTTCCTACCTCCCTCCTCTTTAAAATGAATAAATTAAAAAAATAAATAAATAAAAAAGAATGTTACAGAAAAGGAAGGAAGGAAGGACAAAGAAAGAAAGAGAAAAAAAAGAGACAGAAAGAAAAAGAGAAAGGAAAGAAAGAAAGAAAGAAAGAAAGAAAGAAAGAAAGAAAGAAAGAAAGAAAGAAAGAGACAGGGAACATTACATAAATTGTATTACATCTGTGTAACCATTTGGTTGACTTTTTTTCACTTGGCATAATTCCTTTTAGATCCATCTAAGATGTTGGGTTTATTAATAATTTGATTCTTTTAATTTGAAGAACGGTATTCCATGACACAGGTGTGTCAGTTTTTCTAAGCATTTATCCACTGCAAGATATATAGGGTATTCTACATTTTTGGCTATTATGAATAAAGCTGCTCTCTGTATAGTAATTTTAAAGGTAAAAAATAATACTGACTGCTAGTCCAAAGGTTTGCTGAGTCCAGACTGCATTTTATACATATTTTCATTCTCTAGTATTCAGCAGTGTTTGCACACAGATGCTTTATAAATGCTTCTTTAGTGAATGGATAGATGTATAGCAGCCATTTCAAGATGAAAGTATGGTGTGGGAGATTTAAAACCATAGACTTAGATTCAGACAGACTAGAATTTGAGGCTTGAATTTATCACCTCCTGCTGATTTAATGCAGATCTCTGTTTCTCATCTGTAAAATGGGATAATAACAGCACTGCTGTTATAGAATTGAGGAAATAAATGAAGCTCTTGGCAGTTTCTGTTATACAGTAATAATTTAATAAATTTCAGCTGTTAATATATTGCTCCCAAAAATTAGGGGATATTTCAAAATGAATATGAAGTAATAAAATATCCCCTAATTTTTGTGAGCAGTATACTATTCATTAATAGATCATGAACCTACATAAGATCATAATAATACAATAACTAGTAACTTTTTTTTTTTTAGTGACAAAGGGTCAGAGACAAGAAGGACAAGAGATAAGAAGCATCAACTCATTGTGGCACTTTTGTTGCTCATTGATTGTTTCGCATATATGTCTTTACTGTGGGGCTCCAGTCATGCCAGTGACCCCTTGTTCAAGCCAGCGACCTTGGACTTAAGCCAGAGACCTTGGGCTTGCAGTGAGCCACCATGGGATCATGTTAATGATCCTGAGCTCAAGCCCATGAACCCATGCTCAGGCTGGTGATTCTGTGTTCAAACCCATTACCTTAGTGTTTCAAACCTGGGTCCTCAGTGTCTCAGGTCTATGCTCTATCCACTGTGCCACCACTGATCAGGCAACTAGTAACTTTTCATTGGTTTCATTGTGAAATGCTTTATTTTTTAAATGAAGTTGTATCATTATATTGTCAATATTTATACATATTTAAATTTGGTGTTCATGCAAATGTAAACATTTTAAGTAGCTAAGTACCTTCTTTGTTAAATGTCAATGCTTGCTTAACATTATGATGTTATCTTGTGAACATTAATAGTCAAATATCTTAACACGCATATGTGTATTTTTTGATATTAGGAGTTCTCTTCTGTGTAGCCAGTCAGGGGTTTCCATCAACCTTGGAAAATGGTAGCTACTCTATAAAAGTGAGCTGAACAGATTTTATTTTTCCCTCTTCATCATACTGTGAATCAGTGATTTTCAACTTTTTTCTTTTCATGGCATACATAAACTACTAAAATTCTGTGACATACCAAAAAATATATTGTTTTTGCCAATCTGACAAAAAAATAGGACAATTTTGATTCATTCACACTGGATGGCTATTTTTGTGTTGGCTGTTATTTTTTATTTGACCACCTAAGGGAAAAGCTCTCAGTGCTCTGGACTAAATAGTCAGGTGCTGCATGTTTTAAAAATTCTTGCAGCTTGCAAGCATGCCTGCTGTGACACACTGGTTGAGAATAGCTGCTATATATTCATTTAAAGAAGCAAGTATCTTGTTTCTTTTTTCTTTTCTTTTTCAAAAATCTGGTTACTGTCTGAGCACTTTGAGGGGAAAGGATTCTGGGTCCTTGTGTGTATGTGTGTCATATTCAAGGGGAGTGTCTCTCCTGTGACCTCCTGGAACAGGCATGGCAAACAGTTTTTGCCCCTGGGCCAGATTAGAAAAGAAAACTTTTTTCACGGGCTGGACAAAATATTAAAATTAAAAAATGTTAAATATAAAAACAATTCATTTAAGTAAACAAAATTTTATTATGTAATTTGTTTATGAATAAATGTGAGTGAAAAAAAATTTTTTTTTTAAAGTTTCAGTACTTTATTTATTTATTTATTTTTTACAGAGACAGAGAGTGAGTCAGAGAGAGGGATAGACAGGGACAGACAGACAGGAATGGAGAGAGATGAGAAGCATCAATCATTAGTTTTTCATTGCACGTTGCAACACCTTAGTTGTTCATTGATTGCTTTCTCATATGTGCCTTGACCGTGGGCCTTCAGCAGACCCTTGCTTGAGCCAGCGACCTTGGGTCCAAGCTTGGTGAGCTTTGCTCAAACCAGATGAGTCTGCACTCAAGCTTGCGACCTCAGGGTCTCGAACCTGGGTCCTTCCGCATCCCAGTCTGACGCTCTATCCACTGCGCCACCTCCTGGTCAGGCGTGAGTGAAAAAATTTTAATGTACAATATTATTTTAATAAAAATATAATTACACACCATATAAATATCCAAACTGTATTGCAATCAATTGAAATAATATTTAATTAATAGAATGAGCTTGAAGGGGTTATATTAAAAATAAAACAATTATCTCTCGCCTGAGCAGGTGGTGGCGCGATGGATAGAGCATCGGACTGGGATGCAGAGGACCCAGGTTCGAGACCCCGAGGTCACCAGCTTGAGTGCGGACTCATCTGGTTTGAGCAAAGCTCACCAGCTTGGACCCAAGTTGCTGGCTCGAGCAAGGGGTTACTCAGTCTGCTGAAGGCCCATGGTCAAGGCACATATGAGAAAGCAATCAATGAACAACTAAGGTGTCGCAACGAAAAACTAATGATTGATGCTTCTCATCTCTCTCCATTCCTGTCTGTCCCTATCTATCCCTCTCTCTGCCTCTCTTTCTGTCTCTGTAAAACAAAAAAACCCCAAAAAAACCCTCAAACCAATTATCTCATTTTACAAACAGCCTAGACACGTTTTCAGTTATCAACTGCAGCTATTGTCTATGCTACAATGCCACTTGAATCAGCACCCTTGACCACAAAAATAACGAATTGTTTGACCTTGGGTGCGCACTGGAAAACTCCACCTAAAAGAATGTGGGTTTCACATTGCCGCTAAACATCAAACAGTTCATATCTAGTACAGACGAGTACAAAAGTTGTAAATCTTTATAATGGATTTTTTTTTAAAAAAATAAAGAAGTATTGTGAATCCATCTGGCCAATTATTGGAAGTTAACCCTAGATTAGTCACACATGAAATTCTTTTCCGTGTATCACTATGTTCTTAAATACCTCGATTCCCAATAATCAAAGACGCTTTCGCTTCTGAGTAGCTGAGATGTTAAAGTAGCAGAGAATATTAAAAATTTAATTGCGGGCTGCATAAACTCATTACCCGGGCTGGATCCAGTCCACGGGCTGTATGTTGGCCACGTCTGTCCTGGGATGTCAGTAAAGCCCAGAGTCACACACAATCTCCGCCAGACAGCATGAGGCAGCAGTTAGAAACTAACCATTAACTGACTACAGGGGCAGGAAGAAGTAAGTAAGATTTCCAGCTGTTTGACAAATACACACCAGTGATACTT
Organism: Saccopteryx bilineata; assembly: GCF_036850765.1. Lineage (NCBI taxonomy): Eukaryota > Metazoa > Chordata > Mammalia > Chiroptera > Emballonuridae > Saccopteryx > Saccopteryx bilineata. Next base: position 147,583,946 of record NC_089494.1, read on the forward strand.
ACCATTACATAACTGGAACTGAAGTCAATTGGCCTTAACATATCAAGGCCCTTCTGCAAAGGGAGGTGTTGTGGTAGGTTATGTTGGATTTATAGATTGCCTAGTTCTTTGTGCTTGATGCTGGCAGGATGCGGTATGTGTAGGAAAGTTTATTTAGCAATGCTTCTTGAACAGAGATGGGAGACAAAGGATTCCAAAGCTTATCCATACTGTCTTCTCAGAAGCAGGCAGCCTGGCCCATGCAGGTTCGCATTGGATTCGGACAGTAGGTAAAGAAACAACAGAGCCAAAAACTGGTGGGCCATCATCTTTAATCCTAGCTTACACCCAGCGGGCAAGTAAAAACACACACTGGGCTCCAAAACCCACTCACATTCAGTGCTCACAAAGCTACTGACTTATCCGAGTTCTCCTAGAATCAAAGGTTTCTAGCTCACCAGACTTATTCACCTCTGTTCCCCATCTCCTTCCTTCTCCCTGCACAAACTCTGCACAAACTGGCCTCTCACTCAGCACTCCACCATCTTGGCTGCTTCTCCTGGTCTCCTCCACATGGCCTTTCTCTGCTCTCTCCTCTAATGCTAATCTCAGGAACCAAGAGAGCAAGCTCCTGGTCTGCCCCACTTTATAGGCAGAAATCAAAACCTTTAATCCAATATACAAAATAGGGAAGTCTCTGATAAAGTCCACCCCACATCAAAAAGGGTGGAAAAGGCTTAGTCCTAAAACCAAGTCCCAGGTACAAGGATCCTGCCTGCCCACAGCCTGCCCCCAAGACACATTAATATCACCTGGGTGATGGCTTCCAGATGGGCAGCACCATCTTTAACAAAGTGAGCATAATATATTTTATCTGCCCAACACTCAGCCACTTCTTCTACCTAGAATAAATGCCCTTTTCTGGAGAAATTCTACTCATCTCTCAAGACCCACTTCCAGTGTCACTTCTTCTATTATGCCTTCCTTATCTCTGCCAGACAGAATTATTTGGTATTTTTCCCTGTGGTGACAGCCCTTTATTGTAATATGCAGGCAGACCTTGGAGATATTGCAGGTTTAGTTTCAGACCACCTTAATAAAGGAAATATTGCAACAAAGTGAGTCACATGAATTTTTTGGTTTTCCAGTGCCAATAAGAGTTATGTTTACACTATAATCAACTAAGTGCACAATAGCAGTGTGTCTAAAAGTAGTATGTATCTTAATTTATAATACTCTATTGGTAAAAAAAAAAATACTCTATTGCTAAAAAAAATTCATCCCAGGAGCCTGTTGGATAAAGAGTAAAAACGTATTGATACATACTTCTTTTACACTGGCGGGTACAGGATAGTTAACAATTAACATTTACAGCACATGAAGATAGTATTCTGAAAACAAGATACCAGTGAGAGGTTCTGTGGTCTCCTGTCTGGTCGGAAATTGTACTCTGCAGGGTCTGGATAAGGGAGATTACTGTGACATTCCAAAGGCATGTTATCAGGTATGCTATAACAGACACAAACAGACAACAGACAAACTCAGAGTAAACATTAACCTCTGTTAGGGAAAACACCACTCTAGGGCATGACTACCTGCCCCGAACTGCTTTTAGTTAGAAAGTTTTCATTTCAGATCATCCTGTGTGGTTACTTTATGTCTCTGACTTTGTAAAGTTGCCATGTAAGCCTCCCCTGAGCTGAGTTGCCACAAACTTTCAATTAGTAAAAAATGCAGTATCCACTTGTGAAGCACAATAAAGTGAGGTATGCCTGTATAAGATATTTATATATAAGATTACAAGTTAGGTTATGTGTAGATCTATCTATCTATTGATCTATCAATCATCTTTTTATCCTGTTTATGAGATGAAATATATGAATTGCTTTTTGAATGTTGAGCCAGCCTTGCATACCTGGAGTAAATTCTACTTGGTTGTGATGTGAAATTCTTTTTGTACATTGTTGGATTCAATTTACTATTATTTTGTTGAAAATTTTTGCATCTGTATTCACTAGAGACATCGGTGTACCGATTTCTCAGAATGTGCTTGTCTGTTTTTAGCACTATGGCACCATTGATAGAATGAATTGGGAAGTGTTCTCTCTACTTTTCTTTTCTGGGACAGATGTCAGATAATTGGTATGATTTGTTCCTTAAAAGATTGGTAAAAGTCATTCGGTAAAACTATTTGGTCCTGGTTCTTTTTGTTTTGGAAGATTATTAATGTGCCTTTACCATAATAATCATAGTTATTTAAAATTCCAGGTCTGATAATCCTGTGGATGAAAAAGGGGCCACAGATAAACCTGACAAGTTCAGGGGAGGTTTACATGGCGGTCTTCCAAACTCAGAGACATAATAAAGTAACCATACAGGATGGTCTGCAATTAAAACTTTCTAACTAAAAGCAGTTCTGGTGAGCAGTCATACCCGAGAATGGTGTTTTTCCCTAACAGAGGTTAATGTTTACTTTAACTGAGCTTGTCTGTTGTCTGTTTGTGTCTGTTATAGCATACTTGATAACATACCTTTGGAATGTCACAGTAATCCCCCTTATCCAGACCCCGCAGAGTACAATTTCCGACCAGACAGGAGACCACAGAGCCTCTCATTGGTATCCTGTTGTTCATATAGCATCTCCATGTGCTGCAAATGTTAATTGTTAATTATCCTATACCCACCAATGTAAAAGAAGTGTGTATCTATCCATTTTACTCTTTAATCCCAGAGATTTCCCTGTTTTGCTTTCTCCCTCCTCTCTAATCTATTACCAATGGATTCCATGTAACTAGCCCCTTTATGTCTTCACCTTTGATTCTGATGTATAAAATAATTGGGGAAACTACCATTTTTCTGGAGCATTTTTTCAATCCTCTGATTTTGCTTCCTGGAAGTTGTTATCAATTTGGCTCAAATAAACTCATAAAAACTTTTATGTTGACAATTCCAAAATCTCTGCCCTATCTCAGTCTGATTCTGATAATGTCTTTGTCTCTTCAGACTGTGATGTTTGCCTTTCAGCATGTCTTGTGATTTTTTGTTGAAAGTCAGGTACGATGTTTCAGGAGAAAGGAACTGCGGTGGATAAGGCTTTAGTGTGAGGCTTTAGGTTTATCTGGTGGGAGTTAGGCTGTGTTGACTCTGCTGTAGCTGTGTTGTCAGAGGCTAAAATTGCCTCCAATATTCTTGTTTTTGTCTCCTTTGTTATCTTAAGTTTTCCTAGAAATTCTTTAAACAGGATCCGAGGCGTGCAGGTTTTCTTCTTTGTGTTAAAGTGGTAGTCCCAGTATCATACAGGATCTCTACTGATGAAGTGGTGGGTTGTGGGGTAGGGAACATCTAGAGTCCTACCATTAGGCCTCAGTCTTTCAGCGAGTCTGAGTCAGTTATTTTTCTTCTCCCAGCGTAGGTAGGCTTCTTAAAGGCCCACTAGATAGGTTTTGGTAAAGAGTTCCCCTTGAAGGCAGGCCTTGTCAATAAGAACTGAATGTTTTCTCTTCCTCCTGCTGGAAGCAAGAGGGGATTTTTCTTTGACTTCACTGTGAGAATTTGGCAGTATTCCTGGAGGGAAAACTCACAAAAATGTGACGACCCCCTCCCCCAAGACTGGGTCCCCTTACAGATTTAATTCTCAAGCTTGTCTGTTGTAAAGTACTGCACCCCAGATTCTGAAAAGTACTATACCTCACTTTAGCGGGTTTATGTAATTAATTTTGAGGAGTTTTATTGATTAAGCCAGCGGGATTCTTCAGACCCAAATCATGCAGCCCCAAATGTATCTCAGAGGCTGGATATATACCCTTTTACCACATACAGGTTGGGAAGAGCATGACAGCATGATGCAATCATTAACAAGATTAACATTTGTCTAGGGGATTTACAAAGAACATTAAAACTTTCAAGGTAATATTGTACAATCAAGACATTCACAAATCCTTTTAATATCTATCTCTCCTCCTTTGCCTAGAGGTACATGTTAATCTCAGATTCCAGGAAGGGAGGGAGAGCTAAAATCAGTGTAGGGTGGTATGTAAATTTTATCTCTTATTAAAAGCGAAAGGGAGTTCTTCAGATAATAATCCTTTCAGAGAACTAAAACCAAATGACCCAGTTGTCCTTGTAAGTCAGAAGACTTCTATATCCTTCTCCCTCCATTTTCCAAAGAAAGAACAGGACAAAAAGCCTGACTTTTTCTCTTTAAAATGGTGTTGCCAATACTAAGTTTTACAGTTCTCCGGCACCTTAGCACAGTCCACAGTGAACCTCGAGCAATTAATCAATTGCTGTGAATGTGTTCCTGCAGACACTGGCTTTGGTGGCAGGCTACTGCTTTGGCGAGCTGCGATTCTCTGCACTGGCCTGACTGTCTCTCCCGTTTTGGAGGCAGCAGTTTGCCCTGTCATTTCAGTGTTCTGAGGGATCTAACAGAAGTTGTTAATCTTCAGTTTGCTCAGTTTTTTTTTTTGATGGGAAGATGGTAGTGATGATTTTCAGGCTATTTATGCATCAGACTGTGTTGGGCAGATAAAATGTATTATGCTCACTTTGTTAAAGAGGCCGTTGCCCAGGTGATATTAATGTGTGTTGAGAATTGTTGTAGCCTGAGGCTTGGTTTGGGGATTAAGCCTGTCCCACCCTTTTTGGCGTGAGGTGGTACAATCCTATCATGCCTCATAGAAGTGATTTTGTATTAGAGACTTCCCCATTATGTATATTGGATTAAGGGTTTGGATTTCTACACTATAAAATGGGAACGGAGCGGGAGTTTGCTCTCTTGGTTCCTGAGGTTAGCATAAGAGAGCAGAGAGAATAGAGCCAGCAGCGGGAGGAGGCCACGTGGAGAAGGCCAGGAAAAGCAGCCAAGATGGCCGAGTACTGAGTGAGATGCCAGTTTGTACAGAGTTTGTATCTGGGATAAGGAAGGAAATGGGGAACTGAGGAGAATAAGGCTGTTGAACTAGAAACCTTTGATTCTAGGAAACTCGGATAAATCAGTAGCTTTGTGAGCACTGAATGTGACTGGGGTTTTGGAGCCCAGTGTGTATTTTTACTTGCCCGCCGGGTGCAAGCTAGATTAAAGACTATGGCCCACCAGTTTTTGGCTCCATGGTTTCTTTACCGACTGTCCGAATCCAATGCGAACCTGCATGAGCCAGGCAGCTCTGATGCTGGCCATGGCCCTGCCTCCTGGCTTTACAGACTGGAAACCAGAAGTTTGTGTTTTTTAAATCTGTCATAGTGTGGACTGAAATTATAGTAAGGTACCAAAAAGCTGCAAAATTAATATTGATATTTTAGGAGGAAAGGTCAGGCTTTCCTGTCCCGTCCTTCCTTTGGGGAGGGGAGGGGAGGGAGAAGAATGTAGAAGTTTCTGGCTTGCAAGGACAATGGGTCATTTAGTTTTAACTATAGAGTAGGTTGTCTGAGGAACTTCTTTTCTCTTTCAATAAGAGACAATTTACATACCACCCTACATTGATTTGGCTCTTTCTTCATTCCTGGAGTCTTGAGAGTAACATACCTCTAGGCAAAGGAGGGGAGATAGACACTGAAAGATTTGTAAATGTCTTTGATTGTGTTACTGTTGGTCAAATAAGTTTGTAAATAATGATGTATATGTTTGCTTGCTTATAGTTTGCATTCGATGTGGGGGGACAGGCTGTAAGCTGGCAGGATTCTTATAGTTTAAGGCTTAGTTTTAAGACTAAGCCTTTCCCACCCTTTTTGATGTAGGGTGGTGCACTCTCATGAGGAATCCCATTATGCCTCAGATAAGTGACTTTGTATCAGAGACTTTCTTGTTTGTATATTGGATTAAAGATTTGGATTTCTACACTATAAAGTGGGGCAAACTGGGAGCTCTCTCTCTCTCTCTCTTCCTGAGATTAGCATTAAAAAGGAGAGCAGAGAAAGGCCACTGTGGATGAGGCCAGGAGAAGCAGCCAAGATGGCGGAGTGCTGAGGGAGAAGCCAGTTAGTGCAGAGTTTGTGCAGAGAGAAGGAGATGGGGAACAGAGGTGAATAAGTCTGTGAGCTAGGAACCTTTGATTCTAGGAAACTTGGATAAGTCAATAGCTTTGTGAGCACTGAATGAGTGGGTTTTGGAGCCCAGTGTGTGTTTTTACTTGCCTGCCGGTGCAAGCTGGATTAAAGCTAATGACCCGCCAGTTCTTGGCTCCGTTGTTTCATTACCGTCTGTCCAAATCCAATGTGAACCTTCATGGGCCAGGTGGCTGTGATGGTGGCCGTGCCTCTTGGCTTTACAGTTACCTTAAAAGTTTTAATGTTTTGCCTGACCTGTGGTCGCGCAGTGGATAAAGCATCGACTTGGAATGCTGAGGTTGCCGGTTCAAAACCCTAGGCTTGCCTGGTCAAGGCACATGTGGGAGTTGATGCTTCCTGCTCCTCCCCACTTTCTCTCTCTCTCTCTCTCTCCTCTCTAAAATGAATAAATAAATTTAAAAAAAATTTAAAAAAAGTTTTAATGTTTGTTGGTCAAATAAGTTTGTAAATATGATATATATGTTTGCTCGCTTGTGACATATTGGGTGTGGGGGACAGGCTATAAGCAGGCCAGGTCTTTATAGCCTAAGGTTTGGTTTTAGGACTAAGCTTTTCCCCACACCCTTGACTGATTGTATGATCTGGGTGGTGCACTCTCATGAGGAATCCAATTATGCCTTGGATAAGTGACTTTGTATCAGAGACTTCCTTGTTTGTATATTGGATTAAGGGATTTTGGTTTTCTACACTATAAAGTGGGACAGACCAGGAGCTTGCTCACTCAGTTCCTGCTATCACGATTGCAGGGGCTTCCCTGATCCCTTGCCCTTCATGGGAAAAGCTGGTTTTCTGCTTTTCCCTTGTCTTCTTTTGTGGTTTGCCTGTCTTGGTGAGACACCAATAAATAGGATGGCCCACCATCTTCCGACTCTGCCGTTTCTTTACCATCTGCCCGAATCCAATGGGAACCTGCATGGGCCAGGCGGCTGCTTTATTGTGACAGCCATGGCTCCTGGCCTTACAATGTTTCTATGAATTTCCTAAATAAATGTTGTAAGCTTGTGCCATGATGTCACGCTCCCCCCAGCCTGTGTGTGATCAAGAGGATATAACCAGCCTCTGAGATGTATTTGGTGCACACTTGGTTCTGCAACTACCCCGTGTCAGCTATATGCGGTCAGCATATTAAATAAATGTCCTCCTTTAATAAAATCCTTCAGAATTTATCTGGACTTGGTGTCTCTATGTAAACCCGTGGAAGTGAGGTATGCGTACTTTACAACAAGATTTGTACCTACTCTCGACTGATCTCTTCAAGTACTGTTGGAGACTCGTTAGCAGCTATTTATTTAATTCATAAAAAGGACCCCTAGACCTAGTTTATATAGGAACCTTAAACAAAGAGATGATTAAAGACTGGACCTCAACTGTTCGTGACAAAGGTATAGGAAAACAGCACATAATCTTGAAATGGAATCTGAGTCTTTATCATCAAAAAGCTTCCCTGGGTATAACTGGGCAGTGGGTTTTTGGGTGCCTAACAACATTCCTTTGTTTCCTATGAGAGCATAAACTGAGATTCAAAGTTTGACTGAATTTTGGAATAGTGGTCCAGTGGTGAGCGGGAGACAGTTCTCCTGCTTGTCTGCTATGCATTTGCAATGGTTGATATGCATGAGGCAGAGCCTTTCATGGGGAAAATTATTCTGTGCAGGTTCCTGGGAGAAATAGGAGTGTTACTCATTTTTAAGCTCTGTTTTTAAGGACACAAGGATGATTGATGTCTGAACTCCAGGGAGGAAGTAGGTAACAAATGAAAAGGCTGCATTTGTAGGACACAAGGGCAGAGGTAGGCCTGCTTTAGGACCCAGCCAGTGGTGGGTTTCAGCCAGTTCACACTGGTTGGGCAGAACCGGTACCTAATTTTTGTTCAGTTTGGCAAGCGGTTGTTAAAGTGGCACTTGTAATCAGGGTTCTCTCTAAGGGGGGCACCTGGGCAGCCGCCCAATGTGGAAATCACAAATTTACATTCCTCACTCTTTTTTAACATTCATCTGTGCAACAGCATATTCTAAGCACCCATAGTAATGTTCATTCCATCCATAGGTAAAAAAAAGTTGACGGAACTATACTTGTAATATTTTTTTATTTATTTCATAAAACTCATTATACCTTTGAAGAAATACTGCATTTTAATTGCCTTGCATTTGTTACTTCAGTAAACAAACATATAATGTAAAGAGAAAACGTGCCAAACAACCAGGGGGTGACAGGCTGTCATTTGTGTTACGCAGACATATTATGAGTATTAGTTAATATTTTTCATTAATATTTTAAAACTCTTTCTTATAACATAATCTAGTTTTGTATACCTCTTTTATTGTTCTTATTTAAGTATTAAATGCACAAAATAATAAACTACCTTTCAGTATATCTTTTTTTAGACTTAAAATGGTCATTAGGACAGAGAACTGGTTGTTAAATTATTTGAATCCCACCACTGGGCCCAGCTGATGGAGTTTAAAACTAAGAATCAGTAAAAAAGGTGTTGCAAAAAAAAAAAAAGGTGTTGCCCTGGCAGGGTTGCTCAGTTGATTGGAGTGTTGTCCCAATATGTCAAAATTGTGGGTTTGATTCCCAGTTGGGGTGCATGCAGGAGTCAACCAATGAGTGCATGGAAAGGTGGAACAATAAATCAATATTTCTCTATTGCTATTTCTCTTTTCCCTTCCTTTCTCTCTCTAAAATCAATTTAAAAATTAAAAAAGAGCCTGACCAGTGGTGGTGCATGGATAGAGTGTTGACCTGGTCCCAGGTTCAAAACCCCGAGGCCACCAGCTTGACTGTGGGCTCATCTGGCTTGAGCGCTGCCTGCTTGAGTGTGGGGTTGCTGCAAGGTCTCTGGCTTGAGTCCAAAGGTAACTGGCTTGAGCAAAGGGGTCAC